>NC_136543.1:16748261-17406761 GCF_910591455.1 Pholis gunnellus
ACCAGTTTAAACTATTTCAACCTCATTTCTGAGAAATCATTTCTTTCAGGTAAAGCCCTTCACCAGACAAGAACTAATATTGGACGATTCCTCAAAACTCAATTCAACGTTTTAAAGAATTTGGCAATCACCGTTACGATTAGATAAAGTTCATGTTCAAATTCATGACCTTGGAAACGGCAATCTCACAACAAGGTCCACTTACTCGTTCGTGGTTGTGGCAAATAAACTATATGGTCAAGGTGTGGCTATGGTTGGGTAACTAAAACACTTGGCTTAGTTTAAAGATAATAGCTACATTTAATAAAAAGGCAAACGGAAATTGCAAGTAAGTAATACTCGGCATGCTACTGCATGCTTTGTCACTTACCATTGGCCCTAGACGTTAATTGTGAATTAGGATACTGGGCTGCATCAGGTGGCTTTAGATACGTCATACCCTTCAGCCCCAGTTGCCATTGCTATGGAGAAGAAGCAGAGATTGAACAGATTTACTGTAATCTGGTGTCTACAAAGTGTAATCATTGGCTGCTCTTGGTGACGTAGACAACGGATATATTTGGAAAATGTTGCTTGGGAGGAATAGTCTGCTTCTCTCCTTGGGTTTTAATGGCTGTAAAGGATTCAACCTTTGATGAAAGAACACTGACGATTGAACCAGGAGAGTTTCACGCCCACCCAGGACTTGGAAGCACTTTGACTGCCAATCAACTATCAAAAACATAATGATGGGAATGAACATGACTTTTACTTCCTGAACTTTCGGTGCCTGATTCTCGCACTTTATGAGCATTAGTTGGGGTCTTTTTGCATCCCTAGAAGGACATTACCAGGGCTAAAATATGTTCATGTAAATGCAGCTTAAAAAAAAACACAACAGAGGAAACGAAGTTTGAGGTAAAACTCCCAACAGTCGCACCTAATATACGTGGTCACAGGGAGGCATTTCAGGACAAATTCATCAGATAGGAGGTCCACAGATGGCAATTTATTTTGGAGGAGAGCGACAAATCATGCAGCTGAGTGCTTTTTGTGGCTCTCTAATTGCCATTTCTGCACATTAGTGTCCCAAATAAACAAAAGTGACAATAATGGACTTCCACCGCCGGCGTAAATTAGCTGCAGTAGAAATGAGCGGGGTCACTCCAGTCCACCCTTTTTCCTTTGCATCGAGCTTTTGCCTTCGCCACTTGATGATTTTTTTTCATACTTAAAAAACCCCAGAGAATCTAGGTTGAACTCTGTGTGGTTGGACTGTAAGAAAACTTCACAGTTGTGCTTTCTTCGCCGGGATTTTCTTTAGATACGTGCATGGCATGTTGGCAACAATATCCAACATTTTGTGCGATTATACTGTGGACAGAGGAAGCTGAACTCATTTCTTCCCTTTTTAAGTACACACAAAGATAATCTGTCAAATTTACAGTAACCCTCAAGGGTTTCCTTCTGGTCTTTGACAACACAGGAACACTGCTTTTGGCGAGCAGCTATGCTGTGTCTCTCTCACATTTTGTCTGCTTGTTCTGTATGTGCACGTATTGATTTTTACCCTTGACTTTCCTGGAACAGCCGGGAGCACAAATGGAGTCCTGAAACAACCTGCATTTCTTTCTCAATGTGAAAGTGCTGAGCAATTCATACTGCGTCCTGCGGTTTACTCTGGGGCGGTGAAAGTTACGTGTCATGGTGTGTGCGGTGCGGTGTGTGTGTGCATGTATGTGCACAAGCTAACATGCAGCAGCCTTCAAGCTGGCCTTGGTTAAAACATCACAACCGGATACCGCTGCCTTTCTGTATACATCAACACAGCTTAAGTCGCATTGCATCAGCTGTGCATGTTGCTTTAAAACAGCTTCATCCACAGTACGCATGAGCCAAAAAGGTACCTGACTCATTCAATACTGCTGTTTGTGTAGGAGTATAAATGATAGTTACGTCAACTAAAATAAAATATATGACTCAGACTAACTTTGTTGAGTTTTTAATCTTTTTTTTAAGTTTTTTATGTATTTATTTAGGTTAAATAGACTAAATGATCAGTTAAGATGTCTGTTCACAGTCGACAGCAGCTGATTTTTTTTTTGTTGCTTTATCTGATTTGGATGATAGTCAGAGAGAATGTACGGGAGCCAGCGGGGACAAAGATTAAGAAAAGGCAAAAGCCCAAATACTGAGTGAGTCATTTTAATAGCATTGTCTGAAGACGTTAGTGACTCAGTTTGACGTGGACTGTCCTTGACACTGATGATGTGAAACACTTCCACTTCAGAGACTCAAGGGGTCGCCAAAGCCAACAGGTTTCAGATTTTACCGGCAGCAACTTTCCAGTTAAGGCTGGCTGTCTCACGCAGATTTTTAGCCACAACTGGAGTCAAAAAATGTCTTCATCTGCAGTCAAGGAGTAAAACCCTCCTTCACCCTCTCGGGTTCTTTCGCGGATTACACAACTGCACACACACACTCAACAGACTCTGTGCTTGGAAGTGAGGTTCACTCATAGGTGGCCGTGTTTTACGCCACTGTTTGGAGACGGAGCTGCACTGTGGGTGAGCACTTCCTCCTCTACACTGGGACATTTCATTTCTCCACTACAACAACTACCACATCCTGCATGACAAGAGGTGCGAGAACACTGTGTACTATGTGCTGCCGCAGCAAATAAAACATGACAGTATGACAAAGAAATGTAAACTCACCAGCACGGCCTCATCAAATGTTTCACCGTGCCTACTCCTGTCAGCACTTAGAGAGCATAATGCAAATACAATTGATGCTATGCAGTCTGAGCTGAATATATATGGAAATATATAAAAGACACCGATGCTATTAGACTGAATGACACTTTTTAAGCTATGAGATTGTGTGGGTATGTAAAATGCATATTGCATACAGATTTTGACAGCTTTGGCCTTCACTCAAATTTATAGTGTGTGTGCTTGTGTGTGTGCTGTGACACAACTACACACCTTCCAGTGGAATCACGACAAACATTTCTTGCAAAAACTCAGACACAGAGTAGCTTATATAAAAAGAAGCATGGTGATATAACTCACAAGTGTTAGGGGTAAGGAAGGAAACAGGAACTAGGCTCCTAATGGAGTACATGCTGCATCTTTCCTCATTGCGAGCACTCAAATATCAGATGAAGTGATTATTGCTACCTAGAGTTCAACGGGACGAGCTGTATCTTGCAAAGTCTTAACAATGTTATACTTCTTTTTAGCAAAAACTAGTAAAACTACAGTTGATCTCAGATGAAGGATGCTCTGAATCACTCTTGTCTTTGCGAGTCCTGCAGATATACTTTACCACGACAGTTTACGCCTGTTATTAGTTAGTTTTTCATGCTTTCTTCAAATGCCAGCGACATCCCGTAAAAGCTTTTCGCCAACATGAACGAGGGCAACAGATATTTGAGAGGGGAAAGCACAGCAATACAACAAGTCATCAAAATAAGGGCCGAAGCTCGAGGCATGAAAGAACTCAACATTCTTTGAGTCTGACATTAAGGTAATGAGAAACACATTTGTATCAACAACATCCCCCATTTTCAAACTAGAAGAGCGGCTTTCTCTGACTAATGTTTAGACTAGAGCATTCTGTAAACCAGCCACTGTCACACTGAGGAAGAGAAGGTCGATGGAAGACTAGATTAAAGGTTTCACACTCACCACGTTCATGCTCTCATCATCTTCATTTCTATTCTGGCAAGTTTAGTTAAAGGAGGAGCACGACATGGTGCAACGCATAAACAGGGGTTCCCACACATCAATAGTTCCGTCACAAAACATTTTCAGAACTTCACACACTGAAATTTGTGACAACTTCTGCAGACGCTATGAAACTGAAAACTTCTATAATTGTAAAAATGAAAAATTAACATTTCCACCACAAGTGTAGACACCTCTGTGCTAGCAGGACCATCCTCTGATCAGCATAATATCACACCTACTCTGCCCGAGTTGATTCTACGTCAAGTAATAAAGTTACTCAGAACTACCAGAGGTTCGTGGTGATTAACACAAGTCAGTCTGAGCTCTAAAGAAAAAACAAAACACTTCAAAACATGCAGAACGGCTATAGATGTGAATATTACATCTGGAAGTAAACGTGGTCTGTTGTGAATGTGTGGACGTTGGCTTGGGGGCTGAACTACAACTTACCTTTCGCTTTCTGTTTGTCAACGTGTCTAACCAAAGTCTCGCTCAGAGAAGTCTCGTTCGGAAATCTTGCGTTGCATCCACATTGTGGAAATCGGCGAAGTATTCAGCCATGACATTGACAATCTTTTAGATAACACGAAGCTACACTTTGTGTACTCGCACTCCTGTCTCCAACTCTCACTCACATTTCCACTGTTGTCTTCCGGCAACAAGTCACATGACACAATATCAAATAGACCGCAGAAGGAAAAAAAGGGAAGAAAGATGTTTTATTTAGTTCCTTTCACTAATAATAACAATCTGAGCCCGTCACTGGCAAAAACGAGCACTTTCAGTGGATGTACACCGACAGTGAGGAGCCCGTTTAGCGGCTGCAGCACACTAACTTGATACTGGCCAAATTTCAAAATGTTTTGTACCTATTACTCACTTTGATGACTTTCAATGGAGTGTTTTTACACTGTTGCAGCCTTCACTTCTTCTTCTTCTTCTTCCTTCAATGAATGCCTCTTTTAGACTGTTGCTTTATACAAACAAACAGAAGTACAATGAATGCAAAAAAAAACAACAAGCAGTAGATGCTGCATTCAGCTGTAATTAAAAAATGATGGCTTTAGTCGTTTTGAAAACTCAAAATCTATCAGACGTCCCAACAGTCTTCACTCGTAGTCTCATCGTGCACCATGTCTGCCTGCATCACAAATCAACACCGGACAAGCAGCGGTAAACAACAGTCACGGGCTTCGACCGACATGCGTCTTATTTGAGGTCGAATTCAGATAAGACTCTATCTTGATCCACCGACCATTATAATTAGAGCTCTCTAATACTTTATTTACGAAGCTGCATCACACTGTGCAACATGATACAGGTGCATCATCATGGCAACTGGTATCACAAAAAGGACAGCAGATGGTGTTTTCATTAAAGAATTCAAGCTGATAGAGGAATCAACCGAATGACTTTGTGTCGGGAGTCTGCGGTGCACTTATTATATTACATTAAGTTCTCTAGCTACAGGCCGATGTCAGAGAGGATCGCTGATGCACGGGGGGCTATAGGGTGCATTTTGGAAATGCTACAGTGTTCCTGTTACACTGTGCACAGTCATGAGCATGATCCATCACCGGTGACTGAGAGAGCTTAACTAACTTGATACTGGCCAAATTTCAAAATGTTTTGTAGCTATTACTCACTTTGATGCAAACACACGGGATAATAAGGTCCAGATTGAAAACACTGAAGTTACCCTTTAAGTAGGGTCCAAATACCCAACCTGTGGAGATCAGTGTTATCTTTGATAATTCCTTGTTGGCTCTTACGTCTCCCTAGCGTTTTAAAATGTATGGTATCATTATTTTTGGAAGGTAAAACTTTGGTCTCAGAGAAGAAATCTAATATCTGTTGTTGCCAAATTGGTAAATGTAGAGTTCATGTTTGAATTGGATAGTAAATGTTGTGCCTCTGTATACTACTGGGCTCTTATATGAACAGATCTCACCACACTTCAATAAAAAGGAAGACATCAAGATTTTTCCAGAGCTTTCGGGCCTATTGCATAGCCTTCTATGTGTCATCACATGCCCTGAGAAACTTGCTGAAGAAAGCTGTGAGATTTGGTTGTAAAACCTTTAGTTTAGAATAATATTATATTATTAACATGTGCAACGTTTTGGTGTCCACATACTTTTGTATGTATTTGTCAGAAAACACTGGACTAAAATAGCGAAGTGTTTATAAAATGTTGCGTACACATTGATGCATCAGTATTAATCTCCTTCAAGTACCGTTTTATTTAGTTTATTATGAATGCAGGACTTTAACTTTCAATGGAGTGTTTTTACACTGTTGCAGCCTTCACTTCTTCTTCTTCTTCCTTCAATGAATGCCTCTTTTAGACTGTTGCTTTATACAAACAAACAGAAGTACAATGAATGCAAAAAAAAACAACAAGCAGTAGATGCTGCATTCAGCTGTAATTAAAAAATGATGGCTTTAGTCGTTTTGAAAACTCAAAATCTATCAGACGTCCCAACAGTCTTCACTCGTAGTCTCATCGTGCACAATGTCTGCCTGCATCACAAATCAACACCGGACAAGCAGCGGTAAACAACAGTCACGGGCTTCGACCGACATGCGTCTTATTTGAGGTCGAATTCAGATAAGACTCTATCTTGATCCACCGACCATTATAATTAGAGCTCTCTAATACTTTATTTACGAAGCTGCATCACACTGTGCAACATGATACAGGTGCATCATCATGGCAACTGGTATCACAAAAAGGACAGCAGATGGTGTTTTCATTAAAGAATTCAAGCTGATAGAGGAATCAACCGAATGACTTTGTGTCGGGAGTCTGCGGTGCACTTATTATATTACATTAAGTTCTCTAGCTACAGGCCAATGTCAGAGAGGATCGCTGATGCACGGGGGGCTATAGGGTGCATTTTGGAAATGCTACAGTGTTCCTGTTACACTGTGCACAGTCATGAGCATGATCCATCACCGGTGACTGAGAGAGCTTAACTAACTTGATACTGGCCAAATTTCAAAATGTTTTGTAGCTATTACTCACTTTGATGCAAACACACGGGATAATAAGGTCCAGATTGAAAACACTGAAGTTACCCTTTAAGTAGGGTCCAAATACCCAACCTGTGGAGATCAGTGTTATCTTTGATAATTCCTTGTTGGCTCTTACGTCTCCCTAGCGTTTTAAAATGTATGGTATCATTATTTTTGGAAGGTAAAACTTTGGTCTCAGAGAAGAAATCTAATATATGTTGTTGCCAAATTGGTAAATGTAGAGTTCATGTTTGAATTGGACAGTAAATGTTGTGCCTCTGTAAACTACTGGGCTCTTATATGAACAGATCTCACCACACTTCAATAAAAAGGAAGACGTCAAGATTTTTCCAGAGCTTTCGGGCCTATTGCATAGCCTTCTATGTGTCATCACATGCCCTGAGAAACTTGCTGAAGAAAGCTGTGAGATTTGGTTGTAAAACCTTTAGTTTAGAATAATATTATATTATTAACATGTGCAACGTTTCGGTGTCCACATACTTTTGTATGTATTTGTCAGAAAACACTGGACTAAAATAGCGAAGTGTTTATAAAATGTTGCGTACACATTGATGCATCAGTATTAATCTCCTTCAAGTACCGTTTTATTTAGTTTATTATGAATGCAGGACTTTAACTTTCAATGGAGTGTTTTTACACTGTTGCAGCCTTCACTTCTTCTTCTTCTTCTTCTTCTTCTTCTTCTTCTTCTTCTTCTTCTTCTTCTTCTTCTTCTTCTTCTTCTTCTTCTTCTTCTTCTTCTTCTTCTTCCTTCAATGAATGCCTCTTTTAGACTGTTGCTTTATACAAACAAACAGAAGTACAATGAATGCAAAAAAAAACAACAAGCAGTAGATGCTGCATTCAGCTGTAATTAAAAAATGATGGCTTTAGCCGTTTTGAAAACTCAAAATCTATCAGACGTCCCAACAGTCTTCACTCGTAGTCTCATCGTGCACCATGTCTGCCTGCATCACAAATCAACACCGGACAAGCAGCGGTAAACAACAGTCACGGGCTTCGACCGACATGCGTCTTATTTGAGGTCGAATTCAGATAAGACTCTATCTTAATCCACCGACCATTATAATTAGAGCTCTCTAATACTTTATTTACGAAGCTGCATCACACTGTGCAACGTGATACAGGTGCATCATCATGGCAACTGGTATCACAAAAAGGACAGCAGATGGTGTTTTCATTAAAGAATTCAAGCTGATAGAGGAATCAACCGAATGACTTTGTGTCGGGAGTCTGCGGTGCACTTATTATATTACATTAAGTTCTCTAGCTACAGGCCGATGTCAGAGAGGATCGCTGATACACGGGGGGCTATCGGGTGCATTTTGGAAATGCTACAGTGTTCCTGTTACACTGTGCACAGTCATGAGCATGATCCATCACCGGTGACTGAGAGAGCCGAGCGTGTCCAAATAATACATCGGTAGTATTACAACCAATAATCTATGCAGTGCTATAACGGCCAGCAGGGAGAACACAGTCGTGACGAATGGCTGACAGCTGCAGCTAACTAGTCACCTAAAGACTCATAAATGATGTTTGGCATCCAAGTTATCATCATTACATTTTTAGCTCCAACACATTTTCCTATTTTATGTGCAGACGGAGGCCTTTTTGTCTCCTCTGAGCTAGACGCCAGTCTGTTTGTCTTCTTTTTTTAATAAGCTGTCACATATATTTCTCTCCTTGCAATACACTGTAAGCAATGCTGCTTCTGTCCAGATTGATAGCAACGCAAGCCTTTGCAGTAAATGTAGCAGCTGTCTTCATTTAATGCTCACAACAATTTCATAATTTTTTTTTTTTTTTCCGTTTCTTCCCGATTAGCTGACATTAAATCAATCACAGTGAGGTTTTGATGTATCAGCTGTTTTAAAATGGGTGCCGAGTGAAGCAAGTTTTCCACTGCACCTGAACGAACAGCAGCTTTCAGCCTGTAGGGGAAGCGTTTGCGTTATGTGCTCTTTATAGCCGGCCTGCTGTTCTAATGCACCCATGTGACGGTCAAAATGTTAGCGTAGCGCTTTGATCTGAGTTTGGACTTAAAGGACTTCTCGTCCGTGTTGAAAACATCTAGAATTCTGATTCTAATTCCTGAGGAAAAAATCACGACATTTTCCCAAAAGCTCCAAAAACACAACTGCTAAAATGGATCTTGAGGCGAGATTGACAAACTTTTAAAAATGTGCTTGAAAAATAAAATATTGTACGACATGACCCGGCCCTGTGACAAAACATGCACAGTCTGCTGCTGTCAGTCCCAAAGACAAGGAACGGAGTAAACAGACAGATCCCCAGTCTGGCACATAATGATTTAGCCTGGATCACGACCAAGATTTGAGCTTCATTACATTTACATCACGACTCGCCACTGCAAGACCCTGGTTTTCCGTGTCTGTGTGTGTGTGTGTGTGTGTGTGTGTGTGTCTTGGCCACAACAGGGAGGTCTAGTGGGGGGGGGGGAACTGAACTGTGTATTGGCAGGCTGCAGGTCTCCGTCTGTATGGAATTGAGCAAGATGAAGGTCTTACCAGAGGAAGTGGTGAAGTCTGACTCCAGGCAGCGCTGAGGAGCTGCTGAGCTCCCCGAGAGAAACACCTACAAAAACACACACAAACGGAACAGAGTCAAGCTAATGAGCAACTGAGATGAAAATCACAGTCCAGCTATGAAAAACCAGTAGGTCCTCAGGAAGGCTAGAAACAATCGCAGACATGTTGCCATGGCATCAGGAATGAACACGAAGGCATTTTAAAGTTTAAAAGCGTCTCACTGAGGGCAAAGACATTAAAAACACACACGTCTCGTTGAAATCATAAGTCAGAAGAGGATATTTAAAAGGAAGTAAATATGTCACAGTGAAGCACCTACACCAGTTTTAATGCCTGTTGTGCCGCGTACGTGTGGCAGGATGTAGTCGGAACACTACATCCGGCTCAGATGACCTATATGCAACACTATCCTCAACACAGCAACTCCCACAGCGGCTTTAAAGTAACCTCTGGTGGTTTCCACATGTGGTTACCACTACAAATACTTCCCCCCACGCTGCATTAAGGGCAGAGAAATCCCAGTATACATTTCTTTTCCCTTTTGGACCCTCAAATAGGTCAATATATCTTTTTGTTGTGTGTGTGTGTGTGTCAGCCCCTGAAGAGAACGACGACATCTTGGAAGGAAATCTGCCATAAATAAAGCAACTATGACAAAACAACATGTGCAGGGAAGCAGAAATGCTTGGGTTGGAATCCAAGTCTGGTGTTTTGCCAAAAATCAATGGAAGTTATGTTTAGAAAAAAGAAACCAGGAGGGGGTTTTCCAGTGACGAGAGTGAGAAGGGAAAGCATTTGTTTATGTCATTAATGGGCCGGTCATCTCTCTCCGACAGACTGCAATCACGTGTAATCAGACTTAATGGGCACTCTAATGGGAATGCTTTTCCTCCCTCCATGCTGTTTCCGTAGCACTCTTCAACTTCAACACACTTGTCCACACACAAACAAGTGTGCACACGGATACGTGCGCGCACATATGCAACTCATCTGGGGCAAATGCAACGCCGCACTTTTGTCTGAATTATTGTTTTAATAATACCGTCTATCCACAACAGTACAACATAATCAAGTCCTATTTGTGCGTAATGCTAATTTGCATATTTGCTTGTTCATATTCTCTTCAGGTCTGATTTGTGTTTATTTGTTTGCAGAGGCTGAGTCTCAGCCGGTTAAAGCTCAGTTCTGTCTCCTCCTGCTCTCCAGCAACACTTCTACCATCTTACAAACGGTTTACAATGCTCATTAAAAGGATAAGCCGCTTTATTAATTATTTGTGCAGTCTAAGCCATCATTAGTTATGAGAATGTTGAGTCCTGGGAACACACAATAAAATCATACAAAGCAGCGGTGCCATAACTTCTTTTTAAAAACATCCCCCTTCTTGGTGCCCCGACCTTGTGCTGGAATGCTTGTTGAACTATTCTGACGAGGGAACACTGTGAGCTGTCCGACTTCTTTTTAGTGATGCGGCATTGAACCCACATCGCAGCAATTAACGTGCAGCATAGAAAGGAAAGGACTCATTACATGGGTCCAGATGTGGGGATGACAAATGAGCAGACGGTCAAAACCCACAACAATGGTCCTGCGACCTCTATATACGCCTCTGTGTTATTTTGGTAGCTAGTTAACCGCCTGTTTGGCTGTTGGAATTAAAGGCACATAACATCCGTGTGGCTGCACTAGAAATAGTGTATACACAAATCTCATCATCTAATAGATTTGATTTCTTGGCAAAAATACATTTTGTTAAAAGTTGCAGGTAGAGTTTTAGACATTTAGAAATGTTATGGATCTGCCTCTCTGTCAGTGGGTCTGGATCACACACACACACACACACACACACACACACACACACACACACACACACACACACACACACACACACACACACACACACACACTTTCTATTTATTTTATGATCTTGTACATAGAAGCTGTTGCCTGGCTAAATACAGGATATTTACAGAATACACACATTTCCACTGATCAACAGGTGGCGGTAACACACCTAGATATGCTGTAATGGGTCATTGTTGTAATGGGTCAACATGGATGTTAAAAAAAAAGAAACTTTTGCAAATGTTTGACTATGTCTCTGAGTAGTACTGCATATGAACTAAACTTGTTAGTGGACGAGAAAACTCCACGAGGCCCCTTTAAGAAGCCAATGCAGATATTTCCACATTTCCACACTGTGTGGTTTTGAAATGCACCATTTAGGGCATTTCAAAATTTAGTTTGCACCAAAATTGCAAAAGAACACGCAATGAAATGCACAGAACATTTTTCCGCAAGAAAAAGGAATGAATTGTATATAAGAGGGCACATAATTCACAATCACATTATAAATGAGTGAGTTTTCCACTGAAAAATGTCCTGCACTCTGATTTTAGACATTGATCCATATAAGTAGATACACAGTTAATGCCTTTTCAGCCTCAAATGCAATCTAATATCCTGTATTTAGCCAGGCAACAGCTTCTATGTACAAGCTAAACAACTACTGTAAAGTAGTTTAACAACATCATAAAATAAATAGAAATTGAACTGAAATGGCTTGTGTTACGGCTGTACATGTTCCCTGTGCCGTCCCTGTCTTCCCTCTCTAGAAGCTCTGCCCGGGTGTACTGCATTGCTACACGAGGTGCACCTGGATTGGAAAGGAAGCGCTTAAAAAGCTCCCGTGCCAGCAGCCGAAGGGAGTGGCCTCTGTCTGAGGACTGCTGATCTCGCTGCCTCTCAGCTCAGTAGTTTGCTTTGCCTCGTGTTTGTTTTTGTTATGATAATAAGTCTTATGGATTTGATTCTTTGAAAGGTGTCTTCTGTGGTTGATTTGGGTCAGTGGTTGATTGTTGCTCGCCCTAAAACGGCCGCCCGAGGGCCGGGGCGTAACACTTGTTTAGACCACAGAGTATATGACAAAGAAAAAGGAGTTGCAGTACATCGAATGCCTTCCATGTTCTTGATTCCAAACTTTACAAGTAAAAAAAATAAGCCTGCACCTTCCAAAACATTTTCAGACTGTGACGCTATAATCCAGAAATGTGTGTGTATATATTTTGCTGAAGAGAGACACAAGGAGAGAACTGAAAAGAAAATGCGTGTGAAAAAAAAAAAAACACCCACTGATACACACTGTTACTCAGTTTCCATGGTGATTTGAGTTATATTTGACAATGTGACGCACGCTTTCAGCATCCACTTTTGCTGTTAGTCTTCATCTTTTCCAGTGCAGTGAGCTAAAAGTATGAATGGTTCAGACTAAGAAAAAGTGAGCTAAAAAGGACATTTGGGCCCGTGTCTGTGGCCTGGAGACAAGTCCACAAAAGACATCCGTATGAGAGTCCACACGCTCGACTGTAATGGTGTAAATGGTTAAGTTAAAGTGGAAAGGTGGGGCAGAGCTCCTCCTCAGTATTTTCCCCCAGGGGCGTGTCAAGTGGTCTACGGAAATCTTAATGAATGCAAGGCTTTCTCTTGCCTGTGATCCTAACTCACGAGTCCCCACTCCATGTCTCCAGTGAGATTAGCACCGTGTGCTCCAATCAATTCACTACTAATTTCCAAGAATCAGTACTTTGGATGGATAGAACTTGCAGTGCGTGTATAAACTGGATGCGAACTTGTGCTCTGGAAAGTGCAAAATGCAGGAATGTGGTCAGAAATGCAATCACTTGCTGTTAAAGCTCACAAACATGCAATGATTCCTTTGTTTTCCATGCCGGGTGTTCTGCTCATATTAGCAACAGTAGCTTCGGGGGACGATCACCCACATCACCTTTTGTGCAGCGAGAGGCGCCTCTATCCAGTTGTTTTTTTTGCACTCTGCTGTCGTTGTGCTTCAGGCACCTGACGTGCCTTTGTGTGTTTTCTTTTTTTTTGGAGAAACGGTCTAAAAGCGCCGCAGGTAAACAAATATTCAAATGCCCTCCATAACTGCCTTTTTTCCCTTCTGTCCAATCAGTTATGAACATAAATAAGATATGCTTCTTTTGCATATTATCAACATATAAAACAGGGGACATTTTGAAACAGAAATGAATATCATGATAAAAGTAAAGAGCATCAGGGTTAGTTGGGTCATGATTAAAACCATAAAACGTAATTGTCTGTAATTAGGTTAACGGTTGGCAGCAGTTGACTTTGTGGTAACTGTGGTCACAATCTCTGCCTCGGGCTTCAATCTAGAGCCCGTGGGAATCCCTTGCTGGTGGAACTGTTAAGTCCACATTTTATTTGTTTTACCAATTTAATGTCCCTTGTCTTTGGTGATTCACAATGGGGAATCACCAAAGACAAAAGATCCTTGGTTCTGAAAGGGCAGAAATGCACCTCATTATGATCTAAGGCCAGTGCACTGGTCCAGGACCGTGTCCAAGTGTTTCGGTTTGGGAAGAAAGCTGGAGCACTTAAGAAAACCATGCTACTCCATCGAGAAGGGCCCCGCGAGGAGACACAACAAAGCACAAGAGGAATTTGCTAAATGAAAAGGCTTTCGTGGTTTTGCAGTGACACGTTCTGTATTTTGTTTTCACTACAATACAGAGAAAGAGACAGAAATAACTTCTCTTTTCTTCTGACCATGTAAACACACACACACACACACACACACACACACACACACACACACACACACACACACACACACACACACACACACACACACACACACACACACACACACACACACACACACACACACACACACACACACACACCATGTTGGGGAGAGCCATGTGTCAGGATTATGAGCTTGATTTATGTGGACTGCATACATCACTCATTACCATATTTGCAAAACTTCTGTTGTATTATTTTCTGTTAATTGCGAGAGAACATGCATGTTCAAACACAGTTTTTAATGTTTATTCTCAAAAATTAATGAGGTGATTGATTTGTACATGCACACAGCAGCAGAGAAGCAGAGCGCTGCACGAAGAAAAGTGGTTTAATGAGACACATTTCCACTTCTTTGTATCGATCCGAAGACATTTCTAGTATTGACGGTCGACAGAAGATTTAGTATCAGTAGCAAAATGTACTTTAGGTTTTAATCTGCCCCTCCCCAGTTTTCCATGTGTTTTCCAAACTCTCCCCTTCAGCTCCTAATCTAATCATTGTATTGTTGCTGTATCTTCCATTCAATGTTTCAAACTGATCTCCTGGGAAAACTTTCAAAATAAAACAGGAAACCGGTTTAGCAAAAACCCAAGACCATGACGAGCAGTAATCTGAATGTAGCATTTTCAGATTGAGTTAGTCCAAATAATTAGGTTATACGAGCATTCTTCCGACATGTATACAGTGCACCGGGAATACACGTTTGATTGGAGTTTTCTACCTCTGCCCGTTTACAGCGGCGTAGTCTGTTCTCGTGCATAGTCGGGAAAATAATAGCTTGAACGACACAGGTTTGCAAAACTTGCAGAACGGGGACAGCGAGGACATTTAGGTAATTTAAAGGGCGTAGCAACAGGATGTACCTCAATGGGGCATGTTACGGAGTAGTACAAGTATATATTTGTTTTATAGTAGATGCTTTTAATGTAAAGCAGCAGAACGCGTTTGGTTTGTATCAACATTAACCTGAAAGCAGTTAAATTCATTACATCTTCAATAGCACAAAGGAGATTGGATCAGAAAACAGTGCAGTGTGTTGAAAAAAGTGAAAGTAAGAACATGAAGGTCAGAGTGAAAACTGAACTTCAAGGATGGCACACATCTGTGAATCAGACAAAAAAATAAATAATCACCCTTAAAGCACAAGAAAGCAGAAAGCCAAGTCAATGCTGGAGGCAGCGAGTCCGTTAATGAACCCGAACTCAACATTACCCTCACTAAATGAACAGCTCCTCTAAGAAATACATTCATATGCAACCATGTAAATATTATGCATTAGGAACAAACACTGTTATAGGAAGTTGAGGAGAGGAAACGGTCTCCAGATGTGAGGCTAATTTGATTAAAAAAAAAATGTATGTCTCTTGGGAGCATTTAAAAAAAAAAAAAGACAGAAGACTGTGAAGACCGACCCTCAAGGAAACGATACCTTCCAGTGAGCAGAGCTAAATGAAGAACGCACAAAAGGTAAAGAGAAGTGACATAAGCAGTCAAGCACCAAGCTGTGCGGTCAGCACCCGAGGTCACAGCTGGGACCACAATGAGTCAAAGCTGTAATCACTACCAGTGCTAATTCTACAAAGTGTTGAATTCATTATGTGAAGACGTTACATGATGACGCCGATATTCGTCGTAATACTGCAGTAAAAACACTACATTCAAAACAATGTTCTTAGTCTTCACCTTTATGAGCCGTTCTTTTCCAGCGGATGGAGTTCACCTTGAAAAGTCTCCCTTAGAAACATGACTTTTATACTCCATCTGCTGATGAAGATTGTGCGATATGTTTGAAAGCTCTGGAAAAAAAACTAATTGTAGGTGTTTGAAGGATTTGTGTATAGTTGCCATATTAAATAAATCCTAACACAAGGTCTGCTTACTAGCTTTAATGGGGCTTTCAATCAGCATCTTCCTTAGCATGAAAAATTATACCTTGTAATCTCAAAAAAAATAAAAAGAAGAGATGAACATTTTAACAAAACAATCCAAACTCAGAGTCCCCTTACGGGCTCACAGAGCTTCAGAACTTGTGTCCAGTCCCCCGACAACTGTTCATAGTTTTGACTGGTAGATTAGTCATTCAGTCCATAAAAAGGCCTTAAAACATTGAAAACTACTCATCAGAATTTCCCAAATACCAAGGTGTTATCTTCACATTGCTGATTTTGTCTAACCATTAGTTAAATGTAGTGTTGCACTGATCAGTTGCTTAATCAATTGCTCCATCAAACTAATTATTTCGGTCACCTATCAAGAAAAAACTAAAAGCCAAACTTTTGCCTCTGACTTCTCAAATAGGAGCATTAAGTATTTATTTTTTGCTTTATTATCGTAAATTTAACATCTTGGGATTTTAGACAGCTGGTTGAATAAAACAAGACATTTCAAAGACTAAATGATTCATTGATTAGCACTCTCCTTCATACTTTGAGGGACTGCTCAGGGATAAAGCTTTTATGGGGAAGAATTTAAGTTCTGGGAGAGGTAGTAGAACAACATCATATGAGATAGAGCAAGATAAATGAGGATTATAAAAGGAAACATGAAATACATTTATGTAAGGAAGTGAATTTAATTTCATGAGTCTGTATAGTTAGCGTTGTTTGTGTTGGCCTTTGGATTAATATGTAATGTAATAGATGTGGACTAATGAATTGTAGTGAGGGTTGATGAATTGAAATCCATTAACAGCTGATGATGGCATAATATAGATTATTATTTTTAAGACAAAATGAACAGAAAAACTCCGAGCATTTGGTTATTAATTGATCATCAAAATAAGAAATCAATCTAGACTAAATCAACAATGACAATACGCAGCAAATCCTCATATTTGAAACGTCAAAAAAAATACCTCGGTAATGCTGCAAACAGAGTCTGCAAGCCGGCGCATTGTCCTGATGTGACCCACACTGGCTCATACAGGCGAAGGCAGAGACTGTCAGACTGAAAGGGAGGGGTGTGTGTGTGTGTGTGTGTGTGTGTGTGTGTGTGTGTGTGTGTGTGTGTGTGTGTGTGTGTGTGTGTGTGTGTGTGTGTGTGTGTGTGTGTGTGTGTGTGTGTGTGTGTGTGTGTGTGTGTGTGTGTGTGTGTGTGTGTAGGTGTGTGTGTGTGTGTGTGTGTGTGTGTGTGTGTGTGTGACGCAGAGGCTTATGTTGTTAACATACAGAAAATAATGTGCGACATCGGGATTCTGCAAATAAAGATGAGAAAAATATCTAAATTTCATGCATCTCTTGCCTTACTAACACCACCACCTTTCTCACACACACACACACACACACACACACACACACACACACACACACACACACACACACACACACACACACACACACACACACACACACACACACACCTCCCTTTCAGTCTGACAGTCTCTGCCTTCGCCTGTATGAGCCAGTGTGGGTCACATCAGGACAATGCGCCGGCTTGCAGACTGTTTGCAGCATTACCGAGGTATTTTTTTTTCCCTCCTTTTTTTTCCAGCCTCATGGACACTACAGCGAAAAAGGGGTGGGTGAAAAAAAAAAAGAAGCCCTTTTCAAATTGATGACAGCGGTGGGCACGGAGGGAAGCCATTGAAAAGAGTGTATAAAGCAGCATTATAGCGTCTGGCTGCTCCCCCCCCCCCCCCTCCCCTCCCTTCTGCTCCCCACATCAAAAGTGTGCGCCCAGCCTGAGCTGACAGAGCTCCACATCGCTGCGGTGCATGCCGGGTAAGAGAGGACAACTCAGGACACATGCAGGGACTTTAAGGATACTGCAGTAAGCTGTTCACAATGAAAAAAAAAAAAAAAGAGGGAAAAGATGCAGAGAGACGGAGGGAGGGGAGGGGAAGGAGACAAAAATACTGGCTGGATCAGTGGAGGATGGAGGAATTGAACATTTCATTCTGACAAATATGAACGCAGCAGTTCTCTGTTTTAACTGTTTGTGCCATTAGAACTGCATCAGTACACCGAATCGCTGCTTTGCAGCAATGTACGACCGAGTCTGAAGGATTTTTAGACAAATTAGGTTATTTGGTTCTTTCATTTCAGTTATTTTTTATATATTTTTCAGGCTATCTGAAGTCTTATATTCATTATGAAGAGAAGCCTTTACTTCCAGTTTGCTGTTTCTATCTAGAGGTGACGCAGTAAAGCAGAAATACACATGCAGTG
The DNA here is from genome assembly GCF_910591455.1 of Pholis gunnellus. Classification (NCBI taxonomy): domain Eukaryota; kingdom Metazoa; phylum Chordata; class Actinopteri; order Perciformes; family Pholidae; genus Pholis; species Pholis gunnellus. The sequence continues at coordinate 16,766,358 of NC_136543.1, forward strand.
ATAGATGAACCGATTGTGTGGTTTGGTTATGGGTGTTAAGACTGTTAACACGGTTAATTATAAAATGCTGCATGTCATCAAATTGAAGATCTTTTCACACATTTAATTAACTGCAAAAATCTAACTGTAAATGAACTGTAATTTTCATCGTCACTGAATCTGGTAATTATTTTTGAAATTAATTGATTAATCATTTCATGATTAAATCAATCAAATCAACAGCATGCAGCACATTCTATAGATTCTATTTTCTTCACATGCTTCTGTTTTGGTAACTCACTTCTCTTGGTTACGGTTCGAGAAAGTATCCAGTGCCTGAACACCTCACCTACTGCAGTGAACAACACCTGAACAACACCTGAACAACTCGTGCACTGGAAGCATTGCCACCGAATGTAATCCATACAGCAATAGTGTTTCCGCCAAATCGTATTTGGCAAAAGCATTCAGTGGTTTATATAAAAAGGGAAGTAGACGGGGACAAGGTTGACTCTACAGAGCCTCGTGGATTTATTTAGATACAGGCGGTGAGGAGGTGGGACAGCAGGAGGGATGACAAGATGCTGCTGGGTATAAACTGAAAATTAGAAATAAAAGATATCACTGTGCCACTGGTACAAGAAAGAATCCAAGTAGATTGTATTTCAAACACTAATCTGAAAAGAACATAATGTTAAAAAAAAAGTAAGATCAAAGGAAATGTAAACCCTTTTGGTACCTCTTTCTGTTTCACATCCCGACTTGGGTCACACAGTTTTACTCCGGCAGCGTCGTTAACGCTGACCTTGCATGTTGTGTCAACTCTCCCTCCCCCAGCCGGTATTTAACTGCCCGGCACCGCTGCGACCGCCACGGCGCCGACATAGAAGCATCTGCTGAACTATACTATATGAAACCGTGACCCCCTCCACGATCTCTGTGCGTGTGTGTGTGGGGCGGTATCTGAAGTGTGTTAGTTGCGTGTGAAGTGGTTTCACCACGAGTGCCCAGAGCGTACGCCTGCAGCAGACACGGAGCGCCACAGGAAATACATGTTCGCATCCTGTGTCAGCGCGGATCAGCCGCAGATGCTGCAAGATGTGACATTGAGGCAACCAGCGTCCAGATGGAGGCAAGTCCAGAGGAAGTCCCGCCTGCAGTCCTCACACTGTTAAAATCCTAATATCACTGTTAAATTAACTCGGAGACTTTAATATCGATACAATAAACTACAGAAGCTGCGGTTCAGCAGACTGATGGCTTTCATCTCATAACATCAGATGTGGAGAGTGGATACAATAATACCCGTATAAACCGTTAACTCAAGAGCTGAAGTGTCTATTCTTGCTTAAAACGCATGTGTCAGGCCTACAACGATATCACCTAACGTAAAGTACTTTAAACTTAAGAAGCCAGTATGTTAACATTCATAATAACAATCCAACATTCATTTGTAAGAGACATTCTATCACAGATTAGCCCGTTTTCATTCCCAGGGTGTCAAATACTGACGCTCTGAGCCCCCCCCCCTCAGCGTCCGATACCGATGCACGAGGCACCCTTTAGATTAGTTTACATTATACACCGTTTACGCAGTCACTTTATGCTTTTCCTAAACTAAGGGGTTTTGTTACCTAAACCGAAGCAAGTGTTGTTTAAATTCACGCGTTTGCCTCACTCTGTGCTGCCCACTGCGTTAGAAAGTGACACCAAACGGTGCTGGAACATGTTGCTCAGATAGACGGACTGCACGCCCACAACGCCTGTATGCATCATTACTGTATTCCTGAATAGCAGATGAAGATGCATTTCAACAGCTTAACCCAGACAAGACCTTAAGAGAGGCCTTATCTATTATTCACAATGGTGTATGTAAACCACCCTGAAAGCACAATGCACAATATACGCTATCTGAGCAATAACAATGCATTCTGGCAATAACAATGACACTGTTTTGAAAATGAAACCGGAAAGCTATCTTGTAATTCAGCGCCATAGTGTGTCTTGTTTGTGTGCACTCTGACTTCAAGGGAGACTCGCTGCTTGCTGGTGGCTTTGCATGGGGAGGGATTTGCAAGCTGGATGCAACAACAACACTGATACCAAGAACTGCCCTTCAGACCTTCCCTTCCACCAACCCAGCTCTCCCTCCTTCAGTCCCTGCCGGCCTATATGCAAGGGACTATAAATACTTAACATCAACCGTCAGGGCTAATTTCATCCAATCATCCAAGCCGTAATTATTCTTTTACAAGTCACTAAGGCGCACATAGGCGCACTAAAACTACTGTGAACTCTGCACTGTGACTGCCTCACCGTGCACCTCACAGTAAAGCCTAATCAAAGAACACGACACACTGTAAAAACATGTCTTTGTTGGAAAGTCTTCCATATCGTCTGAGAAGAAATATTTTTACAAGTATACTCTTAAGTCTTCCCAGGTCCCATCGTAAAGGTAATATATAGCATAGGAAGTGAGCTATACGCTCAGGATCTAAATTCAGACGGCAATAAACCAGCATAATCCGGGTCGGGGTTTTCCTCCCACTGGTTTTGCAGCACTGCCCAGTTTCGCCACAGTAAACACGAGGTTTTTCCAGACAGACAGGCAGGCAAGGCAACGCTGGGAGGGAAAGAAAGGACAGAGGCATGATGGGTGCCAGGCTGGCTGTACCATGTTAAGGTATTGGATCAACAAGATGTTTCTGGGCAGACGTGCAGCAAGTTGTTTGCTGCAGTAAAATCAGAAAGAAAAACCAAAAGACAAACAGTCAAATTAAAATGAGAAACTCATGTGAAGGGGGATTTTGCTGAGCGAGTAAACAAGAGCTTCTAAGTGTAACCCGATGAGCAAAAGCAATGTGACGTTCTGACTTGATCCAACTCTATGCGTCTCCCTAATAAGGCTGCTCTGATGGTTGCAGGGTTTGCAAAGAGTGTCAAAGCCTGTCGAACTACAAATAGGTCAGTAATGGGCACCCAAGGATTTTCTCCAGATCTCCTCTGATTGGTCCGTTTCCATGTCTCTAGGGCAGAAACCTGGATACCACACTGGTGCAACCCTCGCTAGCTAGGAACCCTGCCAGGTTTTAGGAGAGACACACACACACACATACTCAGCTAAGAACCCTAGCATTACACAACATTATATGCATGTGGGACACAGTGGATGGCTAAAATGCCCCCACATACATCCAGACAGTTTGACCTCCAGCCAACCAGCAGACATACAAGCCTGTAAACATGGTGACGTCACACAGGGCTGAAACCAGAGGCTGGATTCCTTGGATTGTGGATCCATAGAGATTTGGCGGGTGGTCAGCTTTTTTTTTTTTGTGTACACCGGGCTCATCTCCATCCAACAACAGCTGGAGCCACAAGACTCTTGATTGATTTCTTTTCCCCCATGAACAGCACACACAGCTTTTCACCAGCAGCTGGATGGGGAACAGGCACGGCTCTGAACACAACACACTGCTGCTCTCTTATGAAAAGGATAATTCCAGTTTATAATAACTTGGGTAACATGTAAAAGAAATGTAGTCGGTGACCTAATCCAAGTATAACAAAATTAAAGTAACTTAACTTTCTGTTACTTTTGGATTACCTCACTACCAAATAGGCAGATAAAGATAATGATGCCATTATTTCTTTACTGGGTATCACTGCCTGCTGAGGAGTTTGCCCAATCCTGCCTTTAACAATGTTTCTTTTGGAAATTTGCCTTTGAGTCTTACAGGAAAAAAAAATAATAAAAATGTCAAACACCTTTTAGAGAACGTAACCTTAAAATAAACCCAATTAAATCCCTCAGAAAAAAACCTGTTAAAACCAGTGGGAACTAAAACCGCTTCTTTGTGTCAGATGTTTGTGGTTGTCACAACTAATTGACACAAAAGTACAAGAGATGGACTATAAAAGATTTACTGCTGCAATTTACTGGACTGAATGTAGACCAAACCCTCTGTCTTTGATGAGCCAGTGTTGCTTAATATTGGCCTCTCAGTCAGTCTCAGTCTGGCTCGAGCCGACCTGTTGCTGTAGCAGTCGGGGCAACATGGAGAGTTCGATTTGTGACCTTTAACTTGCATATAATAGAAGCCATCCTCAGGACATCCATCTGTTCCAGCTATAGTACGTTTACAAACTTTGATCAGTTTTGATCAGTTTTGCCTTTGATGTATAGAGTCGACAGGAAATAACAGATGAGAGATGGGGTCAGGGCCAAGGGACTCAAAACAGGGAAGACCTGGCAATGACAGTCAGTGTCTCCAACCATTAGGCCATCAAAACATCCCAAGACTTCTAAAAGATAACGCTGCTTCTCATCATCAACAAATGCCATGAAAAGATGAACCAACAATGAATGTATCCCCCTATATAGTATTCCTCTGTGCCATTAAGCTCCATTTCAATGAGCCACACTTTTGAACTGGATGACATGTTCCGTCATCACACACACACACACACACACACACACACACACACACACACACACACACACACACACACACACACACACACACACACACACACACACACACACACACACACACACACACACACACACACACACACACACACACACACACACACACACACACACACACCTTAAAAGGACATTTTTGTCATGGCACCCCAAGCAATCCAACACCCAATATAACATTATAATATACTATAATATCAAATCATATAATACAATATCATATTATAGGCCAAGAAAATAAAAAAGCCAACAGGTGCTCTTATAATAAAACTATAATTGCTTTTTTTTTTTCATGTGGTGAAATATTATAAAAACACACAATAAATTGAATGCTACGATAAACATCGGGGCGCCCGTGGCCCGTTCCTCAAAGCACTTCAGGGTGCACTAAAGCCCAAATTGTGGATTTATCCTCTGCCAAAAATAGTTAACAAATGCACTTCCCTCCTGTTTGAGTGACGTTTGCTAAGAACTACCAGCTGTTTTAAGAAATGACTGAGCCTTTTAAAGAATGAAACTACATACTAAATATTTGTGACCCATTACTTCAGAAAAAGACCCCGCAGAGACCACATGAACTACTGTACATTATAGCGACAGCGATAATGAACCCAAAGCAAATCGGCATAATTGTTTAAATCACCACCAGAGAAGCTTTTAAATCAATGCCATTTGTGTTGCATTACATGTTTTTTGCAGGCAGCTAAAGCAGTCTGTCACTATGGAAACAAAGTGTGCATCAAAAATATAAAAGGTTGCACATAAAAGTTTACAGTCAAAAACAATTTGTTTGTTGATCAGGAAATTCAGATAAAAAAGGATTCTTTGATTGTTTTTTTTTTTAAATCAGAAATATGTTAGTTGCAAATTTAAAACTAAAAGCAGCAAGTTCAGCCCGTAACGCTCCGGCATCACTCTGCAGGTTTTGCTCATGGCAATGACAAAAAAATGTCATCTTCAAAAACCATTACTGTGAACAAATGCTATAATTTAAAGCAAAGAGAAAATGGTTCATGAGAGAAATAGCACTTCTGTGGAAACACCGTATTAAACCTTTCCCTCGGGTGCAGATTGATTTGGACGTCATGCAGATTGCCCACTGCAGCAACCTGCCTCAGATCTTCTTTGCAAAAAAAAAAAAGAGTTGCACAAGTTCACAATGTTGATTGCCAGCAGAAGGAGACATTATGATGAAAACTAGGAAAGAGGAAAATAATTCTAAATTCTCTTTACTCTCAGCAGGCGTCGACTAGTTGCCGCGTTTGTTTCTTGAGATGAATATGAACGGCCTCAAACCAAAGCTACATACCAGAGAAAAGGGATTTGATTCATTCCAGCCCAGTAAAAAACAGTTGCTGTGTTAAAGGTAGCCTGTGGAGGTTTCTTTGTACACAGACACTATTTTTTTTTTTTTTTACATTTAACATTTCGCAGGAGAAATACACATTGTGTGTATCCTTAAGGCCTTATAAACATGTTGAATTAATTTCCTACCACAAAAAAAAAGGAAAAAAAGTCTTAGAAGCCTGCATTGTTACATTGGCTTTTGGTCTCGTTATTTTACCTTCGACAGTGTATTGCTCATCTACCTTTTAAATTAGATTCCAGGCTCTGAAATGGCACCCAATCACTTGAATAAAAATTGCTCACTGAGTGCATAATAAAAAAAAAAACGTTTTCCTGGTTTGCGTCTGAATGTGTGGTCCACCGCACATGTGAGTTGCTTACGAATATAAAGACTCCATAGGTAAAACTGTATCATATAAAGCGTAATAATTGACTGAATTTGCAGTTGAAGGTGTCCTGTCAGCAATTTTACAGACATCAGAGAGGTTTTATTATGTCATCTACGGGTAAAACGCTGAATGGGGACACAGAGGATTGGCAAATTTGACATGTCTTCAGTCTGAAGGACGGACCTTTTCCCTTAGCCCCTCACCCGAACAGTCCAATCATAGCTTAGCAATGGTATCTCGGCGATGCAGGCAACTACATTTCTTTGTGAGATTACGTGTTAACCTTAGAAAAAAGCCACTACCACATCCTCTGTGTCGTGTTTCTCCACTGTGAAACTGTGTGTGAAACTGTGTGTGAAACTGTGTGCTGCTCTTTATTGGAATTGGAAAAGTTAACACTCCATCAACCCCAGATAATGCTACCAAATATAGCGTTAGTCCTCATTCTAAATGCCTTTTTTTAATGTTAAAAGTGAATACACACTGCTTGACAATACAAACTAGTATGTGAGCAAAGCCGCCAAACAAGGTCATGTTAGATTGACACAGCAGTCAGAATTGCACTTGTCGTACGTATAACTGCTGTTTTTACAGGGTGCTTGGGTTTGATGGTCGCAAGCTAGAAATGAGAAGCTACTTTTGTCTACATGTCTTATCCATTGTTTCAAGAAATGTTGATGGTAAATCTGCTGTAAATTGTACATGTGCAGTGTGAGTCTGGAAAGCTTGACGGGCAACCGCAGTCATTGTGTGTAGCGCATGCTGGTAGAATATGTGACACAAACACTTTGACCAGCTCATCAAACACCGCTCTACAGCACAACTAGTGGTACCAAAAAAAGTCCCTTTCCAGCACACCTATCAAGAGTTAAATAAAAGCAGACACACACTGTGATTTGGCACCGTTGCTGCATAACTATAGAAACACATTAGGACCACAGCGGGGGTATTTACCGAGCTATACACAACTATACACAACCCCACTCTCCACAACAAACGCGTGTGTTCATGTGTGTGTGTGCGTGTGTGTCCTCTTACATGTGCTGGCAACATTAAAAAGGTGAAGTGCAAAGCTGAGGTCACAGATTGATCAACATCTGGCAACAACATCTGCAGAACTCCTGTTAATTCAACCTCGGGCAAAGTACAGACACAGACTACGATAACACGTATGTGCAATCGGTGTTACCCACTTATTTATTCTTACCGCTTAAGAGCCTTCAGCCAGTCATTCAGTGATTCCAAAAAAACAAACATAGAACATGAAAGGAACCAGATGTGGTATTCAGAACTAAAATGGCCCGTGTCCCTCTCTGTATCTCCAGTCCTTTACTAAATTTAGAGTCAGACAGACACATGTCCTATTGGCACTGTAAGCAGGGTTAAGCTGAAACGTGCACCATGCGGGTCCATACATGTTGAAAAAAAAAAGCTCCAGTCCCGGATGTGATGAAAGGATGAAATAAGGTTACTGTGTAGAATCCCATAATCCAGTCGGGCAGCAAGAGGCAGACAGCTAAAGTGCAGTAACTGGATGACTAATGATACATCACAATGTATTTTCCCAACTGCTCGAACATATACGGCAGCACATCGGGTTGTTGTCGCATTCAATAACTGTTAAAGCAGAATAACGAGTGACTGGAAATGGAAAATAATGGAAATAATCTGAATAAGAACAACAATGAATACATTGGTAAAGCGTTATTTTACATATCAGACAAACATGTCTGATGAAGGCTGCTGAAGGTCAACAAAATGTAACTATTCAATACAACATTTTTATGTTTTAATATTATGACGGAGCAGGTTTTTGTGACTTTGTACTAATTTGAGATTTGAGTTGTGTTCAGTTGGTTCACTAATTAGTAAACCACAAGCTTGAGGGCCCTTTTTAAACGATCTACAGGGCATGGTGTTAATCGATGTGCATTTAAGGAGTGTTCAACTACACATTTGCTCGTTAAACGGCTCATAATCTGGGCACAAAGCAAGGCCCAAGGGGCAAAAGGGTTGTCTCTTAATTCATCATGTGTGTGTTTTGGACACAACATCGATTAAACCAGTCAAAGTGTTACTACTGCAATAGTCTGCATCATATTCTATGTGAAATATGAACATTCACTATTAACGATCATTGAATTAAAGGCCATAAAAAAGGTAGCTTTCAGTAAATATTGCTACAAACATAAACATCAACCATGTTAAAGGCCCTAATCAATAACCTTTCCATTGCTTTTGCCGCAGCACAGCTCCCACCTGTGGCCATTTTGCATCCCTCTTAGCAACCACCCAGTCCCTTTTGATGAGGGATGCAAAACAACTTGATTCAGACTGGCTGGTTATGTGGCTGTAGTAAGAAAGAAAGAGTGAAGACGGTGCCAGAACATTGGCCGAATTAAAACCATGAAACAAAAACAACAAAAAAAAAGAGACGTGTAGGAATCAATGAGCTGTAACCTGTTATCGTTAAGCTACCCATCCCCGTCTGCCCACGGCCTAATTTCAAGGGAATAACAACAAACCTATTGTATCCCTCTTGTCTGCCTACAGGCCTACACAACATGTGCATACTTGGTTTGATTTCAACACTGCAGCCTCTAGGATCCACGCAGCCGGGATAAAGTTTCACAATATGTCTGTCTGCCTCGTTCATCCGTTACTTCTTTCATTCCCTTGGCCTCTCCGTCTCCTTTTCCCCTTCTTTCAATGCTTGAAAGCAATCCAGCTTTCAAGCAGCACACATATTTTGGCAGGCGGCCCCCTAACCCTCCCAAGTACTGTATCCACATCACGCTTTTGTTTTTGACACAACCCTTGGCATTAGCAGACAGAGGCTTTTTGTGCAGTTATTTCGCTTGAATGTAAATCTATAAAACTATTCCAGGAAACTTTGGCTGAGAGCAGACTAAGGCAGGCAAACAGCTGGACGGACACTGGGGAGACGTGGACCTTGAGCAGCAGCACCTTCCGGTCCTCCACACTGATATGAATTGGGTGTGTTTCTTCTAGTTCGTTAGCTCGTTAGGCTAAAAAGACCCTGGACATTGGAAGGACTGGGAATTTTAAGCGTAACGACTTGCTGCCTCGCTACACAAAAGGAAACACTATTTCCTACATTGGCAGCGAACTTGGACATAAATCATAAGGTGCAGAATCGTCCCACACTGCAGCGGACGATGCTGTCCCGTGTCCAGATGGCCCACCTTGACACCAGGGTCATGACCACCCATATCTCACTGCCCGATGCCAAGAACATCTAGTAATCACCTCGACATGTGAACATTGCAGGCTGTCAGCTTTGCTGTCAAACTATTTTTCCACGTACATATCCATGACAATGAAATTAGGACGATGAAATTACAGAACAGTGGAAAATTGTTTGGTGTCAAAAAGTGAGCTGCCTTCTAAAAATAATCAAAATTTCTTGACAGAGCGCCTGCATGAATTCATTTCAGGCTGTGGAACAAGTTACGACCAGCCAAACAAAAGTAATATTATGCTTTAAGGAGGATCCTAATTTTCTTTTCCCCCTTCCCACATCCCCCTGGAAGTGACTGCAGATGGCTAAACGTGACGTAACCAACGCTTCAAATCTTCAGGCGCGGACAAAAACGACACTCTAACCGAGTAGTCTCTGTGTACAAAGCGCTACTTTTAGCCTCGGCACACAGTTTGGGGAATCTGGGCCGCCAACAACACAAAGTGTGACCAACAGGACGGACAGGGGTCTCTTTCAGTTGGTCCGTGTGGACAATCTGTGGTCTACTACCACATATCGTTTGGCCTTCCATGTCTTATGTCCCCCCGAGTGTTCCGTCCCGCTCGTTCAGTTCCCTGCTGACTGTATTTGCGTGCGTGCGTGCGTGTGTGCGTGCGCGTGTGTCAATATGCAGCCAAACTAGGACAGCGAGTCCAGCTGAAGCTTCGTGCACAGCTGTGAGTCTAGAAGAGGCCCTTTGTGTCGGGATACATTCATGCGCCCTGAAGGAGCATAACATTATAAGTCAGTGCATAAGAAAGGGCCTGGTATAGTTAGGGGGTAATGGATGCATTTTGGATGGCTGAAGCTAAGTACAAAGCTCTTCGCTGCTGCTCTTTCCGTTAAATATTCCTGTCGTCGTTAGCCTCTTGATTATCTCATTCTACATCCATTAGTGCCGGGTCGCGTTTCTGCATCCAGTAATTCACCATTTTCCCCCGACTCCCTGCCAGGGGAAACACTAACACTCACACCACCAACTCATTGGAGTCCATTCATTTCTGATAAAGTGCAGCTAGGTGACAGAGAGAAGTCAGCCTGTTTGCGGACGCTTGGCGTGTTGTGTTGGCGGAGGAAAGGGACTGATCGTTTCATGCAAATCGGCTGTCTTTACATTCCTCCTGGCTGACCAGTGTTCCTGCTTTTATGCTAATTTAAATTAGCATTTTTAAAGACTGAATTTAAACACCAGAAACTCCTCATTTCTAATAAATAAAAATAAAAATAAAAATGTATTCATAAACTTGTATATTTGATGAAAGGTCATGGAAACAGAAGCACTTTTTCTGTAGCTTCCATCTGCATCTTGCAATCTTTCTCAGCGGAAGCAGTTTGCTCGTGTTGTCACGGTTGACACGAGAGGAGGACCGCAAGATGTGATTGAAACTAATAAGTGGACCTTGAGTTCAGTTTTGTTTTTTCAAATTACATTTATTAAATGGTCCAGAATGAACCACCATGCTGTAGTCGTGGAAACATAGTTGTCAAAAAAAAAAAAAGATGGATCAGCCTTTAAGTCTTATGGTCTTTTTTAGCAGGGCAGAATGCTGCCATTTATAAACTATTTCATACAAAGTGTTTCTAACTAAGTCTGAATGTAAATCTGTCTTTTATCAACGACATTCATGGTGTTGCACTCAATCAAAAATGACGGAAAAACCTTGAATTACGTTAAATTACATTTACTTTTATGTAATGAAACTATTTTTATGTTCGACAATATTCTATACATGAAACCTACGTCATGGTTAAGTTAGGGAAAGGCAGGGATTACTGGAAATAAATAAGTTTATTTGAAGCATACAAAGGCCTTTTATGTTGTATTCATCATTTTAACATGTTTGACTCGCTCTCATCCATTTTATTCTATCTCTTTATTGTTTTCTTTAATCTGTTTTCTTTGGTTTTCTTTGTTATTCATTTGTATTTCTCGGTTTATTCTGAAATTGTTTTAACGTTTACATTTGTACAGTATTAATATGAGAACGTCAGTCATCTGTAACGCTCTTTGAATTGCACACACCGCCGTGTGAAAGGTGCTACACAAATAAAGTCTGATTGATTGACTTGATTGAATCCCACATCAGGTCAAAGCATCAATCAAATGCCACAACATATCAGAGTTACTGACATTCTCGCACATTTGAATGGAAAAATAGTGGTTCATTACAGCCATTTAGAACTTGTGTCAAAGATTACAGACGTAACCATTGTTTGGGAAAAGTTAATTTCTGTAAAGTTCAGAAGTAATCTGGAGGTTTTGTTTATTTTCCACGAATGCCAGGAAGAGGTTGACTCATCACAGTGATGTAATGTTATGATAAAGCACCACAAATACTCGACAGACTGCTCATGCTGCATGAAACCGCAGCCTACAGTGGAAGAGCCTCTAACGCCACCAATAAGCAGTTAGAATAGAGACACTTTGAACCAACGGTAAGATGGTCCGCAGTGATTGTTCAGCCTGTCACAGCAGGGGGTCTAATCAGCGCTCGAAAGCAGGATCGCCCATCATGAAAACGCCCATCATGAACACACACACACACACACACACACACACACACACACACACACACACACACACACACACACACACACACACACACACACACACACACACACACACACACACACACACACACACACACACACACACACACGTTGAAGCAAACATCCTCGTCACTGTGCCAGCTGTATTTAGAAAAGAACAGAGAGGGTCCTCACTAGAATTGGAGAGGAACGTTGACCAGTGAAACCTTGACCTGAATCCAAAGCTTAAAATCGACATGTGAAATAGTGTAAAAGAGGCCTCAATGCTTTCCCACACCCACCCACCCACCCACACACACACACCCCCACACACACCCACCCACCCACACACACACACCCCCACACACACCCACACAGAGTCCAATGTTTCTAGTCATCCACCTTGGTATTACTCAACAGGTATTGACAGACAAAATGACTTAGTGCCTGATCACACAGGAACCACAGGAGCTGCTGTTTTCTAATTCATTTCGATATGTTTTTTTAAGTGTTTTCTTTTGCACTGCCTTGGCTCCCCGTGCGCCTCATTTTTGTTTTGTGGAGAAATGTTCGGCGCACACATGATGAATACCAAGTATCCAATGCTGAGTGGAAATACCTTACAGTACATCAGTGTGGCTTTTACCCTGCTGCCTAATTAGATGTAAACACAGACAGCCTTCTGTCTGTACAGTTTATTGAGTTGGTGGTTGTGGCTTTAAACCTTGATGTGATAAGAGCTCAGATAGTTAACCCCATAATCTAATGTCATTTGTTGCACTTGCCAAGTGTCTGACAGGACCAGGATGTTTCTGGTGCTTGTGAAGGCTTCTAAAACAAAAAAAAGCTATTTACTACACTTTGTGTTTACAAGCTTTGTTGCAAACTCTGTGAGATCCAGCCCTGAAAATGTCTCTCCAACCGCTGCAAAAGCATGACTCTATCCCAACAAGTCCTCAAACCTCTAGGAGAAAATAGGTCATTTGGGAATGCTTTCAACAATGACTCATATTGTTCCAAATATGATTCATATGAGCTATTTCTGACAAACTGACAGTTGGTGAGGACCGGCATGAAAGGCCTAAATGAGCCACAAAGTCCATGTACCATGACCGTTCTATATGTCGTGACCAAACACACAATGTGAGGATGTTTTTTCATTTCTATTTCTGTAGCAGAGTCTCCCACAGATGTTTGCAAACCTCAGTGCCATACCTGCAAAGCTCGGTAATAGAACTAAACAAATGATCAGTTGTCTCTAATTCCAGACCCGTTAATATAATGTCTAACTTGACTTGTAAGCTAATTTCAGTTTCAAATAATGTATTTTACTTATATGTTGCAAAACAGTCAACAAACCTTCTGTGCTGCTGCTCACCTTTCAACTTGTTAACAATAAACTTCACAATTCACTGGAGTTAAATTGAAATCTTTTAATGTCATTTGTAATATTTGAGAGAAGATTTAAAATCTGATTTAGAGGTTGTCACTGGGGGTTGGCTTTGGGGTCCGAGACCCCCGTATTTCGCACAATGTTCATCCAAACACCCAGCAGAAGAAGTCACGCTGCTTTCCCTTTTGCTATGAAGAGAGGTTGTTCCGAGCATTAAGCATCAAACAACCAGTGCCGTCATTATTCTGGTGACGACTTCTATAAAGCCAGTAACCTTAAAACCGTTCACTGTGGTGAAGCCTAGTTGCGCTTTAGAACCACAAATCCAAGAATACTTTTGTTATGTGTCAGTTTCATCCACAGACACGACATAATTAAGACGCAGCCTGTTCAGACACACTAAACAGAAGAGTATTTAAGGTTGTGTTGAAAGCTTAGACAGGAGGTTTGACACTGTGCCCCCCCCCCCCCCCCAGACAAAATAGGGACATTACTTTGATACTGAAGAAAACTTAAAAACATGTTTATTCTCAGGCCCATAGATCCATTACAATGTACCAATAAATTGTAGTATAGAAAACTATTAATTAATTACTTTAATACTCAAGAAAACTTTAAATCGTGATTATTCTCAGGCCCACAGATCCATTACAATGTACCCATAGAACATACATTACAATGTACCCATAGAACATACATTACAATGTACCCATTGATACATTACAATGTACCCATTGATACATTACAATGTACTATAGATATATTACAATGTACTATAGATACAGGGAGTGTAACAATGAATTTTAAAATATGTGTGTCTGTGTGTTAAGATGTGAGTTATGACTCCAAGAAGGCGCCTCACAGCTGGAAATATTCCTGATCTCACAAACTATGATCATCAGATAATCTGTATTGCTTCTCTTTTTTTAATGTAATTTATAAAGACATTTGGTCATTTAAATTATTATACATTCACTTGGCACTCAATAATAATTTCTGCTAAAAATGTGCCTGAAGTTGTTTATATGGGTTATAATGTTTTACAACAAAAGCGTTATCACGACAATGACAGATGATGATATTTATCCTTCAAACTTGTAATGCGACAAATAACAACCCGCTCTACTTTCCTCTGAGTATGAAACCAAATTATGTATTTTAGCACAAACTAAAATAAAAAACCCAGTGGGAGGCAGTCATTCTCGCCTTATCCTTTCTTCACAGCTTCTTGTTAACCACAGCCTCAGTGGAGAGGGAACCACAGAGGAGAAGCAGATATAAAAACAAAATGGTGCAATAAGACCATGTGAGAGACTCAGCTATTTCAGTGCATTATAATTTCAGAGAGTGGAGTGAGTCAGCAAAAGAGGAGAGAGCGGATGAGGAAAAAGACAGAGGGTTTAAACGAGGGAGGCTATCAGGGAGCGTGGCAGATGGTTGGTGAAAAGGGGAGAGGGAGAGAGGAGAAAATGAATCAGGCAAACTACAGAGCGGCATCGAACAACATCCAGAGTCCAGAGGGCCCTTTGAAACAGCGGGGTGATGAAACCTCCTGTGTTTGTTGGCAGTGGGACAGTTCAGGGGCCACGCAACTCTGAGCGTCACAGCCAAAGCCTTACATAACAGGCTACAGTGCTGAACGCTCCCATTCCAGCACCCCTTAAAGGTGAAGGCACGCTAGCAACAAGACAGGAGGACTGCAAGAGGACTGGAGCTCAAGGCCATGCTAGCTGTATGTCTAAATAAAATGTTCATTATACCCCAAAACACCAAAAAAAGTGTCAGAGCCTTGGAAATGTTCAGATATCAGATCACACATTAGGAGCCTGTGACAAACAAGAATGTAAAAGTGTGCATCCAATCCAATCAGCAAACACTATCCTGTCAGAATTCAGTTTTACCATCCTGACAGAGGAAGTCATATTGTTGTCCGGTCTTTTTCTTGGCAGGATTGCACACTTTTGTCTGATCCCACATGGAACAAAATATGATGATGACTTGACCAGAAGTGTGGGTAAAGCACCATCAATATTCTGTTTTGTTTTTTGCCTTGACTGGACAGTTGGTAGTTGAGATGGACGGACACAAGGAGAGAGAAAAGGGGTATAAGATGCAATCAAATCATAGTTGATGTGATCATAAGTTATCGGATGGAAATGGGTCTAAGGCCCTCGGCCACTATATACCTGCCCGACAACGTTGGCAACTTCTTTAGCTAAAACCCAGATGTTGGACTTTCCTTCATCAGGTAAACACAACTCAAAATGAATGATGCTCTTCGTCTGCTTTATATGTAAAAAGCAGAGATGTCCAGAGTCCTACAGATCGGTATCAGAGCAGATTTTATTTGCGTGCTCTCTGCAGCCGGAGTCTGTTATCTGACAGAAATTGTTTATGAGGTAAAAGAAGCTCCACTGTGGAACATCATTGTATGACCGCGTAAATCCATCAAATTCATATCATTAATTTAATCTTATCAACATAATTGTTTTGAACCAGGACTTTCAGATTTTGGATCAAATGACTCATGCATAATGCAGAGTTCTCAATTTAAGATTGCTACAGTTCTTATTGCAGTGTGACAAATAGATAATCAGCATTTAGCTAATCTGCTTCAGTGGGTGAACACATTTCTAAGAATGCCAGTGTTCAGTGTGGAGTTCAAAACGCAGCTAACCAACTCCTGGGGTGTGTCTGTTATTGCAGGAAGACATTTACAGCTGCATTTCTCTCTCGTCTACTGTGGCTATTGTTGGTGGAGAAATGAACCTCTCTGCCTCTAACCATCTCTCCCATCACAACGGTTACAAATCAGAACCAAAAGCTATAGATACGTCATTGTAAGAGACTGACATTAAATATAGATTTTTTTTTTCCTTTGTTTGCCACTGTAGCAACACTAGAAATATCTTTGACTGACTTAATGTCATCTGTAGCACAGTAGTAGAGTTTGCCCTTACATCGTTAAATTCCATATCAAACCACTGGAATAAATGAATGCATGATCGGGAAGCAACAATTTGTGCTTCTCATAATGAACATCATATTGCCTATTGTCTGTTAATTCTGCTTATTGTTACAAATAATAATAGTTCTACCTATTGTCTTTCTCAAGGTGAATAATGGCCTGTAACATCACTTACAATGAAATAAGCCGGCACTTTGAACGGGCAAACCTCAGGTACCACCCATCTTCTCACAATGTGCACAGATGTTGAGCCAGTATTACCTGAAAAAACCTTAATGTTTTAGAACACCTACAACAAAGGGAACATTACATATATTTTATGTTTGGTGGTAAATTTAATCTAACCCATGATTAGACAGAACCATCCGAGAAGCCGTCATTGTTAACAGTTTGGAAACTGAAAGGCACTTTCGAAAAATCCTTGGCAGGTGATTAGATGAACCATCTGTCTAACATTAACAGCAGAGCCGGTAAATCAAACGCTTGCCGAAGCCAGTCGGGAGAAGAGTGCAAACACTTTTACAACGTGAGAAAAGCAGACAGTGCCATTGGGTGATCTTCTTTCAAAGAAGAAATAATCTCCGGTTCTGATATGATTGATGCTGCTGCAGCATCTACACAAACCAATATAGGAGCCGCCATTGTAGTTTTGAACGAACACACACCCCTAAACGAGGCTCGTAGATGCCAGTAGCTCCTCGCAGGACCACCAGTGGCCCGAACATCATGTTGTATTGAAGAAGACTTGAAACTAGCGACTGAGACCAGAAACTACTGTTTACCATGTTTACTGAGGTAATAAATCAAATCAAGTGAGAAGAACTTCATTTTGCAACCAGAGGAGTCGCCCCCTGCTGGCCATTAGAGATAATGCAAGTTTAAGACACTTGCGCATCGAGTTCACCTTTCAGAACCGGGGATTGATGCCTGGACAAGATGGATTTTCGTGTGATCTCTTGATATTGTGAGAATCCAGCTGCCGGGCGAGGTAACAGAGGAGACATCTTTGACATTTTGTGATGAATGGCAATCCCCAGTCATGTTTACCACTTTGTTCGATAAGGTAAAAAGAAAAAGAGCTTCAACCACAAGAAACCCCATGCTACGGTTTGAAATATCTTCTCTTAGCCGTCAGCCATTATGTAATGCATGCTTCAGACTAATCGTATTAAAAGGATTAGGCTGCTGTTTTATCCATGTTTTTCTTATAGTCAACAAGTCCCATTGAAAGACCAAACCCAAATGATGTGTCCGTTTCTCAATACTTTTTGATTTCCCTACTCTACCGTCTGTGGCACTCCGCCCATTTGCTTTCACCAAAGAACTAAATCTTCAAACTTGAAGCTGGTTGGCACCGTTTTATCAAATGTTGCTCAAACATGAGTGCGCTCGTGGCGGACTTCTTTCGGATTAATCCACATTTGGTTCTCAAGTGAGTAGCAGGGCGGTTTACAGTTTGTGTGATTGAGTGAAAATAAATGTTCATGGTAGTGAAAGAGCATGTCATCCAGTGCAACAGTGCAGCTCATTGATGTGTCTTTTGTATCATTTTTGGACAACAATGGAGTTCTATGGCACAGGGAAATGGGATATATCACCCCTCAAATACACATACTCATTACATACGTATTTGGGTCTTTTCCTGGGATTTGTTGTCGATAAAATATACAGAATATCATCAGACGTATCCTTTAACTACAATGAATATACAAGAACAACCTTCCCTAAATTTGAAAACATAACATGTGGTAAGTCTCACAGTCGGAGTATTATATCTTCCATTCATAACATGTTAGCTACAGTATTTATCATATTTCCAGCAGCAGTTAAACTTGTTCATCCATATAACTAAGTCTTGCAGTTCATTGCCAGCACGGTTACAGTTTGTCTCCATGCCTTCTAGCATTACATGGTTCCCTTATTTTATAAGCTGCAGACAGCCACGAAAGCTTCAGTATACTATGTGTGCATGTCAACCAGCATGATAGGCAAACCAAAATACCAAACAGATGTTAAGATATGGATCAACAACTTCCCAGAAGATTCGCGGTCTGGATGGAAATCTACAAGGAAAACACAATTGGTGTACTGCGTTAGCATAGCCCACCTACCGGTTCTTCCCCCGCCTGTCCATGTGGTATCAATATTCTACTCGGATAATCACGTGCCTTCTTACCCCAATTCACCCCATCACTCGGAGTGCACAACTGAGCCGCACAGCCAGGGGCTGTGAAGATGAAGGCTTTTACAGCTCCTCTCCCTCCATTTCCATGAATAATTCAACCGCATCCAAGCCTGAGAGCATTTTTCAACTTTCCCTGAAGCATGAAAACACAGCGCAGCTCCACACTGACTGCCAGGGGGTTCATAAGCTCCTCACCAACATAAATCCACTCCCGATTATAACAGGATCACATTAGGCCACACAACTAGAAGGTTTGCTGAAGGCACAGGTAGTGTGTAAACCCACACAGGGCCCTGTGTGTTATCCGTTTTGTAGAAATCCTGCACTGAATCAGGAAATATGGATTGAGAGACACAATTTGAAATTGATGCTGCAAACCAAAGGTTTTCGCAAACTTGCTAAAGAGATATTTCCTGTGATACAGATGAAAAAAATGTAATGGGAAGAAAGCTGCATGTACATTTTTGGGGCGGAAGAGACTTCAAATCATTTTAAATCAAGAAACAGTCATCGGGTGTTTTAC
The DNA here is from genome assembly GCF_910591455.1 of Pholis gunnellus. Taxonomy (NCBI): domain Eukaryota; kingdom Metazoa; phylum Chordata; class Actinopteri; order Perciformes; family Pholidae; genus Pholis; species Pholis gunnellus. Next base: position 16,785,419 of record NC_136543.1, read on the forward strand.
AAAGACCTCGAAAGTGCAACCGCACACCTACTTCTAAGCCACTTCTAAGAAGTGCTGTCATTATAAACCACTCTCTTTTTCAATCAAATGCAATGCTTCTCAGTAAAGCACGGCATAGTTCTGCATTATTTTAGATTTCAGAATCTGACATTAACATTTGGTATTGTTTGTCTCACCAGCACTCAAATAAAAAATCTCAGTCAGTCACTTTGATAGTCTCAAGTCTTAGCTAAAAAGTCCAGAGTATGAAGTCCATAATCTTACTGCTGCTATGAACTATTAAAGAAAGATAGCTAATGTTAGACTTTGTCAAATCAAGTTGGAAGCGGGCGCACCTCCATCTGTGTCAGTCCCTCCTTTTGTATGTAGCACTCCATGTTTTGTTGACCATCTTTTTTATGAACGTGACTATCAGCGGTATCATCTGTTGTCTGTCTGCTAGTCTGATCTGACAAACACACCTCCCCCCCGTGTGATTGGCTGCTGTGACATTGATTCAAAGCGTGTTCAGTCACAAATCATTGGTGAGCAAGTCAAAGTCACCAGATTTGTGACTGGAGAAATATAAATAGTTTTTTTCTCTAGCAAAGAAGCCAAACTTCTACAATATTACATGTTAAACACAAGTAGCAGTATAAAACATGGCCAAAATAGAATACAACCTAAAATTGGCAAATTTCAATTACAATCAGGAACTATCTGATCAAAGAATAAGCAATCACATTTCCCAGTTTTCCCTACTCTGTGCCACTGACACATTTCATTTTTCCCCAGATAGTACTGAGGTTCTATTCTTAAATTAAGGACCAAACAGTAACACAAGCATTACAAGAATTGGACTAAAACCTGATTTGGGTACAGTTCAGCAGATCCCGACATGGGCAGGAATGAAAGGGAAAAAAGGAGCGAGACTCACCTGTAGTGGTGTCAGCGGTTGATTATCACAATCCAGTCACATAGAAGAGAGGTAAAGGGTGCCACATTAGTGTATTGCACTGTAGATCACTGCACATTACATTCAGTAAGTCAACACGCGTCCGACGCAGAACCCCTTTCTCTTGGAAAATTTGTTTCTGAGGATGGAACAACGGCAGACTGCACAGTCCGACTCAGTTAAAGTGGTCAGAGTATATTTCAATCAGTGTTGGGTTTAACTTTAAGCCCTTCATTCAACTCTAGGTTTGAATAGATGACATATCTGTGCGGTGAAGGATGCGTGTGTCAGCATAAAGGTGGCCATATTATCTGCTGTCAGCAACACAGTTCAAACACCAGTAGCTTGTTCCTGTTCTTCAGTCCTATATGATCTAATATTTTATAACCCATGTGGGGCTTTTCCGGACAAAACATAGTTTTAAAGAATCAACACTTTATCTCAGCATCCAAAAACATTTGATAAGGACATAGAAAAGAATAACAATACAAGGTCAAAGGCAAGGCAGTCTAGTTGGAGCCAATACACTACTGTGCGTCTGTCAGGGGTAACATTAGGTGCATCAGGTGCATATTCAAAGCAGGCGAGATAGATGACGCAAATAGATTAAATTACAGTTATCTTCAGGGGGAGGCGGGGAAGGGGGGGGGGGGGGGGGGGCTGCCAAATGATGTAGCTGCCAAGGCAACAACAATGTTGGAAGAGTCACTTAAGCTCCGTTTGTCCTGTGATTAACTGCACAGATTGCTAGTGACTTCAATCAACAGAATAATCCATAGCTAGGGTTCTCCTGCAGTTTCTAATAAAATCCTTAAAGTTGACATTCCATCCAAAATTGCAGTGACTGCATCAGTCATGTGCAAGTGATTTGTATTTCCTCTTAAAATAAATAATTTTTTTGTTTTTTCTTATTTTCCTGGATCCACAATTAAAGAGCAAGTAGTCGATGTTACTAATGAAAACTTTGAAAGCAGTTCGTATAAGTGCTCAGAATAGAGAATAACTATCAGATAAACAGACCATCCATCAGAAAAGACAGATGGCATGTATCATACCATTTACTAAAGGGATAGTTCAACATATTTTGGAAATTCACTTGTTTTCTTTGAGAGTACAGCGCTGGAATCAGAATGTGGTTAGCCTAGATTAGCTTAAGAAGGGGGGGAAACAGCTATGGTAATCAGTGAACTTGGTGTTGGTTGGCAAATATATACACGTATATTTTTTTATGAAGAGGTAGGCTCGCTGTTTCCCCCTGCTTCCAGTTTCTATGCCAAGATAAACTAAATGGAGATTTCTGGTACAACTTCAACTACTTCCAGCAATAATTGTAGTTCAAAGGACACATTTATTGTGAGACCAATGTGTGAGCAACAATAAACTTATATCAGCTGGATTTAAATAAAAAATCTACCTAGGATTTATTTAGTTTGGGTTTTGTAATTTAAAAATGGAGCCATATATTAGAAGAAGGGTCTTAAGATGTTCTTTAATCTTAACTTTCAATCGAGGTTGTAGTTCTTTAAAGTTTGGGCGCCCTTGTAGGGAATGTACCATCTCTGGATTTTTATGTTTTAATCAGAGGACTTGGCTGGTCTTGCAGGGCTTAGAAAAATCAATTATGATTTGGCGGATGACGGCCGCTGTATGGAAAGTTACAGGATTATCAGAGTTATTACAGTTCATCCTGAGAGCGGCATGAATGTCTCTACCAAATGCCATGACAATCCATCTGATAGTTGGGATACCCTGAGATACCCACCAACTCTATGAGGCTGCAAGATGGTGTTCTCATGGTGTCAAAGGCTTCCCTTGTTGTGAATCTAGCAATATACACAAATAGTAGTAGTAGTAGTAGTGTGTACCGCAAAAAACAAGATTGCTCACATTGTGTGTTCTCTCATTGAAACAACTACTAACATGTACAATAGTAGCAATAACAATGTAAAAAGTATGACAGTTAAAAGTAACAGTGTTCCTGCTCCCAAGGCTAGAAGAGGATTAGACTTCTAAAAAGAAGATTAGAGATAGTGTAGGCTACTTAATGGGCAGCAAATTAAGCTCATCACTGCCTCGTCATCAGGGCATACTCTCCAATGACACAATACTATGTTGTCACATTGTTGCCTCAGCCTGTATTAAAGGATATTCTATTTATTTGGCTGCCGTTATATTTTCCAAGGCTGTAATCATGGAATACTGTATTTATGAATGCCATGGACAACACTGAGCTAAAAAGTTCAGCTTTCCTATCATTTGTTCTCCTGCTTTGTGATTTAGTATTTTATCTTTTTGAAGTTATTTCCAAAATCTTGTTTGGTTTTGCACTCCAAGGCTACCACAGCTAATGGCTTATTGGTTGAAGAGCTCAGCTCAAGGTGTCTGGAAATTGACCAAATTGCACGTTCTCAGAAAGCAACAGGCGTGTGCAAGAGAAAAAGGACAAATAGCAGGCAAAAAATAAAAAAGGTCAATTTGGTGTAAGACAACAGCTACAGCTTTTATTTAAAAACCTGTGTGCAGGCTCCCTGCTTGTCTTTTATATTGGAAAAACACTAAGTCTGGCTGCCACACTTGTATTTGTGTGTAAATGTTTTTCTGGGAACTGCTGCACAGTTTGCTCTCCTCACTGAACTTTACATTTGTATGCTGCACAGTAACCTCTGTGATCAACAGCAGTCTTTTTCAATCCGCAGGGGTCCCTCTTAGAGAAATGTCAAAGAACTTTCTTTTTTCCCCTTTTCAACCAAAATACAACACACATTAGTTACAGGCTGTTTTGCCACAATGCCAATTAAAAACGGTCAACCTCAGAGGTTAAGTAAGTTTAGAGCGCACTGCTAAACTTTTAAATAAGACTGAGGCCGCAGACAACAAAGATATTTGAATCTTTGTTAAGCAGTTCATTCATTTAAATCACTGATGTATGCCTGTTTCGCAGTGAGCTTCAAAGCATTTAACAAATAAATGAAATAAGACATTCTGAAATATATCACAAATTAACTGTGTGAAATATATATAAATTAACTAATACACCAAACCAAAAAATCAATTCATTATGAAATCGCTAATAACAATAGTTGTACCGACGTGGACTATGGAGTTCCATATCACACATGGGTGTTGTGGTGAAGGCGTCCTGTGCGCTGGATTTCTTTCACTTATGGAGCAACAACGCATGCATTCCTGTTTTGTTTCATCTGAAACACAGCCAACTACCACATCCATCTGATCCATCTGCTCCCAATACATTTGAGCATCTACAGTGAGCTCAGAACACAAAAGCATTAATGGGCTTTGATACATTCAGCACATATCATGCTTTGTCAGGGCCTTTTTATCAAACCACTTGCATCAGAGAGTAGAGCCAATCACACCACATGCAAACAAAAACCCCGCTCAAAGCTTTTCTAACGCATTCCCAGCAAACCAATAAATATTTAATGAAGTTCCAAATGTTTGAATCTTAAACCAAAACGGATTGTGATTCAAGCTCAGATTTTCATTTTCCACACCAAAGCAGATTTCATTACAGTGATTAGCGGACGTGGATCTACAATACGCTTAGGACCGATTGCGGTAAAAAGGTCAAGGTACGGGAAAAAAATCTGCTTTAGTCTCAAGCCAAATTAGTCTTCTTTGAAAATCCCCCTGCGAAGACAAAACTGGGATTTCTTTCAACAAAGTCCCCACGTCTCCAAACAAACACCTCTCACAACAAACACGTGCCGTCTTTTAAATCCATTTTCAAGGTGTCGAGTACAACATTGACTGCAGACTTCCTCTGCAGCCGTGCACAGACAATTCTGTTTATCCATTAAGCGAATCTCCAAAGCCCATTTTTTTAAAAGCATCTATTTGACAAGTAAAAATGAAGTCTGCAAAAATAACCACTCACTCAGAACTCAGTGCTTTGCAGTATTCTTCATTCTTTGCTCTTCACGTGATTTTAACTTGAACAGACAACCACACACAACCACACACACTCATGTACTAGGGACTAACATACGGTATAGGGAACAAGAAAAAGAAAAAAAGAAGTGACACAGGAAGAGAAAGCAGAATGACAGGGATGAGGCAAGTACAGCTCATGGCAAAGAAAATCAACAGAATACTAAGATTGGCCAACCTGTGTTCCTCTGCACAATCTTACATACAGATCCATAGAGAGTCGACATGACGCCAAGAAAAATAAGAAGAAACAAGCCAGTTTGCCTGAGAGAGAGTAGCATCCAGGGCACAGTCTGACAGCTTCCTTTCTGCCTAGCTTTCTGTTTTACTTCCTTCTGTCTAAGTGTCTGGCTCTGTGATATGCTGAGAGAGGATGGGAGGAGGACGAAGAAGTGTGACTGGAAACAATATGGCTGCATGGTGTTGATCATTTCTTTTTTTTTTACTATTTATCATGGTCGTTATCATGGTCGTTGATAATACCATTACATAGCTGATACAAGACCTTTTTTTTGCCAACATAGATAGATGAATAGCTGGAGAACATTATTAATCCCAATGGGAAATTGGAGAGTTAAAGCAGCCATGCTCACACATGAAAACAAACAAAGGGCACACAAGGACTTAAATAAGTGTGTCCACAGGCTTTAAACATTCTAAAATTAGCTGCATATAAATGGATAAAGAGGGACAGTTGTCCAGGGTTATAAGGGTATTGTTGAAGGAACTTTCTTAGTTGTGTCCAAACAAAAATGCGTTAATGTTCATTTTGGATTTTTGTCACTTCTTTTTCTTATGGGGTGTATATATTTAGCGGTTTTCTGTGGAGACGGTGGTTGCTCGGTCACCACGGATGTACAGACAACGACTATCGGAGTACTTTTGAGGCAAAAACATTCAAACAGGCAAGACCTTAAGGTAAGTATAACGAGCGTCTCTTTATCTGTGATTCCAAGTAGGTTTGTTGACATTTATGGACAGTGGAGATATGGCTTTCACTGATTACAGCAACGTGTGTATGATGTCCCGCATTTATTATTTTATGACTCGAAGAAGACGCTGCAAGATATTTAAAGGTGTACAAAAAATATAATATCTGTACAAGAATATGTCCATACAAAGGACAATGTCCATCGATACATACATATTATATATGTATTCTGTACAAAAGTGTAAACTGCATCTGGTATAAAAGCGAAGTCCCAGGTGGTATCCTCTTAAAAGGGAAGCCAATCCTGAGAGGTCTTAAACTTTGGGGGTCTTTCCAGGGTCTTACTCCTCTGGTTGCAAAATGCAGTCTGATTGTAAAGAAGTGTATGAGAAAGTGACCCTACTTCTCACATACATTATTTCCTCAGTGAACATTGTGAACATGAGTTTATGGTCTCTATAACTAGTCTCAAGTCTTCTTAAATACAGCGTGATGTTCATTTATTAAACTATGGTCCCATTTAGAGTTAAATAGACATTAAAGCAGGGTACGTTTCAGGCCGTGGCTACCTTGTGATTGACAGGTCGCTACCAGCGCGCTGTCTGGTCTGGGAGTTGTCCATATTTTTTTTCTTCTAACAACTACAACCCATTCAAAGTATGTTTCAGTTCATGAAGGTTGATTGGAAAACGTTTGGTTCCCTAAAATGTCTTGTTCAGCATTTGGTTGTACTTAGCTCCACCTACTTGGGTCACTTCTAGGAATATTTTTTCTGGAACTTTCAAAAATACATGGAAAGATAGTCTTACTCTTTTCTTTAGTATTTCAAAATAACACGCAAAGAACCAGAACTTGATAATAACCAAAATAAATAATTGTAATGAAGATCGAAAATCAACACAATGATCAACATTATGTTTTGTCTTTTCTTCGTCATTGACCACCTCATCTTTCAAATATGTTCTAGCAGTCAGAATTCCTAATTTTCCCAGAGGCAGCACGGACTTAAGTCCCGCTATGGGAATTCTGTGTGAGGGTCAGTGAACTCTCATCTTGAAAACCCATTTTCCTTGTCACTGCTTGGTTTTCTGTCAAAGAAATTCTCACAAGCCATTTCATAGCCGTTTGTCTCAACTCTGGATCCTCTTTCAACATCTGGAGTACATACAATGGATGTAAATTAAAGTACTTTTGTTGAGCAATTCAGACATAAAGCTTTTAAATTAAGCTTGTGGGACACTTCTCTGCCCAAGCAATTCTTTTACGATTAAGCCAATCAGTTTTTGTGCCTGGAGTCTTTTTTTGAAAGATGAGGTTTAACTGGATTAACATCGGATTGACATCATGGAGCATCGCCAAAACCCCCTCAAATAGACTTGAGTTTACATTCTTACACAGTTCTTTTCCAATTGAATCATGTTGCTGCTGAAGCATGACTGTTCAAGGGATCTGTAGACAAGTTCTGTTGCAGATTAGAAGGTAAACCACCTCACAATATGATCCTTCTATATTTTTAACAGGGGTGTGTCCAGGACTTTTTCCACGTCTTGCAGCCAGGCCACAAATCTGCTTTTAAGTAATAATTCATGCCAGAAGTAACATCTTGATATTTTTTTACAGGTCTGTAGGATTTATATAGATACTGTCAGAAGCTTGGCTCCTTACAAGGGCCAACAGGGGTTTGATGCAGTAAATGCTTTCAACGAGAGGAAAGTCAGATCATCTGCTTCTTATCGCGGTTGTTCATTTAACCCATTAAACCGCTCGGTCAAACACTGATTCAAGCCTCAAAGAAGGAAAAATTCAAAAAAAGTTTTAAGCGGAATGCATCACACCTCATACCAGAACTTAAATTACCCCTGTCTGAATACCAACTCCTAAGAAAAATGTCTGAATGTTCAGCTGCTAAATGCTCCACTATGTTCACCAGATGCTAAATGCATCCGTCTGCCGTTAGTGTACAGTGGGCTTATCAGAGCTTTCTCTGCTTCTGCTGGAAACTTGGTTGATGGAATCGGGAAGACTTTACTAAATGTCGTGAGCTGTAAAACCAAAACAACAAGCTAAAAGATGCTAACACGTTCTGTAGAGCCGAGGGGAACTGCACAGTTGAGGGATAATTCCTTGTGGGTTTATCGCTTTAAGGGACACCATTCACATTACACACAGTCATTTGAGAAAAAAGAATTACTTAGTGCAGCTTCTACTACTACTGCTACATCTTCCTCTGGCTAGCAGCTCTTAGCTAACATTAGCTTAAGCTATTGCTTGCTGTAGAAGATTAATGCTAAGCTCAACTTGATGTGGTGATGTTGTGTAGCCTGACAATTGTTTTGACTCTATGTGCGATTGCCAATATGAGCGCCATCTTTCACATCATACTTTGTAATTTGACCCATTTTAATAGAAACATATTGATGGGAGCAACTTTAAAGTTTTATTCAACCGCTAACAGCAACTGATAATATTGTCCAACCGCTAGTGTGGTCCTTTAAATTACTCAGAATGTTTGTTGTTCCAACCACTACACCTGAGATACAAGCACTCAACATCTGGATAACACTTTTTTTGCTGTGGAGCATGGTGGCAACCTCATGCTTTGGGAATTCGATGTCTCTCGCAGTGAGTGGGAGTCTGGTCAGGACTGAGGATATGAACTGAGCCCAATACAGAGAGATTCTAGAAGAACCGGCAGCAGAATGAACACGGCCTCAGGACAGAAAGAGCATGAGTGGCCGAGGCAGCGAGCCAGGGCAAAGTTGGAGTGGCTTCAAGTTTTAGTGTCCTAGAATGACCGAGCAGACGTTTAAACTTGAGTTAGAGATCACAGCTAACCAATAATCCCCTTCAAGTCTGACAAAAATGTAGAGGATCCGAAAGGATAAATCTGCTCAAATCTAAGTTTCCAACATATGATGAGTCAAGAAGACTCTGAAAACATCTACTGTATTTCAGCTAAAAGTTCCAAACCCGCATTCTCATTTTTTGTTCATTGATGGCACAGAATGTTGCCTAATCAGTTTCATTTTAAGTGAAAAAAAGAAGGGTTGTAAAAAAGCTTCAGGAAGCTCAGTCATTTTGGGCATTTAACTGCAGCCCTTATCATGGAAGAGAGGCCACAGCTCAAGGACACAGCAGCAGGACTCGCACTGACTGTTCCATTGTTGCAGCCTGCCAGCTTTCAGTTCAAAAGGAAAAGACTTTCTAGTTGACTTGTGGCCCTGAAACATGCTCCCAGAACTTAAGATACTAAATATTGGCAGGTATACCGAGGTTACTGTAGATGTCACTTCAATGGCTTTCTGCCTTCTATTAAAATAACACCTTACAGAACTTTTTTCCATTCAATGGCTCTCATGAAAGACCTCCAGTCAATACAGCTGGAATGACAGCTGATATGAAGGTCAGGCAAAATTAAAGAGTCTACTGCTTGATTTGAATGAAACGAAAGATGCATTCACCGAGCTTTTCAAAGCCCCGTTGCTCAGAATGTCCATATGAATGATTTTACATTGGCATTAGTATTCTGCTTATTAGCAGGTTTGAGAAGAGTTCGGGACGTGTGTTTGTTCATGTAAATGTCACATGCTGGTTTCAGAAACGTAGATGACCCTTAACGCCGGATTTTGAGAGAATCTATTATGCTGTAGCTCGAGAAATCCGAATGAATGAGTGTATTGCAAAATCTGGACAGCGGCGCAACAGAGACAAGTGGAAGTTGTTTCTGACAGCTGCAGAGTACAGTATGCACAGCCAGCCAAACATTACACCACCCGCCTCAGTTGTTCAAGAGTCCTGCCTCCTCGTCACTATCACATTTTCCACACTGAAGTAGCGGAACATGCCACTGAAATAAGTTCTTGTTGACACGCTACTGTTGAAACGCTTGGAATCTGCTTTTACATTGATGCTTTTCTTCTTTCCTTCAATAGTGAATATTTCAGCATTGATACAAACCACCAAATCTATTATTAGATTTCAAATAGTTTTGGCCCCAAAAGAAGAATTAAACTGCCATTTTGTAGATGTCGCTACATAGTTGCATGACAAGGCGGAATACTGCAGGACCTTGGATTTTAAATTGGTTTTCCAGTCCACAAACAGTAAGTGACCATGCACGGTGCATTTGCTCTACATATTTTGGATAGCCATTTTTCTTTGGACCCTCTGCAGTCGACTCAATGCTTCGATTGAAAAGGTTTAAACTCCAATTTGTCGGTTCAAAGTATGTTCAGCAAATAACCCATGATTCGATGTGCTAACCCAAGACTATTCTTCCATTTCTATTATGAACATTTCAGAATTGCTTTGCTAAAGCAACACACTTGTTGATTCCAGCTTGTTATTGGTGTTATTGTGCACTTGCCACTGTAACAGGAAGATGTTCCTATTTAAAACCGCACACATTTTGATGCCAAGCTTCCAGTTTCAATGACAGTGATTTATTATATTTATATTCAACTATAGCTCAAAGGCATCTTTGTCTCTTTCTGCTCTTTCACTTGTTGGTCTGGTTGTACAGCATTTTGTTCTCCACGTACAATCAAGCTTTTGTGGCAGGCGATTCCAAACTTTTGAACGATAATGTCTACGTAGGTCTAAATGGTACACAAAGTATCTGACAAATATATAATTATGGTGACAGGAAACCAAATATTAAAACGAGTTGGGGGTAGCGGTGCTTTCAGCTCTGATGGACAGTTGGGAGTTTGCATCTGCAATGGCTTAGCTTGGTGATGAAATAATACTTTAGCATATAGTCCTCATCCACACCAGCAATCTTTGGTGGCCTTTTCAGGGTATCTAGTGATCTATATAGTTATCAAAAGAAGATCACATAGCATAGCCTAAACATGTGTGATTTGGTTGAAAGAAATAGTTCAGCGATACAGCAGCTAGTTTTGGGGAATGTTACAGTTTTTACCCACTTTCCCAGAGTCATAAAGTACTAAATGCCTTAGAAATAATAATAAATACCATAATCACAATCACTTAGGCAGGGCAAGCTTTTCCAAACTTTGTCTGAGGGGAGGCCCACAGTCTTACTTTGAAAAACCTCTGACCTAAAGCCATCTTTACACATAAAATGATAACAATTTTCTTTTTTTACTACTAAGGATCTTGAGATAACCCCACAGAGTCAGTTAGACTAGAGAACTGGCAACATAAGGAAACAACCACACAACTGCTGCCATATTCTGATTCAAGCGTCCTGATTGGTTAATTAAAGTATGTGAAATTACTTTTTTCCCCAAACGCAAATAAGTGACGCAAAACAGAAAGATCAAAACTAATAAATTCAAAGATCTCTCATGAGAAACAACCAACAATGTTCTAACTTTTGGTAAATGTATGCAGTTTATAATGACAAAAGGGAAAAAAACTGATACGCAATCAAATCAACACTTTTGTGCTGTTAATACTAATCTCTTTAAAAGAATTAATTTAATTTTGTTACGGGTAAATCTCTGCTTAGGAAAAACTCAAGTTATAAACAGGTCATGTCAGGTCATTGAACGTACAAACAACTGGTGCAACAGGTTGCGCTGGGTGCAAGCATTCCTGTACAGAGTGGCGGCACCACTGAAAGCTACCACACACACATTTTAGTACATTCAGTTAAAGAACACACAATCACAGCTATTCGGACACAGATTGTTGGTCAAACGTATAGTTAATGCAAATCATAATCATAGAATCCAAACACAACAGAACTGCCTGAGATAATCAGTTGAATGATTTCACAGGGTTGCGGTTTCAGCGGTTTCAAAGAAGTTTTAATCATACGTCCTTGGGGCGTAACGCTGAAGTCAAAGTGTAAAACTGTCAAAACATCAGAGGTACGCATTTCAAATTAAAAATCTAAAAGTAAAATCCATACAGACAGATGAAGGATCATGTTTCTGAACTATATAAAGTATCGGGTACAACAAAGATAGCGCGATGTTTAGACTCGCAGAAAGATTAATATCGAGCGACTTCAATCAGTTCATATTATTACATATTTAAATCATACCAATCGGTTTGTAGCAAGGCCTCGCGGCTCGGATTACTGATTATTAAAAAAAATGAACGACACTAAACTTGTTTGTAGCGATGCATCAACTCGATATATTGGCTCCGTCTTGGTGCCGGTACAAAGCCCATTTAATTTGACAAACAAAGCGAGAGGAGTAAACATGAAGTTATACAGACAGGGAGGTCATTGATTGGACAGTTTTGGAGACAGTCATCCTGCATCATCAGGAATCTAATTCCGGTGACTGACGGAGGTTTATGCAGTATTTCAATGCATCAGATGTTTTTTGGTGTCACAAAGCATTATTAGCATTATTATTAGGCCTATTGTTAGACTGCAAATCAACCCTATGTTATGTATAACGACTTCCAGGTAGAGACAGGACGGATAGGAGTCGTCTTAATGATTTGGGGTTCATTACTGTGTCGCACACTTTTTAATGGAGTTAAGGAAATGACCCAGAGTCGGATACAAGCACAGCATTTTTAACAGCTTTTGACCTTTTAATCAGCGGAAATACCAACGCTGACGTGCATTAGCATTACCAAGGTTACCAAATGATATACATGGCCTTATACAGACCAATTATAAGGTTGCTTCCTGAACAGATTCCACAATCAGCAGATGGATTTATAAGTGGTTTAGCTTTAGAAATCGTGCAAAAATCACATATCTGCTATCTTTAAACGCTGTGGTTAGTAAACGGCACTAATCAGGCAAACAGACCTGAGTTGGTTTTAACTGAACCCTTCAGGTTAGGTGTGAAAATAAATAAATAAATAAATACATTTTCATAAACCTTTTAGAACAACATAATTCACATTTGCACATGCCTCATCAGTACTTAGTTGCAGAATGTACAAAGTCAAATTGTAAGTGTGTCTAAGCACAGTTAAAGTCTTGCATTTTGGTTAACTACGTACTCTTCTGTGGCATGGTTTGTGACCTTTTCCCCAGAATATCCAGTATTTCCACTCAGGATTTATTTGAATGCCCAAATTGAAAATGCACATAAAAACAGGTGGCTGGAAATGCAAATTAATCAACTTCATAGCAATTGCTTCCTGCTGTTCATGGAGTTCGTCGGTTTCGCACTGAACTGCATTATATAGAGTGCAGCGGTCTCCCATCAGCTCATTAGCTCACCATACTGCATGTGGTTCTCGAGAGAATTAGCCAAATTGTTAAAGGGAAGCCTTAAGTGATTTTGTATCGTTCTTCCATAAATCTGGGGAACTCACAAGAGACTGGTTTTAAAAAGTCAACAAAATAAATGCACCGGAGACCACATCCTGGCCTCCTGTCCAGCTAGGGTCAACCTCCAAAGTGTCTCGATCCTACGGCTCCCATTAACCTTTAAACTCAATAGCAACTCACCATTCGACTGCATGTCCACATCTCTTCAACTCTATTCCACCAGCGTGTAATGCAAGTTTTGCATCTAAACATTTGTAAACTCCAAACCCTAACTGAGATAACCCCAATGTCATCATTTCTTGAAGAAGCTCCTTCAGAGTCACAGAAGACATTATGTAACCATTTTCAAAAGGTACTCCTCTAGACTAGGTCTGGGATTCCCCTTTAAGTTGTCAAAATGTTCAAGCCCTGCCTTGCTGTTTACCTGTTGACCTACCCGTCTGCCTGCTTGTTTATCTGAGAGCTGTTTGCCTGATTCAATCCACCAGCCGCCAACTGTAATCCAGCCTCAATGACCGAGTGAACTGCCTTTAAACTCTGTGTCTCGGTGTGAGCTTTTGGATCCTGTTACCTGCATCCTGTTACTGGAACCCTCACCGCCGATGTGATTTCACTTCGCCAACAAAAGCTCAACCTAACCCAACACGTGCGAACTGAGAAGTTGATAATAGCCGTTAAAAGCTTTTATCTGAGGGCGAAGGCAGGAGTACATTTCCAACTCTCTCTCCTTATAAAGATCCACTGCTGGGAGGATAGAAATGAACTTGTAGCCATTACTGAATATTGCAGCTGCGATATAAATGAATGTAAGTGCGTTCATTTTACGGTAAAATTACACATTCAGGCCACAACCAATCCATATGTGGCAGGGCAGCCAGCAGCTGTGGTTATGGTTCATTGATGAAATCTGTGAGAGATTTAGTCGAAGCATGTCCAAATAAGAAATTGTGTAAATTACTTAGATTATTAAAAGGGGAATATATATACACACACACACAGTTTCTTCTTAACGCTACACCAGCCAGTGCAGGAATGTTAATCCCTAAATCGTCTACTACTGTAACACCACCTTAAAAACGCTCGGAACAGTAATTAAAGCTTTTCAGAAAGAAGGCAAACGAAGTTAGCTAGCGAACGCTTAATAGAAGTGCACAGACGTCCCATACCGACTCTGTGGATAATTAACATTTCCTTTTATTATGTATAGTAAAATTGGAACGGTGTATCGTTAAGTTTCGAGGCTCCATATCATAATGTGATAGTGTATCTGCAATTTGGATTGGCATTTTAGTCTCAACAGGATGTGTTTACCTTCGGCTTTAAACTGAAAGATGCACGTTTCATTTGTCATATGCCACAATTCTATAATGGTAGTATTTCAAACGTTACAACAATTTAGTGCCATAGAATTCTTTCCAGTAGCATAAAATAGATTTCATTATGGACTGACAAACAGTCAGCAAGAATCAGATACATTCATACCAGACAACGTTTACTGTGGAATGTATCAAGATTCTCCCATAACAACAATAACTGAGCCCTGTGCGACTACGAGCATGTCTGCCTGTACTTGCATACAAACACACACTTGCCAACTTCCACAGCGGACGGCTTCATAAGCTAAAGCACCAAGTGGAGCAGTGCCGCAGTCCTGGCTTTGAAATCACACCGTAGTTTATGGGTTTACAGGTTTGTTACTCATTCTATGCGTTATCATATCCTACAATATGAAGTTGCAAACGCCTACAAAAAGCAGCAGCTCCTGCATTATCTGAATAAGTGAAGACAATTAGGTAACAACTCCCCTGCGCATTGTACGTCATGAATCATCTGCTGGTGAAAACAAAGCATTTCTATGTCTGGTTCTACGATTCCTTTGCTCCACACGCATCTTCCACACTGCAGTGAAGCACTGTGTTGCGACGAGATGAGATGAACATTTTCCAGCAGAGTGGAAATACACCTGCAACACTATTGCACTTTGATTATTGAAAACACGTGGGACACACCTAATGGCATAATTTCATTGCGTTATAAAAGACCGACATGATACATTATGGGTCTTACTCGTAAAAAAAAAAGTGGTCCCTGGCGGTCTTGGCATCAGTGTACATTAACTACACATCAAAAGCACTACGCCTCAGTAAGTCAGTTAGGAAGCTCATCAGGAAGACTTTGATGCATTTTAATTGTTTGACACATTTAATTATGTGCCAAGAAGTTATTACAATCTGTATGACCCCACTGTGGACACTAGCACTGAATATAATAATAGTGGTTGCATATTTCATAATGAGATGTTTCTGGGACGGCACCGATGGCAGATACTGTACCGCCTGTGGATTAAGTGTGCGTTTAAAGTTTCTCATGTTCACATAGTAACTAACACATGGCCTCCGGGAGAAAGTCTTTTAAACTTGTATGCATGCATATATTTCAGTCGATTAATGTTACTTGAAGCCTTACTGACTTGACACAGCTGTGTTTTCTAATAACACTGTTTTTAAAGAAGACAAACCAGACCCCCGTCAAACTACAATAGTCAGCCATTGAACTCATTGTCTTTATTTACACCTGTGCTATTCCTACTATGACGTGTCAAAATATCTTCAGACAGAGGGCTGCAATTGTATAACTAAATATTCTTACTCCAATATTTGAAAATCAAATTTATTGTTGAGATAATTTTCTGTGGTAATAAATACAAAACTATTGTAACCATCAGGAGGACACTACTAATGTCAGTGTATTTGTATCGTTTTTTTTGTTTGTTTTTTGCCTCTAATCCCTTTGACTCTTTCGCGAGTCCAATCTGGCCCAACGACTCTACTTCTCCCTTGATTTATTACCTCAGTAAACATTGTAAATATGAGTTTATGGTCTCAATCGCTAGCTTGACATCTTCTTCAATACAGCATGATGTTCATTTAGGTCCATCTTGAGTGAAATAGACCTTAAAGCAGAGTACGCTTTAGGGCGGGCTTACTGTGATTGACAGGTGGCTGCCACAGCCAGAGCTGTATACGGCATCTCCGCATTCCAAATCTGGTAACTTCTGTTCATTGGTTGCAAACAAATAACTAACATGGCCACGGCCACAGGCTTCATAACGGCAGTCCACAAACCAGTAGGTGACGTCACGATGACTACGACCACAGCAGTTGAAATAAATACAAGTTTCTACAAGTTATGCTATGTACAATATATGCACACAGCTCATTATGCTTAGGTAGCCTCACCTTTGCTTTGTCATCTATTAGAGACTGCATTATCCGTTCCGTTGTTACCGATAAACATTAACGGCTCTTTACGCCCACACAGATGTTTCCACTTCTGGTTGGACGACCGCTCAGGTTGAAGTTGGGAAGTCATGTGAGGCGTCCAAATCGATTAATAAACAGCTGCCTAAGTTACTTTAAGTTGTACTCCCTCAACAATCTGACTCACTGAATAAGTGATAACGCCTGTGTGTGTGTTCATCATGTATGTAGGACGTTTAATATTTAACACCCTCAAACCACAGGCCGGCAATTACATCCATGTATTATAAATGATGCCAGATGAAAAACAATGCTTTTAATTCAACGAATGCGAAGTTTCAAACTGCTGCGCATGTGTTTAATGAATATACACTTTGACTTATGGCTACTTAATCAAATCTTTTTTTTTTTTTTTTTAAAAGAGTGAATGAAAAAAAAAGAAATAATTGCTTTTAATTTAAAATAAGCAATTTAAAGAACTGAACTGAATCAATTATCTGTAAAAATGAGCGTACTGAGAACCAGTGTGACAGTGTCTGTGGGCCTGACAGTAACGTAAACGGCACAAATTGAATTGGACAGATGAAAAAGGTCTTCATCAACACGTTCAACTCATGCCTCTTTACCCACTGCATGTGTTATGATGCCACTGCTTTCCCCTATTAGGTGTGGAGACTTGTCAGACAACTGTCAGAGGGGCGGGGAATCCATCGAGCAGCCCAACAAGTTCCAACAAACACATCAAAAGGGGTAATTGCATTTAACAACCAATACTGCATGGACAATTTGTGTTCCTCTGTTAAAATGATTAATAGTAACAGAAAAATAATACATAAAAAAAACCTGCATCTGGTTCAGAAAATCTCAGAAATAGAAGTTAGCAAGTTTAAGCAAGTAGGTAAGGTACTTTTAGATTAATATAACAACAAATCAAATTTGATTCTTGTCATTTAGTGTGAAGGTATTTTGATTTTTAGGATTATGACACGAAATACTGCTTTTTGTCTCCATCTGGAGGTTAAAAAAGGTCAAATGTAACAGCCTAAAGAAAGCACGAGCAGCTTTGATCATTACGAGCGTGAGAATCTCTATTGCTGGCTCAAATGTTGCTATGCAATTCATAGTTTATGCACAAATCCTCTCTCTCTCTCTCTCTCTCTCTCTCTCTCTCTCTCTCTCTCTCTCTCTCTCTCTCTCTCTCTCTCTCTCTCTCTCTCTCTCTCTCTCTCTCTCTCTCACACCCATGAATGTGGGCTCTCCCTAAGGTTGATTTGCAGACTCTGTAGCCCTCAAATTATTTTTGTCCACTCAAATCTTTTTGTCATCGATATACTTCCATACTTCCAACAGGCTCCCACTAAACAGTGCCGACAGCTGGACGACCTTAAATACCCTCAACTGAGAACTGATGCTGCCTTCAGTAGCTCCTTGGAAACTCCCTTCTTTCATGATGTAATGTATTTGAGTGCTGGATTGAAAATGAAAATGGCAGCGTCAACTATGAAGCAAGTGTTTGTTTTTTTAATGCATTCATGCTATTTGTTTAATGTGTACAGATAAATACAAAATGTGCACAAGCCAAAAATGCTTTAATGTCGAAATATATCATGAAAACATACTATTAACATCATTTGAATACAACCCAGACTTCATATTAAAACTTGATGTCAGGTTATCTCACTCCAAATGAAATCAGAAGCTGATGAAGACAATGGCTGAAATGCTTCGTCTGTTGATGTGTTTTTACATACATTCACCAAATGTTACTGGTTGTGGCGTGTGTGCTTTTAAAACATGCACATTTGTTTTGCTACACTGGCTGATGTCATAGTTCCAATGCTATAAGACCCTAAACATCTCATCTCGACACACGAGACAAAAAACAACAACTCCCACAGTCACCTTGATGAATCGTTCATGCACGAGTACACTTGGATTTTCTGACAGCCTTTGAAGGCACCAATTTATGCTCATTTGGTAACATGTCACCTATCATAACGCGAACTACGGCACAAATGACATAGCCTACGATACATATTATCGTTTGTAAATACCTATAGCTGACTTTACCCTCGTGAACAGATCTTTCCCCGACATGAGTGGCTCATATTCTCTCAAACGAAGCGTTCGCAGACCAACTCAGACTTCAGTTTGTGCAACGTTCAGCTGCACTGAACTGAACTGCACCGTTCAGAAGTGCAACCTTTCAGGTCACTAATGCGCAGTGAAAGTATTGCTTATTTTGCGTTGCCAGGTGTTGAGTGCTTCAGCGAAGTTCATGTTGCCGAAATTAAATTAAAAAGGAAAGGTAAGGCTACGTCAGAAACAGCGAGCTGAAATACATTTCTGACATATATTTCCGGGTCACATAAGTAAAAGTGAAGCAAACCCTGCAAGACCAGTATTAGAGATAAACTGGTGGCCCCTTCTGCAGGTTTTGGGGGAAACAACTAACTCCCTTAAGTCTTCCTAAAAGCTAGCCCGGATACGTGCTCTTGTACTGATAGAACCTCGACCCAAACATGTAACAATTTAATGAGCTCGCGCTTTTTGTTGAAATGAACAACCCAATGAAACAACTTCAAGGAATGTTTATGAATTATTACGAGCCAGCGTTCAATTCGGCGTGAATACGACACGCCAGAAAGGTAATAAAATCGAAACTTTTTCGATCAATTCTTCCTTCATTCCGCCATCTCATCCCGACAAAATACACTATCGTAGGCGTAAAGAAGCGGTGTTGACCAATTTTAAAGTTGAAATATCACAGTAATTAAGTACTGCTTGTTGATAAATAGCACTCCGAATTGTCATTTGGACTCAAGTAAATCTGGGAAGGTCTCAGGCATGTTCACCCAGGTGCCAACCGTCTGGCGATTCGCAAGACGGCATTGTATTGCCAAAAAAATGAATGTAGTTCGGCAAACATGTTTCCCTCCATTGGGCAAAAATGACACATTGGCGGTGATGTTAAAAGCGTGAACATTAATATGAACATTTTGGCTGAGGAAGCAGCATGTACGGCCATGTAGCTGTTACACTGTCAAGCAAAGCCGTTTTTTTTCTTCTTTTTTTTTTTTTTTGGAGAGGCTGTCATTGGCTAGACTCTGGTCAAAAATACCCCAAAAAATTAAAAAACATACCGCATATGCAAGATGAAGCTCCTATCCAATATTATTTGGAGTCCCAGTGCCTGTGCATTCCTCCTCAACTGGAACCAGTGATGATCTCCGTCGGTTAAGCTGGACGGGACACAGCGCCAGGTTTTAACCTGAAATGACCCGCTCTAGTGCATATCAGGCGAGGGGCTGTGCGTCTGCGTGTGCGCCGTGTCTGTGTTGAGTGGCTGTAGTATGCGCTAACAGTGTATGCGGCTACGGGAGTCTGTGCTCTGGACGACCAAAAAATTAAAAAAAAACTTCCAACATGTAGCCGAAAACAAACATTAAACAGCGGCACACTAACGAAACTGACAATTGTATCGCTCCGACTGATCGCTCCGGGGAATCAGAGAGTCGAATCACGGGCAGGAAACCGAACCAAATAAGCCTCGCCCTTATTACAAACTCCCAAGTTTTTTTCCTCGCTTTTTTTTTTGTCGATGGCGGTTGGCTGTTATTACAGTTGGCCTACACACTGTTCTAACTTACCGTGAGTTCAACACTGTCTGTTCAAGGAAATCCAGCAGGAGGATTTTTAATGAGTTATTGTTGTCGTTATCATCATTATTATTATTTAGTACAAGGCTATATTATTTATTGTAATATTGTTTGAAATAAACGGAAATAACATGACATTTAAATACAATTGTATATTATTTGATTGATGATCAAATATATCTTATATTCGTTTCCATATATAGGTTGTTTTTTCAATCTTATTTATTTTTTTATTTTTTTTACATATTTTGCAAGTGTGCTCAACAAATCATAACAGACAAAATCATCTCATATAGATCACCAATCAGACTGGTATAAATGTATGGGGCACCACAAAGCTGAAATGTGGGTCCCAATCAGGTTTGGCTGCCGGTTCCACGGCGGATCCTCCTTTGTTGGCCCCAGAGAGCTTCATGTGGGATTTGACTGGGCTGCCAGTGGGGCCCGTGAGTTTAGTTATTTATACAAGAACCATATCCCTACCAATCCCCACATTCTGCAGCCTCAGTGGGGAATACATGGTCCACGTTGAGCTAATACCTATAACCCATTTGGGCCCCGGCAAAAGCCCCATGAAATCCCACCATAGGGCCACCATGGAACCTGCGGAAAAACCCAACTGGAACCCACCTGTAGCCTAGGTGGTTAGCACCTGGGCTCCATGTGGGCTTCTGGGTTCGTCCCTTAGTGCCGTTGCTCCCTCTTATTGTAATGGGATAGCGGTAAAGCTGAAAATACATCCATCAATCAATTAACTATACCCGCACATCCTTGAGGGTGATGTGGGAGGAGGGGCTTGAGCCAAATCCAGCTGACATTGGGATTGGAGGCGGGATGGACATGTCTCCAGTTAATCACAGGGCTGGCACATAGAGACAGGCCGTTCACACTATACCATACGGCAGAATGGCTGTTAATAATAAAATTCATTACAATATTCAACTAACACATTTGTAGTCATTCTCCCACTAGCTGACACGGAATAAATCACATTCATCTTTAATGCAACATTCTTTCAACTAGATCGCTTTCATTTTTAAAAAGGCTCACGTAAAAAAAAAAACTCACAAATGTTTTAAATGCCAAAGAATCTCAGTTCCAAATGCATCTAAAATAAAAGTTTTTCAGAGATATAAATACAAAAAGGTTATTTACATGTAAAAAAAAAATATATATATATATTAAAATAATTAATTGATTTATTAGTAACTTAATTTAAGTATATTCCTGAAAGCATGACATCTACAATATTAATTACAATATTAATTACAGTTAGACACCTTACATAACAAAGTGACAGGCACAAACATTTTAACATTTTAATTTGAGCAATATGCCGATATTTATTCTGAGTAATTAAGCTTGTAATAAAGAGGGGCCTTCCAAAAGGCTAACGTTTTTGCTAGCTCATGAAATGCCCTAAAGGGGCCCATTAAGTGGGAACTACGAACTGTAACAGAACTCGTAAATGTCCCAAATAGACTAACCGGCTGCAGCCCATGTCCATTTAGCCCACATTTAACCGGAATGGGGCCTGCGTTGTCAGCCTATATGGGCTTGCCACATGGGACCCATGATGTTGAACCCGTGTGAGACCTACACAATTTTCCCAGCCGAAGCCAACGCCCCAGTGGTACCCATGTAGCTCGCATTTAATCCACATGGAGCCCACATGGACATGACGGCAGGGAGGGCACATTGACTTCTCTGAATGTTGTAACTAACTTCTGGGTCATTTTTGGCCATCCTTGCTCTGCAATGACTAACTACAGTTATGTGGTATGCTTTGAAAAAACAAAGAAACTAAATTACAACATGATTTCATAAACTTTGCTTCATTTTACATGAATTTATCTAGTGTGTGTGTGTGGGGGGGTCTTCTAAGTCTACCTGAGAGAAGCAGTTGCCTGTATCTCATTTGCTTCTCAAAGCACTGGATTTAGTGTTGGATCGACTCTCATGGCAGAGTTACAGCTTACAGGTAAATAATTAGTGGAAGGTTTCAAAGTCTTCTGGCAGCGATTTGTGATGTCCCTGTCATGCATAGCGTGCCTTATGACACTGAGCAGTGTGCGCAGCCCTGTTTGCTCACCTAACATCAACTTTTCTTTGTGTGCTGTATGTTTCAAGTGTGTAGAAGGACGTTTGGCTGCTTTTTATGCATGAGTCAATGTTTGACACCAATTATGACTGACACTAAGGCCACGTCCACACTACTCCGTTTCCGTTTGAAAACGCATATGTTTTACTACGTTTACACTGAGCGTCCACACTACGCCGGCGTTTACGAGCACCGAAAACGGAGGAGTTTGAAAAAACGCTCCCGAGGACGGATACGTTTGAAAACGCCGGGGTTGCGTATTCGTGTGGACGGTCGAAAACGGATAAGTTTGGAAACGATGACGCCCACACCCGCGTTCGCTCCTTGATTGGTTCTTAGCAGTCACGACGTGTCCTTCCCTGATTCGTCACTCCCCTATCACGTGACCCTTTCCCGGAAGCTCACAAACAACAACATTGATTACCGATAGACTACCAGGTTAATTTAACATGGACAACTGATTACAGGCGATACTGACCTTGTTGTCTTTACTAGCAGCTGTTACTGGAGCGATTAGCGAGCGGCGTGACCAGCGGCGTTATCAGCCCTACGGAGCGGCCGTCTGAAGTCACGGTTAGCGGCTTCAGGGAGGGTGATGGACACAAAACGGAGAACTTTCCTGTCCTTATTAATGCTTATTGTGTTCTGCACAACTATTGTGAAGTCCGCAGATAAAATGTAAAGGAACAAAACAGTAATTGCTCTGACAGATAGTTAAGCCACCAGCAGAGCTACGAGTGAGAACAGACAACAACGAAACTGAGAGGGAACGAGTGAGAGACGTGTGTTGACCATATTTATGGACCAATAATCTAGTAAACATTTAAGTGTTGATTTTAAACTAAATTTGATGTGTGAGAGAGAGAGCAAGACCTGCAGCGCTGTAACTAACGTTTAGTCTGAAAAATTAAACTTCTAAAACTTTCCACGAAATGTGTTTGTTTGAGTTTATAGAGGAAGATTTTAGAGAAGATCTTAAGTATCAAACACGACCTTTCATTATTGACCTTACTTTATTACTCTGTCGTATTTTATTAAACTAAGCAACCAATCTACTTCCTGTTTACATTGACACCCACACGCATGCCCAGTGTACTTGAACAGTCACGTGATATTCGTTCTCAGGCGTTAGTATGGACGGAGATCATCTGATCATGCTGAAACGCAGTGACGGAGTAGTGTGGACATGGCCTAAGAGGACAGAGAAGCATGCTTGATATATTATCTACTCTAAGACATCCAACAGATGTACGACATCTATGGAAAATGGTATTTTGTTTAAATGCAAAAGCAGGCAGTGAGCTGCAATCCATTTACCACCATTTATGTGGATGTCCTATCAGTGCTGATGGTAAATATAGTAGCACGCTATATTGACCCAGAAGTTTCTCTTTGTCACTAAACTGACAGACAGACTTAATTGCCTTGTAAACTCGTTGTAAAATACGCTTCATTGAAAGAGCAAACAACATAGAACTCACCAAACAGGTCTTGGTTAGTCTTTCCACTGTTCCCTGAATATATGAGTCAACCCAAACACTTTAAAATGTACACTCTAAGAAATCCTCGCCCATTACATCCTCAGCACTCATATTCGGGAATTCCATATTTGCTGATGGAAACGCAAACAAGAGCAATAAGAAGGAGGTTTTTGAGCGGCATTGCGCCCCACAGTTACCAAAGCTAAAGCAGGAAGTAGTTTCTCCAACGACATTGCTGTCGCATGAAGGAATAACAACAGATTTTGCAGCTGTGCCCCAGAGACACAGATAACATCGGCAAGAACTGCTGGGGTTTTTTAAACTATATCCCTAACTCATGAAACTCTTGAAAATCAACGATCTGTCCCTTTAGGTTCAGAGCATTCCAGGAATTGTTCTGTGATGTCTGCACTTCCAGTTTCCACGTAGTGAATGAGCAAGAACATGTTGCATTCTATTAAAGGTGTGTATGGGTATCTTCCTATTGAGCTAATTGTTCTCTCCGCCTTGTCTTTTCTAACGTGGATTCCTTCCCCTCTCTTTGATTCTGAGGGACTCACACCAAAGCTTGACTTTGCTGTTGGTGTTTTTTTAGTAGCTGACACAGTTTTCGTTGTCAAACCGCTGAACTGGAAAATATCTCTCAACACAATGTGACATTATTAATGTCACATTGTGTATGATAGACTGCAGGAACAAGAACAACACACCAAACAAAAATGCGCTAAATGCAAAGAGCAGTGCAGCTACAACTTCTCTTAATCCCAATTTAATTATGTTCAAATCTTGTTGACATCAAGGTGGATTTTTGTTTCAAGAGCTCTTAAACCACCTGTAAGAAAATGTAAGGTAAACCACACGCACACACCTTCATTATGTAGTGTGGTGCAGGATGAGGGAGAGCTCAAACACAACAGGAAGGTTTCGCTGCAGCATGCCAAACCGCAGCTGCGTAGAATCACATGAAGTGTTGTCAAATGCAGGATGATAAAAACAGAACCTGTTTGCATCAAGTTCACTTGTCCCTGAAAAGAACACTTCGTTACTGATCTAGTGCTCAAAGCACTTTATAAAAGTCTCATTATTTAACAGGACAGATTATTTCATTTGGATGATCTGCTTTCTAAACACATGCAAAGTTTTCAGAACAGAATTGAAGAGTTATCTTTTGTGTTTGCAACCTTGCAAACTCAATATCATGTTCTTCAAAAAGATTTCTGATATTTTTGTTGAAATTCTCAGAACATCCTGACAGCAATCAATGAATCAAATGCTCTGACCGAAAAAAGAGAAAAAGACCTGAAGGGACGGGCTCGCTACTTTGAAAAGAGTTGGCAACACTGGGCTTGTTTTTTTGGTTGAGTGAGTTTAGAAAGCCAGTGTGATCTTGCTTCTCACGATTACTAACCCTGCCTTGAAGCTTGATATTATCATTGGATCAACTGTGTTTGTAGTATGACAGGGGTGATGAACCCACAGACATATTTCGCCCAACTCTGCAGATATAACAAGCTTTTTAGCCTCTTTTAGCTTGTTTCGGTTTTACAGAATATTTGCTTTTGGGATCAGTCACTCAGCTGTCAAAACCCCTTTGCAGCAAAAAAGCTCTGACAAACCCACTGTACTCCACCTGCTGAGCACCAAATGGCAGACAGACAAAGTTAGTGAGCTGGTGAAAACATTGCTCATTTATCACTCTACTAATCAACTGTTCAAAAAAATATGTCGGCCTCTGGCTGCAGATGTGTGGTGCTGCCTGTGTTATTTCCTGGAGAAGCCGATTCTTCATTTGTTGAGCTGCTGTTGTCACGCTTGACTGTGATTGGTTCAGCTATTTCAGAGCGATGACAGCAGTGATATTTATTAACCCATTTCTACCTGCAACGGAATGTTTTTAATTTGGTGGAAGTGTTGTCTTGGCATGCTTAAAGTCTGCCTAAGGCAAAACATTTAAAAATATATCAAACCCTTTGGCTGAAGAGTGAGCTTTTCTCATATGTTTTTGCAATATACTTAAAAAACAGTAGTCAGATTTTTAAGACTTTAGTCCAATCTAACAAATAATACAGCTTTTTTCCCTTATCATACATAAAGTCTTTGGGCACAAACGTGTTAATCGCGTCACCCTTAGATCTACATTCACCTTCATACAGCCCGTTGCACTTTGTGCTTGTGCTTGCACGATTGAAATAGGACACATTATTTTAATTACCTCAAAATAAAATAAAGTCTGCATTGCATATATTTAAGTTAATATACCGTCATCGTGTCTGTTAGTTATATGGTAAAGCATTTTTAGCCAATCATAGAATGAAATAAACAAAGTAAAAAATTATTATTTATTAGCACATCTCATGGATTATTGCCTACTGTCTTACGTTGAAGAACTCTCTCGGTGTTTGCATCCAGGCCAACATAAACATTCATACAGCCTATTGGCTCAGTGCTACTTATTCCCACTAGAGAGTCCTTGGAGCATGGTGAGAACCATTAAGCGGACTCTTTAAGTGTGTTTAAACAAATCATTTGTGCTCGGGGAGAAGCTCAGAGCAGTGAGAACACCTGCACATCATGAATCACAGGCACTTTGGAGGTATAGTTACACAAACATCCCCTTATCTCGGAAGGTCAGTAAGTTTAGCTATAATTAGCTTACATAACCTAGATAGCTTTAGAGTTGCTTTGCCTGTCTACAGTCTTATTTTTACCTTTTTCATGTCTCTAAAGCCCCCAAACTGACAAAGCACCAGATGTTCAACCATCGCAAAGTTTTAATGTGCAACTGAATAAGTGTCAAGGTTACCTTCGAACCAGCTTGGCTCAGTTTCAGAGCATCATCATGGGAAACTTCTCCAGATGCCCTTGATTCCAGGTTTTGTCAGTGAGAGTAACGAGGAGTGCAAGAGCCTGATGAGAATCTCATCAAGTGGTTCAAGAGGAACCGGCTTTACATCAGTGAAATAAAAAGAGTGGGAATTGATTTTTAGCTGATAACTGTTGTCATCCAGAGAGACGATGTGCAGATGGCTCATTGTTAGGTTACAAAAATACTTTGGGACGGACAGGCTACATTCAGTGATAGAGGGTAGGGTCCAGTTATTCTGCATAATGCATCTATTCTTCCCTCAAATACTACACTGAGTTAACACCTCAATAAACTGTCACTCGATCCCAAAATACTCTTGAACCAGTACCAGGGGCCGAACATCACAACACACACCAGATAAATCATGTTCAGTATACATGCAGCAACATATTCATCCGGCATACCAACATAACGAGAAGAAGCTCGGCTAAAATCGTGTGATAACCATTTTTACCGAAACGAAACAGAATTCCAACACCATGCACCTGAAAGAGCACGCAGTAAAACACACCAACGGTGCATGAACGCATAGCGGCGCTAGCTTGCAGATGGTTGATATAGCAGAAGGAAGCTGCTGCTGTCATGAACCCCGTGCAGCTATTTGCCTCAACTTTTTAAACTTGCTGTTGGCTCCTCAGAATCCACAGTGATCAAAATGATAGAGGAACTATTTTTACTATTTCATTTCACAGGGCTATCTATACCTCCTTACCAGCACTGAACAAACATGAGCTTCAGGGTTTGATTATCCAGTCTGGTTTATAAGTTAGCAATACTTGCTGTATCAATTGTGGCATATAGCGAAACCGTTTTCTCTTTTTCTAAACTGCAACCCACTCTAGTTGGCTACGTGATGAGAGTGGAGAAGTTAGATAACATCAACCTGTAGCTATGGTACAGTAGAATTGGAGATGGTACAAAATACAGAACATCAACATCACCTCGTTAGCACAGTCTCTACACATTTGTGAACATATGTTCTTCATGTGAACAGCTGGTGGTGATGCACATTTGCACATCCACTCTGTAACTGCCGTCTAGACAGACACAGATGCGTATTTACACGCCATCCATATATTCTAACAGCTGTAGTTCTGTAAAAGGCAAACATCCACCAACTTGTGAAGTCTGTTCAACAGGAGCTCTGTATTAGAGGAATTTAGATGTTGTATCTGGGTTGACTGTTCATTTTTGTCATTGTTTTATTGTCCTCAGTACTCCCTATTTTCACTTAATTTCTGTCTTTTTTTGCCTGCTGCAGTGACCCAGTTTCTCCACACGCAACTTCACTGTTTTGGTTCAGTCTCGTGGCTCTCACCAATCTTGTTTCCAGACACATAACGCTCCGTTAAACCCACAGAAGACTACCTGGCCAGCACCAGGTCGCAGACAGACCAAGTTATCAGCTAGCTGCCGAACGTTGTGGAGCATTTAGCAGCTTAAGAGTCAGATATTTTTCAGGAGTTGGTTGAGAACAAAACAGAGCTAAAAGGAGAGTTGATATTAGACGTACGACGGTCTAGTCGTCAGTAACATGATTGCAAATGAATGCCAATCTTGCTCTGTATGTGCGGGATGTATAAGCAATTGTGCTAACATGTTCACCATAACAAACTAACAAACTGGAGCAGGAGTCATGCTGATACTATCTAGCTAACAGTCACTCTAACTAACTCATTCCAATGACAACAAACAAATTCAACATTGTGTTATTAGATAATGAAACCTGTATAGACGTGTCAACACTCATTCAAATATTTCTCCCTGTAAATCTGACGTAGATTTATACGATTTTCTTATCACCTCTTAATTTTGCCAAGACTCTGTGTGCCTCTGGGTGGGGTTGGTCAGGGCCACTGAAGCATACCAGGTATTACTATTTACAGAGACAGTGCTTGTGTTGAAATGTTATCACAGCTATTAGGGCAAAATGATTTCTCACTGCAGCCATGCCCAGACTCAACAAAACAAGTGAAAATGATTTCTGACATAGAGTCTGAAATGATCCGAGCAGACTCTGTTATGATTGTTTTCTGCTTTGGCATCACTGTCACTCTTACTACTCACGTATTTATTCAAACGATTTTCCTAATTCTGCCTCCTGACTATCGTGGAACTCTACATGTCAAGCTTGGTATTATAAGACCACTCACACATGGTGAGCATGCCTCTAAAGTTCATTCCTCATAAAAGAACGTCTTGAGCAAAAATTGCATCAATCTGTTCTATATTTCCCAGGCTCCTCCTGCATCAAAGAGCGTTCTTCTCGTTTTCTGTGTTTTGTCTGAAGTGTCATCCTGCAATGTAAAAAAACAAACAGCTGACCTCATGAACCCGCCCCCTCTCTGATCTCCTCCACCTATAAATAAAGTTTCTGTCTGTAGATGAGTGCCCGCTCCCTTTAGCAACTGGGGCATTTTGTTCTGGGAGCTGTCAAGTGGAGTTACAATCAACATCAGCACAGAGGCCTCCAGACCGGTTCACGCACGTGCACACGCGCGCACATGCACACACACACACACACACCTCATTATTAGTTGTTTCACAGGTCACCATGCAGGTGAACTGACATTAACCAGAAAGTGAAACCAGCTCTGGACCGGGCCTCTGGTGGTTAAACCCGTCTATTGCAGAGATATGATGTCTCGTGGACAAATGCTTCAGGAAACTGCTGCATCGTATGAGGTCATGCGTCAAATATATCAAATGGCCCAACGGAGTCGTAATTTTGGATGGTGAAAGGTGAGCCCTCTGGAACTTCCGGCGAGTCATGGAAAACTCGTAAAACACCTTCCTAGATTACTTCTTAATGTCCACCACCTTGTTCACTAGACGGTTTCCCATTTATTTTGCTTGGTATTATTGTAAGATTCTTGAACTTAGTCTCAGAAACAGACAAAGTGACATTTACAAACTGCGATTTTGTGCAGTATAGCATCAGACCGATTGAAAACTGAGGTATTAAGATAAGGGATAGTGTATCCATGTGTTGGTTTGTTGATGGAGGAAAAGATTGAAAAAGTGAAAGTGAGCATGTGGCTTTATTTGTTTTATGATCTGGCTGTATTATGCGTATTAACCATAGCAAACATTTATCTATTTCAGCTGAAAGACACAAGTGTGCTTAACATGCTAACACCAAAATTCAGGCCTATTTTACATGAAAAAAATTAAAACCATCAGGAGAGCAAGACCTCAAAAAGTATACAAGTAAAAGCTCATCAAATGGGCTGTTGTATTGTCAGTATTGACAGGTAATACCACAGCTGGTATACAGTTCTAAGACCCGTTTTAATAGTCTGTATTTGTCAACATTTTGGCACATTGGCACCATTAAAAGTATGCAGAATTTGCTTTTAGCAGTTCCTGTTTGCAGTGTTCCCATGGATGTTCAGACAACTATTACTGGATTACTTTGACACTGAAGAAAACTTAAAAAAACATGAAATTCTTAGGCAAGTTCTGATGCGTCTTTTTAAGCAGATGTTACCCTTGGGAGGTGTAAGACTCTGAGTGATATCAATATGTGTATCATGCCTGTCTGTTAAGATTTGACTGAATAATGACTCACACTTACACTCCCAGTATCTTTGTCTCACATATGTCACTCCGCACCTCCCATTCAACTCCTCCACGCCGCCCTGGGGAGGACTTTTGGCTTTCCCTTTTTGGCTTTGTCCTGCTGAACGTGCCTGTCTATTACAGACCATATCCAATAATTTCCAGATGGTTTAAATGCCGGAATGAGGAGTTAAATTTCTATGAAGCACAGTGAATATTTTATTCTCCACCTGTCCCTGTCATGTTAAACCCATCCAGCTTTGGCCTCATGTTTAGTTGCTGGTATCTTATTAGCAATTAGCGAGGGCGGCTTCTTTCATTACAGTCCATACAAACCATATTAAATCAAAGATGATTTTCGGTCTTGATTTGTTACGTGTCACAACTTTTTAAACCGTGCTAAAAAGATTGCCTGCATGCTGCTCTGTGAGTTCATTATTATTTGGGGCATTTTATGCCTTTTACTGTAGGTGGCAACATTGGAGAGACATGCAACGAAGGATCCTGGTTGGACTCCAAGCAGGGACGCTGTGGTATAAGTTTGGCTTCTTACCCCTAAGCCACCACTTTGTATCTTCAACATTACATCGTCATTTTTACTAAGTAGATATATATACATCCAACCATGTGAGATGCAGGTTTTTTGGAAAATGTCTTGAGTCTTGAGAAAATGCTCTTGATCAGCATCACAATTTATTGATCATTTTACATAATTCATGCAACATTGATATTAAATAGATAATGCTCCTCCCACTTTAGGAGTGTCTCTCAATAATCAACAGCAACATGTGTTCAATCTGCCACTTTATGTGGTACACATACTGTAAGAGAAGACAAAAACTGAACTAAACTATACACCACAACACGTAATTAAGTTTATTTACAAGAATATTTTAAGAAATTGCATATTGGATGAATGAAAAAAAGACCCCTAATGTAGATGCACATATTTGTTTTAATTTCCTTTTACTAAATTATTTGTAATGTTTTTAAGGAAATATTGAATAATTGTATTTATTGGGCCTCAAACTGTTATTCAAATGAATGTGAGCAGTTTAGGGGCAATGTCTCTGAAGAGAAACCGCTAAAAACTCCTCGACATCTGAAACATGACACGAGGCTTCAACTAGACATTGACACTCTTTTTGTACGGAGACACAGGTCAAAACGTTGGGTTTTGTTTATCATGTAATGTATTTTTTTTTAATGTCAAATCTTATTTGGAGAGTGAGTAACAATATAAATGTAAGCAGTAAGAAGTATGACTCTCCCTTTTGAAATGTAGTGGAATAGAAATGTAAAACAGCATGCAAGGGAAATACTCGCGTATTCTACGTTTCTGATGTTGGACTCGGTAATATGTGTCGTATTCAGGGCCAAAGCATTCAGGACTCTGAGTCTGAGGTCATGTCCTTGGTGATATTTTTATGAATTTTGCAGGTTGAAAGACATGAAGTTTCAATTGTACCATTACACACATATTACACTTCCACCACTAAATACATGCAGTAAACCCAGCAATAACTCACTCACTTGTGTTGCTGACATCTGACGGGCCATTATCAGGCCGATACCATGTAGATAGTAGTGGAGGTCTCTCTTTATTGTAGTTTAGTATTGTTATCTTTTACTTTTTATTTTTTAGAGAGAGAGAGAAGACCTTTTAACCTGCATAACGACACATAATGTCTTGTTACATAAGTGTTCAGTTCACACTCTGCGAGTTGGGAAATTTGGAAACTTGGCCTGTGTCCAAACTTTGCTCTGGATGTCTGATGGGTTCAAAGCGCAGACCTGAAACACAAAGTAAAAAAAAAGGCAGTACATTATTAAAACAGAGCCTTTTAGTGAGAGTGACTAACACCAAGTGAGTGTTGCCGGGTTCGCTTCAGGTCACAGATTCGGTGAAGACGAGTACTGTACTGCTTGAAGCCGGTTTGATTTGTCTGGACTCCTAATGTGTAATCCCAACAGCTGGTAAAACAGTTTAAACACACACACACAGTAACCTCAGTCTCTCTCCTGTCACCATGAAGACCTACCTAGCTGCCAAATCTCAAAATCTCTGCATCCTGGCACAATATTAATAAATGTGGCTTTTGATATGAGCGCTTTGTATCATCGTAGTTCCTCACATGAACACATATATATACGAATGAATCAGCTATCTGCTCTATTTATGTGTAAGTTTAATGGTTTTATCTGATTGGTGGACAAAGTGTTGGTCCTGTGCCACATTATGTAACATGTCAACCGCAGTCTGTTGCTACCATCAAGTGGTCATGAGTGAGAACTGCACTTATGTTTGAGCTTCTGATTTTGTTGTTCCATATCTTACTATCAATACCTCCAATTAAATAATTTCCAAGTAACGCAAACATGCAAAATAGAGTAGTTTTTACTGTAAATAGACCTAATGTAAGCATAACATATGTAACCAAAACATATTTGGATTATAATGCAATGACTTAAGATATTTTGAACTTCATTTTCTCCACATATCACTATCCTGTTATAATTGTTGTAGGTTTGTGGAAACGCCTAAAGTGATAAGACATATCTCAGTACTCTACATTATGTAAGTGCACACACAGCATATGATAAGACCGGACTGTTGATAAGACTGTGAGGATGATAAACTGAACAACCTCTTCAAGCAGTCATGCAACGAACAACAGCGGAGGAATCTGCATCATACTTTTAGCAACACGTATCAACAGCTCAACTTCAATTTCATGCAGCTCATAAGCTGTGTCCCAATTCCGTACTACATACTGATGACCTCCACCAGGAGGATCATGTGATCTGTTGCCTGGTTTGCGTGCCTGGGTGAGTGAGTGTGCACCTCTGTGGGATGTTCATTCATTCCCTCCTCCATCAAATTATTAAATAGCAAGTAGGATAATAAGATATGATTTCATATTGCGACATGAATATTTATTACCTCTGTTGATCACACCTGGTTTTGTTGTTCTTAACTATTGCCGACATGTGTATTCAAGCATGTTTATGCATGAGTGTATGTATGATCGATGTTCTAAGTGGATTGTGAGATGCAGCGCGCTTGGAAGGCCAAGACAAATCTCCCTGGGGCACAATAAAGTATATCTTATCTTATCTCTGTTATCTCTGTGTGAGGCCAGTTATGGCTGCATGCTTAAGGACCTCTCGTGGTTGAGTTGATTCACACCTTCTCAAAACACATTTTATTGCCTTAATACTGCAATTTTATACTACTCATAACAGGCCCCCCCGGCCGGTAGGGGCCGCTGTTTATAGCACAGCTGAGTGCACCGCC
Source organism: Pholis gunnellus (assembly GCF_910591455.1). NCBI lineage: Eukaryota > Metazoa > Chordata > Actinopteri > Perciformes > Pholidae > Pholis > Pholis gunnellus. Next base: position 16,818,677 of record NC_136543.1, read on the forward strand.
GACCCACAGCAACTACTCTGCACCCAGAGACACAATGGGGGGGGGGGGGGGGGGGGGGGAACAGTTTGCTAATTCTTACTGTTGGAGCTTGTCGAGGTGGGGCCAGCTACTTCATATTCTGTTGTATTTTAACATGTAGTTCATCATATCTTTTTTTTGTACACTGAAATGTAACTTCCTCTTGCTGTCTAACAAATGTAACAAAGTAAAAAGTACAATATATACTAGTAAAATGTAGTGGAGTAGTATAATATTACAATATACTGTATATAAGTATGAAAGGGGACAGTATTTTCAGTATATTTTGATCATACTTCTGTACTTTTGCTTGAGTATACTTCTAAATGCAGGATTTACTAGGTGCAGGTTACTTGTAATGGAGTACTTTTTACCTTGTGGTGTCTTTGTAAGTAGGATCTGAGTACAGTGCTCCTAGTTATTTCAACCTCAAACATGCAGGTGGAACATGAGCTTCTTAAAAAATGTGTTCCCTCACTAGGGGGAGTACTTGTCTGTCATATTGCTGTCACAATATTCCTCAACATATGATATCCTTGATGATAAGACAGCCATTTTCAGGCCACTGTATTGTATTGTGTCATTATCTGCTCCGTGTCGTTGTTTCCTGCTCTGCCCTCAGTTTGACCCTTTCAATAGTTCCCCTGAGCTGTGCTGCAAACTTAGATAGATGGTCCTCTGAAGCCTGGTGAGCTTACAACACTGCCTGCTGACAGAGATAAGAAATCATACACCACAGGGCGGACACGGACCTCCATCCATCTGAAATGAGAGGTGTTGTTCTCAGCAAAAACGCTTTGAACAATGTCATTTAACTACAGCATCAGCGCTCCTCCGGAAGGTCTGTGTGGAGCTCGGGAAAATCCAGAAGATTCTCGGGAGTGAACAAGATGGAAGCACTTGTGTGGTGTTTGAAGCTGAGACTGAATGATGAATGCTGGGTGTTTTGATGAACCTCCACTGTCAGTGTTTTCATGTTATCGTGATGAATTCTTCTGTTTCTGCCATTCTAGGGCTGGATTAAGCCTTCTCTCCTCCTGCTTGCTTCCCCCCACAGAGACTTTAGAAGATCAAATTACGTCGGCCAGAGCTTGATGAAACCATGGCACAAAGACATCCTTAAGATCCACAAATTTCACACATTTTCCCCACATCATACCTGATGTGATTAAGCCTGTGTGATCAAGAAAGAACGGGAGCTGCAGGGAGTTAACTGCAGGTGCTCCAATGACACACTGAAGAGTTGGAGATGAGTTTTTAAATGTTGCAGCTACTGACGGCTGAGTTGAATATTTTCAATATCTTTAAATGTGGCAGTTTTATGCTAAACAAACAAACAAATCTTAACACAAACAAACATTTGGACGAATAACCAAACCAAAAACACGCATTGTAACACGTACAAAACAAATAAACAATCAAATAAATGTAATACCTAAACACAAACAATCAATACCACACACAAAACACAAACCCTACATAAGACACAAATAAGAAACACATCCCAAAACCAAAAACACAAAGAAACACAAACAATTTGACAAAAACATCAAAACAAACCAAATTCACAAATAATCACAAAAATAAAACAAATACACAAAAAATAACAAATACACATACAAAGAAAAAAACCACCACTCCACACAAAACATTCAAACACAAACAAACATGCACTCTTGGAAACACACACACACACACACAAATAACTAAACACAGCACACTGATGCTACACCAGCACATTTTAATGTCGCAGGTGGATTATGTTGCTGACCTTAAGATGTTGTTGTGCTCTACTTGGAAGACCAAGAGTTAATCAAACTCCTTTATCCCGTCTGTTGTTTTATCAACTCCTCGCAGGTCATATTTTATGCTTTAGGCCTCATTATTTTGTGTATTTATTGATCTGTTATTGGATTTTTTTGTTGGATATTTGTATTCATTTATGAATGTTTATTATTAATTCCACATTTGTTTTTTAAGGTTATAGCTTTAATTTAATTTAGCTTTAGGATTGTCAACAGTTCATAGGTAACTGTTTTTTTCTTTCTTGTCCTCTCTACTGTGAGTGCATTTGTTAATCTGGGCTACGAGCACTGAATTCAACACACAAAGGACACACAAACGTTGTGTTGTGTCATTCATGTGCCATTTATTGAGAGCGGGCTGCACTTTGAGCTTCTCAAGGGCTCTTCAGAAACCTTTGGGTGACATCACAGAGACTTTGTCCATATTTTTATACAGTCCATCTTTGGGGACCTAAGATGTGGAAGATCGCTGCTGCAAGCTCGCTAGGAGATCCAGGTTGTTTTATACTTGGAAGTCAAACTTGTTTTGCTTCATGCAACAATGAGCTACTTTCATAAGAACAAAAAGAGCGCCAACGCTGTATCCCGTTCTCTTTATACATCAGTAGGGAGGAGGTCGGAGTTAATAGGCGGGCATAACTTTCACCTAGGAGGCCGCTGTTAGTGTCCCGTGTGAAACCAAAAGTCAACTTTGACTTATTTTAAGTTACAAGTACGTTTCATAGCGTACGTCACATGCATAACGTAGGCTACGTACCTGAAGTAATGGGACAAACGTAATTATTTGAACCCAAACCATGACCTTTTACGTAACCTAACCAAGTAGTTTTGTCCCTTAAAGTGACCCAAAAGGGGTACCCAGCGCATTAAAAAGTGACGCCAAGGGTCCTGACCAGGCGTCTGTATGTGGCGAGCTGAGGATGAGAACGGCTCAGTGAGCATGACGCCCAGTGTATCAGCAGCATCTCTCCTCTACTGTATAGATGTCCACTAAGCCAGGATGAGCCACAGTTTATCCTCTCACATCAGCTCAATAATTATTTCTTTGTCCGGCACAGGCCCGGCAGTTCTTCTCTCTCCCTCAATCAATGGCAAGTAAGAGCCCTCCGAGCATCGGGACAAAGTGGGCATTGATCTGTGTGGAGTGTGTGTGTGTGAGGTAAACATGCTAATAACATTTTGGTCCCCCTGTGCTGTCTCAGAGATGAAGATGCATCCGCTCCGGAAGCATCATTCAAAATGGAGACAAAAGGAAGATGATGGACTCCAGCTGCTTAATGTTCATCTTCATGTGGACAGAACCACTCTGTGCTTTGGAACACCTCTTGAAAAAGATGTAATCAGTGTCATCTATTGTATTTTTAATATGAAAAGGGGAATTGAGGTATTATGGAACATTGCTTTTTATGAGACCCTTTGAGGGGGACACTCATTACGGGTAATAAGCCTGTTTTTCATCAAACCTACAGTCAAAGGATCATTGTCAATTTAGTCCCTCCAGTACACAAAGTCCTCAAAGACTGGAAGCAGAAAGAACATATTTATCAAAAGCAAGAAAAGCAAAAAAATAACAAAAAAACTATTTCAAAGCTGTTTTATTTACATGTTATGTCTTGTTTTTGGGATTTTAAATTTGCACTAATTAATATTTTTCATATTAACAATGGATCAAATAGGCCTCACTGTGTGTAAGGGGTCACTTTTAGTCACAAACCCGCAGAGAATTATCACCAACTCTGCACTTCCCCTCAGCTCTACAGAGCCTTAAAGCCTCTTTTACCTCGTTAGTTTTTTCATGCCTGTGTTCTCCGCTCTCATAAGCAGCAGCTTTTTTGCAGATAAGCTCTAAAACCCCGCTGTGCGCTACCTGCTCAGCAGACAGATACAGTTAGCAACTAGCTGGCAGACATAGTGGAGCATTTAGCAACTAAAGAGACATGTTTATCAAGAGTTAGTGACGACAAGAACAACTAAACAAATGCTATATTGCTCCATATCTGTATGATGTGGGGGAAATGTTTGTATATATATATATATATATATATATATATATATATATATATATGGAAAGAAATGCTTCAAAATAATTTGTCGATTGGTTGTTTTTCCGCCCATGATGTATTTAAACCTGCATTAAATGATTTTCTTTTGCCACATAAACCCAACATTGTAAAGACAACATTTCACCTTATTAAGTAATTATGGCGTTAACGAAAAGTTGCCAACATCTATTTAAATAATCAGTGGACAACATTAGGAGTCATTTGGAGTTACCTTGGTTTGCACAAGTTACAGAAAACATTGAGTTGAGAGCTTATTTTTTTTTTAAAGATGTTCTCCAAAGTTCTAGAATGTATCCCCAAATATTGAACTGGTTGCTTATTCATTTTATACATTAATTCTATTTAAAACTTTGGAAAACACATCCTCATTTTCAGTGGTGCTGAGGTATACGTACAATATACCAGCGGGTAAGTGTAGTTCAAATATATACACAACTCACAACCACTGAAATGTGTTAAAGAAGCATGAATGAACACAGATGAAACATAATGGGGTGTCTTGAGGAAAAGCATCTCCTCAAGGAGGTAGGTAAGGTAAAATCCCGCCACCATCGCTGCATCTGCAAGGAAGCGAGCTGACTGCAATAATCAAAAGCTCTTTGAGAGGAGTATGTGGCGCCATCCATGCCTATCACACTGAGATATGACAGACATTAGGCCTCGCTTGCTGACTTCACATTCTTTAAAAAAGATGCAATCCTGTGAATATGTGCAGCGTGAAGAAGAAAAAAAACAGGACAGAGGAATTTAACAGCGAGAAACAGATGAGCCGACGGTGACAGATAAGTGTACAGTACGTGTAACAGGGAGGGGGGCCGGGGTCGACATGCACAGAAATTAATCAAAAGCAGCGCTATAGCAAATCTTCCCGAGCAAATAGACCCGGTGTAATTATGTTGGTGATTGGAGCAGCGCAGCGCCGAGGGAAGGACCATTTATCCTCTCAGCTCCTGGAAAACACACCAAAGTTGTCTTCTCCACTTTGAGCGTGAGTCAATAGATGAACAAATGACAACATTTCCTGTCAAACGCTTCACATTAACAACAGCCTGGTCTCTGTTAGCAGAGAAGGAGAACGACATGAGGGCATTTATTAAAGTGCCAGCTGAGTTGTGATCTGAGATCACAGATGACCTGTCGCAGCTGAAGCTCTCTGGAGCAGATACAGACTTGATACAGATGTCATTTGGTTTGTAGAGACTGGAATAAGACTGTCGGGCAGGAATGACAACTGTGAGAAAGAATTACTGTCCAGTAATTACAGATGTTTCCGGCCTTTGTGGCTCTTGTCAGTTCTGGAGCCCCAGAGCAGTTGCCCAGTTGGCGCTCCAGTCTTATCAGGGATAGCCGTGAATTTTAAGGTCACACCAGCACAAGATTTGAGCTAATAAGATAAGCATCTGGACTGGGCACTCAGGCCCACAGAGGGGCACCAGGGCCACTAAATGGGGGCCTCTATTGTGACATTAGAACAAATATTCTGCACTGAAGGATGGAGTCGACCCACAAAGGCTCAGACATGTCCAGGAAAAACAAAAGTTTATCAAAAGGGCACCGCAGCAATCAATACCCCTTCATCCAAAGTTGATGTTGATTGAAAATATCATGAAGCGATGAGTCTGGACTCATTCATATCTGAAAATCTGTCTATATTGTGATGTAGCATTCAGACTCCTCTTCCTGATAACCACTAGAATTGCCATTTTGGTTGCTAGAGCGAGCAGGAGGTGAGCCTAGCTTAGCATAAAGACTGGAAGCAGCAATAAAGAGCTAGCCATACTCTGTCTAAAGGTTTAACCAGCACCCCAAAGCAAATTAATATGACAAGCTGCTAGCATGGAAGAAACTAGCTGTTTCCACTTCAAGCCGTTCTCACACTGATTCCAATATAAACCAATCGGTGTCATTGTTGTACATTGAGAGCAATCGATGGCTCAAACAAACACAGGACTTTCACCCAGGAGATCGCTGTTTGTGTCCCACGTGAAGCAATGTGGACTTATTTTACTGTATTTTGATAAGGGAATTCCCTAGTTACGTAACAATTGTACTTGTTTTAACACTAAACACAACCTTTTCCTCAGCCTAACCAAGTACGGTAGTTGTGTCGCAGAAGTAAACCTAAAAAATAAGAAAGAGTTTGAAGCGTAAGTTGATTTTAGTATGTTGAAATGCTATTTTCGTAAGTAGGCCTACAACAACCTGTTGAGCTGTATATAGCATTCTAAACCATGCTTGTTGTCATTTAGCGTAACATTTTCTCTTGCTATTTTTCAGGGATTAAGCTAGGTAGCTAGCTAGGAAGATTACGTCACCATACTTAACTGTCTGCAAAGCAAAAGGTAAACAGCTGTCATTAAACACAGCACTAGACTTGTTTGAATTGTTGAAAACATTAGAAATGTGGGTGTTGAACTGAAACAAATATATTCCATGGGCTGTAAAAAAAAGAAATCTGGTGCTTGTTTAAACCTGGAGGTGACACATTGTATCTGCCTTCTTGTCTTGCGTGACGCATCATCAACACTATTTACTATCAGGATAATTCATCTACAGGTATATTATCTTACTTTACAAAATGTGTACTTTACACAGTTATATTTTTGTTGCATTTAACAAAATGAGTAAGGGGACACATCCCTTCCAGCTGAAATCTTTAGCCACAGGAGTCACTGACATCTGTTTTCAGTCAGCTCTCCTTAACACAGCACAAAACACTGGAGCGCTTAGAGACAAATTTCTCTTTCCTTTAACACTACAAAAAAAAAATCGTTATCTAAGACTTGTGGTCAGGGGTGGATATTCCTTAAAACACAGCGAGCTTCGATCTGTTGATGCGGGTCAACTCATCTGCATTCTGCCGCTCTTGCGTCTGCTGCTGTGGGTCCCCGGCGCTGGAGCGCTTGCAGAGCGAGTGGGTGTGGGAGACTAATTGAGTGTCGAGGCTGTGTGAATAAAGCCACTCTGGTAATCGTCTGGCTCAGCAGCAAATGGGAGCGATAAGGGGCACTGAGTTGATATGGTGTCAAGAAGAAGTTTCCCACCACGTTGCTGCCATCACTCTCTCCTTTCTCTGCCTGTCTGCAGAGAAGGGCTCCGATAATATCTTCAGGAAGAGGAATGCATAGTCAGCCCTTAGTGCTGATAACAACATCATCTTTTGCCACTGAATGGGCTGTAGGGAGGCAGGGGGGGGGGGGGGCGGTGTGGCGGCATGGAGTACATTAACAAGTAAATGGCAAACACTACAATATCTGAGTTGGAGCTGGAGTAACACCAGTGAAGTCCAAGGACCACAACTATGTATTCTACATCTATATATCCATAGAAATGTGTTACACTGAAAAAGCTCTCATATTACTTTATGGTATCAGTATGCTGCCTCAAAGCATCCCAGATCATTTGTGTTGTATACATACTATTGGCAGAATGTTTAGTGTTTAAGTGAGCGGGGAAACAAGGCAGAAGAAAGCTCAGAAGGCCTGAGGCCATGACAGCTAAAAGTGGGCTGCAGCATCCAAATATGGGAGCTTTTACTGTCAATCTTTATACAAAGTCGATATTTTTATGCTAACAATGGATCAGATTACTATGTGGGAAGTGTAAAGTGTCACTCATTGTGCTCAGTGTTACAAGGGTCTGCCCTGACCCACGTTACACTACCTGCCCAAGAAACCCAGTTGTCACTCACAACTCATCAAATACCACCACTTAGTTACTTCCCCTCGACGTGTGACACCGACCCTCCGCTTAGCGTCTAGATGAGACGTATCTCGCTTTCAACCAACCCCAATGTTAACCCATCCGCGTCATCATTAGCCAGTCAGAGCAACCGGTGTAGTACAAACAAAGAGTTAGAAAGTTCATGACTTTCACCCAGGAGACGGTCGGTAACGCTTGGGGGAAACCAAGTCAATTTGCGTTATTTGACCTTAGTTTTGTTTGTCACTTACGTACTTTACTAATGCCGGTTATGAAACAAACATTATTATATGTAAAAATGTTACTACTTTTAACCCAAACCACAATCTTGGCTACCCAAATAGGTTATATGCGTAAGAAAACCTGAAAGCTTAGTAAACCTACTTTGAAAGTTTTTTTTTGAAAAGAGACTATAACAAGTGAAAACTTTTCACAATCTTTTACAGAAGCGCACATCGTGGTGCGTTCAATCAGGTAAAACCTTTTGCTGCAGCACTCGCAGAGGGGCTCGCTGCACAAGCCATTGGAAATAAGAGAGTGGTGTTGTTTGTCGCGTTCGGTATGAAAAGGTATTGTGCCAGTATTGTATTACATTCAAGGTTTATGGCTTTTTGGGGCCTCAAGATGAGAAACACAACATCATTCCTACACATCACAAGAAATTCCATAGCTGTAGCCTTTACGAGGAAGCAAAAGGCTATTCTCAAATACAGCAACTCCATTAGAACAACAACCCAGGTAAGACATCCAAAGAAATTGTGTGAATAACAAATGAAGACTGTTTTCATACCTGTTCCTTAAAAATATAATTCACTTTCTGTTTAAAAACCCGTCGAAAAATACTTAGTTTCTAATCAGTGACACTCCTCCCACACATTAGGAATCAAATGAAGGAAAGGGGAAAAGGTTAATAATATGATTTTCCAGAGATTAAGTCACATTTTCACCTTAGAAACTAATTGCATCTCCACAAAATAAATCTCCTGTGGTTGTAAAAATTACAACAAGCAGCTTGAATCTGCAAATGACAGGTCTCTCCATGTGTTGCATCATCACACATTAACTAAATAGCCATGGGCACACATTTCTGTTATAGAGAAAGTGGAAATGATGATTGACTAATATTTATTTGATGCAGGAAAATAATACTTCTCCCCTCTTGTAATGTTTTTGTAAATGTTCTTTTAAAATATATTCCTTGTCTTTGCTTGATATTTAACATCATCGTTTCTCCTCAAACTAAATAGTACGTTAACTGCATTCAGGAGAGTACACCTTCTGGCATCCGTGCTGAACATGCAGGTCAGGGGTCATGCAGCCTCAGCTGACCATAATCTCTCTGAGCTGGAGGAGTTCAGTGGCCTATTGCTGCTTAGTGGGATGGATACTTTAATTAACAACAGCCTGATGTCCTTGCCTTGTAGTGTTATATTGATTCAGGAAATGCTACATTAATTTAATGTTCATATACTTAAAAAAGCAGTAGGCTATTTAAGTAGTTTAGGGTGTCTATATTTATGTGTGAAAAAGAAAGAGATTTATGTCGAAATCCTTTTTGAAATAAAACAATTTAAGGTTTCCTTAACGATTGGAGAAGAAGTTGATAGTCGATAGAAAATGCCTTAAGAGACTGCATACATTTCAATGATCTACTTTTCATTTGACCATTAATCAAACATTTTAAAATAAACTTCATTTCGTAAAACATCAACTGGAACAACTGATGTATTATTAATTCTCTCTAATCAATAGTTAACGCACGAGTGTGGGAACTGTGGTAATAGTTTGTAAGAGTTGAGCTTTTATTGAAGGAAAGCGTGGCTGGATCATTGTTATGCTCAAAATTCAAAAGCTCACCTCAAAGATTCTACAAGGTGATGCTCCCATAACCCCCCCCCCCCCCCCCCCCCCGCGTTTCAAAGGGAATTCAGCCTACAGTTCTCCACGCCAGACAGAAGGGTTTCCGTATTGTTGCCCAGCAGAAGTCATCAGTGAAGATGAACTGTGTTGTAAGCGCCACCTAAATGCTCGTGTCATGTGGTTAACAGTGTCAGTTTAGCGAGCGCTCCCATCACGCTGGGTTAGACCCCGTATTGCCATGTTGCGGCAGCGCGCCCGTTAGAAATAAAGCGCTCCGTCTGCGAGCAGCGGCTGCGCGCCGTCGGGTCGGGTACCCTGTGCCAAAAGGACTTCACCCCACCTCCCCAAGAGGAAATAACGGCGGCTCTCCTGTCTGCTCGGCTGCATCCAGGCAAAGGTTAAGCTGCGGAGGGCGAGGAGCGTCAACTAAGGATACAAGTTTGAGATAAAGATGTCAGGACCAGCTGCGGGATGCGGGTAAGTTTCTCCACGCTGGCATGTCTGGATGAATCAGATTATGCGGAGGGTTTCACTCTTTATGGCGAATGCATATTTTTGATACGTGTGGAATTGAAAACACCGGAGGAAAAAGTTGTGTGACATGGAAATATGTTGCAGCTCGTCGGAGCCATCAAGCGCCGGGCTGACTCAGTCTCGGTCGGTAAAGTGGGTCAGGGAATGGCGCGTGGGTGCTTTCATCCACGCACCTGACGGGTTTGTTTTGGGGCGTCTGGAGGTGACAGAGCATCAGACCGTGGACCCTCAAACATGCAGCCATCTTTCAGTCCCAGCATGCTTGCATTTTTAGTTGTTGTATTAGTTATTTTTGTATGTGCGGATGCTGCTGCTTTTGGCCATCATGACTGTGGTGCGTTTTCGGAGACAGTTTGGATGATGATGATGATGATGATGATGAAGATTAGAATGATGATGAAGATGATAGTGAATGCGATGACACTTACCTGTTGGAACACATAACTGACCAGTGTAGAATTGGGCAATTGTCCAGAAAAGTGCAGTGATGCATTTTGGATATTTGTTGCTCTGGCACTTGACATAAAAAGGTGCACGGTACACACTGCATCCAGCATGCACGTTTCATATAAAAATCACACAATAGCAGTTTTACTTTGCATATTTATTTCTTGTCATGTTTAATGAAAAAAAAATTGATTGATGTTTGAGAAAGGAGAATTGGTTCTGCAGTGGTGCAAAAAATATCCAGCAGCACAGGCAACACTATTATAGAAATGCGTAGAAACCAATAATGCAACTTGTTCCACAAACAGAGAGGATGCTTAAAAACACAACATGATTGTTTGAGCCCCTCTTCTGCCTCCCTCCTCCTCCTTCGTTCTCCTGAAGACGGTGGGGTATGAGGGCTTCATTGGAGGCTCAGGGTACCTGAGAGTCAGCGAGAGGCTCCTCTCCTCCTGCAGGCTTTAGCAGTGCCTCTCCTTTGGAAAGCTCATTTCCCATGCCTTTCATGCCTGCAGTTTAAACCCTTTGATGTTTTCTCACGCTGAACCCTGTGCATTGAAACTGCTCTCGAGTATGTTAATGTTCTCTGATTGACTTATGAATCTTTTAATTAACCCACTTGTATGCGCACCGCAGCATTGTCCTCCATGAAATGCCATCAGGGAGAGGCGAAGCCGTGACAGACTGACATGCTGTCAATGGGGGATTTCAAAGTCAATGGCAGTTTGTGCTTAAATGATCGCTGGTTTGATATTGTCTGCAACTTATTTCTGTGAGAAATCCTCACTGTGAATTAAAAAAAAAAAAGTGGTGCTTTATAGGATCTGGTGATTAAGACTTCAGCTACACTATGCAATATTAATGACTTTGGAAGATATCAAAGGATGAACCTCAGAGATGCGATAGCCTGAAGTAAGCCTACATTAATAATGTGCTTAATTCCATCAGCGAGTCCAGTGTTCCTTCAGCGCTTTCATGTTGAGCCCAAATCAAAGCTTTTTAATTATTCCATACATTTCTATTCACGCAGGATTTACATTACTCAGATGTGTGCCTTGTTTTGTGATTTTGTACGTTTTTTTTTACATTTTTGTGTCTCTTTTCAGAGCTCAGTATCCACATTTTGTTGCACAGTAAAATATCGTCCTCACATTTGTCATTGTGGATTTTTCAAATGTGCTTTTAATCACGGATAACACAAATTTGCAGGTGTGGAAGGTGCACCTGAAATGGGATTAGTCATGTGATTACCACTAACAGTCAGTAGGTGGCAAAATGCTCTCAGGGAAAAGAGGAGATCTATCAGGGCGCCAGTGTGACATTCTGAAGGGCAGCTCACTGTTGTCAGAGATGCTCAGCTGAGTTCCAAAGACATCGCTGTTGCTTCTCTGTCTCGTCCTATTTAAGTCTACTGAGGATGAAACTCTGGCCTCTTTACAAAACAGATTCAACCTTATTACAGTGCTAGAATTGTCTTCACTGTGCTGTCAGAGAGTATAGGCTTCAAATGACTCAACTGCACTTGAGGAATAAGTGCTGAATTGTAATTTGTGTGGTGTGCCGTATAACAGAGCGCACATCCGTGTTACACTTATGCTCTGTTTTGAGGGCTGTTGCTAATATGCTCCAAGACTGCATTTCTAGCCAGGGGCCCCAAAAAGCCACATGTCCACTGTGTCTACTGGTTGTTTGTAATTGAATCAATCACAGACGGGAAACCCAAGGTCTCCTCTCTTGAAGTTGAGCTAAACTTTTGTGCCAACATTAACGAATAACTAAAGACAAATAGAAGAATAATGTACATTTTCAACATCAGCTCTGTGACAACTGGGAAAACTAGATAGCGTGATGCTGTCGAAAGTGAGTAAGTGCTGTTTCCAAGTTCAAGAAGAAACTCTCAACAAATTTGTTTCGGAATTTGCACTACTTCAGTACAATACTACCGTAAGCCCTATAGTTGGTCCTGCTATATTATTTAATCTTGTGGTCACGTCTTGTAAGGCCCAGTGTTAAAATTGTATCATGTGAGCACATTATGATATAAAAAATCTTTTATATCCTAATGTCTTTTATTAAGTCCTACTTAATGAAGTTGTGTTTGAATTGAGATCAAATGTTACAGTCGGTTACGGCAGCACAAGAGACAGGCTTACAGGTTAGAAAACAATTACCTTTGAATGAAATAAATTCCAGTTCCAGGCAGTACTCGCCGCTTAATACAGTGATGCAGAGTGCTGCACATGTTCCCCTCCACACATCTCAAGAAGAAGGGGAGGAGCAGATGTGCCAGGAAGTCAAAATTTATGTCAGAAAGAGATTGACTGAAATTGCTGCTAATGACGAATGCATGTCGTAGGCTTTTATTTACAGCAGTACAATGGAATGATTTGGATTCTCGCTCCCTTCATACCAGGATTGAAACCCTGGCGATGTCCGTGCCTTGCTCTGGGGAATGGAACCCCAAACTCTGGCAGTGTTAGAGCACAACCATGTTAGTCACGGACAGCCTGTCCAAAGTATTTTTCTTCTGAAGCAGAGGGCCAAGCATTGTTCAGTATGTCACAGAAGCGAAATGGCCAATTTGGCTTGTTGCACTGCAAAACTGTACGATATGCAGAGCGTTAATATTAGAAACAACTGTTTGGTACTCAAGATATGCCTTTTAGTGCATGTGAGCGTGCCCCACTCATGGCCGCGCCTCGGCATTGCGCTCTCATGGCGGTTACGCATGATACAGTGTTGTTGCCGAAGCGTAGCGCCCAACTTGCGGTTACCCACCAGGTTGACACTGTTGGCTCTGTCAGCACTGTTGCGGTTGCTTGCACTGTTAGCTGCAAGCAATGGAGTATCCATTTGACCAATTTAGAGTATATATTTAGCTCTTATGGATTTCGACGGAAAGTTTGGGTTTTCAGTTAACTCAGAACCTTAGTCATGGGTCTCCTGATCCTGGAAGCAACATATTGCATCTAAATGTTGCTTTAGCTACTCTAAGCCAAAGGTATCTATTGTGCCAGCAGTGTATGCAGACACATTTACGATATATGTTGGCTATTTGGACGGCATAAGAACTGCGGTCTACTTCATATTTGAGCAATCAACAAAACACAAAGTTCAGCTGAGGGTAATGGGAATATTATTAGTTCTGTTCTGACGCTAACAAATCTCATATCAAAACCTTTTATTTCTCTTTGAAGTTTTCAAATTAATTCATATTTGTAACTGTACATTAGCAATGCAGAGATGAAACAATGCCAGCTATAGAGTACAATCCATCCATACACAACCAATGCGCTTATACATGGGAATGCAGTTCTTATTGAGGATATCACAAATAGCAGCCGTTGCACTGTTGATCTCGCTATCACATTATCTACTACAAGTGATGGTATAATTAAATACATATGGCGAGGTGTAGCAGTAAATGAGTAAGATGGACCATGTAATGTGGAGAGTCAGGGAGTGGAGGGGTGGGAAAAGAGAAGACAAGATTATAGAGAAGCCTTTGATGCTGAGTCTGGCTATGGGAATCCTAGTGTGCCTTCAGGGGAAAGCTCCTCTCACACAACATCAATAATGAATGAAAGATATCTTGCTCAGTGGAAGACTGAACTTAACTGGCATACTGATTTGTTACCATGAACCTTGTGTAAAAATTGCATCAACATGTTTGCTATGCTTCATTAGCCAGATAAGGAGCAGTCGCTGATGATGATGGAGGTAGAACGGGTGGGGAGTTCAAACAATAACCCAGAAAACGGAAGCCTTTGTGCGTCTTATTTTAATCAAATTCCATTGTTTTGAATAATTTCCTAACTGATGAAGTGTTTTCCATGGCAAAGTATACAAACAGTATCCATGGAAAATGTCTTTAATTCGTAGTTCTTTCATAGGCATCTGATCCAGCGCTCCAACTGGTATAAAAGATGACGCGTATGGAGGTAATCAAACTGCAGGACTGTAGGCTTAAAGGTTAAAGGCAAGAAAGAACACATGGCACAGAAAATGTAACTTGATGTGTCTCAAGTCACTTTTGAAATCTGGTGCTATTGTATGATTCTCTTCTTGTCTACAATTATGTACCATGAATACACCAAAACCAACAGTAAATGTTTACTACTTTTACTATTGTGTGCGTATCAAAGCCTGATATATCTTGTTCCTCTGTGCCATAGAGCTCCATTGTTGTCCAACAACTATTAAAAACACATAAATGGGCAGCACTGGGTGACATGTTTCTTCATTACCATGAACATAAACACTGTAGTTTATTTTTGAATTATATCCCACATCACCGTCCTGCTGCCCCAAATACTCACTAAAGCACCAAATGTGGATTAATCCACTGCTGAAAATAGTCCCCAACTAATGAACTCCTACTGTTAGAGTCCCGTTTGTTCAAAACTACTCTGAACAGCTGTTTGAGGAAATGACAGTAGGAACCAATGGGTACAGAAGTGAGAATCTTTGGTAACAACAACAAAAACATAGAAAAAACACCAAGACCATGCTATTTCCAAAACGTCAATCAAGTGTTTAAGTGCCTAAACATTGACATAAAAAACATTGATCATGTTTTAGATGCCATACATGGATTTAACAAATGTAATACATTGACACTGAACATTTTGCAGAATTGTCAGTGTGAGCATTTTGCAACTTTGCAGACATAAAAAACGCTCACTTCATATTTTTTTTAAATAAATAAAATAAAAAAATCATTCAAGAAATGTAGGAGCTGTTACTTTTCTTCAAAACATATTTGTTGCTGCAAATTAGTAGTACACAAACATAACTTCATGAAAAAAAGAATGCTGTTAGAGTTAAGCTCTAGACAACGTATTGTTCCTCGTACAGCAACGTAACATTTTTGTGAACATTTAGTCGCTTACAGTAACTACACCTTGAGTAACTACATTCATTAGAAAGTGACTGTACTGACGGATAAGTAGGAGGATGCAGGGGGACAGAAACTGAACGTGCCAGTAATCCGTACCGTGATTATTGATCCACTTTAATTTGATCATTCATCTCATGTAAACAGACACATGACATGTTGGATTTATTTTTTTTAGGCAGGAGGATCAATGTCATGACTCATGGTCCAGACTCACAACCACAAAATCTTACATTTTTCCTCTCTCCTTCTTTTTTCAATATATTCATCATCCACGACAGCGTGCTGCACACCCACCCACACACACATAAACACAATACTGGCACACGGCATCCCCGTCTATCTCCGTACCACTTCCCTGCGCAGTTTCGACACCACGCAGTTCGTCACGAGGGCTTATTGATTCTTTAAGCTACTTAACCTACGGGAGGAACAGAGAGTGATTTTAATGAATTAATCACATGCTGAAGTCCCTTACAAAACTGTCCATGAAATGATTATGATACAGTCTGCCATATCTAAGAGAGGAGGCAGAGCCGACGATAATTCAGTGTGATGGTGATGTTCAGTGTGGAAGCGCTGACTCTTTCATGTACTGCCCTTCCCACCTTATAACTATTTTAGCAGGGAGGAGAGCTGGGATTTCTCTGCAGCAGAAGTTATTTGAAGGGCACGTTACTCTGCTTTAAATACTGTTTTAATTTGCAATGCAAATGACTCTCATCTGAATAATCCTCTTGGTTAATACTCTGGCATCATCATGCTCTGTATCGTGTCCGTAGCAGGCTTGCTGCTGTGGTAAACCACTCACGCTCTTTGTCAGTCCCTGCTCGCTCGATGCCGCCTGAGCTAAAAGGTCACGTGCATGGTGTTGGTCTTACACCTTCTCACAGCTGAGTGGGGCTTCCCAAGTCAGGGCAGGTCACTAAATCTAAACGTTGTTGGACTGTTTCCAAAAGTTAATTTACAGACACGTTTGGACTGAAGCCAATAGTCAATGCTATGTTAAATTCTATGTTAAATATATAATCAAGCAACTATATGTTTATTATCAGAAGTGCACTGATACAACAATGTCACGCTGGGTCCAAGTGCAAACGGTCCAATTACCTTTTTCTCCTGAAAAAGGGCATTTTGTATACAGCATACCACTTATAAAGATACAACACAGTATGGCCACGTTACGTTTAGTCCAAAAGAAGCACAAAACGAAAAACAACAATAAAGTAAAAAAAGGTGAATTAGAATTCAACCCTAGAATGAAGAATCACCAAGGCAGACAACACATTTATGTTTAAATAATATAAAAACCACCAAAATCATGGCTGACTACAGTTCATCCTCCCCAAATCTGGCCCGAGCCCTCGTTCATTCTCAAGGCATGATATGACGTCCTCTAATAGTATTTAACGACGTTGAGCTGACAAACCGCTCAGCTGTGACCAATGTGACAGGGGTTGTCAAACTTGGGTTGATTTGGGTCACTTTGCTTGGGTGGTGCATTAAATCAATCATTTATGTTATTTAATGATTGTTGTAATTTGGTTTTAAATTATCTTGCTAAGCAACAATCAGTCATTTAACGTATCAAAAATATTCACATTGAATATGATCTGTGTTTGTCTAAACACACCTAAAGAAACAGACCTTAATCGAGAGCGTGTCGCCGCCGGACCTCGTTTGGTACATTAGTTCAGTGCTGCAGAGTTAAAGACTTTTGTAAAGTTGGTGTATTTCTGTAAGGTGGCTTTAGCTCAGCAACAAACTTCTTCCTGTCATTGCCGTCTCCACAGTACAGGTGGTGGTTCTCCTTCCATAGCAAGCAGAGTTGCTGTCAAACTTTCTTAAATGTGGATTTATATTTGACATAATGGTTGACAAGTGCATAGCAGTCGTTCTGTAACAGGAGCAGAGACAAACCCCAATTTTATTTCTCAATTATTTTTCTCTCACTTCTTTGCCTCCTTTTCACTCCGCTTCTCCCTCTCTCTTCTTTTTCCCTCTCCCTCATTCCTCCCCCTCAAATTAGTTTAATTCTATCTATTCCGGGCTTTTCTGAAGGTAATTAACACGACCACATTGGAAAATGGTGTTCAAATACACTCCCCACTCAGCAGTGAGACTTAGCTGCCTTTTAATATGCAGAAAGATGTCTGCCTTAATGAACTATGAGTAAGACTAGTTAACAACGAACTCATTCTGCTTAAACTCAAGTTCTTTTTCCTCCGGAGTGCTGAGTCAAGTCACTAATTATGATCAGTCTGAATCAATTCATCAGAATTTGATCCTCTGTTAAATTAAAACCTGTATATCAGTCTCAACCTCCAGCCCTCCGAATATAAGGATAAGATAGACCATGAGCACTTCTTCACTTCATTCTAAATAATAGTTATGTTTATATGTGTATGTCTTCATACGAGCTGCTCTTCAGCAGCCACATTTCCCATTTTGTTAGTCATTTTGTTAGTCATCTACGATCTAACTGAATTTAACTGAATTTCAGAAATGAAAATCATACAACATGGGGAAGACTAGAGCACATTTTACATTCACTTTCATTTTATTCATGGCATTATGGTAGCATTAACTGCAGATTATTATAATATGAATTATTGTGCTCTATTCCACACGGGAAACCGAATAAACAGAAAGAAGTGGCTGCGTGGAAAATCAACATGAAAACTGGTCAGCAATGATTTAAATGATTTAAATACAGACAATTTTTTAACATGAAATTACCAGAACGGTTCTTTAAGAAAAGTCCGAACAATGATTTTAGTCTATTTGAAAGCAAAATAATACCAATAATTTATAGGTTCTATACTCAAATAACTGAAGAAGAAATTTAAAATGTCTTACATTAACTTACTTGTAACCACTTAGTTTCAGCAGCTTCAGTTCACAATCACACACAAATATTGTCATTAGTCAGCACTTAACACGATTTCCATTATTTTGGTTTGCGGCAGCGTGTACTGTACAGCGTGCAGTGTGTTTCTGTGTTTACTGGTGGTGAGTGATGATTCACCTCTCGCTGAACCTTCAGAGTCGACGGTTGCCAGAGTGGCTGTTGGCAAATTCGTTGCCACACTGTGCCAAGCGTTTGTACCCATTCGCTGTGTCTGGCGAGGGGGGTGGGGGGTGTCCCTGGCACCTCGCCGCCCCCCTCCCCCTGCTTCTCAAAGACGACAATGATAAGAGGTGGGGGGGGGGGGGAGGGGAGGAAGGGGAGGTCGGGGTGTGAAAATCCTCTTCAGATTCTCAGCTTGTGGAGCCAGAGCCATTCAATATGTTCCTGAAAATCCTCCTCAATGAAGACGAGCAGAGGGAGCACTGTATCGACACGCATCGCCCTGGTACTTAACAGTTACTTACTTATGCCTCGTGTGTACGGCGTTCCTGAGGTTATTTTTGGGAAGTTATCAGAAATGGAGGCTGGTTCAGTGAGAGGACATGACTCTGGACTCCACCCTGTCCTCCTCGAGCCTCTCCTTCCTGCTCACCTTCCCTCTCTCTTCCTGTCGGGACACAGCGGGCCGGGCCATGGCCCTGTCCGTTTCTTAGGCCCTGTGTAGCGTCAGCGTCCTCTGTGACAGCTGACATAGAGCGGTCTGACTGCATGAGAACTGAATTCTCCTCGTTTCACTCACCTTGTTGCTTAAAATCGCTGTCAACAACATTTGCAGCCGACTTGCTGTCGTAACATCTGACTTGAAATTGCACTGACGCTGTGTCTACACACAGGGCGTGATCAACATAATAGATGGAAAGCAGCTTCGCTTCAGTGCTTCATCTGTCCACACAGGATGAGTTTAGGCACAGTAAGTGAAGGTGTAGGTCAAGTGAACTATAATTCCACAACCTTTTTATGAAGGCAACCCTAATTAGTAAACCTGTGTATATGAGATAGTAAATTAAGTAAAAAAACAAAAGGATGTATGAGGGGGATTGCTGATTGGTTGTCAGGAAAAACTGTACGTACAACACATTCCCACTCCGCTGCGTCAAATAACGAGGCTTTAGCGTCAGTTTTGCACATCTCAGTGACGAGCTGTCAATACACGCTTGTTAGATGCGTAGCATCTTTTCAAAAATAAACTGTCTTCACAGGAAGTTAGGTTTAGGAAAAGAGTGTGGTTGAAACTTGACTATGGCGCTCGAGTCACGGGACTGACGACGCGAACGAATGACGTGACAAAATTGTGGGAAATGCACATTGGTTTCCGGGACGAAAGTCCTGTTTTCTTTGCTGTCGGGTTACTCTCCCCGTAGTAGTGGGTGCACATTCTAAATGTCACTGTGTGCCAGTAAGAAAGGTTGAGTACCAAATACTGTTTCTCATCCTCTTTCTGCTCATTCTAGTTTTTGCTTTTTTTTTTCATTGTCAAAATCCAATTCAGCTGGGTATTCAGTGGGAATCCAGGGGCAAGCATGATCACGAACAGGGACCTGGAATGTCAATTAGGCTTGGTCATTTCACTCGCTGTAAATACAAATTTCCGGCCCTGGGCAGGACATTCCTGACATTCCTGCCCATTTTTAGAATAAACGGAAATCAGAGCGTCTGTCTATTGTCCCGTGTGAAGGCACTGAGCTGTCAGCGCTGCTATTCTTCCTGGTCATGTCGAATTAGGAGTTCATGGTGTACATGTGACAAATAACACTTTTTTGGTTATAACATTTGTGCCAAGAATTGGGGTTTTGATAGTCGACTTGTCAGTGAAACCCCTAATGGTAATAATTACAGTTGAAATCTTTTGCGATTTTAATAATCTAATCTTTTTTAGCATGAAAAAAGTACATCTATTCTTATCTATGTAAGGTCAAGATGTTGAAACATATGATGATCTGGTTATGTCTTTTTAAACAAGCTATGCCTTTGTAAAACAAGTCCCATTTACATGCTGAGCTGTCGTCTGTGCTCAGTCTCAGGTCTTATTCAGGTTAATCTGCCTACATGAACCTTCTTAGTGAGCCTCACTCTGTTTTCATGAATAAACCAGTTAACATAACATCCTCTCTGCCCCTGAGTCTTCTAGCATATAGACTAGAGATAACCTTGATAGCATATTTAGCACATTTTCTATGTGGCCATGCTGAAAATCAAAGAGTGAAAGCAACAAGATGCTTTGTCACAGGAAGAATTGTTAACATATAATGCTGGTCAGAAGCTATACATTACATTACATTACATTACAGTCATTTAGCAGACGCTTTTATCCAAAGCGACTTACAATAAGTATATTCAACATAGGCATTCAAGAGAACTACTAGTCACCAGAAGTCATAAGTGCATCTCCTTTTTTAAACAAGCATATAAGAGCATAAACCAGACAAATGAGCATTTTGCTTTACTCACTAGTATTGTTGCAATATAGCATCAAGCTAACCTCTGGAAGCAGCGAGCACGCTGCTGCTGAGCAGCACCGCAGTCAGTGAGAGCAAAAGAAATCCTGCAGCCTCTTTGATTTCACACGATTCTTATTAGTATATTTTACTGCAGTGTGTTCTCCGCTCTCTCACAGTACGTGGAAAGAGGATTCATAATGTTGAACGTGAAAATGAATAGAGGCGAACTTTGCATCGTGTTGTGCCGCGTGCAGTGGGTCTTCATGTTGGAAGATGCTACGAAGATTGCCTATTCCTGAATCAGAAACGACTTTAATATGTAGTACAAGTCATCACTGTGCTCCATTAAAGCCATGCCGTCTGTATAGTAATGTGTCCCTGCCATAGAGAAGTACATTCCACTTGCAGTAGTTGATCAGAATTCAATGGAAGAAATACTGATTAATTACAGCAAACCTACCCATCCATCATACTTAGGTCAGAAATGTGTTAATGTTCATTTGTTACCCAATTTTACTAATGTGGTAGTTTGAGACAATCACACGAGTTCCAATAAGCTGCCACAGTAACGGTGGTCTCACTCCAGAGCACCACCAATACATCAGGGGGCGGATTAGTCCATAAGTCTTGTACAGTACAACCAGCTTATCGACAGTCTTTATTCATTAGCCACCATGTCATGTGTGTCCCACCTGTAGTCATCATTCTCGGGTAAAATGCCTCAACAAAAACCACATTCAAAAGCTCCTCCTCCTCCTCCTCCTCCTCCTCCTCCTCCTCTGATCGCTTCAGGAGGCAACACGCTTCCATCTCTTCACATTTTCATCCATCTCACCTCGAGGCTGATGAAACCCATCACCTCTTCTGAGGGCCTCTGACCTGGTCTAGGCAGTCCAGTCACGTCCGCGGGGCCTTCAGAGCTGTCTTAAACAACGCACAGATCATCTGGTCTCAGCTGCTTTTGATCTCACAGAGACGCCACCTGCTTCTCAGAGGCAAAAATCCATACTAAAGCTCTCGGACTTCACAATGCAGAGCCAATCTGGCAAATGATGCCCGGGATATGAGGAGCCTTTCAAATGGTGGTTTGATTTCCACCTCTTTAGTGAGATGGACTCCGCAGAGCCATCTAAAGAAAGGAAAATAAAATAAAAAAAGAGAGACTGTCGCTGACGGGACGGCCAACAGAATACAAATGGCCACTTTCATATTCGGCCCTGGAGAAATGTGTTACTCATGTGCACCAAAGGCATAATGATCTGCTGTGTGCTGTAGAGAGGAGCTTTTGACAACAGACTCTAGCTTTCTATTTATTTATCCCAGCAGCACTTAGTCTGTGTCCTGGGGAGGATAAGATATGATATGATTAATGATTAGGTGAAATGTTAGTGATCTCTGTGAGGAACTGAGGTTGTTGTAGCAAATTGTGTTGTAATAGGATACAACAAAGGGACCACAGAAGATAAATAAGAACAAACAAAGGAACGTATACAATCATTTATATCAAAGGAAAATGTGTTGCATACAGCATCTGAAGACAAAGGAATAACAACAATAAGAATAATATGGATGAACCAGAAAACAATGTTGTTGTGTTCACATTTGGCCAATTTCTGTGCACGGTAGCAGGAATACATCTGACTGAATGAGATGCAAATCAAGTTGTTTTTGTTTCGTCAGCACCGGCAAGAAAGGTAAAAAAAAACATCTAAAATATATTGTGGTCAGGAGTTCTGAGGTGTAGCAAAGCATATTCTGAGTCGTGATACTATCACAAAAACACACAATGCAGTGCAGAGTAAAGAGAAAGGAGCTACTCACCAATACAAAATAAGTGATTTAAATTATAATTAGTGAGGTGACATCAAGGGCAAGAGCTGATAAAGAAGTTAAATAAATGGATACAAATCGATCAATCTCGCGTATGTCAAATGTAATTCTGATTTCTGTCCTTGCTTTTATTTTGTATTTATTCTGTTAGGAATGAAGACAAAGTTTTCTACATAGTTACTTTGCTAAGTCCCGCCCCTTGGACGCAGACTGGCCAATCACAGCGTAGCATAGGGCAGCATACTATCCGGCTCTGCTCTGTAGACTCTCGTGCAATGGTTTCAGACTTTCTTCATTTTCAGGCTGATTTTAACAAACTGACTAACTGATTAAATTAAAGACTAAATGAAATGAACAGTTGAGCACATGTATGTCAGTCAAGGCTTGTATGCTAATCAGAATAAGTATGACAATGTGTTAATATTTAGTATGGAATTGGGACAAAAACTGTTAATCCAGTGGTGTTATGAAATGGTTTTGATATGCTAAACAGATAAAATAATGTATATTTTTTCATTTTAAAGTGGAAACAGACTTATCAACCCCCCGCCTCCATGTGTGTGTGTGTGTTGTACTGTATACAGTCGTGTGTACTGTGGGCGAGTAAGCTCTTTTGACCTTGATGCTGTTTATTCGATTTTCACTACTCACACTGAGTCAGACAAATGTAATGTGGTGCATTGATCAAGTCAGGATTGAAATAAACCTCCCTCTCCCACGCCCATCACTCTATAGCTTTCTCTCTCTCTCTCTCAAACACACACACACACACACACAATAGCAAAACAAAACAAACAAAAATGCTGATTAATCGCATGTTGCAGCAGGCGATAGATGGTGACCTCTGTTTTGCCTCAGCTGTTGTCATTGTCCCACAGCATGAAGGATGGACACGAGAACACAAACCAATGATCTTTTTTCCCCATCCAGCCCAATGCCTCTGAGTCTGAATAATTCAATTTGTATCCACCAAAGCTCCATTTGTCATAGCTGGTATGTTCTCTCAGGCTCTTTACCCAGGATGCTTTGCTCTATACACTTTGATTCACCACGTTCAGTGCCGGTTTCAAGAGAGTAATCCGCACCGGGGAAGCCAGGGTGATGGTATTTCACAGCGCTGAACCATCACCATGACAACTGATTTTTTTTTTTTACCATTCCCCTTCATCACCTCATCCCGTTTGTCCAACCTGCAGGTTTGATTAAACCCTCTTCCAACATGGGACTGCTTGGGTTTCTTGTTATAATTTTAAGCTATATGTCTCCAGATCACAGCAATTTCAAGGTCTTCTCCCCGATCTTTCCGTTGATTAACATTTGCAAACTAGTTTTAGTTTGTGACGCTGTGGTTTGTGGCGTTGGTACCATGCTTTATAAATCTGATTCTTTATCAGTGGATCATTGTTTTCGGTTGTCTCTGCTGCTGTATTATCTCTACTCTCTGTTCCATGCTCCCAATATATACTGTCCACACTGCTGACAGAGGACAGTTTTATTTATATGTATGTCGGGGGATGTGGTGAGCACGATGTCGACTCTTATTTTTGGGGGGTTGGAGCGTCTGAGGGGACGTCATAGATTACTGGATTTAGCAAAATATTTAGATTTTACAATAGTCAATATAGTGTGATAAATGAACTGTTCATGTAATTTTCTTATTCTTAGGACATAGAATGAGGTTGTAGTTGTATACGTCTCCAGCTGTATACTCTGTAATTACCGAAGTTCACGGTATGTTTAAAACCCTAAATAACAAACTGCTGCTGTCAAATAAACAGGAGATTGATGGATGTGACCTGAGTGGGACCCCTGTGAGAAGGTCATGATTTAGACCCGTGACAGTTGGCGTCCATTTATCTGATACATTTAATAAGCTTCAGCATGATTGTGTTGCTGAAAAAGACCTTAATGGGGAGGGAGGGAGAAAATGCCTAGAAAGGATACTGTATATACAGATGTAGAGTTTGAAGCCGGCAGATTCCTACAGACTGGATTGTAGTCGACACAAATCATGTTGAGTCCAAAACCGAGCAAGTCTGAATCCAAAACTGAGTCAAGACTGACAAAAAAGCCAGGAAATCACAAGTAGTGTAGTACATGCGGATGAAAGTGCTCGACTATAAAGATGACAACGCACTGTGCAAGTAGATTTACTTGCAAACATTAAACCTGAGATTGACCTTTTAAAAAATCAACCTGTTATGGAAACAGACTGCATCAGAACACATGAGGAGCACTTGTATAGATTATCTTCAAACCCTAAAGGATGATAAAATAATGGTCCATCAGATGCAACATACTATTCAGATAATCTCACCAGAGTTATTGCCCCTTGGCTTTCTATCTCTGTGCATATCCTTTGTACGCACACACATACACACACACACAGTCCTTCCAACCTCTTCTTTGTTTGTGCGACTATAATTTGTCACATACATTTTATATAAATCTATATCCATCAGCATTTCCTCTCTTCAGTAATTATCCTCATCCGAGTTGATTTATGACTCACATTGAGTTTTGAGGAGTGACGTTGTCCAGGGTTTTGTCCTACATGGGAAACCGTATTTAGCTTAACATCCTTACTGTTTTGTTTATTTCCTGAATTCTTGTTCCCTCCAAATCATGAGAGAAGGGGATGGGCTGGGGAGAGCTGGGCCAAAAAGGATCACTCACGTTATCAAACCGGAGACGCTCATGATTAAAAAAAACCACAAGAACGAGGCAAGTTCGAGGCCCCCGAGGACTCGAATTCTCCTTGATGAGCTTCTAATTAAAGTGCTTTTTTTTTGGCTACTTGGGGATAGCCGTAATAAGCTGTAAAATAAACAGTGATATATCTTGTGAAGTTGTTGTGGCAAATGTGTTAGCAAAGAGTGTTAATTTACACATCCAGCATACGAAGCAACATAATCATTTATTTGGGGCCATGTTTCTGGACCACCCAGTGAGTCCAATATTCGCTCTCCATTTAGTTCTGTTTTAATCTAAGAATATTTGGTTTCTTAGCGGGCAAAATGCTCCACTTTGTCCACTAGCTTGTTGCTAACTTTGGCTTTTCAGGCTTTGCTACCCGGCCAATTGAATAGGGTGATTATATGAGGTTGATTGCGACAAAAATGAGGGTGAACCAGCAGCGACACAGAACCAAAACACGAGAGTTGCCGGTCATAAAACCAAAACAATGATCTGAAAGAGACTACAATGCTGAGGGGAACTGGTTCATAATTGTGACAACTTTAACAATCAACCAATTGTTTATATAGAAGTATTGAGAAGTGCATATCTTAAGCCTTGTAATCATAACCTATTTTATTACAAGCACACTGTTTCCTCAGTTTTTTTTGCCGACAGGAAGTGAAAGCCACCCTCCCAACATGCCAAACCACATAAATATGTTGTGTTTTTACAATCGTCCAACTTTTCTTAATGTGTCCCCTCAGCACTTAGCCTCCACGCTCCTCCTCTGCTCCGTGCGTTTAAAATGAGATGTGTGTTTACACAGCTGCTTCTTTTACGATGAGAGCAGGCTTAGGAAAATGGAAAGGAGGTTGCTGGGGTCCCACCTGGCGGCCAAGCCAATGAACCTGTCACTTGAAGGTTTCAAGGGCTTGCCTCAGGACAGAGGCCACATCTGCTCACGTACCTTTAAGACCCCCCCCCCCACACACACACACACACACACTCCTCATCAAAACTGTGAGTAACGGGTGCAATGATTACTCCTCCATGCTTTTTTTAATGTCTGATGAAAGAGCGATGCAATATCCAAATCATCCGTAGCGCGCTGGATCAGATGTAGCAAGCTCCATTTCCTGTTTGAAGCAATGGCAGCGGTTGTGGTGATGTGTCCTCGGGGTAAGACTTTTTTTATGTCATATGGTGCCTTAACACCAATTGTAAGTCTTATATAGTCGGAATTATTGGCCCTTACAACAACTGCTGCAGCTGCCTTTAGAGCCTAACAATGGATTATTTCTGTCACTCATTCACTTTTATAGCATTGGCGATCAAAATGAAGCAATATGAAAGTGTGTTTAGAAGAACGGATAGCTGTGATCTGACTGGGGGAGTGCATTCTACAGCTCTACAAGGGGTAGTTGTCTTTTATGGCCTCTAGAGTAGCTGTGTATACAGCTTGGTTAATTGAGAAAACAGCTCAGTAGTGTCTTATGGTGAGCTTTAGCACCTTAGTTTTAGATTTAGAGGCTCAGCATTGGTCGCAGTTTGATATAGGGCTGGACGATTTGAGAAAACTGTCTAATTGCAATTTATATTTAATTAATTTTATGTACTAAACTAAAAGTTTGTTTTGGTGGTCTACAGTTTTAAGACTCAGCTCAGTTTAAAGGATTCTACATGTAGCGTAAATGTACATCATTGAGATTAAGTTTCACATAAATAGATAAGTCACCAGATCAAGCAAATCAGAACCCTTCTGCATATCAGTTTCCACACAGTTGCACAATTTTTCTTGTGAGAGCTGCCTCTCCAGTTTCTCGCTGTTGCAGAGACCCCGGTGCTGCTGATGCTACACTATGTCTGAATAGGCCATTTATCTTAGATGATGATTGGTGTCCCATTTAAATGAGCATTAAGGCGTGAGTTTTGCTCAGAGACTCGGGGGTGGGAGATGGATGACACCAGGAGGTGGCTGAACACTGCTCCGCCTGCCTGGATTTGTCAATTTGAAGGAACCTGTCAAACCAAATCAATAGAGGGAGGAGGGATTGCTCTCGCCAGACAATTATAGCTCCGTAATTGATAAATTTCCTCTTTTTCATTCCAAATGTCAGCATAAGATTTATTTACCCATCACGGCCAATCTTTCCTTTGGTATGTAAACAATTAACAAATTGCAGCATCTCATTATTACACAATATAATGGCCTCATTTTACTGTGCAAAAAGTTTGCTTTCCTAGGATTCTCAACTGCGACTTACTCTTAATGAGGACTTTTAATGTACAGTATGACGCAGACAGTAGGGTGCAGAGAGAATAGAAAATGATCAAGGACTGGTTAAGAAGGCGTACTGAATTTTTAATTATATGCTTATGTAAAAGTTAAAAGTAGCACATCTGACGTTTCAACAGCCAGCGACTATTTATAATTCATCCTTTGCAACAAACAGAGAAGATAAAGTTGAAAAAGTGATCTTGGTACTAAACTGCGTTTCCAGTGTAGAGCCAGGAGCTGTGCTAGAGTGCCTACCTTTGGTGCCAGAGATACATCTCGTCGTAATCAAATAGCACAATGTGCCATTGTTTTGCACTGGGCTTAGGGTACTTGCATGCTTTCCGTTGATGCTTTGGGACATTCATAGCTCATTTCTCACTAGCTATAGAGCTAACATATCTTCAATATGCGTCATGTTGGTTCGCTATAGCCAGCAGATGGCTTTTTAAGGACGCAATGATGTGTTTTGTGTATAAATTCAGCTCTAAGCAGTAATTTTTGCTGATTTCCAGCAAGTTCCTTTATTTCTAAATTCTGAAATGTCCATTTAAATCAGCTCTCATAACATTGGAGCAATGAGCCTCCAACCCCCCTGCTGCTAGCGCATCCTTGATTGCCTAAAAATGGGCAACCCGTTTATTAACTGTTAGTTCTGTTTTAACAGCCGTTTGTTTATGTTTAAATCTGAAGACACACTCCACTAGGGATCGCAGCATCAGTGATGAAGGTATGAAATACTGATGGTCAAGGCTCGCTTACACAAGACCAAACACATATCTGTAATAACTATCAGAACCGATCAGTCTCATTCCATTTCAAGAGAAAGCGGCAGCTGCAGTTGATGGATGCACTATTCTGGCCCTTTGGCTCACAACATGAATGTGATCACACATCGGAAGAAATTTCATGCAAAGCTTGGTTGCAAAACATGGAACACTAACTTTATTAATAGTCTCGAATCATTTGGGCCAGAAAGAAAAAGGAAAAACTTTGATCTGCATTCAGCACATATGGAAGCCATCACCCACATTCCAGCGAGGCTAAAGAATGTTTTTAGAAGCCGTTTAAATAGCCTCATTTCTGGCCACGCTGAATAGAGTTTCAAAGACTGTAAAGGTTCAGTTACTGTTAATACGGGTCTTCCAAAGGAGTGAAACACAGGTCATTGGAGGAAGAAAGTGAGCAAGAGATATACAGAGAGAGAGAAACAGAGAGGGAAAGAGAGATTAATGGAAGCTGAGGGGGAAAAAAGAGAGAGGATATTGTGTGTATGTGTGTGTCGGAGATAAAGTGCTTTACTGGCTATGGGTACATTAATATTACCGTGCCAAAATGAGAAATACTGTAAATGCTGTACTCAACTAGAAAAATGTAATTCCAGTCCTTCACACATAGATGAATGGGCGCCTGTGTTGGATGATGCAGAGTAAAAAAGTAAATAAGTGAGATGAAGTTCAACACGAGGTAAATAGAAGTTCACAGAAATATCCCGCTGTTCCACAACTGGGATTTCTTTTCTCCAATCCCTCTGAGGTGTTCTTAGAAATGTATTCACTGTATTTATGAGCGTCCTCACCCGGGCACATTTTCTCACTTTACACATCGAGGACTCTGTGGTTTAAAAAACTGAAGAAAAAAAAATGCTTAAAAAACAACAGCAACACTATAAACAAAGGGAACCGTTTCTTATTTAGATGTCTCACAAAGCTCTGTGCAAATATTCACAATAGACTTGTTATTGAATTATCTTAGAAATGTCTTGGCTGAAATGGGCAAATGCTAAAAAGAGAAAACATGAGGAAACACCCCGGAGCAGCGCGACTGTTATATTTTGATAAGTTAAGCAAGTCTTCATAGAGAATAATTTTGTACTTGACTTAGAACAATATATTTGATACAGCTGGAAAAAAACGTGAACTTTTTCCCAACATGGAGCCAGAAATTTATAATCTATACAAAAAATTCCAGTAATCCAACAGTGGCCTAAATACGCCTGGTTGCCAGAATGGTCTTGAATGAATGGCCAGAGTACTTGGCCCGACCCCATGGGCCGAAGTACTCCCAGCTGGAACTGATGTTTCCCAAAACATACCCAAATCTGGCAGCCCTGTGTGGGCAAGGGCTGGGTGTTGTGTGCCGAAACTGGGGTTTGCTGGTTACCTGAATACAGAATGTCTTCTTTAGTCACCAGAGTCCTTTTGTTTTGATATGAATATTGCTTGTATTTTCTTTTGTAGTAATTTTGGCCTTAGATAGTTATGGTAGAGGCATACAGGAATCACGGGTAAGCAACAAAACTCCCCCTGCAAGTATTAAAATGGGTACATTATGAGCCCACTTACTTTATTTAATTGGTCTTTGATATTGGAAATACTAACTTGAAAAAATAATCTTAACTCAAATTCTTGTCATTAGCTTGTTCCAGACGTTCAACAACATCTCACAGTTAAAGTTTGGTCAGATTCATCTTGACCGGGGGATGAGGTTGAAAGCAATGGAAGCAGACTTTACATCATACAAGACCAGGTTCATTGTTTCAGGGCCGCCAAGAGTGTGAGAACCCTCAACAAGACGAAGCTTCCTGACATCTCCTACTGCCAACGAAGGTAAAAATAAACAAATAGAAAAACTCAACAGTAATATATTTTTATAACAGACCAAACTGTTTGCAGTGGGACTATTTCTTTGGTAGAAAGTAGTACAGATGAAAACTGTTCACAATTAAGTATTATGAGCTGCTTTTGAATTTCTACATTGAGTTTAAATGTAATCGCTCATTGCTGCGAGCACCACAAAGGAAGCTCCACTCACGTCCATTTTACTGAGGGGAAATGTTTTTGTTTTCTCAACGGTTTTTCTAAACTGACTCTAAAATATTATAAAAAGCGGATATTTGCTCTGAGCACTTTCTGTTTGGAATATGTAATATGCACCCACAGACTTGCAGATTTTGCTTTTGTACGTCAGATGTTGCCACGCCCACTCACAGCCCATCACGTCTGCAGAATGATCCCAACCCTCCGCTCGCCTGCAACACTCATGCTAATGCGTTGACTCCATGACACCTTAAATCTGACACTAATGACTAACGCCGTCCTCGGCAGCCCGGTAAATGACTTCAGTCGTCAGAGCCATGGATTAGGCCACGCAGTCATACCCCGCATGACTTGTACATATTGTATATAAATATGCGCTGTGAGGAATATTAGCTGCTCTCAGCACTGTCGTTTTATATTTCATAAAAAAAGGTAATGAATTGTTAATGGCATGATTACTCTGAAAATAGAATAACTGTGGAAAATGGTCCTGGCATTATGGCTTCCATTGCTTCCTTTCCCCTCACGAGATGAAAGGTTATTCATTATGTGTCAATACTTCCACAGTTCATTTGTCGAGCTGTGATCGAATGGAGAATCTCATTACAGAATATGGGACCCAATTATTCTGTCTTTGTGGGCCTCTCAGGTCACTTATCATGCTAACAAGTGTTTTCCCCCCATTTTGTCGAAGATGGGTTTTACTTTGAACGTCTTAGCACAGGGTGAAAACACAATATTGACTTTTGTATAATTATAATACATTTGTACAGTAAGCTACAGATAATACTATAGTAAGTTGATTTTGGTCTTTTCATGGGATTTGTTGACAAAAAAATTCAATAAGTTGCCCTATCCTTTAATACTTGATTTTTTAAAAATGTTTTTCGGCACCAAAATTGTCACGTTTAAAGATATCTACGTTGCTACTTGTCTCAAATAATATCAGTATGCCGCTTTAAACCCTTCCCTGGTCAAACCCAGCTGAGTACCCTCCAGCTTCGCTCCACCGGTAAGCCGTCTCAATGAGCCGTAATGGAAGTGAAGCTGAGAGGCTGACAGCAGAACGCTCACCTGAGCCTCCATTTGTCAGCAGCGTCTTAATATTTCAGAGCCTTCCTCAAACAGCCATCCCCAGCAGTTTCTGCAGGTTTCTCACTGCAGGCAGCTCCAGCATGGGCTTACTGGGCTTTAATTAGAGAAGGAGGGCCCTTATCACAGGAGCAGCCGCAGCAGCAGCAGCAGCACCGAGCGCCAGGATCCTACTCTGAATGTTTTATCAGACTCCGAGCTGCCGGGAGAGCTCTTGACTGGAGGTGTCAAACAGAATGTGGAAAAGTCCCGAGGCGCAGTGTATATCAGCACTGGAAGATGTTTGTATTGGGGGCTTTTTTTTGTGTGTGGGGGGGGGGCTGTTTTGGGCTGGCATGCTTCCAATTGCACAGTTGCATTATGTACATATTTGCCCATGTTTGAGTGTGGGTGCATGTATCAGTAAAATAGTCTTTACGAACCGTGCTGCATTTTCAATTTGGAGCCCCACACTGCTCATCTTTCAAAATAGAAATGGGAACTTATTTGCCCGGGCACTTTATCCATTTCCTGATAGAAAATGAAGTGCCGCTGCTTAAATATGACCAGAAAGTGGCGTATGAAAAAAGTGTTTTTTTTTTTTCTTGTCTCATGAGTTTGCAATTGGATTGAGACAACAGCTATTACATATTTATCCATTTTAATTTATAATGGCGCAAGCTATGAGTCCATCACTGGCTTGTATTTTATGGGAAAGATTACAGGCAAAGGAGGGTTGAATCAATTATTTAGGCTAAAATGAAAAGTACAAAGGAGCCATATCACTGCCTGCAGCGAGCTTGGGAAATTAGGTCAGTTTCATAATATTCTAGTGGGATCTAAGCTCTGCAGCTGCTGCACTGAAGGAGAGCTCGGAAACGGAGATTCCTTCCATGGTCGGGGCTGAAGAAAATCCACTGCTCAGCTATAAAAATCATTTAGATTGATAAGATATGTGCCCAGCCACAGACATTCCATGCGGCTCGTTTGGATCGTTATCAGTTTTCTGCAGACATGAACGGTATCTTATGCAGAAATACATTAACAAATAACAGAAACGCTTTTTATTTATTTGATTTAATGTGATCTGACTACCTAATGACGATTCTGATCTGTTATAGTCAATCATGGAAACAGACGGGAAGTAAACGAGAATCACTCCTGTAAATGAACAGTCACTTGTTTTGTGTTTTTTACTTTAATTTGGACACAGGATTCAAAATAGTTTGTCTTTTTCCTTTTTTTAGGCCGTAGCACTTTACTCGACTATTGTCATGTTAATTTGTACATCTACTCAACTACCTTTCAGAGAGATGTATTGTACTTTCACTACATTTATTCAACAGCGTAGGTTACTCTGCATAGGCAATGGGGTAAGTGCAGCAAATGCATCCCCATTGTCCAATAAGTGGGAGCAGAGTTATAACTACCTTACTTTGTCTTTTTATGAATAAACTTATGTTCCTGCAATCATGTGATTACATTTAAGCATCTTATATCAATTCACATTTTACTGGTTTCAGCAGCTGAAAAAAAGTAAAGTAAAAAAACCCAGTTGAACCAGTTGCTGATTATTTACCACAGCATAGAGAGAGTACAACGCGGCATACTCTGGAAACCACTCCCGCCAGAAGGGAAAGCCATCTGCAGGTCTACCACGGGGCCATTGATACCTTAAATAGTTGTGGAAGGACTGATTCCACAGATTTCAGCGGATCAAGAAGAAGCCTGAGAACCAGTTCCCAACCACATACTGTGGAAATATTAACTAAGAGAAACATATTTCACAATGAAAAATCACTTTCTGAAATAAGAATGAAAAGGGCCTCTTCAACCATAGTGAAAATGCCTCTTTTTACTGTAGTACAATACAGGAAACGTGTATAAAGACGGTGTCGATGAAAATGCACCAAGATCAAAGGTCTGCCCTGATGCAGTAAAAGTTAAGACAGCAAAGACGTCTCATCGCTTAAAATGACATTCAACAAACAAGAAAAATAGCATGCTAGTAATGCGTCAGTAAAAAATATCCAATAATAAAATAATTAAAATGCATAACATAATATATGACAGTATATACAGTAAAAGACTGCCCAGCATCTTTTCTGCATAATTTTACAGCCCTGCTAAATCCCGCGCGAGTAGCCTCATGAAGCACACTCAAAAGCTTTTTTCAATAATTATTTGAGATGCTGCCTCGTCTAAAGACGAAAGTAAAGTACTGAGGATTACTGATCACTCAAAAAACCAATCATCAAGGCACCAATAGATGTCCTCTCTAAATTTAAGGTCATTCAACATCACAAAGCTGGGCTGAAAAAAAAGTCCTAATCTCTGTGAGTTTCCCACCACGAGTTGTCTCTGTGTACTGTGGTTGTAGTATCAGCAGGACATGATGTGCCAGGGCCTGTCTGGACGCTCTGCTGGGGTTTTAATGAGTGCTCTCTCACTGGATCAAGGCCCCCGGGCTGCAGGGCTCTATCAAAGAGGAGAGGGATTGGAGGCTGATTATCCCACCATAAAGAGCGGGGTCTTCCCTTGACTTCAGCCCTAGTACTCTGCAGTACGTACTACCAAACTCTGCTGCTCATTCTGTCAACTGAACATTCTCAAAGTCCGACCATATTATTACATTTATTGGAGGCATGTGCAGCAAGCATTTCTGACTCTGTAATCCAGAGCAATGCACATTATGAGAGCAGAAGAAGCTCAAGGTCAGTAGCAATGATTGAACATGAGTTTCACGTAAAAATATATTTATTTTCCAACTAAAGAAACCCAGTAGACGTAAGCGTTCTTCTGTCAGCTATGTTCATAGGGGGAAATTGAAACTGAATAGAGAAAAGAGTTTCTTAAAAAAGCAATGAGTGAGCTTTCTGTGCAGAGAAATATGGACTAACCATGAACTGAAGCCACAATGAAGAATGGTTGAACTGTTAATTGAACAGCCATGAGATACAAATCATTTTATAATAAAGTTATTATTAATAATAACAGAAAACAATAAACATGCCACTAAAACTGTTTTATACATAAAGAAAAAAAGAAAAGGAAAAACCCACTGAATGATAGTAATAAAATCAGTACCCATACTGTATTCATATATACATCCATAAACACTACAGCAGCATCAAAAGGTCTCCATTCTCTTCATCAGTGATGTGATCATTACCATATCAAGAGAGCTTGTTTCCAAATAAAGCATTGAACATAAATACATTGAAAAAATGTGAGGTATTCATATTCAGTTCAAAGGAACATGTGTATTTATAACATAGATCCAATATGAAATCATGTGAACACCTCAAGTTCCCTTTGTTTCTTTATTGTTTACTGCAGTAAAATACAGTCAGCGTGTTTTTTATTAAGATTTTCCAAATCATGAAATCATTTCTAGGTTTCTGAATTTGAGTCAAGTTCAAGGTCACCTTGTATAGAGTTGACTTCAAGCCTGTAGTTCCTTAGTTCATCATTATTGTGTGGAAACGCTTTCTGTGCTGGTGTGGCGTGTAACATTCAGGTGCCTATGTGAGATCTATTTTGGTTTTTGTTTACAAATGTATGCTGTAAAAAGGTCCAAACCCAAGGACAAAATAATAAGCAGATGCTGACACTTTGAACAGAATTATGTGACTTTGCAAACTTATTGAATCAGAAAAGCTGTTGTTTTGAAGGTGAATCTCAAGTATTGAGAGTTATGGAGCTTTGCCACAGCACAGACTGTACTAGAGGCAAAGATAAACATGGCTGAGAGTGACAAGTATTAGCTGAATCTATGAACACACAGTGTGTATATCTACTGGCATCCTTGTTGTCACCAAGGCTGGATTACCAAAATGGCAAGATGGGCAACTGGGGCTGCAGACCTCCAGGGTTTACTGTGTGACACCTGATTAGATTCTGCCCAATCAAAGTACAACCTCTGCATTACTAAGTCATTTTGTGACACTGTCTCGCTCACTGGCCCTGTCTCAAAATCTAGTTTAAACAACTTTGTTAATTTAGTTGATATTGTGCTCACTTGGTGGATTTTTCTTTTCTTGTGGGGGAGGTTCAACAGCCATTTGTTGCCCTATAGGGCCCCTTATAGCAAACATAATGTGGCTGTGAAGAAGAAGCTATTTGGGCAACTGACAAAATGATTTCTGGTTTTAAAAAATGTACATAGATAAAGCATATATATATATATATATATATATATATATATATGTACAGGGTATCTTTAAAAGTATTAAAAGCACTGAAATCCGTTTCCTCAAAAAAAGTCCTTAGAATTAACAAGACTGAGTTTAATAAACTTGTCAGTTGCCTGCTGTAGGCAGTAATGATATAAAGTGTCTCTGCATGTGATTGCATCACAGTGCATTGTGCTGCAGGAGGCTGTTCAATCCTCTTTTCTGGGGAGTTTCAATCGGCACCATCAGACCTGCAGCGAGCACTGTCACCACTGCAGCTACAGTTGCTGGGAAGCTCGTCATCTCTCAGTGGACACATGAGGATTTTAGCAAAAACTAATAATAACTAATATTTTTTTATTTGGTTCATCTATCTATCCACTTCCTGTTGCCTTTTCAGGTCAAGGGCAGATACATTAAATTGATTATATTATTAGGAATAATTGTGATCTGTTGCTGGGTAGTACTGAAAGAAATGTCAGCCCAATATCATCCCGACTGGTTTTCCATCATACTTTGTCTAGCGTGACCGTTGTACAGGTATTCAAATGCATTCTAAAACTTCTGTTTCTTGGTGAACCCTGCCGAACCCCTCTACAGTATGTTACCTCACGCGCCACTCGTGGCAGCTTAAATACAAATTTGCTTCATGTAAAAGTCTGAGTCGTTAGCATCTTTGTCGGGTGCATCATTGTAAAATAAGAAAAACACAAAAAGGTCATTTGCAGGTAGAAAGAATGAAGCCCTGCATGGCATTTGCTCACTATTCGTCTCATCACGTTTAAAATCAGCTTGGGTCCTTTAAACCTGATTAGGATCAAAGGGATATAAAACATAGCTAGATCAGTGAACGGATTCACAGGAATAAGTCTTGTTATCTCCTCAGCACACTGACAGCATTAAACAGTATTAACATTTCAGGGCAGCCTGCACTTCCCAAGGCTGACCTGGAAACAGTGACTTAGTGTTCACAGGATCCTATGACTTAGCAGACTGTGTTTTCTTTTTTTAACCGGAGGAAGTTCACATCTTTGTTTTTTGTCTGCCTTTCCATTCGGACCCCACAAATCAGTCATGTGCTCCCAGAAGCTCTCTTAAAAACATCAACGCTTCGTACACAATCGTCCGCCTCCGCCCCGCACAACAATGCCAGGCATTGTTTGGATGTTATTCCAGAAAGACCTTGGTAGACAAAGAAACATCCATTAACAGGAGGGGAAATCATTAACAGATTACTCTTGTTATTGCTTTTTAATGAAGGATTGCACAATAGAGCACCATCAGTGTTTGCCCTTATTTTTAAATAGCAAGCCTAAATTACACTGGGCAGCTTCAGCATGTCTGCTGCTGATTATGCAGAGCGCATCAACAACATTCCAACCTGCCAGTCCAGTACACATGTACTATACAGTAGCTCTAACGTCTTCTTTTTTTTCAGGAGTTATGTTCGGCATTCTCCCTCGTGGACCTTTTTTTATGCGCGTATTGATTTCTCTCGGAGCCTTGACACGGCCCATAATGAGTATCAGTGCCCACTATGATCCACATTATGTTAAATGGTGCTGCTATACTGTACTATTGATGATGTCTCAACAAACTCACTGGCCTTTTCTGGGATTTCTTTCTTGGCATTTTATGGTTCGGTACAAGCAGTCAGCAGTTTTGAAATGTAAGGAAGACGTGTTGCTGCACTGCAGAGAGCTGCTGTCACTTGTGTTGTCAGTGTAGCTGCAGTCAGGAAACTGAATTTTACAAATATGGAGGTCAAAGTCATCACAATACCTCCAACTTGTGGGGGTATTATCTTTTAGTTTTACTTATCAACATGGAGGTCTAAATGACGCTTTAGTTATAGAAACTGAGAAATGTACGTTTCCATGCAATTTATGTGATTTATCTCATTTGACATGTGAAACGTGAAGAAAACACATGTTGTCATTTGGGTTGTAGGCAGAAATAAACGAGCAGCATTTAAATCCACACAAAAATGCTGTAATGTATGAAGCCGGCCCAGATGATCCTGGAGAAGCTGTTCATCTAAATGCCATAGAAATAAAGGTTAGTTGAAATGAAGGCTAAACGAAACTTAAAATCTCTTTCATACGTTTCCTGGCCCGAAATTGTAATCGTAGTGTTAGTTTCAGGTTCTTTATTGCCATATACTGTATATGCACAACAGTTACAGACAACAAGTCGTTGGCAGTGAAACTCTTCAATCATCAACCTCCAACAATTCAAACAAACAACCTCCAACAAGTTAAATGTACAAGTTAAAATATAAGATACGATATAAAATATAGAATGATCATACTGTTTAAATTCAGCTTTTCCTGATTTTGATTAAATGTTGTATTTCGACTAATTATGCAATGACAGAAATCAGAAGTTTGATGATTTATAATTCTAAGCTAGCAATAAATGTACGCTATAGAGTTCACGATACAAAACTGCAAATCCACACAAACGAGGTTGGACAACAATACGTTACTGTTATTTTTCCAAAAGCCTGTTTCAGATTTGAACAACTGAACTTCCAAATTCACATCGGCTCATTTCAATTTGTGAGAGGTGGCGATTATTTCTACCGTGTGATATTTCTACTTTTACCCAAGTAAAGATCAGAGTACTTCCACCATTAAACACATGTGCTTATCACATGTGAAACTGTTACACTTCTGGTATTACATGTGAAATGTATGTTTTCATATGTAGTGTTTTAGATTTCACATTTGAAATATTTACAAATCTGTTCCCAAATTTGCTGTTTTGTTATTTTTTAATTTGTGGGCACATTTGCTATCATTGAGCGCAGCACAGTAAATATTTTACCATTAGAGTTTTCTGTGTTGTTGAGGGAGTTATCATCCTACAGCTGTTCTGACATCCATCCTCCACTAAATTTGCCTCCCTTCCCCCTCACACTTGACAGAGCTGCCTTTATAGATGTCAGGTTGATTTCTTATGTGTCTCCCGCGTAGAACAGCGCCGCATCAAATCTACAGTGTGAAGTATGAAGCATGGGAGTGGAAAAAAAAGAGGAGCTTTCTTTATTTAACATTCCTTTTCTCATGTCCCTTTCATTGCTTCCAGCTCCCTGCTGCTTTCGGTTAAAATGGGCAAAATCAATTGTTTCCAGTCAAGTTGGGTAAACGGGGTGTATCGTGCTAGAACAGAGTTTTGGCAGATGACACA
This sequence comes from Pholis gunnellus, assembly GCF_910591455.1. NCBI lineage: Eukaryota > Metazoa > Chordata > Actinopteri > Perciformes > Pholidae > Pholis > Pholis gunnellus. Next base: position 16,857,393 of record NC_136543.1, read on the forward strand.
AATTTAGCCTTGGCGCCCCTGCATCATTTCCTCTCCCCTCTGTCTTGACACTGCAGCTGAATGACAATAGAACCGGAGGCGTCTCGGCGCTCATTTCTGCCATGCCTGAGAAACGACGGAGAGGAAGATAGAACACCTCTCCTGGCGTCTTGATGCGTTTTCATCCCGGTGTCCCCCAAATACAATCAGCAAGGGCGCAGAGCTGCCACGTGCCCCCCCCCCCCCCTCCTCCGGGGGTTGGAATTTGCATGGAGATAATGTTGATCAAAGCAGGCATCCCCTCCTTTTCCTCAACGTATCAATCGCACAACAGATGGAACGACTAGCATGGATTTTAGATGCTGGAGGAATATTTGTGAAAGGTTTGGAGAGAGTGTGACAGAGGGATGGTGAGGGGCTTTAAATGCTTCTGTGACGTCACGAGCTGAAAAACGCTGGTGAAAGATTGTTTTGTGAGAAAGCAAAAAGATCTCGTCTTGCTGTAGTAGCTATGAAACTTGTGATTCTCTTATCCTTTTTGCCGAATCTTATGTTGTTATTGAACGGTACGATGGCTACAGCGTGTTATCCATTATCTGAATTAAACGAGACAGGGTGCGTTTGGGTCAGGTGGGTTGCCGACATCGCCGCGCTGACGACAGTCGGCCCCGGTTGACAGGGAGTAGGAAGCTCCGTCACCCTCCTTCACAAGGAAAGAGGGCACAGCGAGGACTAAGCAACAAGGCAAGTAGAGCTGGAAAGTGTCACCTTCAACTGAGGAGTTTTCAAGTTGAACTCGAGCCGATTGCGCAGGAAACACCAGTCAGTCAACGCTTGGCAGAGTTCCCACAAGGGCATCCTCCCAAAACAAGCGGCCTTCCCCAAATGAAAAGGGTGCAATAATGATGTAATGCCTCTTATCTTGTTTTTATATAAACGTAATTCGATTAATCATACAACCCTTTGTGCTTCACCAGGAGACATGTTAGTAGTCCGACCTTTACCAACTAGCTGCAAAGTGGAGCATTTAACAGCTAAGGAGATACATTTTTCTCAGGAGTTGGTGGAGAACAAACCGGTGTTTTGCTAAAACGTTTAACACGCCAATGTGATTATATATCAGTGTTGTGTTTTCAACTCTTTCCGTTGGCCCAAAGTGGCCACAAAAAAAAGATCATGTCATGCAGTTTTATCACAGCTGATTGTGTCCTTTTCTGTAATTTCCACTTGTAGCAACAGTTGCAGCAAGACATACATATATAGTATCGCTTTAATATTATAGATATTCTAAGTACTCATGTCAAAAATGTTTTTCTTCAAGAGACACCAATAGGCTATAAGTTATGTTTCTTGATGTGAAGTCTCTTTAGAAGTTTCTAGAACATGAAGGGCATGCACATCAATGTGAATATCAAAACAAGCTTTTACGTCTCGGATCAATGTATATCGTATTATGTATTAGCAGCTATAAATCAGATACTGATTCATCAGTAGAAGTCAAATGTTGGCTGGTAAATGTCATTAAAACTAATCGTTTTTTTATCCTTTGTACTTAAACTGACGTCTAATACATAATATGTTGACGATAACTCGATGTTGAAATGTTGCATCTGGCATGTTGAGTTCAGATTTCTGTTCATTCAGTGAAGTTAAAAATATGTCCACCACCCTCCTGCAAAATCTCTGTGCAGCCGAAATATCTAAATCTGGACCTCCTGCTTCACTCTCCCTCTCAATACTGCCCTAATAAATCAGTCGTCCACTGATGTGCATACCTCCTCTGACCAGTCCAATCAGCCGACTGGAGCAAGGAGGGGAGAAGGAGAGAGTGTCTGAGTCAGTCAGGTGGATACAGTGGAGCCTGTAGGGCTCGCAGGAATCTGTATGCCGCGTGTCACTGTGAAATTTTAATGATGGCGGGTGGTTGGGCATGAGTGCTGAAACGTCTGTATTAGGAGCCGCAGCGCTTGGCAGGCTGCGAGTCCTTGGAGAGACAGATGAGGAGCTCATCCAGGGGAGGAGAGCTTTGATCAGCTCCTCTTATTTCCATATCGCAATATGCCAACTACTCTTCCCGCTAAATGAAAGACGACATGGATTATGAGTCACTGGGCTCGAGCGGCAGAGCTCCACGCGCCCGCTTCTCGGACAAATATGAGAATGATGATCCATTGTGCTGTTTGTTTCATCCTGTGCCAGTGCAGCAGTATTTTAACCAACACGCATTGTTCATGCATCGGACACTGTAGAACCTATTTTAGCATTTGGGCCTTGAAGTAGTCATTTTACACAGGATTGTGCCACATACAGTGATCTCAATAACTGTTTTTGAAATGCTAGACAAGAGAGAAAAGAATATATGTGTTTTAGTTTATTAATCAGCCTTAACTGTCAAACATCATACAAAGATTGAGTGGAATCAACTATATCTTTTATAAATAAACTTAATGTAAATATATATATTTGATTTATTGATTTCTATTTAATTTAACTTACGGTTTCTAGAATTTAATCTTCAGAGCATTTTTAAACGTATAAGTTCTTCTAACTTGAATTGATGATTTAAATGACTGCAGCGCTGAGGGTTCACTAAACGTCTCAAGTTTCTAAGAAGCATTTTAGACAGACTTCCCAGCATGCATTTCTTGCAGTAGAAATACATATGTAAAAAACTGAATGGAATCAAATTCAGTCTTATGGTCTTTTGGTTCATACTAAGAACATGTAAAGCCAATCTTACTGTAATATCTAACTGCTTGACTGAACAGTTGTTGATTCAACTTGATATCTTAACTTTATTGAACTTTTTATCTCAAGTTCAGCTCTACCTCAGTTCATTTTTAAATTAGCAGGGTAACAGATGTATTTTTCACACTAGTCTCATCCAGCATTCGTAATCTTACTTTACCACGAAATAATTTAGTATGTTGTTATGTTTGTACGTAATAATGAACATGCAAGGTGGGTGGAAAAGGAGGTGGATGGGTCCAACAAACAGTGATCTTTCACTCAGGAGTCCGCTTTTCGTTCCCGAAACGAAAAGTCAATGTTGATTTCTTTGTCGTGTAACTTGTGTACTTCAGTAACGGCACTTCTGTAGTTATTGTAACCCAAATGACGATCTTTTCCTCAACCAAACCAAGAAGGTTTGTTGCCTTGACCTAACTTAGCTTTTTCCCGTGAAGTTTAAAAAAAAAAATCAAACCAACTTAAAAAGTTACAGTCATTAGAATAAAGTAATTTGTTTATTTACTTTGATTACTCAGCAAGCTAAAAGTTGCCCTTCAACATCGCAAAAGCCCCCCCTTCACCCTCACACACTGGATATTTTACATCCAGCTCAAGAACAAATAGGGAACAAGACATTTAACTCCTGTGAAAGTGCCGTCCTCATATAAGCTTTGGGACTCAACAAAGGAACCTGACTCTGTTGGGTTTGTCAAAAGAAATGCACTGGAAGTGAAGACAGCATCACCTCCTGCATTAAGGAAAGCTTCTTCCCTCTATAAGTACCATTACATCCACAGTATATATGGAGTACTCTGGTGTTTATACTGTATGCAGAGTGCGCGATGGCTTGTACAGTGTGCTTGTCTGCTTCTTTAGTGCAAAAAGCTCTGTATGTTTGATGAATGGAGCTCTTTCTCTCTCCTCTGTGTTATATGTTAATCTCCTTCCCCCTGACTCGTTGCTGTTTTTTTCTTCTGTTTTCGCTTTGGCACTGAGCTGATGCACTATTCCTCAGGGCTCCAGCATGCATTGTGGGCTTTTGGCATTGGGGTATTGGTGGGGGGGGAGGACACATAAAAAACATGGGGAAGAGCCTCGATGGTAAGGAGACAGAGCGAGCTGTGACAGCTGTACGACCCCCAGCTTTTTGCCGCAGCCGCAGTTAAGTGGAGATGTTTCCAAAAGCCCCATTTCTCCATCTTTGATCATGACTATTACTCCTACGTGTGCGATGTTAATCTGCATCACTTAATGTTCCTTTTGTCTCCTAATAGAATCGGATGGGATGGAGTTGTCTTCCTTTCTAATTTGTCCACGCTCTGACACCTTCAAAGGAATTTTCTGCACCGCGGTTATGCCACATCCCAGCATCTCTCAACCCCCTCCGCCGCTTAGACACAAACTCCACCCGCCCCACTTGGCCCAGTTTTTCGCTGCATATCTAATCCATTACACTGTGGCGTTTGTTTGTTTGTCCTATAATGATGGCCAAGATGATCACCAAATGAAGTGTGTTGTCGAGTCAGTGTGAGTCACTCGCTGACAGAATGAAGGGATTTACGGGGGCTTTGCTGGCTGTTTTCAAATCATAAATGAAGCATGAAAATGAGTCAACAAACTCCACTCCAAAGATATGGAATTATCATAAAATGACAGAAATATTCTAATGAGTTCTCCTGTCACTGGATATCCTGCAGATAGTTACTTTAAATGCGTGACATCTGTGTAAATGGGAGCAGGGCGTGTTCTTGGACTAGTGCAGATTCTTTGGAAGTCTTTCATTTGATTTGAGTCAGCGGCGCATACTGTACATGATTAGTGGGGCGCAAGACAAAACCAGCAGCTAATGTCATTACTGTGACTTTCATAATCAGTAATTATAAAGTAAATTCACCCGTCAACCTTTCACAACATAGAATGTACTTTTTTTTTATTGCGTGAGCTGTTCTATAGTGATTTGAAGTTTGTGTTTTCTTGGTTTTGCTCTTCTGAGGTCTCGTCACTAAAGCCCCTTTCCCACTGGATAAAAAAAAACCTTACACCAACAAACATCTGGCTTTTGTGTTCAGTGGGAAAAGTAACAATCCGCATTCATTCCCAGGATAAATTACTCTCCTGTAGTCTACAGCTCCGATCAGCAGTAATGGAAAAAAATGACACAGACAAGTTCGTTTTCACCCCTTTTGCCATGTGACTATGAGGTGAATATATAATAAATCAAATCAACAGGGATTTGGACAATTACTATATTTTATACAAAACATACCCTGAATATGTTAGATGTGAAAAGAAACACGCTCCTCATAGAAACGCGCTCCTCTAAGCTACCAGACTCCATCGACAGAATCACTCATTTTGCTGATTATTGTAAAACACACTTCATTCAAATTACAACAAATAAGACTCATCAAAACCGTCTTTTGATTGTTCCAACAGAAGTCCACGTTATGATGGTGACTTCCAAAAGGATAGTTTTTTCACAGTTTAAAAACCCTGACGGGTTTCGTGACATTGAATGTGACACACAGAGAAGCAAACTCATCATGCATCCATGCATACTCGTCTACTGGCAATGAGAGAGGACTCTATCTATCTATCTATACTTTTAGCAGTTTGTCCTTTGCTGAGAAAACCTTGGTTGAAAAATGGTGTAAGATTTGTTGGGAAGTTTCACCTTCTAGTGTCACAACATTCAGCCAGTTTTAAGAAAAGTCTGACAAGTAGTCTGGCTTTGAAGTCGACCTTGATGCATTTATAATGTTAAAATGTTTCAGTCGTGACTACAGGAATATCCAGCAGCTGCACTGAGTGATCTTTTATTTATTTTCTTTGGAAAAGATGCACTGATTATTGATATGCACATCAATATATATAGAAGACTCAAAGATGGAATTTTCTCATCACATATTGGGTGAGATAACCAAAGTGGCATAATTACACTCATTACATTTTTTATACACACACATACTAAAATTCTAAGAATGAAAAGTCTGCACCCCTCTGAGTTCACCCCTCCCGCCTTCCTCAAAGATGGAGGACGGTGCAGATGGAGAGGCAAAAGCCAAATTATGACAAAGCACTATTATTACTCCATTAGACATTTTCTCTCTCGATGTTTGTGTTGGACCTCTGCTCCAAAACAGCAACTCTGCTCCGCTCCATCATCCTCCCAAGTGCTGTCGTCATGTCAGGGCTTTTGGTTTGTGTCTGGAAACCTTCTGCCAGAACATGAATGCAGTTTTAGGTGTAGTTTTATTTTCATGTGGAAACAGGGCAGATTGTAAACATAGTATTGAAAATGTGCCTGAGAATTTATGTCAATAACAGGCCATCCAACAGTAATAATTACAGTAATGCTTTGCTAAATATTATTGTAATTTGTCGTGGTATTGTGTGTTATTATATTTTAAATAATCTTAAAAAGCACTGTTCCAACTTAGACATTTAACAGATCGTGGGAAAGAGTCAAAAAGTCTTTGTTCGGCCCTGGTGTGGTCTATTTACGATGCTCAGCAGCAGCAATATACTATACTGTATATTAAATGATAGCGCGAATGTTATACAACCAGGAATAACTCGAGCTCTGATGAGGTGCAAGCAAAAGTCACTCTTTCCATTAATCTGGCGATTTGTCCTGAAAATAATTTCTTGTAGTAGACATCACTCGTGCAGCTGTAGGATCCAGCAATGAAGGTCCTTTGAGCCAGACTGCTGCATCATTCGGAGTTTAGCTCAGTTAGTGAGGCACAGATTTACCACGCCACAGATCCTCTAATCCTGACTGAGTCAATTTAATACCCAGCTGCACGCAGCTTATCACAACACACTGCGCTTGTTTCACTGCCACTCTGCGACCATGATTCTGAGTGACTTTGAAAGCAACAGAGTTTGCTTGGTTTCCTCCCTTATTTTCCCTTTGCCTGATGTCTGAGTGTCTGAGCTCCATAATGAGCGTCATTATGTCACAAATAAATGATGTGACTGAGTTGAAGAAAAAAACATACTCTTGTCAAGAACCAGAGAGTGTTTCTTCGGCCATATTTCACACGCGCAGCCCAGAGGGGTGAACAAAGAAAGCCACTCATAAATAGTTACATTGCAGGGAGGTTTTGCAAAGCTGTGTCCAAAACTGAGCTGTTTACGACAGCTATTTAATATTCATCTGATGCCAAACATTCTCAACAAATGTGTCTCAACTGCAACTTAGCATCATAAATGTTTTTAGCCTCAAGCGACTGTACAAACTTGAACACTTTTTTCTAAATTTGTATTTAAATGTGCAGCTTCCATTCAGCAATTCTTATTCAACTCATCATAATTTGCATAAAAAAAAACTGGTGTAGGAACCTGGCTACTGTCAACCAGCCACAGGGACTGAGTGCCTGAGACAGGAGCAAACAAAAGAGCGTCAAACAGACAGGAATCATCCAAAAGAATAATCCATAAAAAGGTACACAAACATGGAGTAAACAAGGATGTTTTTGCAATCATGCGTAGATCCTGCAGGGGATTAACAAAGAATGAAATAGTAGGATCTCATGTTTGTTGAGAATAATTATTATATTATGATTATTAAGGGTTTGTTACTAGTATGATAATGTACCAATTTATTCTCTTCATAAAGATCAAATAACTTACGATAGATCAGTATTGAATGCACACATTAAAGCATATGCTAAAGTCCTTCCCTCCGGATGAGAGCCACTTATGACTTTATAGTTATATACTGCACAATCAATATGTGCAGATCAAACTGGCTTCATAAAACCAGGCTTAGTTTCAGATGATATATATATAGATTATTGTACGTCTACGTTTGTATCTATTTTCTTAGTTTAAAACGTGCAAACCTTTTTCCAAAGGGGCTTCCCTTTAAGCTTGTTTCTGTTTGCTATATCTCTGGAAACTATGACACAGACAGTCCAATGAGTCAATAACCATGTACGTTGAAACATTATATATCTATTCATGCACATGATATTGCTGTTTCCTGCCTTGTCTGTGTGTGTATTGTTAAGATTTTGAGGACCAGGAGTCAGAGAAAGGGAAAGACAAATGAAGAACTTGCTGAACCTGAGTTTACAGCTTGCATCAAACAGGGACAAATTGTCATCAGGGCCCACGGTTAAATACATAAATGTTGCCTCGTAGTTACGGGGGCAGAATGTCCTCGAGTACGTCATCAATTTCCACCGGTTTTTGTAGGAACGAATTACCTCCAGTAATTCTGTTCACAGGTTTATCACTGCTTCAGCTGGATCTATAATCTGCTTGTAATGCATCCCCATGCTCCTCAAGTAAAGTGTTACCGAAACAGTTTCTCAGACTTGAGAAAGTTTTGCTGGATCTCATGAGCAGGCAGAGCTAATTGGACGGATAGAGCTTAATCAGGACAACAAGCGCTATTGAGGACAAGGCTATTCCGTGCAAAGCAGACAACAGGATGCTGAGGGGGGAACAGGAAACAAAAGACAGAGCCTGGCGACTGTTGGCAGCACCGCTCGTACAAATAAGGTGATGAGCCGAGCTGGTTGACTGCCCCGGGGGCGTGAACGTGGCTCTCCTAACTTCAGCATATGCACTCGGTGATGACACAAAAAAAACAGGCATGCAAATCCTAAAACATGGAATCACGAAATAAGTTTTTTTGCTGTTACGTCTGCTCGCAATTCTGAGATAAAGAGCTGAGTTTGTAGATGCGTGAAGTGTGTGAGGCAGGAGGAGAAAAGGCCTCGTTCCTCTGGAGCCTCGGTGAGAAATGAAACAATATTGTTCCTGGCTTGGCTCCAGGCTCAGCGAGGGGACGGACAGCTCGGGGTGGCTGCGAGTTTATGAAAACAGCAGAGGATGTAGCTGTGATGGCTGTCTTTAAGTGTTTCTCTCCGAATCTAAAAGGGGGCTTATGTCCCTCGGAGCTGGTGTTAACATGCTGCGCCTCCCCTCTTTATTGGCATCTTATCAGGCACTGTGCTTTCCTGAGCCTGTTTTTATACCAAACCCCACTAATTATACCATTATGTAATGACCCGACTTCCTTTGGCCCTGATGAAATGAGAAATATAAAGCGCAGCATATTAGGTGTCAGAGTCCTGATGGAAGCACTGTTTGTCTGTCAACTGCTTGTCGCCGAAGAAGGAGCATATTTTTCTAGTTATGTTGACGCTGATGATAAAATCACATATTACATTAAGCATGTTTTCTTTAGAGCTAAAAAATATACGTCATGATTAGCAGTCAGTGTAACTGCTTGAGTACTGCTTCCATTCTGTGTTAAAGACAGCTGTGATAAGGCTGACAGGCTGTATAGAAGGGGATTGTTAAAAGCTGTAATCCACATTTGGTGCACTGAGGCGGTCTAAGATTGTCCTGAGCCTTTCTTTCTTTAGATTTAGATAGTATGTCGTGTTTATTTTATTCAGCATGTCTGGCAAAGTGGACCTGATTCAGTGTGAATCTAAAACTCATAAACTTACATTAGGTGTTATTGTACCAGATGTAATGTTACCTTTATTTTGGTGCTCTTGAGAGGGTCATGAGTACTTTACGAGTATTTCAATTCATGATTAAAACTGCAGCTTCGCTGCAGTACATCATTAATATTTTTTTATGAATTCATTAAAATTACTGGGGGTAAAATAGTCGGGCATCATCTAGTTTGCCCAGAATTTATAATGTGTGTTAAAAGCGAATGCAGTAAATTTTAGAGGGTTCATGAAAAAATCAAAGGATGCAAGATGACACAAATTCTCCCTGGTTGGCATGAATTGAGTTGAAAATAAGATGGAATATATTGAAAATGTTTCAACTTAAGTAAAAAACTTCAGAGGGAACATGAGAAACACTGGAGAGTTAAAAACTAAAAAACGTGGGTTTGTCATCAGTGCATACTCTGCTGGCTCCACTTAATGTCCAGACAGTCGGTATGTTGGAAGCGAATAAACATGGATGCCAAAAACAGTGAAATTGGTCAAAGACCAAAATCTATGTTTAGTCTTTTGTGTATGATAGAATGGCAGCACCTATACTGCTGTTTCCTGATGAAATACACAAGGCTGCTATAGGAACATGAGAGCAAAACAAGCTGAAAGGGCAAGAATATCTCTAACAAACCAGAACTTGTCAAGCATTCAGACCACAGCTCTTTTGATAAAACCATGGTGACAGATGAGTTACAGTCAACACTGCCTCTTGAGCTTAGGAGCAAAATGACATCAATATGGTTTTTTGAACTATTGCCATTTGAGTAAATGTCATTGTTGAAAAGCCTGCAAGCTTCTACCTGCCTCAACACTGCATTTTACACCGTATAACACTGAACAGTAATATTTCATTGCATTCCCAGACCCTGTCAAATCTATGAGCTCAATCCTTGAGATCAACCAGTCAGCACCAGCTGTAATACAACCAGTTGCGGTTGTAACATTTAGATTGCCTCTCAACGGCTCTCAGCATGGCGACGGTTGAGCCGGCAGCTAGGAGCTAACGGTGCTAATAGCGCCAACAGTGCAAACTACGGTGAAAGTGCTGACAGAGCTAACTGTGTTTACCTAAAGGGGAACCGGAGATTGGGTGCGACGCTTCTGCAACGACACAACGGTGAAACCGTCGCGTGAGAGCAGAGCGAATAGAAACAAAATAAACTAGTAAGTGGATCATGAGTTAAGATATTATGGTCACTACATATAACACATTAAATGTCACTAAACTATACTGCATGCAGGGTCCTTATGTACGCTAGAACCTCTCTTGCCTCCTACTTGTAAGCCTCTTAATAGTGTTTACGACAATCACAAGAGCGTTTGTGGCTTGCCGTAGTCCTCGTACTACACAGCATACATACTGTACCTGCTGGAATAGACGGGTCCAAACATCACACCAGTGACAGGGGGCTAAACGGCTGCTTGTAACGGCGTATCCTTCAGAAGTTATCATCACAGTCATACTTCTGTACGTGTGAGTCCTCAGGAGACGGTGTCCAGGGTTGGTTAGTCACACTAAGCATGATTAGGAGCAGCGTTCAGACATTTTCCCAGTGTGCCTCTGTGTGGAGATAACAACACCCAGAGGAACAGTCTCAGTTTGGACACCTCTCTGAGCCTGCCAGACATGTGCAGGTATCTGTATCAGTGGATGTGAGCTCACTGCAAAAACATTTTCCTCTTCATCATTTAAAGCGTAACCATAACTTTATCCGACCTGCTAAGCAGTGGTTAGTTTCTGTTTATTTCCATAAGCTATGGCAACGACCTTGCTGACTTGAAACTTGAAGCTTTAAATAGATTAAATATCACAATTAACATTCAGTTGACTTTATTTCCTGGTTCGATACATTCAATATATTGCGATACTGTAAGCATGGCGGCGTTTTGTCATTTATTAAATCTAGTTTTATGAAAATAAGTCATAGTATAAAGAACACACCATCATATGCATAAAATCTGAGCACCATCAGAACAATGGAATCTGCATTTATCACAGTCCCTGCAGCATCCAACATCTTAGCAACAAATCATTGCATGTAAACTACTTATTAAAAATGTATAGTGTTTTTCAGAATCTTTACAATATCAGAAACATAATATCGCGATACTCAAGTGTATCAATATTTTCTTACATCCCTCGCCTGGTCTCATTTGTTTATTGTATTAGTCTGAACTGCCATTAATCATTCAAGCATTCCCTTTTTGTATCTCTGCACTTTGAAAGAAAGTTGAGGATTGTCCATTTTTCTTGTGAAATCTTTTTTTTTTAAAGTAGGAATATTGTTTAATAAAAGCTGCCGCTTCTTAAAGGTCTTCTGTGGCTCTGGAGGAGCTTACTCAAGTCTGAAAACTTAGAGCGAGGCACTCCTGGTTCAGGAAGTAAATGTCTGATTCATTTTTCCCACCGACAAAGTTGCGTGACTCACATTTGGAGACCCTCTAAACCTTGGGTCGGCATTAGATTCTGTCAATTAGATTAACAACTGTGTTAGAAAATATCTTTAATAAAAAGTTGAAGGTGCCTGCTTGTGTACATACAACACTTTGGAGAAAAAGTTGCAGATTGGCAAGAAACATCCAATCACCATGCTTCTATCTCTATGACCCTGTTGATGTCATCAGAAGTAAATGTCAGTTTCTCTGTATGGACGTAGTTCTACTTCTCATGTACTAACCTGCTTTGCCAATTGTTTCTTGGAAACAAGCCTTGAAACAATACAACTACTTGTGTGTAAAGGCATTTTTTCTAACAAAGACCTACAGTACGAGATAATGAGCATGTACAACATGACTGATATCTTCTACAAGCCGGTGCCTGTGAAACTGTTTCAAGTGTGCGTGTCTTTGTATTTGCCTGTGTGTGACCATGGGTGCATGTGAATTAATGAAACAAGTTGCACCGTAGTGGCTTCATAACACCTCAGAACGGGTCCCTAGACTCCCAGCTGGAGCAGCTTCATGCTCAACATGAAACACCCAGCTCCCCGCGTGTCTACCACACTGAAGCAGTTCCCTTCATGGAGCATAATGAATAATGCACAGCAAGGAGGGGAAAAAAAAAACAGTGGCTGTATGTATAATGAATGTAATGTGTTTGTGCAGTTTGTCTGATTAGGTGAGAGCCTGTCATATATCTTGTCCCTTAAGGGTGCAGAGGCTGCTCACTTTGATTTCCCTGCACCTGAAAACAATGCAGAAATGATTTTGCAATTGATCTCGGAGTGACGGATGCACAATCAATTGTTGTCCTGCCGTTGTCGAGGCAGCCCGCCAGCCTCTGATGGATGGCACTGTCGATATCTGTATTGCCATTCAGGTCTATTGACCTTTCTCTGAGGCATGTTAGCACCACTTGGCCCGGTCATTATGGCTGTGATCCAGATGCCAGAGGTCGGCATCGGGGGAGTCTCCATCCATCACAGGTAGAAAGAGAGAGAGAGAGAAGTTAAACTGAGCGATAAGGGAGACACAAGAGGACGGAGACAAGAGAAACACAAGGAACCGATAAACATGGAATGTACAGTAGACAATATAGATACTGATGGTGAAACATGTGTATCTGGCCCAGAACCTCTGACAAGTCTAAACATCTGTTGTCTTATTCATATCAGTATTACAAGTAGTTCAACATTTTCAGAGAAGAAGCTCAGCGTAAGTTTAATCATCTTTATGCTTCATTCATTCACAATTTTCTCTCTCTCACTCCTCCGTTTCTTCTTAATCAGCTGATTAGGCTGGAGCGACTGCGTCTTCAATCAGAGGATCGGCGGTTAGATCCCCGGCTCCCCTAGTCCGTGTAGATGTGTCCTTGGGCAAGACACTTAACCCCAGTGTATGAATGGGTGAATGATGACATGTAATATTAAAACGCTTTAAATGGTCTGAAGACTATAAAGGGCTCTACAAGTACATGTTCATTTACCGTTATGACGGCCCCCATTGGTTTGTGGACTGCCGCTTTGAAGCCCTCAGCATTTTGACCGTCGCCATCTAGTTTTTTTGCGACCAGAAGTGACACGATACCGTGGAGCGAAGTACAACCAAACGCTGAATAAGACGTTTTTAACTATTATTATGAACTTTCACAAACTAAAAACACACTGTGGCATAATCTTTTGTTCACCATGTTTACTGAGGTAATAAATTAAGTACAAATTAGGGTAATTTAACATCATGCAAGTTTAAGGCACTTCCACATTGGCTTCACTTTTCAGACCCGATAGTTGCTGCATGGTTTGAGCATGAGCTTAGCTTTAGAGGTGATGGTAGGTGCATTTTATTTTCACTTTGAACAGAGCCATAGTTTCTTTGACTGACAAAGGCCCTGCTACTCCGTGGCATAGGAGACTTTTACCATATCATTGTACTTTTAGATTATGCAAAATCAGCATTAAGTTCACGAGACTCACGAATAACATGTGAATACAAACCGTAATATCCTCTTTGATAATTACAGTTGACCCTTGAATGATCTCTGGAAAACAAGTGTGTAATTGAGTATTCAAAGTTGGGAGGGAATCAAGTTGTCATAAAACATAAAATGATCCTTTAACATAAGAGGACGTTGATAATACTTGAGAAGAAAGACTTGAAATAATAAAAGGGATTGTTTTCTGCAGTTTGTAAAGCATAATGAGTGGACAGTATTTAGGTAACTGCATGCAGTATTCAATAAAGTATATATACTGTATATTGATGTACAAGTGAGTATATCACACATTAATATACTGTATGTTTGGATTTGTATTCATGTATTTATGTTTGTCATCACATAAGAATGTGTTGGATTGCATTCAGTTTGAATACTTCACAAAGAAAACATGTAATAAATTAAACTCCATCATGTCACCATATTAATCATATCATTAGTCTCTGCATATAACTGGAACATTTGTTTTTACCACCCGCTGCTGCACAGAAAGTCCAAGCCAAGCTGAGGCTGGAGTGAAAAAAGAAAGTGAACTCTCTGTGTGTACTGCAGTATCGCAGGCGAGTGGCTCCATCCCATTGCCACCTCTACATACTCCAACTTGCTTTTTTAACGTCTTCTATTTTTATTCAGCTCGTGTTCACTGGCTGCGCTGTCATCAGGTTTCTATCCGCTACGGCAGCAGCAGCTACATTTCTAAATTAAGCCTCATGAATTATTCTTGCATTGCATTGCTTCTTGTTTCTCACTACAATGAAGGAAGGAAGGACATTGTTTTGAGAGCAAAGATGCATCTGCAGAAGACACAGTAACTACTGCGTGAATAACACCACTGAAGAAACAGTATTCCCAGAAGAATGGCTCTTCCTCCTCCGTCTGTAGCCTCCATTCTCTTTAACTTGTCAAATCATTAGAGCAACGCAGTTCACCATTCAAATGCCTTCTTATTAAATGGACCACTGCTTAGAAGCATTAGCAGGACCTTGATAATTTCACTCGCTACCTGTAAATTGGATAATTTTATTAAACTTTTTACAGGAGCAATAATAATAATGGCCTATGTCAGTGGCTCATCACTGCCCTGCAAAAAAAGGCACTAACTACTTTCTGCAGCAATCAGGAATAATTTTATTATAATGGTGCAGTGTGTTCTTAGACTAGAGAGACTGCGTAGCATCGCCATGACTGCAAGACAGGTACACAAGATGCTCAGTTGAAACTTTGCTCGTGATGAAAATGATTGTTATTGTGATACATTTGCAGTTTTATAAACTAATGTGCAGTGTTTTGGTGCCCACCACACCTTAAAACTCATGGATTTACAACTCTGACCGGTCTTCTGGGACCCCATATCCAGACTTCTGTTTAATAGGAAATTAATGGTGGTTGACATCTCCAAAAGCAATTGTGTTACAGTAACTTTGTTATATTTATGCTTCATTTCATTCCTAATATGAAGAGTTTTAGGGTGCTTTGAGGTTTGAAGTTAATGGATTTTGTTTCCCTGGTTATTCTTACGTATCACGAACCCTCTGCACTGTCTTATGTGGTAATGTTACTGCAATCAGCTCATGAAAGGAAGGAAGATCGTCTTTCATAATAACCTCCTTTTCAATCTTAAATGGCCCATTTCTGATCCTTTCTTCCACACTGACAGAACTGTGCGGACAAAACTTTCAAGACTGGGTTTCCTGTAAGTGAGAGGAGAACTTGCTGAATGTGTGTGTGTGTGTGTGTGTGTGTGTGTGTTTCCTCTGTCAATCTTGATTTAACTATTACAGTAATGTGTGTATGACAGCAGGGAACCCCACGGAGAGAAGACTGCTGGAGCCAAACAAGCAGCAGCTCTCCTCTCACTGGAAGCTGCAGCATCTCTTCTCTCCCACTGCCTCCACCTGTTATTGAAACAACAGACAATCCCCGACCCCTAACCCTGGATGACTCCATACACACAGCAGTATAAATAATATTCATATGGGGTCTCCCCCACAAGAAATCTTAGAAATAAATTTCCTGCATTCTGGTATTTTTTAGGTGAAGTATCTTAATTTATGTAAAGGAAAACACAAAATTACAAAAATACATTCCGTATTGCTTTCAAATATTTATCCTCCTCCCCTTTGTCATTTAATGTCACCTTTACTGAGTCAACACACATGTAGTTATGATTTACTCTTCCCTCCTCTTTTGTTTGGGGAAGTAACCTCTTTAAATATGCATGTGGCACAGATTCACCTCAACGATACAGTCATTTTATCTTGATTCATTTACAACTCCTGGACTGTAATTGCTCATATGCGTTTCAGCAAGATTTCTGCACATGTTCAAAACTTTCTGCACATTCAAAATATATCCCACGTTACATAGCTGTGTTCACTATGAAGTTGAGAATAAAGTCGTGATATCTTGAGGAAAAAAAAGTTAATAAAGTGGCAATTTAATGAGCTATTTCAAGAAAAGAATCATCCTGCCACATGGACTTCATGTTCAATTATAGGACTCAGAGATCGGAGTCTTCAGATTCCAGTCACAGCAGATACAAATCATATTCTTAATAGCCCGTCCATTTCCTTCTCTCTACTCTCACCTCTTCTCCGTCTCTACCTTCCTCAGTGTTATGCAGCACAGCGGCAAGACGCTATCTGGTGGTTGTTAATTACGAAGTATGGTTACAGATCACTTTAATGGCCCCCTGACTGCAGATTACAGCGTTATGAGCACCATCACACCGTGGCAGTTTATAACTCTGTTAAACAGAATTCAGCAGTGAGGCCTGATCGCACCCCGGCTCCACCCCGCTCGTCTTCATCGGCTCCCCGTTCAGCTTCCTCCATGTGAGGAGAGTTCGGGGTGGACACCTGGAGGTGAACTGCAGCTGACGATGTCTCTGCTGGAAATAACTTGGAAACTTGGGAATTTTTTCAGCTACTGAACTGAGCTCGTAGTGTCACTCTGAGGGATGATATGAACAAGCAGGTTTCAAACAAGTCAATGAGAGGTTGACCTGTACTAGACATGTATGGGGACTCCCCTGAGATCTGCAGAAGACAGTGAAAAGAGCAACAGAGGATTAACAGAGCTACGCTTTGTCATACTCGTGATAATGATGAGGATTTTATGTTTATTAATGGGTATATACAGTCTCATTCATCATCTATTGTTGGTAGAGCTACAGGCATGTCACTAACTCATTGTTAATGTGTGTCTGTGTTACAGTGTTAGTGGAACAAGCCTCTGAGTCGACCTGGCCGACACTAAACGCCACCACCATGCATCTCTGGAGTGCTGAGGTGGTACCACACCTGCTCCAGACACACTAACCGCAGCCAGGGGTTCACCCGATGGCCGCCCAGCCTCGCCAAGCCTCAGCTCGCTCAGTGCTCAGTGCACCCTTCACCCATCGCTGCGATGAAGACCGCCAGCCGCACCCAGCCCCGCAGCAGTCCTCCGCTGGTCCAGATGAGGCGCTACACACCCGGGGTGTATCCTTTCCTGTTCCCGTCGATCATCGGCTCCCTGCCACAGCTGCCGCCACCATCCCCGCAGAGGCTGCAGATCCAGCAGCCGTCCAGCAGCGGCAGCACACCCTCGCCTGCTGGTGAGTACTCACCGGCTGCTGCACTGATACTGGCTGTGCATGCCTTGTCCCAAAGGCACATTCATGAAACCTGACAAACACTGTATGTAAACAGGCAGCTATGGGAGCAGTGATGTCGCCTCTCAAATGGAAAGAACTTTGAGCTTTACCTTTAACTGCTCTCGTGGCATCACCCTAGTGGTGAATGGTCGTGTAGCATTTTCATTCAGGGGACCGGAGTTTGTGTCCCGTCACAGACCTGTGATTGACGTTTTAACGGTAACCACAATGTGCCCTAACCATAACCATATCGTAGTTGCAAATATCGTAAAAAACTGGACCTAATCCAGTGTCTTGTGGATTCGTTCAGTTCCTGTGGCTTTAGAGGTGCTCAGTACATGAATGAATACTAAACTAAATCTGTAGCACTGAATCGTTAAAGTCTTGGAGAGGAATTGCAACTCCAGAATGGACGAGTGACTGGTTCAATTTCTATACATGAAGAGTGTGTACATAGCCGGGGAGAGGATGGAGCGCAAACTGGGCCCAGCGACCTCGCTGAGGCCTACGCATCAAAGTGCGTTTCCAGGTGTTGGGGAGTACTACTACTACTATGTGAAATAAAGTTGTATTAAGCCATTTCTGTCTCCAGAGGGAGGTGTGTGAACTCTGAGAAATGTCCTCAAGTGATGTCACTTGAGTCAGCGTTGTTTGGGATTGAAGACTAGAAGTTTGAAAGTGAAATAAAAATCTGGAGGTATTGAGTTAGATAGAAGTGAGCGAACCAGACCTCAGGGCTACATTAGCTGCTACCATAACCCACCCAATCTCTGACAAAGCCATCGGCAATCAAGTTGCATTGTGGGTAATATAGGCACTGTGTCTTGACTATAGAGTGTGTGGAATAAAAAAGACAATATCAAATTTGACATTTTTTTATTAACTGCCTACCATGAGTCCGACAGTGTTATAGTAGTTCAATGTTAAATCACCAATTTTACACACTAAGGTCAGCCTGATGTGTCGTATCTGATGATGTCATCAGGGTTATTTTAGTCTGGGATTATCTACAACAGAAACACTGAGCTACAAAAAGCAGGCATAGAGTTTGAAAGACGCCGGCATTCACCCAACATAGAAGGTCGAACAAAAAGACTGTTCATTCGCATTATGGGAAATGTACGTTTCAACATTTTTAAAAGTTTGACTCACACAAATGACTAAAAGCCAAGACATCTCGACATCTGCCGTTTAAATTATTAAATCGTTTTTCATCATACCATTTATTTTTGATTTGTTCTTGTGTGAACTCCCCAGTTTCTTCAATTACTAAATGTAGTGTGATGAAATCTGTATTTCTCTCTGAACATTAATGAACTCAGATATCTGGCTTTTTTCCAACAACACTCTAAAAACACCGAGGTGTGTTGTAAGCAGCTTTAAAAAGGGGCACATTGAGATTGATTAAGACGAGCTGCAATATACAAAATGTGAAGGACTTTGTTCGGAGATGAAATTAATCAGACAGAACATGCCGATAACGATCTCAGACAGTAGTGAGTAATCCAGATAGCTGCACGGCTGCTGCTGGATCACTTCCTCACTGTTAGTGGCCCCCGATGTCTCCCGCTACTCTAGCAATATTTTGACACACTCTGGCTTGTGTTGCCTCAGCGCTGCTGTTTTCAACTCTCAGCTCCTCGTATTTACTCCCTCTCGTTCCCTCTCACCTCCCTCCACCACCTCAAAAATCTGCTCCGACATGAAAACCAGCAGGCAGGTTCACCCAGGGGGGATTCCTCTCCCAGTGAGAAGCTCAGGTGTGCAGCTCTGTGTGCTGCTGAACTCTGAAGTGTAAATAGACACAATGCAGAGAGTCAGTTTCAATATTTGTCGTTTTCTGTTGAGCAGAGTTTTTATTGCTGTTGAGAAATTGCCTTATTTGACTAATTAAACACAAGCCAGATATGAAAATTGAATCATCTCATCCATATTAACCAGCAAACAGTGTTCATACAGTTTACAGTGTAAACTCTTGATTAGTATTTTAGCCTTTAATTGCAGCATCTGCAGAGGGAACCAGGGCTTTATTTAAAACAAAGCCTCCCTGCTTTCTGATCTGCTTGTTTAAAAAAAGTTGTGAACGTAAAGCTGTCTTGATTCAGCGAAACGTAATGCCTTAATACAGAATCACACACTTGACTCTTGTCAGCTGTCAGCTTGCCAGCTGTCAAAACGGTTCCTCATCTTTTTATTTCATTAAGTTCTGTTCAGCTGTTTGTTCTTTTGGTGTTCAGTTACAGACATGTTTCCCTTCAGATGTTTTTTTATTTTGTAGTATCGCATTAAAAAAGCTTTACTGAAGCGCAACATTTTATGAAACTTTCTCAATTAATCAAAAAAGTTTTCACGCTGACTTGTGGTTTTTGCCTTTGTCAAAAAAAAAAGTTTATGCACTAAACGGATTATGGAAACGGATTTGCCAAATAAATTCTGATGTAACAGACTTTTGACTCCCATGACTGACCAGCTGTTCCCGCTGTCACTGTCTTCTTTGTATATTTATATTGTCTTCATCTCCAGACAGCATGAAACATGGCCGATATTAGCCCAACGTAACTCATTTTTTTTACCAAACCTAATAAAATCTCCTGCGACCCACCTGTGGGTCCCGACCCAGTTTTTGGGGAATGACTGCCGTAGACCTTTTCACCAGAATAATGATCTGAAGAGGATGAACTAATTATATATTTCACAAGAAAGGATTTTTTTTTTTTAGGAATCTAACCAGATCCCTGACCCCGGTAATCCTTTTGTGACCTCTTTGATCCCACTAGTAACCCTATTAGGGGTCCTAACCTTTAGGTTGGGAATCCTTGATTAAGATCACTGAGTTCAATCAAAGGGACAGATGATTGTATCTTCATACTGCAAGTATACAGTGCAGTCAAACATATCAAAAGAGTTTCGAGTTTAAAAATACCAATGCACAAAGTCAGTTCCTGCATTTGAAAGCAAGATGAAAAGAATATCAATACGTTAATGTGATCTGGCCTTGCTGACTGGGGCAGGACAGCGTGTAGGCATCAAATATAGCACCATAAATATAAAAAAAAACAACAATAAAAAGTAAAAAGAGTACAGATGCCGTCTTCTCCTTGATCATCCTTTGGTGTGTGAAATAGACTAAAGCAGAGACCGTGTTATTCTCCACATTAGAGACAAAAGAATAAATGCGAGGCTGTCTGATACAGATACTGTATGTCTGAACACGTCTGAACTTTGGACATCAAGAAAAAAAAAACAGATGAAACAAACAGTAAGGTAATGAGTGCTGCTGTTGAATGAGATTTGTGGATTCACACAAATGATCTGGGACGTCGCAGCGTCTCCTGGGGACAGACTCAAACACTTGCCGTTGTTGGGTCAGCGGTCCGGTTCGCCCCGCCTGCTGCCTTCCACCTCCACTGGGAGACTCACAAAGGAAAATTAACTCCACCGCAAACACCACATACCTCCTGGGAACTCCAGTGACCCAGTCAACATCACTGAGGGGTGCGTGAGAGTGTGAGTATGTGTGAGAGAGATAAAAAAAAGAAGAAATAGAGACAAAGGAAATATTATAATCAAGCAACAGTGTTTTGGAACATTCTCTTTCAAAGATCATAACAATGTCCCAAGAACATAGCAGTGGGTTTTGCATGTTTTAGTTCCTTTATGTACTGTAACTATGTTTGAACTTATTTTTCCAGGCAGCCATTTGCTTCCATTCATTTTATTGTTATGAGCTAAAACAGACTTTTCAACTCAATCTGTACTTATTTTACTGTCCTGTTGTGGCTTAAACAAGTCAAGCAGGTCTGCATATAATATTTTTTCAAGTTGTAGAAAAATGAATGGAAACTAATGACTGCTTCAAAGTTTTAAACAAAAACATCCATAAATCTGATATATAGTTTATATGTTTTGCAGTTAAAAAGCTAAAACTTGTACGTTGCAACACGCTGATATGTTTTATTAAGGAGCCTCAAACTTCCCATCCATACTGTGTCCGTGTATTCTGTCCATGAAACCCAAGAGGGCGTGTTTTGAAGACTTGTTTCATGTAATGAGCGGAATTTGAAATGTGATGCTGAAGGTTTGTAAGAGTAAGAGTTTTTTTGGAAGATATCAGACGACCCGTTGTTTGAGGATATGTTGCTGTAAATTGGCTGCTTGTCAGATTATCAGTTTGTCAGTACAAATAAAGGCTGAAACCAACTAGTTACATTGCTCATTAAAGACCAGTAAAATCACTTTAAACCAACATATTGGTCAGCTAAACAACATCTAAACCCGAACCCATTGCAGGCGTCATTAGCAGATTGTAAAACAGTACAAAAAAGCATCACACAATGTCATGTCAGCGAGCTGGTTAATAGATCCTGTCGTCCAGCCGTCCACCCATCTGTCGCATCTCCTCCCCATACTCTCCTCCCATATGGCCTTGAGGGGTACTTCCAACCTGTCCTACCCGCACACGACCCCAACAGATTATCAAAGCCTTCATCTGACAGGGGAACGTCCAACACGCTCCTCATCTTGACTGCTCCATCGCCCAGGAACTGTTTCTTTCTCTCTTCTCCCTGAAATCCACTTGGCAGCATCGGGCCTCCAGCAGAGAGAGCGTCCTGTCAGTATTTGAAGGTGGTGAATGTTTTTCAGGTCAATTTCTTAGATATGAGTTGGAGGGAGCCGGCTACATCACTGGAAGGTTCAGAAGACCTTTATCGTATGTTCACGTGGTTGATCACTGATACGAATAGAAGAAAACAACGTCAACCTCTATGGGCAGCAGTAATCGTGACGGGAGCAAAGGAAGAACTAAGATGACGCAGTAAAAAGAGCGACAAAGTCGTCTTGGAATGTTGGTTGGGGATGATGGATGGGTCAGACTAACACCAGACTCTCGAGGTTCGTGTTCTGTGTGAAACCAAAAGTCAGCGTTGACTTATTTCACCTAACGTTGGTTACGGAACTTACGCAGTACTTATTTTAACCTAATGAAAGTTTTGTTGCCTGAACCTAAAGTTGTTTTCTTTCAATCCACAATGCAAAGTCTCACTTTCATAACGAGGCAGGCACACTTTGGCCCTTCTGAAGCAGTAGAATTGTCAGTGAAAACCACTGATAGTGCCTATTCAATTGGCTGGAAACATTTCAAATGGGTGTCATAGAAAGATGTTGTGTAATACTGTAAGACAAAAAAAAGTTGTTAACAGTGTCCCAGTCCCTCTGTATAATCCAGTTTTTATTGAAACACCAGAAGTGTGAATTTGTAGGTCCTTTGTGCAGCTGGAAATCTTTAATGTGAAACATTGAGTCATTGTCAGTTCCTTAATAAATACCAACTAAACTGAAGATAATGAATACATAAAAATGGGGTATAGGCTTTTAATGTGAAACAGTACTGTTGAGTTCAATAATAATATCTTAACAAAATGAAAAAACATCATAGTTTAGAATTAAATCAGTGAATGTATTTCTATAATAAAAAAGAGAAACTCAACATGACTATTGTCACACTGATGGAATTGATGCTGTGGAAAATGACACTATGCTGCATTTATCTATTGTAGTACAAATAAACCTGAAGAAGTGATCCACTTCTGTTGTGCTGACTGTGTGAGGAGTTTAATGAACTCGGCATTGATAAATAATTCCATTCACCTCCGTTGCATCTCGGATAAATAACAGATGTCTTTTTGATGTTCTCTTTAAGATGATCATTTACTGGAGGTCGCCTTTTTTTTATTATCCGCGATCGCATCTTTCCCAATACGCTAAACCAAAATTGCTGGACGTCACCTTTTAAGCAGCAGACACACGTCACACAGACTGTGATGCACGAGCTGAGGAAGCGACGTCAAGACAGTATTCATAATGCAACTGCAGAAGGAGGAAGCTTACTCTAGTAATAAAACCCATCTGTGCAGCAGTGCGTCGGGCCTGAGACCCACTTCATGATACAAACGCATGGACATACATTGTACACAGTGTTTGCTTTAACGCTGTCTTTGCTCCTCTCACTTAACATGCTGATACAACATGTCTGCTCAGCAACCGATGATAAAAAAGACTCAGCTGTCAGGTTGCTCTCCAACTTGGCAATTGCACACTCGCACCTTCCCCCCCAGATGCATCCCCTCCTCTTTCGCTACCCTTTCCTTTGTCTGCCTCGCTCATTTCAAGTCACTGTCTGCCTCACTGTCTGTCAGTGTTTCCCTGTTGTTATTTTAGAATCCATCGCAGGGTATTTAGGTCACATGCGGTTTCTAGCCCTGGCAAGGTATGAATAATGCAGACTTCTCTCATTACACCATGTGCTAACCCTCTGGATTGAAAATCAATGTGCACTCAAGTGGCTGGCGAATGAATGGATCTACCTCGCCAGCCGCTCCGCCAAAAGAGGAGCGAGGAGAGCGAGGGCTTCATCTCGTGGTGTACCCTAAAGGTTTTAACAGCATTTTTTATTTTAACAGGTTCCAAGCCTTTACAAAATACAATATGCTTTTCATCTGCTGACTGCGAGGGGCGGCGCGTCTTCGTTCACTGAGGGCTGAATGTGATGAGAACAAGGCTCGTGGAACAAAAAAAAAAAGAAGTACGGACAAGATTATTGGTCACCGGTTAGCATAGAAGAACGTCTGAAAACCAGACCATTGTCGGGGCCGTATGACTGATTGAAGAAGGGGCTGAGAGGTTTTTTACCCCCACTGTTTCCAACCTCTCAGTGCACTCCCTCCTACAGTTCAACCATAGTTCACATTGCCAGGAGTCTCCTCAACCCGTCCCCCCCCCCCAGCCCCACCTTCCCCATGTAGCACTCGGAGAATCCTTTGCATACATGCTGCCGCACATTCCACACATATCCTAAAACGTGTTTACGACATGATCCACAGTTTGTCTCGAGTTTTGGAAAGGTGCCCGAGCTGCTGCGAGCAACACCGGTTACCCACTGTGATCACATCGGCCATGGGGGGGGGGGGGGGGGGGGGGGGGGGGGGGGGTTTAATGGTGAGGTTTTTTTTTAATGGGAGAGACCCCCCCGACATCTGGCACACATCTGGAGCTGTTTAATGAGAGGCTCAGTCTGCCTGACACTTCACTTCGAGCCCACCATCAATCCGCTTCAGTCTGGAGTTGTCAAGATACTTCAACCCTCATCTCCTCTCTGGCGAAAGCCCAACGATGTCGATACATGAATGATAATACTCCTGCAAGGGGAAAATTAAGAAAAAATGAGCAAAACTAATTGGGGAAAGCTTCAATTTGGAAGTACATCTTGTGGTGTTTACTCCCCAAAGCAATAAGCAACCTGTGATGCGAGGCGTCTTGATTACAGAGCTTACTGTAATTTATTGATATGATTTCATTGCAGACCGAGGGCTTTTTCTACACCGCGTTTGTGTCTTTCAGCCTTGAGGATTTGTCCGATGACAGGTAAAAGATTGTTACTGGGACTGAATCCAAGCTCATTTTAGATTTATTTTTTGGAGAAAAAAAAAAAAGGGACTTCTTAGTCAACAAACAAACTGGTACAATTCTTAATGCAGCGCTAGTGTTTTGTGGGAGGTAAATATCCAAATGCACATCTTAACTGATGGTCTCCCCTGCCTGTGGTCACAGTGCATTCTCCATGGTAGCCGCCCCTAAATCAAGAAAATGGCTCCTTTTGTATGTTCATTAATAGGCACAACATGCGTCAATACAAAACCCCAACTATTCTTTGAATGGACTTTGATTGAAAGTCGGCCTTTTTAACAGCGACATTCTTATTCTCGGTCTGTAGCAGCTTGTCTAGCTGTCCGCGCTCTTATTTATTACCCCTTGAAGATGAGACAATGAAAAAGCAGTTCTCAGAGCTGTGTTTGCATTGAGAGGCCCGCAGCACAAAGCAGCCGGAGAACATCTCATTGTTCGACATGGAAAGCAGAGATGCGGCTCGCTTCAAAGATCGCTTCTTTTTCGGTGGTGGTGGGTGGTAAGGGAGTGGAGGAGGGGCTCCGAAAACTAACCGTGAGGAGTGGATTTCATCACAGGAAGGGATGTGGGGGCAGGGAGAGCGAGATGGAGATCCAGGAGTCAAACGCAGGCCAACGTGAACTTTCCAGTGCTAAATTTGGTTCACATCTATAGGAAGCTTTACCGTACTCAGGTTTGTGCCCTGGAGAGAATGCGAACACTCTGAAATATGGGCAAGGCTTGAGATTTAGATAAATGATCACAGGAAGTGTATCCTGTTGTTGCAACTGAGGTTTTTATAAGAGCCTCAAGTGGCACTGCAAGTAGAGTCTGGTAGTTGCGGCAAAACGAGACGCAAAGTCCAGTTTTCACAGTGTTTCCCGTCAATTTAGTTTGGACTCAGAAATGGAAAAAGGAGTTTGGAAATGAGTTGGTATTCTTACGCTACCCACAAAGGAGCTATTTAACGTGTGTCCGTGAGTTGTGTGCATGAACCTGTAATGATGAGGCAGAGAGCCCAAGTCTGCACTGAGAGATAAGTTGGACGGATGTTTGCTCTCATTCATAGAGAGCCAGAGCGCTTTACTCTGCTAAATGGGCTACGGATACTCCACAACATGAAGGCAGACTCTGAAATACACACAGAGATGGAAAAACATGGAGGTATCAATGGAAAGGCGCAGACAAACACACGAGTGCATATAAGCAATGTGCACACACACACACACAAACACATCCTCATATGAGACTGCAAATTGACTGCAAGTAAATATATTGAAAGGATGATTCAGATTTATTACAACTTGGGTCTTATTTTCATAGTTTTGTCCACAATTAGTAATAATAGCCCTGTACTTAGCAAGTATGTTCCTGGGATTATTGCAACATTGCTACACATTTAAAATAACCCCCCAAACGTCTGTTGTAATCTATTCATCACATTTCCCAGACCGACTTCCTGCTTCAACTTTCATCTACCAAAGTTGTGTGGTCGCATACTTTTCCATGTGCAAAAAGTGATTATTTCCCATCAGGTGGCAAACTTCCGGTTCTGAAAAGTGAAGCCAATGCAGTGGTGCCTTGAACTTGCATTCTTATATCTAATCTATATCTAACAGCCAGAAGATGGCGACTCCTCCAGTTGGTAAAAATAATGTAAAATTGTATTGAAGTCTATGAGAAAATGACCCTACTTCTCACTTGATTTATTACCTCAGTAAATATTGTAAAGATGAGTTTATGGTCTCAATGGCTAGTTCAAGTCTTCTTCAATACAGCATGATGTTCATTCAGTACATTTTGGTCCCACTTAGAGTAAAATGGACCATAAAGCAGGCTACGCTTTAGGGCGTGGCTACGTTGCATTTGACAGGTCAATACCACAACGTTGTTCGGTCTGGGAGTTGTCTGTGTTTCTGTGTTATAACTTTATCTCTTTCATGAACTGAGAACACACTGTGAAAGTTAATTGTAACATTTTTGGCGCCTAAAAGTGTTATTCAGTGTTCGGTTATATTTAGCTCCACCCTCTAGTGTCACTTGATGGCGACTGCCCAAATGCCAAACTCAAAACGGCTTTAAAATGACAGTCCACATACCAATGGGTGACTGCGTCCACTTCTTAAGACTCTATATTGCTGATGCAATTGGTTGCATGAACGTTGGAAGCGTTACACACTGAGCTCCACTCTTACTTTCTGTTTCGCTACATAAAAGTCATCCCTCATGAGAGATGATATAAATCATGTGAATGTAAATGCTGATATGAATCTAAATTGCGGGGAATGCTGGGCTGGAGTCATCATTTAATGACGATCGATGTCCCTGATAAACAAAGAAGTAAATATAGAGATCAAATTTCTAAGTGTGAAAAACGCCAGTTCCCACAGAGCCATGCTGTCTCTGCTGTGATTCTTCACGCTGAGCGCTGGTGTTTGCTGTGCGTCTGCCTCGGTCGAGCCCTTTGTGTCGCCACAGCGCTGTATTTGGCCCCTAGTCACAACTTAGCTCCTAGCTCATCAATTACAGTAGGCTGAGCGCACTCAGCGAGTATTGGGGGCGACTGAATGCGTGCTTGTTGGTACAGTGGTAGGCTGAACAGATAGCATTATCAGGACTGGAGGGGCATCACATAGAGGCGGCTTTCTTCAGTCTCTTCATTTGCTGCTTGGCTTCAGGTTCCTGGCCTCCACCAGGACACACAACCGATGAACAGATCCCTGTAATCGAGTGAGTTTGTCTTGGGGGAAGGCCAGCAGACTGTGGAGTCCTTTTTTTTTTTTCTTTCTTTTTTTTGGGGGGGGGGGGGTTGAGAACACGAACAAAAGGTTGTTTATGTGTGGAGGCTGTTCTCTCATACAGGGAGCTGGGTTAGCTGTGTCGTTTGTGCCGATGCAGGCAGGCAGGCTTTGAAAGGCGCTAAGCCACATACTCCTGGGTTCTGTTGAACAGCGGCAGCAGCACGACTGATTAACAACCGCTGGATGTATGGAGCCGAGGCAGAAAACAGCCGAGAGAGACAAAAGACAGACGAAGAACAAACAGCCTCAGTGACAGATTGGTAGTTTCACACGCAACAACGTTGTACTCGGCTGCTTCAACATCATTTTAAAAAGACGTTAAATGATTTCAATGAGTAATGACGGACAAGGAAACAGAATACAAAGACATTATATATTGCCTGGTTATTGATTGAAGATGATTTTGCATGCAATTTTTACGTCAGGACCATAGAAATAGTATAGGAGTAGAGGAGACATTGAACTGTTTTCTGTGCTCATTTGACTGGTACAACAGTAACTGGCGATCGTTGTTAGTCGTAATGGTGACGACACACGTCAAGTGTGTGTTGTTGCAGCTCAGCGTAGACAGCCGACGCACCTCCAGAGACAAATGGCTGGCTAGTTGGCTAGCTTGTTCTTTATCCGGGGCGATGGGAGCATTTTCTGTAAACAGTGTTAGCATTATAGCTAGCAAGCCAGCTAACTAACCAGCTGTACGTTAGTAAGATAGCTAGCTTGCTAATTCCACCATCTCTTAATGCTTCAGAAAATAAGCCGGACAAAGTCGTCCCTCATCTGGCGATAGCTATGTGCTTTCCTAAGCTGTGACATCGGCTGTATATGATGGTATTCTACCACTATGGTCAGGGCAATCTCACAGAAGAAAAACCTTACTTGTTCAGTCAAGCTATGTTCTATCAAAGAGATAATAAGTCCCTTTATTCCCCCCCTCTTACTCTCCCTCCAAAGCACTCTTGATGCCTTTGGCAAAAGACCTGACCCGGTGGATCTGTAATGGAACCCCCCCCCCCCCCCCCCCCCCCCATACCTTTCCAATATCAGACTTGAGAGGGCTGTGTGCAACAATATTGCCAACTTTTTTGAAACTTGCCATGTTTGCACAGGAGTAAAAGTAGGCAGGATTTGAACTTTTCTCTCAAGCTTTTTCATTCTTCACACAGCTATAGTTCCATCAATTTGCAGGTGCAGAGACTGTAGAGAAGTGTGTGTGCACCATTATCTGTTACATTTGACAATACTGAATTCACTTCAACTCTTCACACAGTCAGCACAACAGAAGTCAATGTGGACTGTGGATCCCTTTTCCTTGCTTTGTCACAAAATGCAGTCAGTGTAAACAATTATTTATCCTTTTATATATTTCAATTGTTTCACCTGTTGTCACATGACCAAATTTCCATACTTAGAAACTGAGCAAACGGTTGCTGACAAAGCTCCAGTTAAAAGCTCCAGAAAAAGCCAGTAATTGGGCCTTGGGTAAAGATGATTTTGACAGAAGTTGTCAAACATCAACCATTGATCCTCAAAGCATTTTTATGTAACATATATATATATTTGTCAGACTTATGTTGGGACCCTTTGGGGGTTGAGAACATCTGGTCTGATTTATAGTTCCACTTCTGTATGACCGTTTTGGGGCATTTGACGTTAAAATGTTATCGAGCTCTTTTTCCTAAATTAGGAAGACAAACTAAACGGTGAGCCAAAAAAGGGAAACTGGAGAATTGTAGGAAAGCAGGACTTTTGGAAGACAGCGAGCCAGAGAAGAGAAGAACTGGCTCAGCAGAGGGAAAGTGGGGGTGTGGGGGGGGGGGGGGGGGGGTGAAGGGATGTTAGCCATCCTTTGGGCAGGGTTCTAGTCCGGGTCAGTGTTGGACCTCAGGAAGACCCTTCTGCATTCCTGTCCTCTGGGTGACCCCTCCTCTAGGCCCACAAGACTTATTGGAGTAATCAGCCCCTGTCAGCACCTTGGTTATGCTGCATGGACTCAATCCAGTAAATGTGAATGGGACGTGTAATAGCACCTGATGAAAAGTAAGTTTGTTTGTACTGAAAGGAGTCCCTGCGAGTTTTCTTTTCCTTTTCGTCCACTTTTTTTTTTCGCTCTGTGTTTTGCTTTCTCCCCATGTTCCTCTGTTTGTATCAGGAATAGGAAACGACTACATTTAGAGGGAAGAGAAACCCAAGACCGTTTTCATTGCAAAAACAGTTTTTTAGGCTTTCATGAACAGAATAAAGATTAGTAATACGTTTCAGCCGGATAGAACATTGTAAAAAGAGGAGAATAAATTGCAGTACCAAAGTTTTTATGCTGGGATTGCTGATAAAGATGCCAATGTAAATTAGTCATTTAATGTGTGTATTCATCCTGTCTGGATAATAATATTTTCAAAACAACTGACTATTTTTCTCCTTTTCTCTATTTCTCTCCTCTTAGGAAACACTATTTTGATTTTAGTGACCCCTGCGGCCTGTTTTTAGCCACACTACAGCTCTAAAGATATGGGCAGATAGAAAGTGAAGCATATTTTTTACCTTACTTTATTCACATGAATTTGACCGCTGGACTGTTTCTGCAGTTATTTTCCTAAACATTCAATGTATCAAATGTGTTGACTGCTGTAGTTAGCTAGCAATATACGCTGTGTTTGTGTCTGTGTGCCATCTATATGTCCGACTGATCTCACAACTCCCCAGCAATTCCAGGTTTATCTATTTTCTTCGTTCAGTCCTGTTTTGATCTTTTGCTTATTATGGCCACCGGTTTTACGATCCTGTTAAAACATTGTAAATGTAGATATGAAAACTCAGTTTGATTTCATTAACTGTATTTACAATCATGCATCTTTCCTCTTCCTTTGCAAGCAATCGTGTCTAAAATTTGCGTTATGTCTTAACTTACCTTAATATGTCATATTGTGGGGCGTAATAAATAATTGCGTACCCTGCGTAACACTTTTTCTTTCATGACTCTGAAATGAAAGTTGTTCAGGTACAATAAGTCAACACTCATACAATACACAATTAATGTAGCCTTTGAGCCAAAAAACACACTTGATTTGTGATTGTGTACGACAAAATTGAAGTTCTAATGTGGTTGTTGAACACAGCTGCACTGATTAAAACAGAAGCGTATCTGCTCTTTTAGACATGTGTGAGTTATACTGGAAAACATTGCTGGAATGTCTCTGGTGTAGACGGGGTGTTAAAACTAATATTTTAATATTTCATACTGTATACAGACAAATATGTTTTGATTACCAGACCTGGTATAATAAATGCTTCTTCTAATATATCCTGGATGACACAGCTTCTGATTCTGCTGGCAATTTTAGCAACTCATTATTTGACTACTTGGGCAAAAGCAAGAGATCCTAACAGTGAGTTAACAGTGGAGATTAGTGCAATTTATCAACAGCTGAAATCACAGTCCATATAAAGTGATCAGAATTTTAAAAACAGGGGAAAACTGTGTTTTTCTAATACTGTTGCCTTGTGCCTCATGAATGTACAGTCTGTGTTGTTATTGTATTACTGTACCGTGATGTTGGGAGTCCTTGTGGGGGAGAAAACGGCAGAAAAAGAGCACGCTGAAAAGTATTGATTTTCTGGCACCGCCCTGCTCAGATTAAGAAATGCCAATACGAGGATTCCACCCCGACTCTCTGGTTCACGTCGAGTTCACATGTCATTTTCTATAATTCTGACAAAATCAAGATGCTTAACTGTGATGTAGTTAGCCATGCTGGGCCGCCCTAGGGCTTTCTGATTGAATTAGGCGTCTGTGTTCTGCCATTTGGTACTAGCCTGAAGTATTTCCAACACTTAATGGGGGCAGAAGTTATTTACTGTTTCCAAAGATGGGATTAAAAAAAAAAAAAAAAAAAGAACAATGTTGCTGTTCATAAATTCAGCAATTAGGAGTCTCCCAGCTTTCTTACAGCTAATGTAATGTTTACTTTATCCTAACAAGCCATGCTGTGACTGCCTATGCACATAATACATCAGCAGATTTTACATGGGATCTAGATTCTGAATGCCTGTTTGACTGTGACTGCAGTACAGTATATAGACACATAGCAGCTCCAACCAGTATTGCAAAGAAATTACAGAATGTGCTACATAACTGTCATAGCTAATACATTTAGGTTAACTATTATTTAAGTTACACACAGAGAAATATGAAGAAATCAACAAAAACACAAGACAGAATTGGATTGAGAAAGAAAAGGTGATGCAGCAAAAAATATATATCTTAAGTAGATCGTTAATTATGTTTGTGCAAATTCTCACATTTCAGACATTTTGACTTGTCACTGTAGGAACAGCATGCATATGAAACTGAGACAGCAAGAACAATACTAGAATCCTGAAACTGAAGCAGATAAATAGAATTCAGAAATTATCCATCTTTGTACTTCCATCTGTGCGTTATTTAGTGTGGCGTATCAAGATGTCTGCTGTTAAGAAAACATTTTAACTAATTATTTGAGATTAAAAAAACTACCTAAAAGATCAATAATGTATTTCAGGAGGTGCTTTTGTTTCTTTTCCCCTCTTCCCCTGACACACCCTTGAGGGGGTGCTGCTGCTGCTGCTGCTCCTTTGTCGTCGGCGGGGAGGGGGGCTGCTGCTGCTGCTGCCACATACGCTGGTGGAGGTGTGTGCGCGCGGATCGGGGAGGAGCTACGGCGTGCGCGATTTAAACATTTTTTATTTTTGCTGGCGGATTCGCGGGCCACATAAAATGACGTGGCGGGCCGGATCCGGACCGCGGGCCGTATGTTTGACACCCCTGGTCTAGATGCACCGGGCTTTTTAAGTAACTACAATGTAAACCCATCCGCGTCATCATTAGACGCTCAGAGAAAATGCTCCAAGAGCGTGAGTCTAAAAAACAGAAAAAAAACAGATGAGACGGTGAAGAATACACAGGAATTTCAACCAGAAGACTGCATTTCAGTCCTGTAGTGTTGTTTAAAGTTAGGTGTTTTCCGTACTTGTTACTTTGTTCGTGTTTTACTTACGCATTTATTATAAGCCCAACCATGTGTTTTTGTTTGAACGTCAAATACTTGTTTACTGCGACTGTGGAAGAGCTTTATACTTTGATGCACCAAGAATCAGTATGTGGCGAGTTGGGATAAGATCGTGTTGAGAAATAGAAATACATTCAACATGTTGGTTTAACATCAAGGATACACACATTTTGTTACAAAACTGTACAGGAAAGATTGTACAAAATGTATTGATTTATTTTAACATTTCTTTCTTTGTATGGATTAAACAAGAAAGACACAATGTGCTATTAGCAAGCTTCAGAACTTTTGTGTTTTTTTAATTTTGGACAGAGCCAGGCTAACCGTTTCCAACTGCTTCCAGTCTTTATGCTAAGCTATGCTAACGATGTTCTATCTCCAACTTTGCAGTTAATACACAGATTTGGGATTTATATTGATCTCCTCGTCTCACACTCAGAAACAAAGGTGAATAAACGTACCTCCCAAAATGTTATAATATTTTTAGATGCTTCATGCAACTGACTACAAGAAACTGAACTTGATTCAGTGTAGCATAATTTATTAACAAAAGTCATTTTATTTTTATTGTCTTTACATTTCACTATGTTTTTGTGAGTGTCTAAGCACCAGTGTGTGTGTGTGTGCGTTCATGTTCGAGATGGCCATCAATAGAAACAGAGTGGAGGGAGAGATTAGGCAACTTTGTGTGCTAATCCCTGTGAAATCACGGGCCCAGGGGGCGAGGTGGGGAGATAGGCGAGTGCCTCTCTGATCAGACGGGCTGTGGCTCACCGTGTGAAGCCGCCTGAATGCCCGGTAATCCCTCCCAGAGCCACAGAGAAGCCCGCCTGACTGATGGGCAGCTCCCCTCACTGCAAACACCCCGGCTTCTGCCTCAACAGTTCATCACAGCCGCGACTGGGAAGACTACGGGCGGGTTAAGGAGGTGAGGGCTGAGGTGATGGCTTAGTGGGGAGAGATGAGGAGAAGGTTGATTTCGCTGTCAAATAAGCAGTGCAATCGCAGCGGTGTTACTTTGCTTTTGTCCAACAGTTCTGCTTCATTTCTGGATTTAAAAGTAAAATATGACCAAGTTACACTACTTGCATCATAATTTACTACGTATCTTTTATCTTTTGCTCTATTATTTATAAATTGATGTAACACAACAGTAATTCATCAGAAACTCCTCTCTCATAAAAAGTTGCAACACAAGTCATACTCTGCAAAATGCCTGGTGCTTTCTTTACAGGGAAGTTGTCAACTCTTAACCCTGATTTTTCCACTACATCTTCATCAGCAGTTGGAATTTATAGACTTCATGATGTCAACCCCCTCTGGCAACTGAGCAAACTCCTTCTGCTGATAGAGACTGAGAGATGCAGTTGATGCAGTTTAAGTTCCAGATCTATATTTACGCCTAACACAGTCGGATCTCTACTGTAGCTGAGTTATGACTCACACAGGAGATCAAATTTCTTATTAAAGTGCAGCAAAACATCATAGGTTGGAATGCTTCGATGGCTTTGACACAGCAGTCATAAAAGACTAATTGTTGATTTAAAGGCAATGACAAAAGGGATATTTTGCCATTAACTCTAAAGGAATTGTTAGATAGTTTTTCACAGCTGGCATTTGGTAGGTTTCTTTGAGAAGGACTCATACATGACTCTAGACGTTTGAGTTTAAACTAACAGAAATAAAAGGAAACCCAATTCTGAAACTTTTTTACATTTTAGTCACAGTGGAAGCAAGCTTATCAAACAGGCCCAGACGTCCTTCTCCTCACCGCCGTCCTCCAGCACCTCGTGGGGGAATCCCTGATTGTTCCCAGGGTAGATTGGATTTCTACTCCCTTTAGTGTGTTCTGGGTCTGTCGTCCACAGGGAGCTATTATCTATCAATTGTCTCAAAGTCAATGGTTTTTTTGAACGGGTCTTTAGTTTGAAGTAAGTTCGGTGGTTAACACAAGCTTAAACGTTTTTGAGATTTTTGTTCTACTATATGTAATACGTCGGTGAATTTTGAAGCTTGTACTTGTTTAAAAGGCTCCTACAATGAACTTTCATTTCGTGTCCCTGTGGACGAAAGCGGTAGTGTTTCCGAGCACAAGAGTCCCTTTTTAAGACATTAATAACTGTATAGAAATAGCCAATCTTTTCGCTTGTTTACGTAGATCAAACTTCTGAAGAATGCATTGGCGCTTCACAAAACATAGAAGTGGTGCTCATTTGTGAAGATTAGCTGAACAAAACAAGTAAGTATCATGAACTTGTGTTTTCCACAGGGTTTATTTTCTGCAATAATCCAAAATCCAATGAAAAAATCCATTGGCTTTTAGAAGAGGGAACCAGTGAGATGCCAACTTCCGGGGTTGGCCTGCAAAAATACATCATCACTCTATTGCCCAACAAAGACAAAATCCACAAGCGTGGGATTGGGCCTATACCACTGGATCTGACCAATAACCAAGAAGTATATATATATATATATACACACACAATATAAACAAAACAAAAAAACATGAACACATTTCCAATAAAGCCTTTGCTGTAGAGTGAACAAACAAATTGTGTTGGACTGATGATATTACATTGCATTATCGTTGATACAATATTTAGAAAAAAACACACTCACACACACTCATGCACATGCATGTGGCGACACACAGATACACAGAGACGCTCACGGACTTGATTGGAAATGAAAATGATCCGTCAGACAGTGTTTTGCAGGAGACAGAAAAGTAAACAATGGAGGCAGTCACATTAAGACACTTAGACAGAAGTGTAATTACTGCTTCTCCATCGACCCAAATTTCCAGCAGGGGACCCATTGCTGAGGGTACTTAGCTGTTAGGAGTAAATGAGCTCACTTTATTGCCTTCTAGTTTGTAATGGGTCTCTCTCCCATACCTCTGGCCAGCGGTGCACGTCTTTAACCAATCACAATCAGCCCGCGCAGTCAATGTTTATTAGCTATTGTCTTGTACTGAGCAGACAATAATGTGCACTTGACATGAAATGCCCTGTCATGACCACGGGAGGCTTGTGCTTATAACTTCCACTCAGCGCAGTTCAATCTCTAACTGTGCAGCTGAGAGGTAGAGGTGGTTTATTACATCTGGCTTTTGTTTATAGGCTTGCTGGTCAAAAATCGACATTATATCTGCAGCACATGCTTCTATTGCAGAGTGTGAGACAGTATGTGTCTTATATTTTAGGTGTTATGTGTAGCATTTTAGCGTCAATTCATTAGTACGGAATTACTTCTTTTTTTTTTAAATAAAGCGTGCCCCAAACCAAAGCAGGTTCGAAATCTTTCTTCCAGTGTTTTTTCTAAATGTGTTGTTTAGTTCATATTGAATAGTAGATGAAATGTAAAAGGCCTATGTGTTTTTTAACTTGAGTTCATTCCCTTTTTAAACTCATGCTTTGATGATGTAACCCTTAAAAATTCCTACATTGGATCAAAAATGCTCATCTCATCTTTCAGTCTGGTCACAAATACATTTCTAATCATATTCCGCGGACGTCTGTGTCCACGACTTAAATAACGCAACAAACGTTTTTTTTTACTAAGCCTAACTAAGTAGTTTTGTGCGTTTTTCACAACTTTAACCACGTGTTTAAAATTGCGGAGTATTCCAGGAGAAAACAAGTTTCCCTTGAAACGTAGTTGAGAATGCAGTTGAGTTGGATCGGCAACTATGTATATCTAGATTGTATTTGGTGTCGAGACTCTGCTTCCTGTTTTTAAAGCTATAAAATAGCTCGCAGGAGGATGTTGGTGTTGGGAGATGACAACCGGCTGCAGCAGAGACTGACTTGCGGACATGAGAGTAACAGATTCAATAAACCGCCCACTGGCAATGTGCAATCTCAGCTCGTCCAGAACACACCGACGCTGGAGCTGTCTGCATGAACTAGCTCCCTGACTTTGTATGATTAACATTCTTGGAGTTAACGGGTTCATGTGAAATGTGGTCTTAACTGTGAAAAAGGAAAATGCAACACTTAAGCCACTTAAAACCTCTAGTTTTCCTACAGCCATTGAGAAAACAGGTACACAGGTTGAGACCACGTTAGCAGCGGTTGTGGTCCCCACAGGATGAATCCTAAATGACTTTTTCCTCTAGCGCCACCATGTGGTTGACATTACATTTGTGGTTTTGAGAGAAACTTCTCAACAAGTGGACGAAAGGACTGCCATGAAATTCAATTTGTCCAAAGCTTTGTTTGAGTCTTCTGAGCAAATGTTAGCATGCTGTTAACATTACACCCGCTAAACATCAGCAAGTTAATGTTGTCATTGTGAGCGTGTTAGAATGTCTCAAAGCACTGCAGAGATTCATGGCTGTCATAACATTTCTATCAAGCTCCGGCCACTTCATTATAAAAAGGAAAAGTTTCTTTTTTTCTAAACTTTCTTTGCGAGACCAAAACACTGTATGTGTTATGCTCCTGAAACTAAACTTTCTTGGACCCAAAAGTAGAACTCAAGAAAAGACTGGCAACTGTTCACAGTGGATTAATTCAGAGAGACGGTTTGTAGGCTGAGAGCCTCAGAGTGGAGCAGGGCAAGCAGAGAGAGACGGACTGATGGCTGGGAAACAGACTGACGAGGTGCAGGATGAGACAGGCAGACAGGTTATGGACCTGAGTCGCATTAACTCAAGGTTAGACAGGACTCAGGTTAACACAAAACTGAACTAAGGCTTTAGTTTTGCCGAGGCGTCGGGACCACGTTGGTGAACTTAATGATCTGTCGGGAGTGCAGAGCCGGGGTAAAGATATACTGCAGGAGCTTGATGAGTGGATGAGTTACAGGTGTGCAGGTTGATTGTTAGCAGGAGTGAGACATAGAGCCACACCCGACTCCTCACTCCTAACTTGATATCAATGTTGTTGAACTAAGTTCATTTAGCTTACATATAGTTAATACATTCAAACTTTCAGATGGCGTAAACACTGTTTCTGTGTCTACAAAAAAGCACAGTTCAATGATAAACACCCTACTTCTCTCTGTATGAATGTTACTAGTCTCCCATGTCACGGATCCAGCCTCATGAATTGCTCATTTTGTTGTCGTTGTCTCTTGTATTTGCTCATTAAGAAGATAATTTGCATTTGAATTTTTGAGATTCACACATCTGGCAGCAGTTTGACCCGTCGGAAACAGCTGAGGGTAGAAATCATCCATCTTAATGTCATTCAAACGGCAGCAGTGACAGCAACATTAATCATGATGGTCAATCAAATGGTCATGTGATTACAAAGAAAAAACAAACATAAACCAAAGTGAGCGATTTACTGACCTACAGCTCTTCCACAGCTTTATACTGCTGCCGTACGTTGTGTAGCTGCATTTGTTTTCATCTCCATAAACAGCTTTTTATGCAACTAATGGATGTTCTCTATATTTCTGACAATTACCACACTGAACACATTTTGTCTGCTTTAATTCTTCTTCTTGGACCAAAAATAATTCACCAACGGCACTGGTTAGGCTGCTACATACTTTATTTTTTATGCCCTCCAATAATAGAAAGAATGGATTCTATTACATTGTAGACACACTAAACTTAGTTCAGGGCTATTTTTCTGTATTACAGCATATTATAATCCCATTTGAGGCACATACTAATTTTCCTACTGAATAATAATGATACAAGTAAAATTACATTTGATTTAATGTTACTGATTATACAGTCGACCCAATGGAGGTTTTTAGAATCAGAAATATTGTATGAGGAACATTAAATTCAGTTCACAACCTATGAGCGACGGGTCCAACATGAACCCAAAAATGATGTGCCAAAGGTAGAACAGTTATTTCGCATGCAAGATTTCTGTATTTGTATTTTTGTCTGGGTGCTTCCCATTGGTTAAAACAGGGTGGGGCTTGTTTAGAAAAAGGGGATATCACTTACTTATGTTTTGCACCAGCAGTAGCAAAACGTATCGCCCAGGCAGCAACCTCCGATTTGGAAAAATGAAGCCAACGCGGAAGCGCTTTAAACTTGCATTCTCTCCACAGGCCAGCAGGGGGCGACTCCTCTGGTTGCAAAAAGAAGTCTGATTGTATAGAAGTCTATGAGAAAATGACCCTACACTTCTCACCGTATTCCAAAAACCAATGGTTGATGTCACTGCAACTACGTCCACATCTTATATACAGTCATTTATTTAGGTATTTACCAAGTAGTGCAAGTATTCACTACCTCACCAGGCTTCCAGCTCCACCTATTTCATGAGGACACATGAATAAATATCTCTGTGGCTTCCTCGTGTGACTGGGCTCTTAAACCTTATCCACCCTGCACTTAACTCCTTACAAATATACAATACAAATGTGTATTTTAAATAATGTTCTGATTATATCCACCGTAAAGTCACAATCTGTTCATAATGATTCTTGTTGACTCAGTGCATTTTGAAAAGCATTGTGATGTAAGTGCTGTAAAAGAGGTTTATACGGTCACCTTTCATGCTAACAACCCTCAATGTGCTTTTCTCAATCATAGTTTGCACCATTTTACAATAGTATTGCAGTTTAAGCGGGGGAAATAGCTGTCCATAAGCGATCAACTGGCAGCATTGAGTCTGTGTTTTTATTATTGTTGAAACGTATTATTGTCTGAGCCCTTTGCAGAGTGAGACGGAAGGGGACACAGAGAGCTCCCCTCGGGGTCAGGGGGTCACAGGGGGACTGCGGGACTGTAGCTGACTTCCGATGTTGTTCTCAGACGGTGACTAAACCAAACACAGACGCAGAATCGGTGGAAAGAGTTCACAGTGCAGTCTCCTGACAACTAGTCCGGTGTATTTTAATTTCAGTTTGACTCGCAGCGCTTTGGAGCGTTCTTTAGAATCCTGCTGACATTTTAATGTCTTCTCCTCACTGACTGTTTGTGTTGGTAACCCACTTTATTTTTTTCATTAAAAACAAAATAACAATCCAAGATCCCCTGCACCTGTCCCATGATGTCAGCCACGGTCACTTCTTCCTCTGATGAAGACTGTGAGATGCGATTGAAAGCACAAGAACAGTCGAGTAAATGGACCTAAAGATTATTTAGTCACTTTGTTTCTGGTGTTTGCCCAACGTTTTTAATAATAGAAAGGTAAAAGTCATATTGTATTACTGAGGCCTGCTGGTCGTAGTTGAAGGTCACATCCCACTCAACCTCAACATTCTCACTTTCCTCTGTATCTCAATGTCAAACTTCCTGTTTTTGCGTATCCGTCACTCTGTCTTTTCCTGATGGGACAATTCACTTGTTCTGGCTTTTAGTGCAGGAAGCAAATACATAACATTTCATATACTCATTTTACAAACTTTTGGGTGAATGTTGTTTGTCGAAGTGAGGGTACGTACTCTTGCTGCACCAGATAATGTAAAAAAAACAACAACAACACACTTTCAGAATAAAATGTTTTCTGTGTTGTTTTTTTGTGCCTCTTCAGACTCCCTGCCTCATTCTGGCTCACAGCTTTGTTCAGTGTGGCTATGGGAGGAAAAGCTCTTTGAATGAGGGACCCAGAGCAGAGTAGGAGCACCGCATAAAAGATGTTTTCTTTCTTGTGTTGTTTTATTGACAGTGTGAGGGGTTAATATAGCATGTGCCTTTGCTACGAGTGCTCCGTTTATTGTGAAAGAGTGTTCTTTTTTGTCTGTTTCGGTTGGTTAATGATCCATTGATGGATGGTTCAGCTTTAATTGTAGTGACGATATGAATCAATGCTTTAAATACAACCTGGAGGGAACAAGCTGTTGATCCTCTGCCTGCTCACACCTCTAAATATACACATATTTAAACCATATATATATCTGTGCCATTTATTTTAATAAGATTAAAAACTTCTGAAATGGGAAGGTATTTAAGTCTGTCAATGCTCCCTTACTGTTTCAATATGAAGAATTTATGCTAATGATGCACACCAAAATTAATCCTAATCTTCAGTTTCACTCTGTGTATCATGTTGCCTACACAAAGGCATAATTCCAATGCACGCTTTGGAATTGATACACAACCGGAGTGGAAAATATATGTGCCTCTGCCACGCAGCTTCAATTAAATTACCAATAGACTAAGTGCAAGTGTAACTAAATATAGCTGTTTGAACGAGGTTTGACCCACAGATGAATTGTGAGGACCAAATTCAGCTCTGCTCATAAATATGATATGAAATAAGGGTTTTTCTTGTGGAGAAGAAATGGGAATTTAAAGTGTACCTGAAGCTGCAGATTAGGGTGGTTTAGTTATCCACTTACTGGTCGTGTCGAAGCTCAGTACAGAGTGAAAACAGCAGCCGCCGCATGTGTGTGTCGTCCGCGAAGCTGTCAGGCTTTGCCCGGCCTTATTAAATGATCAGCTACGCTGTGTATTGTCACAGCCTGGTGAGTTTTGGCAGGGGCGGCCACGAGCTGCGGTGCACTGATGCCAAAAAGCGGCTTATCTTGATGGATGGGTTCATTATCACCTTCTAATTACAGGTGGATTTTCAGGTGTATTCATTACCCGCGCTGACCGGGGTTGTGTGCGTGCGTGTGTGTGTGTGTGTGTGTGTGTGTGTGTGTCCGGGGGTTACTGTTACATCGGCTGAACTGCAGGGGGTCAGCCGGTGTGTGTCGGGGGGGGTCCAGGGGTTCCTGTTTCAGCTCTGCTGTAGGCTCTCTGCAATATTCATGAGCTCCGTGGGGATCAGTGTGCTGTGCAGCGCCGCTGCCTCCTCTCAAACTGCCTTTTTTACTCCATCAAACACTATCACAAGTGTCGGTGTGCTGGCTTTCAGCACACTGACAACTGGGGCTGCAGGTACCATATATATATATATATATATATATATATATATATACTGTATATATTATATAGTCAATATAGTCGATTTACAGACAATTTATAGACAATTTACAGTTTTTCTTCATGCCTGAATTTTTTAGTAGGTTTATGATGTCGGTATTAAAGCTGATGATGATATTATTGGATTGAAGTTGTACATCTTGGGACCCCCTCACTGTCCCCTCTTTCTTTTTAAATTAGAAAATAAGTTATTTTAATAGTTTTTATCTTTTATGTTGTTGGGCCACTTGGGGGCAGTGGAAACAAGTTGTGAACTCTCCATTGACATATAACTTTTCAAGCTAATATGATGAAACAGTCTCTGTCCAGCAGACACAGAGCAACATTATAATTCATCATGTGTCTGGCGACCCTCAAAGTGTAATTCAATCTCCTTTTTTGGTCTCTACCAACTCCTCAAAAATATCTGCTTCTTACTAAATGCTCCACTATGTTCACCAGCTAGTTGCTGTTTGGTACTGAGTAGGTATACAGTGTTTTTTTAGAGCTAAACAATGAGCTAAAACTCTATAAAGTCAAATGGAGCTGCAGATTCAGGCGATAATCCTCTGTAGGTTCATCACTATGAGGGTTGAACACCAAGGCCCTCTCAGCGAAAGCTGACCACAAGGCCAATATGTGCTCACAGGGAGAGCTAAACACTAGAGCCCCCCTCAGCTCTTGCAGTGTGGGGCCTCCAGGCCCCTTGGTGTTTAAAGAGTGAGCTGACCACTTGGGCCCCTGGGCCCCTTTGCATCTGCATTGTGAGGGTCCCTGGACCCCTCAGTGCTTAAAGCATAAGCTCACCACTAGGTCCCCTGGGGCCCAGATGCTTACGTAAA
Organism: Pholis gunnellus; assembly: GCF_910591455.1. NCBI lineage: Eukaryota > Metazoa > Chordata > Actinopteri > Perciformes > Pholidae > Pholis > Pholis gunnellus. Next base: position 16,899,605 of record NC_136543.1, read on the forward strand.
GTACTGCATTCAAAACGTACTGAAAGTACCAAAATTAAAAGTACTTATTATGTGCTCAGATGTCGATCAGACCCTCATGGACTAACATGTTGTACTGTTAAATGATTACTTATTATCACCTTAGCTTAACCGAACACAAGCATCTTTAAATTTACAAATGCTATGTCAAATTATGACATTTCACCTGTAGCGGTCCTCATAAGTCATTATGTGGCATCACATAAGCATATAATGCATTATGATGATTGATATAATCAGAACATGATTTCATTAACGTAATGTGCATAGTAGGAGGTTGAATGTGCAGCTGCTGGACTTTTAATGACACGATGATGTAATCGATATACGATTATAATGGGCATATCTGATTATAATGCATCACGATGTGAGTCACTTGTCAGTTAAGCAAACGATGAAATGGTGGAGGTTGTGTTTGTGTGCACGATTCAGCTGACTCTCAGTTTCCTGTTAACTCATTATCAACTCATGCTGTTAGAAATCAGCGTGCGGTAGCTGCAACACGCTCAGTCACGAAGTTGGTGTTTTAAGTGATTGACATGTCATGCTCACATCAACAGCAACACTTTTGAGGATGGAATTAGAGCTGTGTGTGTGAAATAAGCCAGAAATGTATCTTTATTTATGATAAAATAAAAATAAAAGTTTCACTTCTGTTCTTTCAATCAAAGCTAAAATATAAATCTGTTCATTGACCGTACTCATAACTTTTACGTTTCTAATTGATTTAAGTTGTATTTTGTATGTCGGGCTGATCCCTCATGAGCTATAGCATGTGACTCTAACAGCTGTTGTTGTATTGCCAGCAGCCACATTCAGACCAGCATCAGCGCTGATAGATATGTTACCTATGACTTGATTGAGAGATTTACTCTTTGATCAGATATGAGACACATAACACGACTCCATCATGTAACCACCTTTTAATAACAAAGAGAAGACTTTCACAATAGCACGTATGCTAATGAGAAAACAAGGTGTATTAAAAAAAACACCTTTTGATGCGTTAAGTGAATGATCAGTTGGATCATTTTCTTTTGGCCACTACTACACTAACCAACTATTGAAAGGAGTGAATTGCATTCAGAAAGAACTGATTTTCCCTTCAAGTCAGCTGCAGGCCACAGTTATGCACCTTGTGGTCTTCAGTTTTACATCCTGGACTCTCCCGTCCCGAGCACTATTTGTTCTCACTTCAGTCTGTGGTCTGATACACCAGAAAAAAAACCTTGGGGGAGAATTGTTTTTCATGTCTCTTTTTTATCTTAAGTAAGTAACTTTAAGTAGCAAAACTTCAGTGAGGAAATACTCTGTTACAAGTAAAAGTCCTGAGCTTGAGTAGAGACACAGAAGTATATTCGGCAAAATGTAGTTAAATTGTGAAAAGTAGAAGTGCTCATTACGCAGCAGAATGGCCCCTTTTAGACCATTATATTATTGGATTATTGTGATGAAATACTTTATGAGCAGCTTTTTTATGTCGAAGCTGAGTTGAATTTGAACTGTTGGCTGGTTTAATCTGTAACAAAGCATCGTACTGCTTTGTACAAACAAATCATGTGTTTTGTGTGTAAAATTGAAGCAGTCAAATAAATGTAGTGCTCTGAGATCATGTTGTTGCTTTAGAGAATGGAGGTGTTTGCAGCCTCTTTCAAAATCAGATGTGGAAACTGTCCGGCAGAATAACAATCAACTCCGACTTTTGTTTTGAAATGTAGGACTTGGTTCAAGTATCCTTCTCAATGGTGTATATGACCTTATGTAACAATGATATAACCAAGTGTGTGTGTGTGTGTGTGTGTGTGTGTGTGTGTGTGTGTGTGTGTGTGTGTTTGAAAGAACATGGTCACAGATGCTATAATCAATTAACAAATTAAAATGAACACGATGTTTCACCATGAGCTTTGTTTTAAGAGGCCTGCTACTTTACTTTTCAAGAAATGTGACTGAGTGTGATTAGAGTTTACACGCCAATCATTTATTTTTTTAGGTTGATTATGATGCATCATTAACGGTTAACATTATAGTTTTTGACAGATTTATACTATTTTTTATATTTTATTACAACAGAGACGTTCACTTACTTAACTGAGTTTACAGTTGGCACATGACTTTTCTTATAATAAAATTACAGCTCAGTTGCATTATTTTATTAAAAGTAATTCGGTGGCATGTAAAGTGCAGGTATACTATATCTGTGATCACTAAAGGGAGATGAGCCAACATTATAAATCGTATTAAATGCAGCAATCACACTGATTCTATGTCTTTTTGTCTTCTCTTCTTCTTCTTATTATCTTATTATGATGCTGAGCCTTTTTTTTACTCAGAACACATTCTAACTCATTATCTTTATTGAGTACAAACTCCCTTCAAATGTCTAAAATCCAAATATTACACAATGAACATTAGAATATACTGTAATCCGTTACAGCCTGGCTCCATTCACTCTACTGCATCTACTGTAAAGCTCTGCCAATACATTAAGATCAAAGAGTTTATACAGTCGTCATCATCGTCGTCAGTACAGCAATCACATACATTACCTTCACAACATGCTTCTCACATTTTAAGTTGTTCAGTGCTATAGACTGAACCACAACTGATCTTGATTTTGCCCATTTTATCAAGACTTTGTGTCATTTTATTGAAGAGAAAAAGCAAAACAGGATGCTCCAGATATGTCAAAATAAAGTTCAGAAAAAATGTTTCCTTTTTACAAATTAATGACACTGAGCAGATAATATCGTCTGTAACTTCTGCAGTTTGTTAAATGTTATGACATTAAAAACATACTTTTGTTTATTTGCATTATTATTATATAAATACCTATTGGTCCTGTAACGCACATGGACATTTATATCTGTAGGAATTAAGCATTTTCCTGTCACTGTGCGTGAAAAGCAGCACCCTTCAGAGCACATAGAGCTGTGGTAATACTTCCTCAGCTTCAAGAAAAAAAAACGAAAAAAAAAAACGATTCAAATTTTAGGGACGCTCTTGTATTTTGTTCTTTCCAAGAATGAAGAAGTAAAAAAAGGATCTTTATAATTTGTCCGCCTGCGTTTCTTCTCTCCGCCTTGTTCCGCGCTGCGGAGCTGCAGTGATGTCAGCCTGCCTGGGTCATATGAAGGTCAGCAGCTTCGGAAGGGTTCATGCAAAGTTCACTCGCATATATTAGGCAATTCAATCTTTCATTCTCGGTGGCAAAACTAGTTGGAAATGAGCTGCACTGGGGGACGGATAACCCATTCGTCATCGGAGAGGAGAACGTGCTTTTAAACGCCGTCCGTGTTATTTTTGAGAATAGAAAAGAAAGATCCTCCAGTTCATGCGGGCTTTGCCGCTGCTGGTAACCGGGACGGGACGACTTCAATGACAACACGTCGGGATATCATCATTATTACTATTATTATGAAGAAGTCCCGTTCACACGTCCGTGGCAGCGCGCTGACTGGACACGATGCGATAAAATGGCAAATGAGCATTTAGAGCAGTCGTGGAGCATTTTGGTCCGAAATAATTCATGATTCCGGTGCGGGACGAAGGAGAACAAGAGGAGCGAAATCTGCCGTGCCAAGAAGAAGAAGGAGAAGAAGAGGAGGAGGAGAGGAGCAGCAGGAGGAGGAGGAGGAGGAGGAGGAGGAGGGGGGAGAATCAGCGGAGTTTGATGGAGTTGTGTGCGCTTATGCCGGTGATTTTTATCCATAACGCACAAGACTAGTTGAACGACGCGCCGTCATCATGTTTGACTGCATGGACGTGCTGGCCGTGAGTCCCGGGCAGATGCTGGATTTCTACACGTCCAGCCCGTCCTCCTGCATGCTGCAGGAGAAGGCTCTGAAAGCCTGCATCAGCGGACTGGCGCACAGAGAGTGGCAACACCGCCGGAGCGCACACTGTAGGTCCAACTTCTCCTCGTCTCTTGTTATTGTTGGTGTTGTGGTTTATTGGCTCGACTTAACGCCGCGTGGATGCAGCTCTGAGTGATGATGAGTGCTGTCTGATGAGTCAACAAGTTTGCCAAAAAAAGGGGGGCCTCCAGATCTGATAATTACTGCTGATCTGATAATGCTCGTTTCAAATCAGACAAATTAGGGAATTGCACTTTAGGAGTTGTTGGAAAACTCTTGGAAACGGGACGCCTGAACGCATCACAGGCGCTTCATAAAAACAATAGGAGGATTAATTCTCGAAACACAGAGGGGGGATATTTTTAGAGTGACACGATAAAGTAAAATTGTGTGTGATGACAACACAAAAAGTTTGTTTTTGATTGTAAGATTCCGCAGAAAACTCTTCAGAACTTTCCCAAAACGTCACATTTCACCACCGTGCGCCGTCATACATTCTCAGCAGTGGTAGCAGCCCCAAACCTGCTGATGTATGGCTTGTCTTAGATCAGTTCAGTTCAGAGAGCAGCGGGCTGGAGGAATGTGGAGAGTAAACACAGGCGGCGTTTCCACACCTCCTCCCCGGCCGCACATGACAGGAGGGGCGGCCATGGCGAGCCGCGAACCTCCGCTCTGTGACACTGATTTAGATAAATGACCCCGCGGACTTTTCAACAAGATTAGCGGGCTGCTATCGTAACATGTCCACCTCTCGCGTTTTCAATTGGCCGAGGCTGATCGATTGCTGCCTCTAGTTTTTTGTCCAGGAGACTAAGTGGATGCTTTAAGGGCAGCTGCATTCCTAATTTATCTGATCAGAATTTACATTTAGGTGATCATGTGAGGATACAATCATCATCATAATGAGAGCAAAAGAAATGTAGGATGGTGAATAGTTTGGCTGGAAAATATATAAAAATTACTCTGGTGCAAAAACTACATTTATTGTAAATATCTTCTCCAGATCTGGATCACTTACTGTGAGCTCATGAGGCACTAGTCACTGTTTGTTTTTCACTGTCACCCTGCTGCTGCTGCTGCTGCCCGTGATTTATCCTCATCTGATAACGACCAGCCTCCAGCTGTCATTCCTCAGGAAGTGTTTGCTCAAGGGCACTTGGGTAAAAAGAGGCTCTTATCAGTGGAGGGAAAGTGCAAAAAGGACAGTTGCCACTTTAAACACTTCGCTCTGCTGCAGGTCAGTGTTTGATGAGAAGCTCTCTGAAAGCAAAATTTGAGAGATGATAGAAATCTGCAAATTACTTATTATTGTTGTTGCGATTAATGGCTTTGCCTCTAAATTCAAATCACAAGTTCCCAGAGTGCAATGTTGCATCTTTTATCCAAGTACATTAAATGACTATTGTACGTGACAAAGTGAGCTATAGAATCTTAATTCATGGAGTGTTTGCTAGAAAAAGTATTTTAATAATGAATTACAATGAAGTTTTTGGCAGCCCACTAATCATCTAATCATATTTAGCTTTTTAGACCGATAATAAAAATATAGCAGCGTATGTAATTTATTTTTTCTTCGTAATCGTGATGGTAAACTTGTTGATAATGCGTGAAAATAATCTGAAGTGATGTGAAAGTCATTTCTTTAACTAAAGTTGTTATTCACGTCATGAGAGTTTGTTCACTAAATTTATAAAAATGTATTTGAAAAATTGGACAGATTGTTTAATTGTTTTTCAGTAAAAATGTAATTTCATCCTTCCAGATGAACCGCATAACTTTCATCTCGCCCATATAATTATTATATATTATCATCTTATTTCTGACAATTAGAGTCCTAACACCTGTCAACATTCTCAGAAAAATTTCACACCAAAAAGAAGGTCTCAAATTAGTTTTCATATTTGGATTTTTCCTAATCAATAATCCCAATAAGTGCTGTATTATATTTTCTGTAATTTGAAATTCTTCAATGAATTGTAGATTATTTTATTTATTTCATGACGTTCAACGTTGTTGTCACTCATGTCATCAATCCTCCATAAAATCTGTTTATTGTCATGCTCATTATAAATCGCTTATTGTGCGTTACATCCATAACCTTTTTTCAAAGTCAAGTTGAAAAATTAGAAATTAGTGGCAAAACACTTAGAAATGAATCACCTATACAATCACAGTCAATATAGTCTATGGTTTTATTTAAATACTTAAAATAGTTAGCTTAAAATAAAAACAATTCAATTAAATTATTAAATCTTAATCATGAATGTAGAAGAGAGTAGATAATATTTTTGGCGTTGTGGTCCGTTAAAGATCAACTTTAGTTTTTTTACATCTTAAATATACTTTTTTATACATTTAAGGGCTCTATTATGAAGTGGCAGTCAGGTAAAATTGCAAAAAAAAATGTCCTGTGAGGTTTGAACAGTTGTAGAGCAGCTTGTTAAAAGGTTTGGACAGACTTTAAGCTGCTCCGGTGGCCCCTCTTTGACAGGGCCGAAGCCAGGATTTCAACAACACAGAGGTCAAGACTAGGTCCCCACATACACCAAAGTCAGAATTCGGCTGCCTTTGTCACTCAGAGCATTAGTGTTTGGTGTGCGTTGGTTAACACTCAGGTGTTTTGATTGGCCATGCCGTTAGACAATCGGTACGACACAAATGCTCACGCTGACCTTATAAGACTCTAAATGGGACAAAAGAACAGAGTGTTGATTTTTATTTCATGTTTTCTCACGATGAAGTCGTTCTCGGCTAGCAAAGCGCCATGTTGGCCTTTAGTGCTGTCAGACCCTTGACCGTTTCCTGTTTGAAGAAGGCGCTGTTTAAATTAAACTTTCATTTGAGAAAGCCTCTCTCAGGGTCACTGAAATGTTGGTTTATTAATTTATTTGTTCAGGATAATGGAAACCTCCTGGGTGTTAATTAACTGCATTGACAACGAGCCAACCATTAATGCACTTCCTCTTCCAGTTTAGATGCTAATTAAGAATGATCAAGGACCTCCTTTTACACAGATGAAATGGGCTTTGCGGCTAAGGAATGGCTGCACATGATGCCCGCGCCTGTGTGAAGACACAAATGAAGTTCACATTAAAAGCATCAAGTCATTGTATCTCATCAAAACAAATCCCCCCCAAAAAAATCAGATAAGTGGAAAGGTGATCATCTGTAAACGCCGCCGCTATTGTGACTTAAAAAGAGACAGAGTGCGATGTTCCAGTGTGATACGTATATGTACGGCTGGTGTGTGTTATGGGATAATTGGGGCCTTTTTGTCTTCAAGGCTTAAGCGCCTCTGATATGGACATGAAAAGCCATTAGCACAGCTTGCACACCAAGTTAATTTAGTGGGCGTGTGGAATGAAAGGCGGATGGGGGGAAATAAAAAGCGGTGTACAACAGTGAAATGAAAGGGAAGCTCTCTGATGCCAGGCATGTTTAATCGACATGATTAGGACAGCGTTGGGGTCCCACCAGCAGCGATACTGGTCTTCTAATAAATATCAAATACTCGACCACAGCAGCAGAAAAAAGCAGCTTTTCACGAGTCATAGCTGTAGCCTTAAAACAAGCTGCTTAACTCTAAACTATATATGTTTTAATCTGGGTCCAGTAGAGAACTTTACTTTGTCCTGATGGTTTAGTTGTTGTTTTCAGAGGCTTTTTAACTCTTTGAAAGATAAAACACTAAATCCTTTGGCATTAATGCAAGGCGAGTGTGTTTGTGTATCGCATTCAAAGCAATTCAAAGTGCTTTACATGAATCATAAAAAAGACATATAAGATATAAAAGAAACCAAAGAAAACAGCTGAGAGATATAAAGTCATATCATATGTGGTGTGTCGAAAGACAGGAAGCAGACGTGACCCAGCAGAAAGACAGCCGAGAGGTCTGGTGCTTCATAAAACAACACTTTCAAAGTCCATAACTAAACATTTCTGGCTTGTGGTCTTTAGCATTACGGATCCAACTGACTTTTAATTCTTCTTCTTTGGCACCAAAAACTAAATAATTAAAATGTTTGAAATTATTCCCAAAATGAAACAATAAAATACTGAGGTGTGCCATGTGATGGAGTTCCTGCTTGATCCTCTTTGCACGTTTTATGAATTCATTCAGATCTTCAGAAGCGATTTTGCGGATTATTTATTTATCTGTTTCCTGAAGAACAGCTTCAAACCAGCTCATTTGCATATTCATTATGAATTGCTTGTTGCTCATAACAACCCAAACCTTTTTTTTTTTTTTACACAGAGTAGAATCAGTTGGTGGCAAAACATCCTTTAAAAACCTTAGAAACCGCCTCAAACATCTGAACAATCACTCATTTAGATACATTAATATAAACGTATTTCATATATTTTTTGAAAAGGGGACAGCTTGAAGCTGGAATTACATTTGAAAACGTAATCATGAATGTAAGACTGTGGAGGATACCGCAACATGTTGGGTTTGATTTCAATCTGTTAAGGATCAACTTCAGCTGTTTTTAACCCTTAAACTGACTTATTTTGTGCACATGTACCGTAACTTTACTAAAGAATGTTTAAGGGGCTTGGTGGAGGTGTAGAGTTACAGGCTTTCGCTCCAGAGCATTAAACATTTATATTTTGATTGTAAATGCCAGCAGGAATACTGACAAAATTACGGTCTAGCAAAAGGAATACTGTATAAGGCAAATGTTTTCCCTCAGATATAAATATTTTTTAGCAACATGTTATCAGCCTCTATACAAAATGATTTCTGCAGCTGAAAATAATCTATTCCTTGTGTCGGCTGAAACATTCCGATTGTTGAATTGGATTTCATCCCTTATTTGCCACACCCTTCCCACAGCTCCTCACTTCTCTTGACTGTTTTCTAACAGAGCTGACTCCAGAATCCAGTTACATCTAAAAGTGCTGGCTGGGGGAGAATAAAAACCATAGCGGCGCTGTGCTTTTAAGGCCACAAATTCCTGTGGATTAAAAAGAAACCTCTCGCATTTCAGCCACCTTATTTCTTTCCTCCCTCCCTCGTCATCTGCTTTTATGGCCGTCTTGGTTTCTCGCTCGCTTTTTATGAAAGCTTTGAAGCGGCCGGCACCTGTTGAGTTTGGCGCTGCTGCTTCCCGTCAACGTGTAGTTTGACCTCGGCGCTGCTATCAGCCCCGCGGGTCGCCGCGAGGTCACAGCGGTGGTCAAAAGGACGGGTTGGGGGGGGGGCGGCGGGTTTGGTCACATGACTGCCTGGGAATATTTAAACCTAAACGCTTGATAATGCCTCGTCAGTACATGAAATCGAGAACTGGAGTCAAAATTTTGAGTTTTTCCTTTGTCAAATGTGGATTTCAAAGCTCTGATGAAAAGCAGATCCTCTCCTCAGCAGACATGAAGTCAAATGACTTGTTCCTCATTGTTATTTTCCTTTCCTTGAGTGTTTAAAGCTCTTCCAAATATCCCCCCTCTGTAAAACGCATCGGAGAGCGGAGCAAAGCTGCTTCTCATTTGGTGTACTCTGGGTGAACTTTGACCATTTCCTCTGACTGGGCCTGCTGTATGTGAGCTATGCGCTCGGCACTCCTGCAGAGACAACCTGGAGGAAAACACTCTGAGACTGGACGGAGCATCAGCTGAGTGAAGGGGGAAGAGGAGGAGGAGGAGGAGGAGGAGGAGGAGGAGTAGGGGGGAGAGTGGATCCACCGACTGGGAGTAATATTCCTCTAATCCTCCTAGGCTATGCCCGCCGCTCCACACCCATATCACCACAGCTTTCTCCTTAACACAAACCAAATACACAAATACCCCGAGGAGCTCCAGGAAATGCCTCTCTTTCTCTTCATCCTGCCTCTTTTCCCTTCTTTTCTTTCTCTCTCCTCGTTTCTGCTGATCCTTTATAATTTGTCAGGTTTAATTCAATCACTTTGACTTATGGTTCTTGCCTTTCAATTGATTTTCTTTTTTTTCTAAACTAAAATTAAGCACTGCTTTTTTTTTTAAGTGCACCTTTCCCTTCCATTATCTGCAGCAGAGAGGCAGCTTTGTCCTAATTCTGAATGCGGCATCGTTGTGTTAAACTGCCTGTGTGCAGCGACAGACTTTGCTTCGGGTTCTTTGCCATCTGTTGGTCCCGTGGACCATGTGGGGAGAGTTTTACATGTCACTGGTTTTGGGGGAACTGGATATAAGGATGTAGAGGACACAGAGCGGATAGATGACGCTGCAGCTCTGCAGATTATTTCTTCATTACCTACATGTAACCTCACATCCTGCCTCACACTGCTCGTTTGGAGCTGGACCAGTGTCAGTGTTCGGGTTTTTCAAGCTGACCGCGACGCCCACTGTATATTTTTTTGGACGGTTGTTGCCAAGAGCCTGTAGACAATTTACCGGTAATGACCATTTTCTGTTGCATTGGATTTGTGTCTCCATTCTGAGCATGCAATGGCCCATTCTGCCCACAGATTTGATCATAAATTATATTTTTTAGAGACATTTTTAAACACAAAAACGAATAGTTACAATTTTGGTCACTCTGTGTTGATAATTTTCTGGGGGGTATTGACTAGTATTGTCAGTACATAAGCAAACAATAATAACTTGCTCGCACATTTTTGCCAATTTACAAAAATTGTTTCCAGTTGGGCCTCATTTTCTATTGGCATCCGATACTATTGGCAATTGTAACGCTGTTCTCCTAACGTTTTTTGATGACATCCGGGAACATTTGGATATTTTGAAGTCAGACACAAACATTACGATCAGACAGGTTGTAACTTTAGAAGTCTGGAAGATATCAGACCGAGGCTGTGTTCGAAATGGCATACATTCTTTTGACGTAAAATTTAGTATGTAGTGCATAGCATGTGGATTACGCGTATGTGAGAAATGCCTGGATGTATACTACGCAAGCCAGAATTTCTGAGTATGAGAAAAGTATATGCAAACACCAATTTGTCTCTGATCTGGAGCTTTTGTTGGGGGGCTCCAATTTCTGTTAGCGAGTGGAAAATCCAGGCTGAAGTCGTTTAGTTTGAACATTAGAGAGTGAAATGTTGGCCAAAATGAGACCCAAGTTGTTATAAACCAAAATTAGATGCAATTTTTGTTGGATTGCCGCGACTGTGGCCACAAGTTACAATTACAGTTACAAAGTAGAGAAGAGTCAGTGAACTGATGACCTTAATGTCAGTTACACAGCCATTTATAACCAAACTTGAGCTAACATTAGCCACTATCATATCCAACCAAGTAAGGCTTTAACAGAAAAACACAAAGGTTGTATTTTATTCTGAACTTTATATTTGTCAGTTGTGTTATTTCTTCTTTTAAACATTACATTGCATCACTTTTATTTTTAAACCGGCACTTGTCGCGGCAGATGATTGTCTTGATCTGATGAAGTCGCGGCGCCTTTATCAGATCAAGACACGAGGAGATTATCACATCTTTCTAAATGTTATCAGTCAAAACTAATTCTAATTTGCAAGCAAAGTTTTTAAAAGTAACTCAATTTCATGTGTACTTTCATCGGCTGTGTGCTTTTCAGAGCTCATCCCTATGGCTGATACTTATACAGGCCAGTATTTATCTGGGAGCTCCCGGTGTCCGCAGGCTGCGTCCCAGTAGACGGGCCAATCAGAGGGGCTGTTTTCTCTCGTCTTTCCCCTCATTCAGCCTGCAGCCTCCAGCAGGGTGTGTGTGCTTTCCTGTTTGACCCCGGCGGCAGGTTCAGCCAGAGGCTAACGGTTCAGCAGCCACAGATTTTTCTCTGGCTGCTCTTAAGCCGGACTCGCCGTGTGCGCTTGTCTGTCACCAGCCTTTATTCCTCTAATGGAGCTTTCTGTGTATGTTAACATGCGGGGAAGTCGACTCAAAGTTTAATCACGCAGAAAATAGAAAAAGGCTCCCCTGCACCTGATAGGGCCTATACACCACCACACAGGTACCCATTGACCACCCCCTCCTTACACACACACCCACACACACACACACACACACACGTACACACACTCTGAGGGGTGTAATGAATCTACGTTTATGCGTCCCATCTGTCTGCAGGTGGTCACACCGCCTCCCGGACGCAGCCATGAGTTTCAAATAGGCAGTGAGGCTGAATTGTTGGCGCTGCCGCTCCTCAATGTGGGACTACCCAGCCGTCACAAATGCTCCGAAGCCATATCAGTAACAAAAGTATTTTTCCTCTAGATGTATGTTAAAGTGCGGGGAAGGCTAATACACATTGTGATTGTGCTCCAGTAGTCCTACATCCTCATCCTCATCTCAGGTGAACAGCTTGTTTCACTTATTACATGTTTGATGCAGGACAGAGATATTACTGTGTGGATGTCTCTGTAGTGAGGAGGCAAAGGGACGAACTCAGCCTGTGGATGAAGCATGTATATGATGCTGGACATTTGAAATGAAACGTGTAAACAGGGCCTTTGGTTGTATGAACACATTATATAAAAAAAACATGTTTCTGTTCCTTAAAGGTCTTGAAAAGGTTTTGGTATCAGTACTGAAACCCCAGCCCAACATGTACGCTGTATTAGTTAAATGCTTCTTAGACACAAAACGCGACAGCGTCTAGTCCCCCTTCTCTCCCCTATCAGATGGCTTTGTGTGTCAGACCACTGGCTTGCCTCCAGCGCGGTGTCTCACCATACATCTGCTTTATGTGCAAGCTGCTTCTGACTGCTCTCTGCCAACAACAGAAGGAAACCATTTGGAGAGATGAGATGACCCGACTTCAATGAAAACAAATGTCTGTCTGTCTGTCTGTCTGTCTGTCCTCGTCAATGAAACCAGGTCGCACCGGAGTTGTTTAAAGAACGGAGAAATAACGTGGCTGACTGAAGTTGTTTACTCTCAGATGAATACCACTTGAAATTCAGACCGGCGAACTTTTCAAAATCCCAACGCAGCACCATTATGTCAGCTTTATGCAAGTCTACTTAAAGATTCTGCAGAACTTTTAAGCAGTTGCTGCTCTCACAGTTTCGCAACGAGTCACGGAGACTTCTCCTTGCTGCCCGAACTGTTCCTCAAACCCAGATAAGAGCGAGAATCGATAGAATTATGAATCATCTCATTCTAATTAACCTCGATGATCATCTTACGTTGCCATCCCTTATTACAGAGGTAACATTCATTCTCACGTACAGTGCTGATGTGCTGCAGACTTGTTAAGTCTTCCCTGGAGCCACTGGAAGTTGCCGAATTCAAAGCTGCAAATTCAACATGCGCAAAAAGTCACACAGGGTGAATGTAGCCGAAGATTAGATTAAACCGCCAGGGAATTCCATGCAAGGACGAGGGTCCTGTAATTATAAGAGCGTGTCCCTTACCATCAGTAATTGAGTTTACTCTGATGAAGTACGGAAGAATGTAATCTAATCAGTAGAGATGCTGGAGAGACTGTTCTCCATTTTCTATGCAGATTGGCTGTGTGCATGTGGACACTCAACAGTTCGGTCTGTGCATAGGTTCAAAGTCTGGTACGTTTTCACTAAGTTTGTTATGAATGCTCTATCTTCAAGTACTCTTCAAGTAGTCTCCAAATTACAAGCACATATACTATAAATCAGGGGTGTCAAACATACGGCCCGCGGGCCGGATCCGGCCCGCCACGTCATTTTATGTGGCCCGCGAATCCGCCAGCAAAAAAAAAAAATGTAAAAGTCGGACAATTTACAAATATCCGTTGTATCGCGCACGGCGGAGCTCCTCCCCGATCCGCACGCGCCGCGCACACCTCCACCAGCGTATGTGGCAGCAGCAGCAGCAGCAGCAGCCCCCCTCCCCACCGAAGACGAAGGAGCACCCCCCCCCCCCCCCCCCCCCCCCCCCCCCCCGCCGACAACCGGCCCTTTGGGGGCAACCATGATGCTGATGTGGCCCCAGAGCGACAATGAGTTTGACACCCCTGCTATAAATAATACAGTTTAACGTCTCTTTCCTTCTTTCTGGTGAGGCTGGTCTTGAAACCGATGTGTGAGTTATTGTGACGTGTTAAGTATTTAGTACTTGGTGTACGTACTTATTCTGAGCCCAAACATGTTTTTCTAAGTGGTTAAATGTTAAATGTGCTAACCACGTGATGGGCTGTTAAAAAAGGTTGAAGAAATGTTTTGTGAGGAAGGAAATGCATTAAACTCTTTGTTTGATCTAAATGATACACACAATGTGTTTTGGTGAGAAACAAAAATGTTGTTCATTTACATCCACAGGGCACCTTTAACATAAAGTGATAAAAGCCACACTAGCGGCTCTGTGAGGCTTACAGTGGTGCTTAGTGCTACATGCTAACATGCGCTCAATGGCAATGCCTACATGCTGATGTTAAGCATGTTAGTTTAGTGTGTTTGCAAGAGGTTTGAATGGTTTATGATTCTGACAGACGTACCGACCATTACCATCCCCGGAACTACTAGTACGGCTATAAACTTTGGATTTTCAACCTCCTAAAATCAACAGAAGAGTTTTCTGAATTTAGAGAGTTAACTAATACCATCAACGAATACTTCTCTAGTTCCAGGTGTCTAAATGAATCATTCCAGCCATTTAAAACCTTCATCTTCTTTCTTCTCTTGTTTGCATTCCCCGCAGCCATTGAAACGCAGAGCACCAGTTCTGAGGAGCTCGTCCCCAGCCCGCCGTCCCCGCTGCCCCCTCCTAGAATCTACAAGCCCTGCTTCGTCTGCGACGACAAGTCCTCTGGATACCACTATGGTGTCAGCGCTTGTGAGGGCTGCAAGGTAGGACTCCAGTACCTCCCCACACTGTGACATGCTGTGTTTTCCTCTCTGTGACGCAGCGGGCATTTGCACTCCGAGCAGTTATTATTAAACCCTGAAGTGAGAGTGAAGTGTCTCAGTGTGACAAAGAGCTCTTTAAGTAAAGAATTATAATATTGGCTGATAAATCAGTAGTGTAAATGGCTGTATAACATAAGTATACATTGTATATATTATAACTTATATAAAATTGTTAAACAAATAGCTTTACATTTGTTTGAGTTACCATCAGTCTGTCTCATAATGAGACTGATGTGTGGACACAGAAGAAGAGTCAGTTCCTCACATACCTCTCGAAGGAATAAGTCATCTCGATATGTTTGTTTTTCATTTGTGCCGGCTTATTCTTTTAATGCCTTCCGCGACGCAGAATTAATTCCATTTGCCGCATTGTTTTAGCTGCAGAACACCTTTACGAATATAGCAAAACCAAAAAACAAATGCGGGATTAAAACCACTAGAGGTAAGTGGGGAAATGTTTTTTTTTTTTTTTTTTTTTTATTCGGGACGTGACAGTACCTCCTCTGTCTCAGTCTGCCATTTCCAAATGTTCTACTTTTGGAAATTCCTTCCAACATCTGCTCTGCCAGCACTTGTCTGTCCGTCTCCTACTTACAGCAGCTGTTGCTAGGTAACCGCTCACGCCCGCATGCACGTAGACACATAATATATGAACAAACGTTCAGGAGCCTAGTCAGTGAAAAGGCTGCTGTACCTTTTTAAAAACATTATTTATTAAGTCTGCAACGTTACGTAAAACTGCTGAAAGAAGTAAAGCTTTACGTTACTTATTGGGAACATTAATACATTACAGTGATGTCTCCTGGAGAAATGCACGCGTCTTCCTCGCAGACAGCCTGTGTGATTCCTTCCCAGGCGATGCTGTTTTCTCCCATGCAGCCAGACTGCGCTGCGACGTCCTCTCTCTCTCTCCTTCGAGCCTCTGTAATTGAAGCAGTGGTATGCCAGGAATCCTTTGGAGTTTTTGGCCCAGAGGGAGGTGGTGATCAGCTCACTCACTAGGCTCTGGGTCAAACTAAGTTCTCCGCGGGCTCCCATGCCGCTTACGCGCCGATATAAGCCTCATCGCAAAGGGCCTGTCATGACCTCTGACCTCGCTGCTCTGGCCTCTGTTCAAAAAGGTGCAATGTGTAAGATCTGGCCGTGGTTTTGGTTTAAAAGGTTCAAAAAAATTAACTGACATTATGAACAGGATGTGAGGAGGTTACAGTGTTCTGTCAGAGAAAGTTGTGTTGCACAGATTTCTAATGAAACGAGCATGCTAACCAGCTAGCCCTGACATGTCCTGGCTTGTAATACCACGTGTACCTCGAGAGGCGAAAGTGAGAGACTGTAGCGTCCAGTCTGCCTTCAGTCCAGCATGAGAGGACAAAGAAGTAGAGCTGCCCAGAAGGCTTCACGTTGAAGGCACAGGGGCTGTGTAATGTTTTCATAGTTTGGATTTAATCAAAACTGGCAGAAACAAGAAAACAACCTGTATTTTTCCTTCATCTTCCCCGCCACCAGGAGACTATTTCACCCCCAGGACGGCAGGCGGACCTTCAGTTAGTGGTTAGCCGTAGCAACAAACGTTAGCATTCAGCTGGCACAGAAAGTTTGCTGATCCAGCGCAGGCTGAATTTGAGTTGCTACAGCTAACTGTAAGTAAGCCGCACGCTCTCCTCCGTAAAATACTGTCCTGGTGGTGGGCAGGACTTTCTGCCTTGGATTTAATCCAATAAACAGACTATGAAAGCGTACACAGCCTGTACAGACCCCAGTTAATGGCACGGTAAACACAAAAGCGTGCACTTCATAACATAGCAGTGTTGTTTTGACCGGCTCTGAGTTTCAGCAGTTTGGTCGTTCTTTTTTAAACATTCTTGCCTTGCTGTTAGTTACTATTTAGCTTTTTTTTTCCTTTTAAATAACTGATAACTGTACATTTAGATTGTATGGACCAAGAAGTAGGGGTGAAATGCTGCCCCCTATTTGTTTGGAGCAGATAGCCAGATCTTACACATTGCACCTTTAAGGAAAACTTACTATTAAAAAAAAAGATATCGGTGCTGTTTATGAAGTATGTACACAACAGTTTAGTTTGGGCACAACAGACTGGGACTGAGCACCCTAAGTGCAGATTGTGCTTCCCTAATGACGGATGCAGGTGGTGGATAAAGCGGAATCTCCGTCAGAGTGCTCCTGAGAATGCAGCCAATATGGTTTCATCCCATCCATCCTCTCACTCCAGACCGCTGATGTAAAAATAGTTCACTTCATGGCAGAATGGCCTTGATTATTGTGACATCCTGACTCAAGAGGATTAAGCAGCGGATTATAGTTTTTTCTTTTTCACTGTGTTGTATTTCTGTCTCCATGGCGAAGGCATTGTTGTCTGCGGTGCAAGGGGCGAGCTCCTTCTATTCGGTAGATGCAACCAAGCATGCTGTACAGCTGTAGGCTTTTAGCCAGCAAGAAGAGCCTTTTACCGCCCAGTGAATGTGCCAATTAGAGCCACAAATAGACTCAAAGACACAAAGTGTGTGTGTGTGCTTTGTAGGATGTATATATATATATATATATGTGAAGCACTTAAAAAAAATGCACATTCACATGCATGCATATGTTGCAATAATAAAAATGATCTCACAGTACACAGAAGGCCAGTCCCAGCCCTGCATCTAATCATTAATGTGAACTTAAAGGGTCCACTCAGACGTTGGCAAAAAGCAGTGACATATAGGTTACCAAAGTAAGCTAATTAATAAGGTTACGAGAAACGCTAGAACTAGTTGAGTTTTTTTTGTATTTTATATTATATTTCATTGAACAAATACTCATTTATTTAATAATTCCTTAATCTATAAAATGTAAAATAATAGCAGTTTGCAATTGTATAAAACAGAAAAGCGGCAAAGCTTCCCATTTGAGAATCTGGAATCTACTCTTAGATAATAAAGGACTTTTTTTCATTTTCTGTCAATCCACTTACTAGCAGGATACCCACTGCACAAAGAGCAAGAGGGAAAACAACATTACTGTAACACAATAGGTACAGTAGTGGTGGAACTTTTAGGAGTGTGTGATTCTTCTAGCGTGACTGAGTTAGTGTGTGTGGCCTTGACAGATCTGCTGTGTGGACAGAGCTGATTTGAATTGTTAAAACGGGGTGCAGGCATATGGGCCTCCAGAAGCACATGCATATGCAACAGATGACAGTTTCATCTGTGTTGACCCAAAGTCAAGAAATCCTCCAAAGTCATGGCAGCCTTCACATTCAGTCACCCCTACACTTCCTGCTATTACCGTCCTTCTGAAAACTCACACAAAATGTCCCAGGCACCGTGGGAGCATCTCAAAGACCCAAGAGGCAATCTGATCAACGTTTCTGCCACTTTATTTGAGCATGATTACTTTTCTACCTCTCCGGTTCATTCAGCTGACAAACACAAGAAGAAAAAAAAATGAAATATCTGGTTATATTTGTCTTTCCAAGCATGAGGAACTGCCGGCTATCAGATATCTGTCTACCTGTAAAGCCTCATATTTTGGCATCATTTCCTGCAGCTAATGTTTCACTCCTAATCAAGTCCATCCGAATTTCTCACGGTAGAGGAAACTTAAAGGGCTGTTTGCAGACAAATGATGAAAAATCTTTCTAATTCCAGCGAACAGACCGTAAAGAGATTTCATAGGGACTATTTCTTTGCAAGAAAGTTGCTCTGATGAAAACACAGTAAGGTCTGTTGGAATTTTTAAAGCCCTTTTTTCTGACACACACTTTGTTCCCTAAATGTGCTGGCAATTTGACATATTGGTCTCCCATGAATCTCGGACTTTAGGGCCTTCCAGACACAACGCGACACAACGTTTTGGATGCCAAAATAAAGTGTGAGCATTGTGGCTCTTGCTGTAGTGGTCCTGTCTAATTTGAATAGAGCAGGGGTCAAACTCATTTTAGTTCATGGGGCCACATCTCAATTTTATCTCAAGTGGGCCGAACCGGGAGCACTGAGAGGTGCTGTGAACACAGGCTTCCCATTTACTTCCTTGAAGAAATAGAAACTGGTCCATTTTTCTTGGAAACACTTGCAATTTATTCAGAAATGAATTAAAATTAATGACATCTCTGCAATTTTCACACTTTACAAAGTCATCCAGGGGGCCGGATTGGACTTTTTGGCGGGCCAGTACTGGCCCTCAGGCCGTATGTCTGACACCCCTGGAATAAAGCCATAACAAACAATGAACACCTGCTGCCCTAATGACACAAAATTAAACTAATGTTGTGGAGTGAAGATAGGACTCTCAGAGATGGATCTCTAAAAAACTGGACTGTAAAAACAGGGAGCTATCTGTATGACTAGATACCACTAGAGGAAAGCTTAGAGGATAGAATGTGTGCAAAGCACTTTACAAAATGACATCTTAACATTGCTTTGCATAAGCCCTGAAACGTCCAGAAAGAAAAGGAGGCTTGAATCTGTATACGCGTGTCGTCAGCGCTGACAGGCCTTTAGGAACGAGGACAAAACTTTGAGCCGTGAACACTCCTCCCCCTCTCTCTTTTACTTGGTGGGTCCCGAGGCGTTGACACAGCGGGATTAGTTTGATGGAACTGGTTTGACAAGCGGGAGACCATAACCTCTTTGAATGAAACACAATTCAGAATGCTCACATTGAACTCTCTGCTCTCTGTTTTTTCCAAATAAAACCAAAAGGCAGGTTCAGGTTTAGTATAAACTCACTGAGATTCACCTACAAATCGGATTTCTTAACAAACCATATTTTATTTAATAGAATGCTTCATTGTTTCCGGGAAACGCTTACCTGTTAAAGCCAACAGTCTTCTTGCTAAGCTAGGCTAATAGCCCTGTACCTAACGATAATAAATATGAGTAACGATCACAGGAAAGCAAATAACTGAATGTCCCCAATGTTAACGTCTGTCTTTCTACAAGTGCAATTATCCTGCATCGGTTATACAGTTGAATTTGGTTCATAAAGGCTCTGCTTATTAAATGAGTGATTCGTCTGGAAGAACTAATCCTACTTAAGAAACATTAAGTAATAGTGACAAGTGTCAGATTAAAATGGATTCGCTGTACATCTCCAAGAATATCATTGGGCGCTACAAGTCAGCTGATAGCCAGTGATTGTGAAGCATGAATGAAAGCACGGTTGTGCAAATTAGAAATATCGGCGAAGTAATGCAGTTTAAGCAGTTCAGCTTCGCCTTATTTAAAAAGCCTCATTGATCTTTAAATCCAGTACACATAAACAGGTCCATGTGCAGGCGGTGAGCATAATCTATTGAAAGCATTGAGGGTGCTTCTGCCTCCACAATCTTTAAGTATCACTGCGTATTTGTGCGGGTCAGGTATTTCTTTTTATAATTTACTTTATTCCCCAGACCGCTGTGGGCCCCCACAGCTTTTGCCTCTACTGCCCAGCAGCAGCACTAAGCCTATTTGATTAAATGTCGAGTCAGAAATATTTTAGACTGGTGTGTATTATTAGGACAGTCTTCATTTTGCTGGGAGATGACTTGTGGTTTTTTAACAAGTGTTGTGCAGTGAGTAAAGGAAAGAGTTTCAAAGAGCGCAATAACCTGTTTGGAAATATTGCAAAAAACAATTACGCCACAAATCAATAAGGTTATGAATGCTATTACCAGCAGAGTCAACGTTTACTGTGTTGTTTAAAATTAAATAAACTTAAAATGAAATGGTCATTTAGATTTTTTGGGTGGAAAACGACGAATTATTAAAATAGATTAAGAGCTAATTTGTCGTTAGTGGCAAAAAAACAAGTTTGGTTCTGGTGTTGAGAATTGCAGGTTTGGGGTAAGTCTTTGCAAAAGTGAACGTGACTTTCAGACTTACAAAAAGTTCTAAATAACATTTCTTATTCTTTCGCTGAGTATGGAATAAATAATGTTGTGATGTTAATGTGTTGTTGAAGTAGGTCCTCTCGGTTTTGGAAGTGCACAGCATGGATTGTCAGACGGTATTTTGCACACTGGTTTTGAGACATCCTGCTGACTAACAGACAAACACACAAACACGACTAAAAATACACCCTCTTTGGTGTAACGATGCATTATGCAGGAGTTTTTAAATCTGGTAACAACAATGCATATGCATATTTCTGCTACTGTGGAAACACAGATTTTGGGAATGTGCACTCACATATTTGCTATGAGATGTATCCGGCCCTGGGTTTAGTTTAAATATGTATATAATCGGTAGCAAATTGCACATTCAATTGTCACTTACATTAAAAGAAAAGCTGAAATATTTGTTTCTGTTGCTCTTAGTTATCCGTCCTGTTTTTCCCCTTTAAACCCTCATCTTCATACCCCAGCAACACCCTCCTCCCATGTGCTTTCCGTATCTTTATTTACTCCCCGCTGTCCGCTGCTATTGCAGGACGGCGATGATGAAGAGCCCAGTTGAGTTGACAGTTTACTGCAGAGATAGAGAGCGAAAAAAGAGGACATGGATCTGCTGGGCCCTTTTCTCTGCCTGCGTTCTGCCTGTCACCATAATCTATACAGCTCCCCCCGGTGCTAACACACACTCCATAATGTGATTTGTCAACAGTGTACAACATAAAAGAGGCCAGAGCGTTAATAGAGAGAGAAAATCAAACAGAGGGTCAGCGCCGCGGAGGTGTGACGGGAAATAGATATGACTGTTACGCCACGACATCCTTCTCCTCTCCCTGCAGTACAATCTGCTGCTCAACCGGTGATACTGAGGGTGATTTGCTGTTTGAGGAATTAATTCTTTCTACTGTTTGTCAGGACAATTAGCACTCGCCTGCTAAAACAGGTTTCATTGATGGTCTTCTATGTCTTAAGTTTGTTATTAAAGGTACCGTGTGGAGATTTCATTGTAACACACGACTCGCTGGATCTTTGGTCTAATGTGGATAAGATGCATCTCAGGACTTAATTCCATCATATACAGGAAACTAAGTCAAAGTGAGTTTTTTATTATCATAGTTTGAATTGTATTGTCAGGATGTTGTTAGCCTAGCTTAGCAGAAAGACTGGAAGCAGGGGGAAACAGCCAGCCTGGTTCTATTCAAAATAATTGCCTAACAATACGTCTAAAGCTCACAGATTAAATTTGGTTTTCACGTATCACAAATAAGTTTTAAATTATAGCATAGGCACACTTTTAGAGGAGATCAGGGTGGATAACCAGGTGAAACAAACACAGGACTTTCACCCATCACACTGCTGTTCGTGTGAAACAAAGTCAAGATTAAGTTATTTTATGTGTCAACTGTCAACTCTAAAACACGCGTTCAAAACTACGATTGTAATCTCGGCAGAAACACATTTCAACAAAATTGATAATGGGAACGCAGTTGTTAGGGGCCAGGGTTGGACCGACACATCATACTCATGTCCAAACATGAGCTCATCCCTCTCCTGTTTGCATCATGGCAACTTCAATGTCAACCCTTCTCCATACGCATTTGTTACTTGTTACACTTGATGTATCCGTTAACCCTCAACCAAATCCGAAACTAACACCCTGAAGTAGGCCTGACAAAATGTCCTTACTTTGGAAACGCGCTACTGTTACTGTGAGTTTACTGGCTGTGCTGGGTGGGACAGGTCAGCAACAGGTCCGACTCTGTGCGGTGTGTGTTAATATGTAAGCGAGCAGCACGGAGGCCTCCCGTCGGAGGGTGAGAGAGCTTTTAAAGATGGCTCCCGATCACTCCGGGGGCCCCCGCCAGGTCCCAGGGCCGAAAGACGAGCGCTGAATGGCGAGCGGCAACCTGAAGAATAGGGCCACAGTGGGGCGTCTGTGGAGGACCGGGTGATCTGAAACTTCATTCTCTCCTCCGTTGTCTTTTTTTTTTTTTTTTTATGCCTCTCGCTCGGTCTCCGGTTCTCTGTCTCTGCAGCTATTCAGAGCCGGTTGGGTGAGTCACACAGCTCCTCTGTTCAGGCCTCTCACTAGCTATCGCTCCGTTTTCTTCCTCCTCTTGTTCTCTTCCTCTTCCTTTTTTTTTTTTTTACTTTCCCCTGATTCGCCTTTCAATCTGTACTGTATCTCCTGGTCCATCTGTGCACTTCAGGTGCTCAGATGGATAGATAAGCACTGATTGGGTTTCGGGGAAAGGGGGAGGAACAGAGCAGAAGAGTGGGGGTCTGAGAGAGCTGTCTCTTGTTTTCCTTGTTGTAGCTGTTGACTGCTGCTCTGTTTGTGCCTTATCTGTTGAGGTTTCACGTTTGCCACGGTAACAATGCAGGTCTTTGTGCGGCCGAGGTTGCTTTTTTTTGTCCTGTTGTTCTGTTTCTTCAGTTGATATGGCAGGTGAACCACAACAACACTGCTCTCCCCATTTTGTGTTGCCCCCCCCCCCTAACAAAAACCCCACTTAGCACATATACTCAGTTTTTGACGTGTTTACTGGAAGAATGTGGCTTTCTTTAAAATCTCAAACTCGTTGGCTGAACAGTGATGTCTTTTAAAGCGAATGACTCAAGAGAATCTTGGAATTAAAGGGAAATGCATGTGTTATTGTTCTTATCTTGCTATTTGTCCGCTCTAATGCTAAAACTGCTCCCTCACCTTGGCAACTACCTGTGCTCATGACTCTCAAATGATTCTTTTGGCATACGGTTTTTGTTTGTGAAAAATTTTTTTCTATTTGCTGCTTTCAGCCCATTCATCTCGGTGTCCCTGAGCTGGATTTGTGACCTGCATTTTTTGTCTTCTGTGTCCACAGGACATGATTAAATTGGAAATTTTCAGTCAAAGTCCAAGTTTACATTTTTCAATAACACAGAACTAAAGAAACGAACGTTTTGCAAGCACAGTGTGTCTTCTTCCCTTACAATAATTACAATAATATAAAATGGTGAATAATACAAATTCTCAATAACACCGATAGAATAAAAGGTACTTCAACACATTGGGTCCTAACTTGGGGGTCGTTACATTTGAAAAATTCAAACAAAATATTGAAAAACTAAATCAGTCTGTGTTTAAACTGGTCACAAGTGTCAACCATTGACGTTTTTGCATTATTTTTCACATATTCAAAAATCCTTTTTTGTTTTCTTTCATTATTTGTTTTGGTTAAATTAATCTTCAGCTCTTTCTTCTTCTTTTTTTGTATTCAAGCCTTTATCGTGTATCTTTGACATTATAATGACAAAAATGTGAGTTCTCTTTAGACAGCAGTCGGTGACAATGGGACGGGGACATTTTAGGAAGCCTGCTTTACTCGTTGTCCTGCTTCTTTAACATGTCTAACGCGCCCACTCGTCCTACAAGCCAAGTCCTCTTCCTGAACTCTGTCGTCTCTTTCCAGTGAACTGCAGGTGTAAGTAATAGCTTGGACTGGATAAACTGGATAAATATCACCCCCCCCTCCCTCTTCTCCCTCTTCCTACTCTCCACTCTACCTCTCCTCCTCATTTTTCTGGAACCCCCCAGGGTCTCCAGTGTCCTCTCCACTTTCCACGGCAGTGATAAGATGTCGACACGATTAAGAGCGAAAGCTAATCCGCCGCTCTGCCTCTCTCCCCTCTGCTGTACTGAATGCTCAGGCAACACAAAGCCGCCGTGGCCGAGTCCAAAGAGCCGGACAGCCAGTCGATGGGAAGAACAGAGACAGAGAGAGAGAGAGAGAGAGAGAGGAGGGGGGGGGGGGAGAAAGAGGAGGAGGCCAGGTGGACGGGGGGTTGGATTGTAGCTAAATAATGAATGGGCGGCACTTTCGTTTTTTAATCTGTAAATGAGAAGGCCTAAGATGGCGGGGCCATCGCTCTGACACCCTATCCCTGGCCCATTAAGATAACAAGATGTTGGATAATGATCTCGGTAAAGGTGCAGTTTATCAGTCCAGGGGGAAGTGGCCTCGTCTCCCAGGTGGCTGGACCCATGTCCCCTGATGCCCTGACATTACATCTCAACATGGCCTTATCTACAGAACAGAGTGGAGAGAGTTGTGGTATGAAGAGCAAAGATTAGTATAAATGTAAACACAATGCACTTTCCAGAGAGCCTCAGATAGAGTTGTTCAGTAAACATCTGTCTGATATTGAGTGATATTATTTATATTGTTAAGTTTTGGTCATAAAGAGTTTTATTTGAAAAACTGACTGTTTGCCCGTTTATTAGCGCCTGAGCTGTGGCGAGGTACAGCAGTGCGTGTACTGGTAGTCCCGTTAGCTGTTAGCAGGTTAGCCAAACACACCGTCCAAATCAATAGAAGTGAGCCGCACAGCAGCGACCGAGAGGTACGCAGCAGCGTGTTGTGTTATTACTGGCGGCCCCTACCGGCTGGGGGCCGGTTAAGAGCAGTGCAGTGAGGAGACAATGGCAGTATAAGATAAAGGTGTTTCGAGAAAGTGTCACCGCAACCACAAGAGGTCCTTTAACATGCAGCCATAACCGGGCACCCAAAAATAATATGCATTTTGCAGCACCAGAATGGAATATTAGCCGAGGACAGACACATGGATGCACACTCACTCACAGACACACGCGACTGATCGTACGATCCTCCTGGCGCAGATAATGCAAATATTTGGATTGATGCAACAAGATTTGCCAGATCTAAAACTGAGTCAGTCCAATAAAACAGTCCTGCAATAAATCTTGTTGAAACTGTTTTGGAGAGGTGTTGATGCAGCTGTTTGTGATGCTGCTGAACTGTATTGCAGTGCCTGCGTCTTTTGATTTGATTTGTCTTTTTGTCATAGATTTTGACATTGAAATTATACAGGACCCATTTTTACCAGCGCCTTATCTTCCACAGACTTATCTTCCACAGTCTGGTAAATACAATGCAGTTCAATTATCAGAGTTCAGTTAAAACTACTTGTGTACGGGAAGTTATAGTGCCTCTCAATTTAATTTCACATATGCGTGAAGACATTTGATTGCTTTTCTTATCCTTGGGTTCGAGGGATAATTTTAGCGTCATATTGGACTCAAATCTTGTTCAAAAGAAGTGTTGGCTCTAAAGCTATTCGGCTGCTTTAAAACAAAACTTTTAAGATAACAGACAGATACTGTAGGAGGGTAAACTGAGTTTAGCGGCTCTGCCCTCGTCTGCATCCTTGTGTTCGGGGTGTGATTCATTCTCAGCGTGTCCCCACAGCTGAAACCTCTGATCCTATCATTTATTTAGCCCAGCAGCACCCGCCCTCCCCCCTCTACCTGGGTAAACACCTCTGTACAACACTCAGCTCAAGGGTGTCCTTTGGTTGCACATTTATAAGCTTCAAATGGGTAAACCCGCAGGACACGCGCTGGCAAATATCAGAGCGGTCTACAGTCTCAGGTCCACACTGGTGTCCTGTGGCGGAGGGGAGGAGTGAAAGGAGAAGAGGAAGACAGAGGACATGGAGGAAAGGACAAAAGAGGAAATACAGACGAGCAAAAAATAAGACAAAGTCAAAAAAAAAGAATCAAGGCAAAGGAGCAGATGATTGTGTGAGTCGTCGTGTCATCTCAGACACTGGTGATTCCTTGGAGGCTTGTAGAGATGAAGTGCTCCGAGTCGCGGCATCTGTTCACTACTGCTGCAGAGAAACGGGAGATACACAAACAGCCTCCTCTACACATGTATTATACACACAATTACAGCCTGCATACTGTATACTATGTATAGTTTATATATATGTATATATATATATATATATATATATATATATATATATATAAAGATGGTTTGTCTTGTGACTATTACATCCCCATCCTTGTTAGTCCTAAGATTTTAAACATGGAGCCAAACTGACTTTTTACAGATGTAAACGAAACCAAGTTGCGATGATGGTGTTAGTAACCACGCTGCTACGTCGGTAAATCGTCAGTGTCACTTTGTCATGGAAAGTAAACCTCAGGAACACACAGCGAATGACATATTGCATTGAGTTACAGAAGCCAGTGGAACAAACTCCTGCCCAGACGTGACATCATGACTTTGACTCTTAATTTATCATTTGGTTAACCCCTCCCTTCAACAGCAATAGATTGCCAACCGTAACCAGGCATGGCAGGTCTGCCTTTGGATTCTTTCCACAAGTCGTGTGCATGGAGCTGCAGTGAGAAATATATTAAATTGTGTATTGTTTTAGCCTTTTATTGTCTAAGGAGTACCTTAAGAACAATGCTGTGTCTTTATTTGCCTATTTCATGGATTATTGGCCAGTAAGGAGGCTGGCTTTTTGCTAGCATAGCACCTGTTAGCTTTGGTCTTGTAGCAAGATATCCTGTCCTGAATCTAAGAGAAGACGATTAGTCAGCGGCAGAGTTGGAGTCAAATGAGCTGAGGCACATTCGGATAAATGTATTAACCCGCAATGACCTGATCTTGGCGAAGGACCAAAACAGATTCATGGAAACAAAACAAAAGCCTCTGACTTTGTGTATGTCAATGCAGAATGTTGTGTTAATAAATCAGTAACATAATTGAGACAGTGCTACACTGGTGCATACTGGCTCTGCGTACAGTCATACGGTGTGTTATTGCTTAAAGAAAACCAGTATGAGGCCGTTGATTATTTGAGTTTTGATCGAATGTCAGCCTCTAATATAAATGTGTTGATAATTCTCTGTGGGTTTGTCACTACAAGCGACACATTTCACATTACAGTCATTTGGTCCTTGGCTGATTCGTTACATTAAATATTAAATACATTATTAAATAATATTAATTAAAGCAAGTTCACCCAAATTACTAAATAATGATGTCAATTACCACGACTGGTATCTAGTTGAGCTGATAGTTTGGGATTTGCTCGTGTAGACAATCTATAACTTTTGTCAGGCCTGCAAATGTTTTTTTCTCTCCCCATCAGTGTATATATTTGATGTGATGTATCAATAATGTGGATGAGGAAAGTTTAAATGAGATGCATCGCAGCTCAGGCGTTGAACTGCCAACAAACCGTCCCCAAACAGCTGAAGCTCACAAAATGCAAATCTGTCTTGGGGGAAGCAGTCTGCAGCAAGTGCACAACACGCAAACTGCAGCAGCTCCAGCTCCCAGTAAAACCCACAGCACACTGTACAGCACTTATCACACACACACACACACGTAGATTTCCAAGGCTAAGTGACCTGCATGCTCTCAGCTTTGAATGACATAAGTACCTGAGTAGCCTTGGGTTCTGCACCCAACCTGAACACACTTATATGGCAGCTGATGGCGACGCAGGCCGCTTCCATGGTCATCCATCAGACCCCCGCAGGTAATGTCTGCGAACACACTTGGCTTACATCAGCCAGGATAAAGGCATCTATTAAGAAAATGAATAATACCAGCTGAGGGGAGGTGACCTCGGACCGATCACGTGTCATCAACACCGACACGTGACTGGCTGCTTTTGGTTAGCATCGGTGCTACCGAGTGGGGCGGTCCGGAGGGTGACGGATGCTCGAGGCCGAGGCGAGATGGGCTACAGAGTCAGCCGTTTCAGTCCTGTGATCTAATCTGTTACCCATCGTGCATCCTGCTTCGCTAATGAAAAGGCAAGGTCCCATCCGTCACAGGCTGCTATGGTAAATGGAATTTTAACCCCCCCCCCCACCCCCTCTTCCTTATGAAGAACGAAGCTCCTCAGGCAAAAACGCCTGCAAACATGTGCAAAAGGGCCTGGATGATAGACGGTCATTGCAAAAGACCCCAGAGCAATGGCAAATTAATATTGAGTGGGGGAAAAAAAATAATCTGTGACGACCCCCGCTTCCTATAGATGCTCTTCTGCTTTCTGTCACTTTCCTTGGAAACAAATGTAGCAGAGCTCAGCCTCTGTTTCTGTGTAGGACTTTCAAGGAGGATCCACATTGTATATGTATTATTGCTCTCCGTGTCGCACACAAAATGTTTAAATTTGCTTTTAATCAAGGGTCATTTCTGACATCACAAAAGCAAAACAGCGAGAATGATTTTAAAAAGTGTGTGCATGCTGTGTCGGCCTTTTTGATGGACGGCATCATGTTGATTGGAAGGTATTCTCAAGCTTGAATTAACCTCCTTTGGTCAGACAAATATTATAATGGAACCTGAGGTAGACATGACAATAAGCTACTAAAATGTGTCCAATATAATACCATGACTGTTCCATTTACATACAAATATGAATCATTTTCATCCCTTAAAAGTTTCTAAAGCTTAACAAAATTCATAACATGCTGCAGTAATCAGGGTCCTCTTGTGGCGATCAAAAGGCCAGAATATACTTCACATAATAAAATATAAAAAGAAAAGGCCAATAAGCTGCAACGACTGTTTAAATTGCAGTGTTTTATATACGCCTTTAAGCTTCTCCATACAACTCTAAATAAACACGGAAATTCCCAGTTTTGCTTTTGGACATGAAAACCAGTTTAATCACTTGACTAATTGGAAAGCGGTTACTTAATTAAACCCTTTTGTCAACGTGTGTCCCGTGGGTTTTGTGTGCCAGCCTTTTTACACACATGTTAAAATGTTTTTTTTAGGCCTCATAAAGTAGACTTTACATCATCACCGCAACTGAACTTTTATAAAATTCAAGGACATTAATTCCTCTATTTAGGTTATTTATATTAACCTGTGTTAAAAATGAAATGATCATGGCTACATTATTCAAATGTTCTTGTCATTTTTGGCTATCGAGGAGTGAAACTGTAAAGATCCCTCCTCTCACCACAGCTCTTCCACTATCACAAGAGCTACGTGGGATTTATACGTATTTACTTATATCTCTTTGGACACTAAAACATTGAATGAGCCCAATTAAGACATACCACGTAACTTCTGTTCTACCGGATTACAATGAAAGCATTATTTTGAGAGGAAAAAGTGTCTTTGGTCTTCCACAGAAGCTCAATGTCACCTTCAGACGTGGAGCTCCCTGCCCACAGCTGAACCAAAGTCCTCGGTTATTCTTCCATAACAGCATCAGCAGCCTCACTGTTTGATACCCTGAGGTTCTTCACTCTCTGTTCCCACAAGTGCTCTGTTTCTGAGGTTAAATCCAGCATCTGAAGCTCCTCAGAGCTCCCCAGCAGGGACACACCGGCTCTCTTTTCTCTCAGCCTTAATGGCAACGGAAAAGACAAAACATCCAGCGCATTGTTATACAGGCTGTCGTGACATCATGAGATCCAGTGGCAGGAGAATTTCAATGGAGCTGTGCGGATGTTTTAGAAAATATGCGGCTACGGGAGATTAGAGAGAAAAATTAGGTTAACGTTGTTAGAGCCTTCTTTTCATGAACCCCCCCTCCCCCCGTCTGTTTCCTCAGGGTTTTTTCCGCCGAAGCATCCAGAAGAACATGGTGTACACGTGTCACCGGGACAAGAACTGCATTATCAACAAGGTGACGAGGAACCGCTGCCAGTACTGCCGCCTGCAGAAGTGCTTCGGAGTGGGAATGTCCAAAGAGTGTGAGTTTTAAACCCCATTTACATAGCGTGCGGATGTGGAATTGAATGAAATATTGTCATGTGTTTCAAAGAACTCACAGAGATTAATGATTTTTATTTTTTATATTTATGAAAATGACATTTATTCTTTTTTTGTTATGAAGATGAGTTATGGGTACATCAACTTGTGCCTTGAGTAACATGCAAGAACACATTCCTTATGAAAGGTTGCTGGTAAACGTTTGAGCAGAGCACTGAATTCTGTTGCTCAACTTGACTTACATCCAATAATAATCTTGACACTTGGCTCAGAAGTGTTGTGGATTCAAAACTGATATTGAATGACGAGATGTAACTCCACCACCTTATCAGCCAAATGAGCTCCTCTTGGAAGAGTCTTACATTCTTTGTGTGTTTTTAGGGTTTTCAAGCTGCAAGTAACATGTAAAGAGCTTCGTAAGATAGTCTCTTACTCGGAACAACGGCAACAAAAACAGATTTTGTGCATCTGAACGTAGTCACTGTGAGTTGTATTGTTGGCAAAAATGGCCTGAACTCTCCCAATAAAATATAGAG
The DNA here is from genome assembly GCF_910591455.1 of Pholis gunnellus. NCBI lineage: Eukaryota > Metazoa > Chordata > Actinopteri > Perciformes > Pholidae > Pholis > Pholis gunnellus. Next base: position 16,930,229 of record NC_136543.1, read on the forward strand.
TAGTTATAAGTTGCAGTATAGAGGCAAGGACACCACATGGCCTAAGGTATAGTACATTTCAGGTGTGAAAAGTTATCCATTTTTGAATGGACAGCACTGTCAGATAAGATCTCATCCAGTATTGGCTGTATTGTCATGAGTATGATGTGGGGATGATTAATTATCTGAGTTAGAGCTGCCGAGTCTCCCGATAGCTGATCCGCCACATACATTATTCAATCGCATGTATGTTTCCTCTACTGGCCAGTATTTCAGCCAGCGAGGAAGAGTTGCATAATTCACAAAGTGTTGTCGAACATCCAACACAGCTGGGATTTGAGAAATGATGTGATGAAGCGATACAAACAAAACGGGATGCAGAACCTCTGCATCTAGGAAACCCCGTGTCTTGCTGCCGTCATTGCCCTCATGTCCCCCCTGCTCCATTGTCATCCATAGGAACAGTTTGCATTTCACAGGTTATTGGCATCCTTTGATTGCATCAGCATTTATAGCTCAGGTCCACTTTGTGCTCCATTAGCCTCAGGGGGGGACCATTCCTTTCTCTTACGCTGTTTCACACCTCAGCAGAGGAATCATGGAAAAGATGATGTCTTGATATCCTCAGGCTATAACACCCCCCCCCCCCCCTTCCTGCACCTCCACTCACACCCACAGGGCCACTGATGAGAAAGGGGAGAAAGAGGACTATCCTTTATTCAGGGGTGGAGGTGATTGGGTGGTGTCCTCAGCGTCCTGCTCTGAACGTCGACAACAGAAGGTCTGTGCCGAGTGAACGTTGCTTTCACTGTAGGGACAACAGGACTTTGTCCTCAAATCCATTGGACTGACTGACTTTTTATGCTGTTGCACCTGCACTAAATTTCTGGAAGAACAACTACTAGCAGGGCTAAAAAAAAAATGCAAGCCTTATAAATCCATATTTTCATATTAATGGATTGAATGATCATGGGCACTGTGAAAGGGTTTGCTCGTTGGGACATACCTTTATGAAATTATCACCCAGCTTTGCAGTTCCCCTCAGTTCTACAGTGCCCTTCAAATATAATATAAAAATGGAACATAAAGCTTTTATGCAGCCATTAGCGACTACTGTTCCGAACATATACTGTGTTAATTAATCAGCTAAGCAGACAACTAAACACATAATCAGACAGCACAGAACGATTTCCATTCAGTTCTGGCTGCATGTTTAGAAACACTGCTAACAAAGTTGTTGTCCGTGTGGTTGGACGCGTCCAATATGGCCGCCACAGGCAATATAACACCTGAAAGCTTACATTTGTAGCGGTACGTATTTCATAGTGAAAGTACGGTGTTGAGAGCTCAGTCTGAAGCCTGAGTCACAATACGGACGGTAACATCTGCTTTTGGACACTGGACTCGTGCTATCATGTGCCTCTGGAGATTACTGAACTGCTACTTAGCATGCAACACAAAGGGGAGCATTGTTTTATGTGTGTGTACATGATTGTGTGTGTGTGTGTGTGTGTGTGTGTATACGCTGCACCAGCAGGTATGCGATTGAATGCGTCATTACACAAGTTGTGTCTTTGTATTTTTTTCAGTGGTAAGCGATCATGAGTCTCATGAAGTCATGAGCACTGATGTGATCCATTATTAATCTGGTGGATCTGCAGAGCCAGAAGAGGAGGAGGAGGAAGACTGCGCTGTGTGTTTGTTATTAGTGTGTGCGTGAGTGTGTGTTTTGTTCAGCTCCCTGGGCCTCAAATATTCAGTGTCATGGGATGATACAGAGAAGAGTTTGACTGAAATTAGTTTTTAAAAGAACAGTCCAATATACACAAAGGTGTATTTTGCATCCTTGGGGTTAAAGTGTGGCTAAACTATTTCCGTGTGTACGTTTCAAGAACAAGAAATTGCCTTGTCCTTGGTTTTGTGACAGTTGTCAATGTAGATTGACAACTGTTGCTTGCAACTTTACCACTTTATCAAATATCTGAGCGGCTTTATGATGTAACATACACAAATATTCAACTAATTGGAAAATCCTCTGCTGGGTAGGTATTCCTTTTTTGGGATTCAGATATTCATTTATTTTTTCTCAGAAACAGCAGCTGAAACTCAAAACTAGGGCTGATAGTCCAACACAGGGAATTCTGCATATATTTATTTTTTTATTTATATACTACTCAGACAATGAACTAAGACGTTGTGGCAGCTGCATGCTCACAACCTAAGCTACTCATGAATATCCTTTACAGGTGTGCTCTCAGCAGGAGTCCACTGACGACATTGCACACAGGTGTGCAACTCCTCCCATGAAAGCTGTCACCTAGAGAGAGAGAGAGAGAGAGAGAGAGAGAGAGAGAGAGAGAGAGAGAGAAAACACAGCACACAGCATTCATACTAGACTTAAAAAATAAATAAATCACACTCACACAGGGCTCTCGGGGGTGGAACCGTGACACACATAACATAACTGCTTGTGTTGAACCACAGATTATGGTGAATTATGTCCTTCGAGTATGCTGGGGAGAGGGACGTCTGGAGTACCCGGCTTAGTCTGCTGCTCCTGGCCCCCGGATAAGCGGATGAGAATGCACGGATGGATGTCCTTAGTTTCTGCTACAATATAATATATTTTGCACTCAGTGGTTCACGATAAGTGTTTATCCAGCCTTGCAAAGTGAAGCGATGTGGTTCCAAAAATGTCCCAAAAATACATTTTTCCAAATTCATTTCTTGTATATTTGTGAGTTTAATCTCAGAGAATTTCAGATTTTTTATAAACTCAGAGAATATTTAAGTATTTCCTTGTAAATTAGTGTGTTTTTTTCTAATAAATTTGCGACATTAATCTAGTTTTTTCATGAAATATTGCCCCCCTCCCCTGGCTCTGTAATTATTTTTTTCCTACGATGACACTAATACACCATCGTACATGCACAGCTCCAGGATCAGCAGGTCAACTATTGAAACTATTGTTCTGTTTTTTTCTTCTTTTAATCGTATCTGTGTGGCAAAGCCTCTGAACCTGCTGTAGGACCATCATGAGATTAATTTAGTTGCGTATGCGCCTCTCTCATTCTCATTCCTGCTCCAAGGTCATATTTTCACAGCGCAGGTTTCCCATCTGACAACCCCCCTCTCCACTCCCCCTGGTCCCATCAGGACCATTAGCTTAAACCCAATGCTCTGGTGGCAGCGAAGAATTATCGCGGTTGCTCGACACCCACCTGGTTAGTGTTAGGGAGCTGCCATGTTAAGTGCCGTGGCAAGTGGCCCGAACCGCATCACGTGGGCTCAAATAAATAGTGTTTATTTAGCGCTGCATCTGTTTGCTCACAGAGACGCTGCGTAGAGCTTGGCAGCACGCAGATGGCTGGCCGTCGGGTTTCTCAAAAAACGGCCGCCATCCACGCCTGCTGCTGCCGAGCCACACAGCATCCCGATAAAGCAGCAGAGAAAAACATCGCCATGCTGCACCGGTGGGCTAGAGGCAGGCGAGAAGAAAAGCAATAAAAGAGGAGGACAAAAGACAGAGGGTGGGACATTGCTCAGTGACTAAAGGAAAGGAAGAGGAGGGTCTTGGAAAGCAGAGGGACGGGAGAGCGACAGTGGGCATCGCTGTGGAGAGTGTATTTAACAGCGTGTCTGAACTCCACTCAATGACTCTTCATCCCTTGGTCTAACACTCTGGAGAGCACTTCAGAAACACTCGCTCATTCACAGCGCTCCCTCAAAGCCTGACAAAGCCGCTGGGTGGAGGGTTTAACACAGTCCTCGTGGTTTGCGCATTGTGTGCTCATGTGTTTTAATGCCAGCGACCCCACTTCTCGAGCCGTTTAACTGTTAACTGACTATGATAATCTTGACCCTTTAATGCAATCAGTTAAACGGTTGCAAGAAGTTTTAAAATGTGTTCAAAAGAGGCTGTATGTGTGCAATAACAATCCACTCAACACATCGAGTCAGAAAAACCCCGCAAAATTAACATTCCTACCCGTTTCAAATTAACTCTATTCTTTTGAATAGTTAATTGTGTCTGGAGTGGACTTAAAATGGGAAAAACATTTAACCTTAAAGCAAGCTTCCCCGGTAACAGTTATAGCATCAGTTAAGTGCATTTTGGTTGGGATTTATGTGCTATAGAAAAATCTGACATCCAGGACTTCCAATTCATATTCTCATTACTGAGTCAAAGCAAAAGACCTGGTCGATCAAGGTTCTAAATAAGGTGAAATATTTTGAAATATCAAAGTAGTGCTGGAACAATTAGCCTTTGTAGTTGATCGACAGAGATATTGAGCTGCACTGATCAATATGTCGGTATTAACAGTGGTTCAAATGACTGTATTCTGAGAGGGGCTGCTCACGGTGATGAACCCACAGAGAATCATCAACAATTCTGCCGTGCAACCAGCAAACTTTCCTCTTTTGGTTCAGCCTCAAAGTTCTCACATAGTTTGTTTCCAGCTGCAGCGGGCAGCTGTTTTCAGTCAAATGGCTCTGATACACTTACAGTTCATTACCTGCTCAGCACACACTACTAACTGGTGAACATAAAGGAGCTATTAGCAGCTGAAGACCAACTACTTTAGTGGAGACCATAACTGAAACAGAAGGTGACTTAATATCATTAATGTCATTCATTCATTAGAGAGTCATATTTGCAGTTTTTCTCTCTGCTTTACTTTGAGACCACCGGTCAGACCGAAGCAAGCTATTTGAGGATATCATCTTATAGGAAGTTGTGATATGCACTGTTTTACTGTTTTCTGTAGTAAATAATGATGAATCTGTATTTTCTGCGTGCACAAGTCAGAGGAGTAAAGCCATGTTCAGATAAACAACAGCACTGTGTCACAAAAGACAGCACTCATTCATTTCAGGGTGCACCTGTGGACCTAATACTCAAACTGACCTTCCTGGATCTTATTTCATCATATCACTTGTACCTGCCAACGCAGCCCCTTGTCCTTTTCTTTTCAATTCAGGGCCCAATAAGTCTTTATTTTTCACAGACAATAGGAGGCAAACAGACACTTGTGGACCAGTGGAGATAAAAGTGCAGATACGTCTCATGTGGAAGTCACGAAAAGTGATCACAGGCACTGATGAGAGTCCCTGAGCTGGGTGGACTCCCCCTGCCCCTTTTCTGGGTATTAAAAAGCCATATATTTTCATGGCCTCTTGTCCGATGCATCATTTGGATGTATCTGCTCATGCTCGCAGTAATTTGCTTGGAGTGCGGTGGTAATTGATTGCCCTGGGTGGGTAGTGGGAGGGTGCACTCGCTACGCCGCTGTCTTCCTGAATCACATCTCGCCTGCCTCCGTGTGGACCACAACCCCCCCCTTCCGCCAGACACTTTGTCACCACACTATGACAAATGACACTCAGACACACGGGAACAGATTGTGTACCATCCCCCTTTCTATACCATTATCCCGTACCATCCCCCCCCCCCCCCCCTCTTCCAAGGGGCAATGTGTTTTTTCTGTGTTGTGTTGAGAGAGACTCATGGTTTTGACCTCGACCCACCATCACGACTGTGTGTCCTCTGTTGTGGACGTTACTAACCCACTGATAGCAGTATTTTGCACAGAAAAAGTAGCAAGAGCTTTGGGAGATCAGGCGTTGCTCTTTTAGATGACACTTCACAGCTGCTGGTAATTTCGAAACATGGTGATCAGGATAAAAAAAAGATGCCATTTTGGCCACGGTGGCAAGAAAATATTCCCTCACTAGCTTTGTAGATCTACATCATTTAAATATGAAGACAATAGCACACATTTTTAGACGGTCTCTCCTGGTGGATATTCATGCTGTTGCACTTGATTGTTTTCATGACAAGTAACAGAAATATATGCGTGACAGAGAGAGAAGCTCACTCTCTCAGCTCAACACACATGGTAAAGCACAGGCTGAAGTGAATCTGATAAAGTCTGCTGGCAGTTTAAGTGTGAAGAGCGAAAGCAAGATTGCCAGCTTTTACGATGATTCCTCTGTGAGGTCAAAACTCCTTGTTTGGAAGTGTTGCACGTCGTGCACGTCGCATGGATGGATGAGAGCAGAGATTATATTTGCATAATGTATTTATATTTTCTTTTTGCTAACCGTAGATATTTACACAGCTAACAGCCATATATAGCTGTACGAAAATGTGTGTGCTAGGGCGTTCGTGAACATTGCCAGATCTCGCGAGAGTGCGTCTCTGAGAGAAAGAAAAGTGGATTTTCTCCCGATTTGTTTGTTCGAAAAAATGCAATTTTCGTGTCAAACCCCAGTGGGTCGTGTCCTTTCTCAATTGTCTCAGGTCCAGGTGGACGTTTGTGCCAAATTAAAAAAAAAAGTCCCTTCAGGCGTTCCTGAGATATCGCGTTCACAAGAATGGAGCGAACAGAAGGACGGCCCGAAAACATAACGCTTCCTGCAACTGCTGTCGCTGGCACAGAGACAAAAAGAGGAACATGTCATTTATGTGACACTAAAGGTGAAACAGCATTACATGTGTGAGTTTGTACAGTAAGCAGATGTGTATTTTTGATGCGTGAAATATCAAATCCAACATTAGGAAGATACTTTTCACATGTGCTCTTTTTTAAGGACAGGATTCTGTGCATGTTTTATTTCATCATCATCTCGTTTCATCACTTTCCTCCCCAATTACAACATTTATCTGAATTTCTTTCCCATGATCCCATATCTGATTGTATACTTGCACCGGAGAGTTGTGTGGCAGGTGTCTATCGCTCCACTCTGAATCGCTACTTCCCAACCTGCTTTATCTGCTGCTGCTGTGTTCAGTGTTAGCAGCTTCTCTCTGTGGAGCAGCAGATTGAAGGAGGCCCAAAGGCTCTCGATCCTCTGTCAGTCAAACCCCTCCCACTGCCCCCACACCGACACTATAAACCAAGATGAAAGACACGGTGAGGTTCAGTTCTCCCATCGCTGGTTTCATTTTACCTCTATAAAGATTAGCATTGCCAGGTGCGAAGCAGCAAATCACCAGTAAAAAGTGATGCTAACACTCCAGTGTGTGCCCAGTATCCCGCTAGTCTTTTGTTTAGTTAAATTCAGTCATCGCTAACGTTTATCTGAATCCCATTTTAAGACGAATTAATTAACATTGTCACTGTCAAAGTTTGCTTTTACTAAATGTATAATCACAGTTGACGCAGTGGAACGTCTCTTACATATACATGCACCCATATAATGGACATATAGGTCACAGATGTGGGTCGAAATGTATGGAGTGATTAATGTCTGCCTCGCAGCAGTGACAGTAATCTGCACCAGGCCATGGCTGACCAAAACATTCAGTCTGATTCTCTGGAACAGAACATTTGATTTAACTCCTCTTTCATGTTGACGCTTTGAGTTGGTCCGCTGGGATGTGAGACGTGGGTGTAATATGTCCCAATGTGTCAAAATTAAACAGACATCTTCAGCATATGGACGGAGTTCCTGGCTGTGACCGATCTGGCTCGCAGACTGTGTGCATTTGCTGACATATTTTGATTGGATCCCAGCTGTATGAATGATATTTTTGTATCTTCACTGAATTCTGTGCATTGATTGCAGCAGGAGAGACTGGCTTAAGGGTACAAAGCCTTGTTGGTAAAACAGATGAGGCGTTTGAGGTCAACTCCATCGAGGGTTAATGCCTGATTATGGGGATAAGCGCTATAATCTGTCAATACCAAGTAGAGTCTAGTCTTAGTGCAGGTGGTGGTGGGAAAATAGCGGTTGGTTGATAGCATTAGCATCAGGAGATGTAAGCAGTCTGCTACAGCTCTTTAAGTTATGCCAACATGACACAGTCAGATATTATCAGCCTCTCTCTCTTTCTCTTTGCGTCCAGTTCAGAGATAGGTCCAAGATACGCTAAGGCTAGCTTAGCACTAAGACTGAAAAGAGAGTTAGCGTCGCTCTGTCAACATGCAATCATTTGCAGGGTTTATATGCATTTGAAACAAAGACTTAAGTAAATCCAACACAATTTGTAAGAAGAGCCCCACCATGTGGGTACTAATACATTTGTTTCTACCGTAACATTGTGTAATTTACATTCTCCAACCCTGAGAAAGATTTTCTTCCAATGCAATTTTAACTGGTTCAGTGTATTTAGATGTGGTGAATAAAAATTCCAGGGAGAACAGCTGTGATCATATTACTGTGTGGAGATTTGTCGATTTATCGCCGATCACACATTAGTACTCGAGACTGCGAGATTAGAGTGTATAAATTGCATTACTCTAAAAATAGACACTGTTGATCAGGTCAGCAGACATGAGCATGTATAGAAATGAGAGGATTTAACACTCATCATGGCGACGCTTCTGACGAGCCAAACTGAATTATGTTTTATAACATCATAGAAATGCCTTCAATCGGAATTGATCGATTGTTTTGGCCACTTAAACTAGTGATCTCCACTATAAACTCAACACTGACTTAATATAACCTTTTAAAAGTGTTTGCAAACAGTTGCCGATGTATACATCCAGTAGACACAGAACAGCATTAGCATTCATTAGGAGTGGTGCTAGTGATCACCTTGATGGATGTTAAGTCTAGTACTCAATCTCTTATTAGCCTGTAGCTCTGTTTTGGTCTCTACCAACTCCAAAATATGTCTCTCTTTCTGCTAAATGCTCCACTATGTCCACCAGCTGGCTGCTAACTATCTGTCTATTATTATTGAATCTCTGCTGTTTAAGATCTTTGACACTGTTCAGTCTCCTGCTGAGCTCTCCTGCTCGTTTGCTTGGCTTCTTGTCTGTTTGTTAGATTGTGTTCCTTCTGGTTTTACCCGTCTTCTGTGATTTCATGTGATTTCATGTTTTAACTGTTTGTGCCGCTTAACATTGTTTTGTATTTACTGCCTGTTTTCTAGATGTCCTACTTTTGCATAATGCTGACTTACTCCTCTACGTTTGTTTTTTTTAATCCTGCTCAGCTGTTCATGTTTTGCTTTCTCCTGTTCAAATTTGATATGTTAAGTGTTTTATTTGTTTGTTTTAATGACCAATTTTAACGTCCGGCCGAACGGTTGAGAAGCAGCCTTGTGGCTAACACTGGCATATTTACAGTCGTGTTGATGAATGTGTATTGCCCCTGAAAAGAAAATAGAAATAAAAACCGTGAAGTTAAGCCAGCAAAGCTCTAAGGCTTCTGAGTAATCGTGTTCATTATAGGCAGCGAAAAAAAGGAATGGATTGTTTTTCAAATCGCTACCGTCCTTTTTAAGACATATGACATGACCCACACAACATACTGCTGAGCTGTCACTAACTAATGTCAATGGGAATTTGAATGAGATTTTCTTACTTCTGAAACAGAACCCGGAAGTTCCAGTTTCACTTCGGCTCTCCGTAGCTATACGCTCACCAAATGCTGCTGGGAAATGTAGCTGAGCCACTAGTGTTGCTGTATTTGCTATGTCGTGCTTTCAGACCGTTAATACAAACAGCCAGGAAGGGAAAACAAATTCACATCATCCTCCTATTCAGAGATATGAAGAATTTCTGACAGCATCTTATCTTCTATTTGGCGAAATACAATTTTGTGACTCACATTACACATTCATTTGATCCATTGTGGTTGTAAAAAAGAATCTATTATTGCAGTTTTAACAAATAAAAATACTTATACATTGAATAATAATCTAAATGAAATGTAATGCCTTGGGGCTCTACACAGTCACATAACAATACTGTATATCTGCACCAGCATTAAACACCAACCTGCATTCAGCTGCCATCCTCTTTTCCCATTCAACCATCTTAGTGCAATATGGGATCACGAGTTGGCTCTAGTGCGTAAATATAAAGGGCTTTATTGTAAACTAGGGCAGAGGATGTGTCTGTTGTGCTGTCAGCCATGGAAGGTCCCTTAGGTCCCTTGGGTGTCTCAGCGCTGACAATGAGCCCAGCGCTTTCTCTCTGGCTCCGCTCCTTATTATTCTAAAGGGGAGCGTGCAGCTGATCGGAGATCTGCGATGTTGGGATGATCACGCTGCGTGTTGAGTAATACACCTGGTCGGATTGTTTGAGTCTCCTGCTGCGACAGACTTCAAAGAGCTGCACTTAATGAAGCGAAGGACTCTGCGGACTCCGGTCTCTCAGGGTGCACTTCACGCACAACAAACACAACAACCTGGGCTTTTGTTGTAGCTCCTATGATAAATAGAAGTAGATGTGTTCATCTAGATCGACTTCAATCACTAAACAGGGAAACTCATTTCTCACCATTACGCGTTGCGTGTGTCCTTGATGCTTAATAAACACGCTGAATGCATTTCCTTCCTCAAACAATTGCAAAGCCAGTTTTTGGAAGAAATATAAAACATATATTGTTTACAAGCCTGTTTGCTTGATTAGTTAGCTTATTCCTAGTTCTTGTTATGTCACCAACTGTCAATCAGTGGAACAGCATGAAACCATCAGTAACACTTTATTAATCACATCACTACTCACCCTACCTTTGAACATTTGGAGATTTTATTAAAAGGTTTATTTACCAGCGACAAATTATGTTTTGTCCCTCTGACGTTTAAAACCAAACCTACATCCAGTGACTATTACTTCACTCTTTAGACCTGAACTTAACACAAAAGAGCACCAAAATAGCTCTGAGGTAATTCATTGATTAACAAAATGAATTAATGGAGCCACAAAAATCACACAATCCATTTGTGAAGCGCCTGAGTTTCCAGACGCTTTTGTTTTCCTCCTTTTTGGAGCCTTTGCCAGTGGCACTAAGCTGACAGAGACCGGTTGAGCTGACAGAGTCGACTGCAGCTCGAAACTTTTTGTGCTTATGTAAGTTCTCAGTTTTACACTTGACAACTTGCTGCATCTCTTAAAAGTAACCAGAATGGGGTAAAAAAAAGCCTTCTAGCAACAAAGTTCTGTTGCCTTTCACATTGTTTCAAGTCAACGTTGTGCATGTCATTGCTGACGCTAATCCATAATCTTTTGTTCTCCTTCAGCTGTTCGAAATGACCGGAATAAGAAGAAGAAGGAGAGCCCAAAGCTGGAACTGGCAGAGAGCTACGAGCTGACAGCCGAGCTGGAGACCATCATTGAAAAGATTCGTAAGGCCCATCAAGAAACCTTCCCCTCCCTCTGCCAGCTTGGCAAATACACCACGGTGAGTTCACTGTCCTGTGGTGCTTTCTGCAAGATCTCTACAGCAGATTAAAGAAAGTGTTCAGCTTTGGTTGCACTTCTTTTTGAATCATAAACATAACAACGTGTCTTTGACTCCTTGACCTTGTTTCGCCGACGGCACCGTATGCTCCTTTTGATCCGGTCTAGCTGCAAGTGCAGAGCTCATAATGGTAATCAATTTATTTTACTGTACTCTTAATCCCCCTCTAATGCACCTCGAGAGCACAGATGTAGACTGCTGACTGTACAGCAAATCCTCCCCAACAACACTTCTTCTTCTTCTCTCAATAGCTATGGATTGGACATTAAGTCGGATGGAGAGGCAGTAAAAAAAAAGCATGCATCATAATAGCACTGTGCAGCTAACACGCTATGACTTCCAGCCTCTGGTGAGACTGGGGTGCACCGATATCAGATATCGGGCCGATATTGAGTCAAAAAGCTGGATCAGGTATCAGTGACAACAGGGCAGATGTATTCAAGTCACTTCTATGTTTATACACAATATAATGGAACTTTAAATCCTGTTTTAAGTGAGTAAGTGCCTCAAAAAGGTTAACACTTAAAAGTATAATTGTCATTTTGAAGCTTTTTTACTGGTTGCTGGTGTATGCTTTTATTATTTTAACCAAAAATAACAATTTAGTAAACTCATCTACATATTTAATTGTTACATTTTGTCTTAAAAAGTTAGTCTCTTCCACACAGTGAGGCATACAGCTTATTAATTAAACACTGGTATCAAATTGGTACTTTGTATCGTCCAATACCCAAAGCACAGGTATCGCTGTCTGTATTGGGACTAACAGGGTGTGTTTACCCCAGTTTTTAAATGTTGCAACAGTGAGAGGAGATAATAAAACGAGGTTGTCAGGACTGGAAGACGTTGCAGCTGCCAACTTCAAACCCTCGTCTGGAAATACTTGCCAGCCAGGCAGCTGCCCATCAGTCTGGTTGAGGCTGGCCCCCAACTCGAGCCTCACATGTCTGAATAAATGCAGCTATTCCAGCTAATCATTATGTGCTTCCGTAAATCAAAACGGGTGCAGAAGTGACAGATTTGTGCGCTAATGTGCGACGGAGCCAAGATGGGTGTTACGAATGCTCATCAAGGGTTTATTATCCCCGTCATCTCCCGTCGTCAAGGTTGAGGGAACTGTGCCGTCCCTGAACCTCCCTCAAACCCTCCAACGTCGGCGCTAAACTAACAACCCGTGAAAGGCCAGATAGCGAGGGGATGCTAATCCACGCGGGACCTTGAAGAAGAGTCCCGTCAGTCGGACACGCCAGGCCTCGCTCGTGCAGCCTCAAAGCGGCCCACCCTGTAAAACAAAGGGAACCGTAAAGCCCCCTTCATCTGAGTGACAACGAGCTCCTCTTTCTCCTCCCCGCACTCGTCGTCATGACTGGGTGCAAAAGTTGGAGGTCACGCAAATGTCGAGGAGAAACCTCTAGAGCGAGCGTTTGACGCAGCGAGGCCTCGTTTTGTGACGCTTTTGACAGGGGTACCGGTCGGAGCCGCAGGACGGCTGATGGCTTGATAGCGAGGGCGGCAGAGATAGCGGCGCTTTGATTGACACGTTGGCGTGGCAGCATTGTGCAGTGGGGGAGCTGACAGCGTCTAAATGCGTTTGTTTTTTAAGATGACTTACATATAGATTACAGCCGGCGCGAGTGTGTCGTGATTGACACCGACGCTGCACAAACAGTCTTCTGTAGGGAAGCGTGTGAGAGCGGGAGGGGGGGGGGGGGGGGGGGGGTGCATGTTTAATGATTTGGCGGTGCTAGTTTTGGAAATCTCACGACACCTGTCAATCATGTCAAATACTGTTTATACAAAAATACACAACTCCGCTGAGGAGCCACAATGCGCAGTAGGTAATGGATCTCTTGTTCCAGTGATGAAAGTCATTCAGTCCCTGACAATACACTTTGGAGCGGAGATAGTTAAGAGATGCTAAAACGGAGCAAATTTACAGAGAGAGTAGCTATTAGCTTTCCGCTGTGTGCAGCTGTACACTGCCGCTGCTGTCATTTCAGTGTACAGTAAGCTCCCATCTCCATAACTCTGTATTTTTTCCCTTTCACTCCCAACACAAAGCTCCTAATCGCTGTAACCCCTCTCTACTCCGCCCTCATCCCATTCCCTCTCCCACGAGACACTTCAATGATTTTTTTTTTTACAAAATAAACAGTCTGCATTGAGGCAAAAATCCACTGCTGGAAAAAGAGTAGGACATAATAGCAGAAATCTTGCTCCCTGGTTAGGATATAAGCCAGTGTTTGCTGTTTGTTGGAGTGGCAGTCGGGCCTCAGATAAAGCCTTAATCTGGATCAGTGGTAATTATGCTTGCTCACAGACTGTGAGAAGTTCCTCATTATTACAAGCGATTGGATCCTGATGCGCCTTTTGAGTCCTCCTCGTCGGAAACAGAAGAGGAGCTCCCGCGCCCCTAGATTAGGTTAAAGCTCCAATTATGTGGTGAAATATTCAAATCCTAGTCTGCGGTGATTTAGGAGTTCATTGCCGGGTTAGCGGAGATAGCCGCGCGAGTGAGAGGGCTTAGCTCGACAATGAATAACGCTTCATTGACAGTGATGGTGATGAAAAACGAGCTTGGCAGTTTCAAAGACAAAATAAAACATTAGCGCTCGGCGGGCCCCCGGTGGCTCCGGGCAGCGGCGGCTGCTGCTTGTACAGTACGCGGCCCGGGCCTGGAGATATTAGCCACATTACAGTTTGTCCCCCATCGCTATTGGTCACAGGTGCTGGCTGCTTTTACTGCCTCTCTGCGTCTGTACACACAAGCCCGCTCTAATGTCGCAAGTTGTCTAATTTGTTTGGATAAATGTTCTTAAATGAAATTAGAATTCCCCGGCAACTTCCTTGTTTCGCTCTATTGAATTATGGGACTTGTGTAATTGACTGAGATTGCAAGTAGGGGGGGGGGTGTTAAAAAAAAATAAAAAAATCCAACTGCGAATTATCTCACCCTCCTTCCTCTTCAGCTCCCCCTTTTTTTCTTCCCTGTCCCTCTCCACCCAGAGGGGAGAGCAAGATAAGTTGCTTTAATATCAGCCACCTCCACCTCCACCCCCCCCCCCCCCCCCACCCAACATATGTGCATTGTGCAAACACACACTCACACACACTCATGTGTCGGCACCTCCTCCTCCCCCATCAAATCGGATGTCAATCAGTGGAATGTGCGTCCGTAGTGCTGTTGTGTCGACTGCAGCTCGTTGTCCGTGATTTAAGCACGGCCCTAATGTGCCTCTCACTTAACCCCAGATCATATTAAATGATCTCTCTCTCTCTCTCTCTCTCTCTCTCTCTCTCTCTCTCTCCTTCTCCCTTTATATCCCCCCTCTCGCTCTCTCTGTCTCTCGCGGGTGGCCACAATAGATTGTTTGCTCGTGACAGTGTCCAGCAGCCGCGGTGCTAACTGCCTCGCAGTAACAACCTCCGGGGGATTGATGTGCTGTGAGGCAGAGGGCTGCTCCAGCTGTCTCCACAGTCACTTCAGTGGGCTGCAGGTCGCTGCTGTATTCGAGCCCTCTCACACTAAAAGAGCTCCTGGGGCTTTGGCTTAGACCGATGTTGAAGTTCGCCGACATATTAAGTAGATATTGGATTTTCAGCAGGATGTCATATTAGTTGGCCACTTTTCCCACCTGGTCCTTTTTCTTCGTCAGCTCAAAACCGGTGCGCTGTCCAGAGATCATGTCATCTGTTATTCAATATTCAAAGTTTTTATCAAATTAAAATGGAAAAACTTTACGATCTACAATTTGAGACTCAAACATGGTCTATGTTTTATAGGCAGATTCCAGATTTAGACCATAGATAATACATTATTTTGTATTTCTACACCAAAATATGATTCCTGGCATTATAAAATAAGCTTTTAGACATATATAAGTTAACACTAACTCAATTGAATGGCAGATTAAATAAGAAATTCAGATAATAAGAAATTTAGAGACCTTCTTTTAGGGAACAAGAACTTATGAACTTCTAAAAACCTGAGTGCTCCATTGTTTTCCAAAACGTCCTCGATATTATTGTGATTCATTGGAATAAGTCCAGTTCCAGTGTAGAGCTGTTGGTCTGAATGCTGTTGCTGTTGTTTCTACCCTGACGAGAATGACGCACAGACAAATTATACCACATTTAGCATAAATAGAGAGATTACATAACACCCCTGTGACTAGAAATCTCACAGTCTGTCTTTTTCTTTTGCCGTATTCGTCTGAAAGCTGCTGGGTAGACATGTGTTCGCTCCCTTGGTTTGACTGTTAAAAGTAAAAAAAGATCTGAATTAAAGTTTGAGTTAATGCTACAGACTGATTTTCTTATTTATGTCCAGCTGTAATATTCCCTTTGTCTGGGTTTTGACATACTTTAGTTATGTAATGCTATTTTTGTCTGTATATTCTATTCATTATTCATCTGCTTATGCAGCTTACTTTAAAACTGAGAAGTCTGAAAGCAAGGATTATTCCCATTTCCCCCAAAAAGGCAGGAAAGTCAGATGTAACCAAATTAGTGTTTCACGGTATACCGATACTTGAAAAGTATTGTGATACTTTGCCGTCAAAAACGCTGCAATTCCCCATTTCATTATTAGCAATTCATTAAGAGTCACATTGTTTTAATAAGAGCCCTATTTATGATGCGTCAGCATCAGGGCAGTGTGTGTGTGCACGCTGCAAATACAAGTGCTCTGCAGACTCACGGAGCAAAATATGGCACTGAAGTACTGCAGCCGAGGGCTATAAGTTGCTGTACTATACTTATATACAATAACAACACGTAGGATCTGTGGTCCGAACCAAGACGGAAAACTCATTATTGCTCCCACCTTGTTAACGGCAGCAGCGTCGCATTACAGCTTCACTTTTCTTACCTTTCACAATAAAAGCCCGAGACATATACATTGCATCGCTGCCCGTGAGAGGGCACCTGAACTCACCCACAGAACCGCTCGCACTTATCTCTGCAAGGATTGTATCCTGTTATAAGCTGCAGTGTGACATGTGAAGGTGGAGAGATCTAAACTAAGAGCTTCTCCCGGTTGGATGTTAAAATGTATGATCATGCTGTGATAAAATAATTATCTCCTGTTATTTGATGGCTTCTTTTCATACCCTCTACTGCCTTGCATTGACTTTGTCAAAATATGTTTTGTTTCTCCTTTTATTTTATTAATTGATGCACAAAAAAGAAGTTCCACGTTCTGTCATCTATTATTCCATAACTTCTCCTGATGTTTTAGGGTTTTGTTTCAGTATCGAGATATTTTAGGCAGTTATGTATCAAAGTCATAGTTTTGGTATCGAGATACAAAATGTCAAGCTACAATGTTAACGTTAGGTTGTCTCAATAATATTGGCTAAAATACACAAAGAGAGCATGTTTCTGTCTCCGTCTCTGAATCCAGTCTGGCTGGAGACACTTTGCTTTATGCCACTGACTTTTTTTTTCATTACAGTTGTTTATGCTGAAAAACAGAGTAGCCTAAATGTCCAAGGAGTTTGTTCGGAGACACAAAAGCACTCTGTATCTTTGCAGATGAATTTATGATCTGAAAATAAAAGGCTATGTAACAGTCAATTACAGCAGCACGGAGGCTTTGTTTCCACATCTCTTAGGGCCTGTGAATCATACTGTGTACACTCCTAACACATCACAATGTTCCTGCAGACCCGGGCCGTGGCATAAACCTTGTTGATGCTGTCAAGAGCAATTTTAATTTTGTTGTTTGTTTATATGCTGAAGCTCTAGCCCTGTTGCAAAATCAGGAAGAGGGGAAGCAGTGGAGTCTTATAAAAACATGTACTGTATGCTGCAAGGGGGGAAATGTATCAAACGCTCTAGTTTGCACTGGAGTGCCAGACTGGTACACGGTCATGGCTGATATATTACTGCTTATATGCTATAGCTGATACCTGACAATGAATTGTAGTAAAATAACAGCAGAGGTATGAATGAGGTCAGTTACACTCTTAGGAGTAAGGGTTCAACCTGAAGGGCTGAGGTTCTGCTCAGAACCAATTGCTTTTAAAGAAAAGTTTTTTGAAGAAAAGTTTTTTTTAAGGATAGTTGGAGGTGTGAGTTTTAAAAGAGAACACACACAAATTCACAGATTGTGAACCATGATTGTTGTGGGTTGCACTGTATCACATCGGCCCCGGCCCTTTAGGGTTCTAGATGAACCCTGGGAATGTAAAAAGGGTTCTCTGTAGAACCCCCTGGGTGTGTTGTAGATGAAATCCTTGCGATACAAAAGTTTTCTTGGTAGAACCGCCAGGATGGGTTCTTGTTACCCTTAGAAGATGGAAAGTTTCTGGATAGAATCTCTCAGAGAGGGTTATGGTGGAACCCTTAAATCATAGAAGGGTTCTCTGGAGAACCTCTCATACGGGGTTCTGGGTGGAACCTTTCACAGATGTTTCTATGTTAAACCCTTTATGTTGGGCTCTAGGTTAAACCCTCTGGAAGGGTTTAAGGTGGAACCTTTATAAAAAGTTCTACCAGGAACCCCAAACGGGTTCTCTTAAGCTGAAGAACCCTATATGGTTCTAGTTAGCACCTTTCTCTCTAGAGAGTGTATACACAGCGTCTCTGATACATAGTTTGTCCAGCAGAGAGCACTGTAAATGTTTTGGTCAGTCACTATCTTGGTCACCCTTCGTTAAAAACACCTAAAAACAATAATCCAGTTTAAAACGTTAAAGCAAACACAAGTTGGTCCTGTCTGGGCTTTTCTGCTGTCCGCCCTGTACACACAGTAGGTTTGGTAAAGACTCGTCTCTCCTCCCTTTGTTAGTGTTGGTGTGTGTGTGTGTGTGTGTGTGTGTGTGTGTGTGTGTGTGTGCTGTGTCCTTGCTACATGTGGAGACTCACTCATGTGGAACAGATGGGCTATTTCATGTAAACCATCAGAAAACAAACAAATGATCATCAGATGCTCCGTCCCCACCATCAGACAGCACACTACGGCTTTCCCCCCGCTACACCCAAACAATTCCCCAACTGCTGCTCATTCTCCCCTCTGTGCATCTGAATCTGTCCACCACACCGTCTCCTGCTCGAATGGCCTTTTCTTTCCCTCTTTTTCTCCTCTTCCTCTTCTCCTCCTGGCGGTTTCAAACTCAGAGCAGCTCTGGTCGATGTTCACTCAAAAACGCTCTGTTTGAAATAAAGTCTGTTTGAGTAAAGGATTTGGAAAATCATCAGTCTGGGATATTACTGGAGAGTTTGGATGTCTCATCGTGGTCTGACTGCTGTTTCTGACTGGACTACATTCCTGCAGGAAACATTTAGGTAGAACATTATATGCCTGAATGGAAAATCAACCTCTTCATTACTCCACTTTGTCACCTGTGGCTCTTGGAATATTGTCATACGTTTTTACTATTTCATCACACAATATAGACTAAATGAGTCAATATTCTTTTAATTAATTGTTTAATGACCAACACAATAATCTATAACTGAAAAAATATCATTAGATGCAGCCCGCCAGTGTTTAACAGCAGCTACAACATTGCAGAATTAAGTTCCATTTGTTTATTGTAATGACAAAAATAGTTAAAGTACTGCAAGGGTTCCCCTCAGAACTGTGTCCTTATCAAGGTACGACAGCATCTAAACAGGAGGTCTAAACGCTGGAATTATAAGATAATTCTAATTCAGTCAACATGGGTGTATTTTCAGCATTTGGGCCGTCACTTGTGATGGTGCTAATAACATCATTTTCACTTTGTTATTAACTGAGAGCTGAAAAGAAAACCAATGGTGGCGCAAAACAGTCAGTCAGAAGATCAGACCGGGTTCAGACCAAAACCCTGCCAACACTTTAAAGGGAAAGTTCACCCCAAACTCAAAAATACATAATATGTACCCTCCTAACTGCAGCGCTATTTATCAACCTGGATTGTTTTTTGTGCACGAGCCTCTCGTCCATGAGCAGACGCGTGTTTCCATCTGATCCAAAATAATCACCGTCATTTAAAGAACACATCAGAGGTGGATGACACCGGCTGTCGTGAGATTTTTTTAATCAAAAGCCAACAAACTGATGCATCAATCTCACCCTAGCTCACGCATCATGAGAAAAACTCCCAGCATTCATGCTTCTCCTCCCTCCTCCCTCCCACAATGCCTCTCTTTTCTCACATACTTAACTTTCCTCTCTTTCTTTCCCCTCTCTGGTGTCTTTACAGCACTTTTACTTACACTTTTTACTCTTTCTGCACATTGCAATATGTGGCTATGTCTTCACTGCTCCCTGGCTTTCTTCCAATCCCCGCTCCCCCTCCAGTGTTTGTGGAGCTTCTGGACCGTATAGCTGTATTAATGGCCCCTCCGGCTTCAAACCGCTCCGTGCTACCTGTCACCGCTCCGTATCTGCAACCCATCATTGCCGAAGCATCCCACTGACACTGTTACGCTCATTATCGCAGGGCCCGGCCACCCGGCTCAGCTCAGCGTATTCACAACAACAATCCTGCCAGTGTGTTTCTGAGAGCTCAGGTCTTATGGAGCCTATTTACTGTATGTAAGTGTGACACATATGCGGCGTGAAGAGGGTGCACTGAGGAGATCATTAGCAGCAGTCTGTGCAATGACAAAAGTAGCTGCCTCTTCGCCTGACGCCTTGCTCTCTGTTCGTGTGGGTTTGAATATGTGTGTGTGTGTGTGTGTGTGTGTGTGTGTGTGTGTTGCAGAACTCGAGTGCAGACCACCGTGTGAGGCTGGACCTGGGCCTGTGGGACAAGTTCAGCGAGCTGGCCACCAAGTGCATTATCAAGATCGTGGAATTTGCCAAACGAGTGCCTGGCTTCACAGCGCTGACCATCGCGGACCAGATCACGCTCCTGAAAGCTGCCTGCCTGGACATTCTGGTGGGTGTTGGTGCTTTTATTTTGGAGGCATTATTGTTTCGGGGATGAGGCATGTTGTTGAAGTGGTTACACGATTACATCAATTTCTTTACGAATTCATTTTCAAAATGACGTATTTTAGAGCATTGTTTCAGACATCTCGAAACTTGGCATGCATCATCTCTGTGTAACTGCAATTGGCTGATGTTAAGCAAAAAATAAGAACCTGGCAATACAACTGGCTTCAAATGTAATGTTTTAATAGTACATATGTGACAGTAGTGTGACTCTGTCCATAACCAATCACAACATAGCAAGTTAGCACTGTGTTTTGATAGGTATGTCTCCTTCCTAGGTTGTTCCATTAATTTACAATCCTTAAATCTTTACATTGGCCATAAACAAAAGGAATACTTTTCACATGTTTGCTTAGTTTTCCAGTCCCGGTCGCTTTCCTGCCTTTTTATCTATATTGGGCACCATACTGTGAACGAGTTTTCCTTGAACAGAGTAACTCAAAGAGACGCAGTTTAGATGCTTCTTCAGTAAACTCTAAAATATTCAGTAATGAGCTAAAAACCTTCCCAGAGCTGTTCACAGCAGTGACATAACACCGTTATATAAACACACCTCTTTACCAGACTTCAGTTTATTCTAATATTTATTTTCTCTTTTCCCTGCCGTTCCTGGTTGTGTAAGAATCCATTCATTCGTTTGAATGTGTGGCGAGTCAATATAGCCTCAGATCTCTGGGGGATTGGTGGGTTGAACCTGCTCCCACTAGACCAATCCCCAAATCTTATTGGATGACCTACTCAGCTGGCCAAATGGGCGCAAAGGAAGATCCGATTAATTGATCGTGCCAGTCAACTCGATTCTTCACGTGGAGTAGCTGTCTGTAGCGGAGATTAGATTATACGCACGCAGGAACATTTTTCAGCCTCTAATCTACAGATGCAGAGTGATGCAGAAATATCTGCAGAGTCGGCCGGCTGCTGCGGCTGAATGTTTGTTTGTTATTTAGGAGTTGTTAAGTGGAGCAATGTACTGTACTAATGTAGCCGCAGTAATGAGATGGAAAAAAAAAAAAGGCAAATGGCTGCCTCTCTTCCTCTTCTGTCTCCCTCATGCATGCTTGGCTGTTGGAGGGAGGGGGGGGGGGGGAATTTGATTAGCATTCATTTCTCAGAGGGAGAGGAAGGAAGAGAAAGTGATGACAGGCTTGTTGTGTGTCATCTGGTCATAATTTGTGACCCGGAGTATAATTCACAATTCAGCACCCAATAGTAGTTTTGAGCCCATGGCTGTAGACAGCTGGCTTAAACACTTGACAGAACTACTGTATTACACTATTAACTATAGTAACGACGAGCGCAGACTCTCAAGTGGGCGTCGTCACCGTGACCTCACCCATTGGTTTGTAGACTTCCATTTTAGCCATCTATACAATGGGACAGCCAGAGGAGTCGCCCCCTGCTGGCAATTAGAAAGAACGTAAGTTTAAGAGCCTTCCACATTGTCTTCACTTTTCAGATCCGAAGTTCAATATCTCAGTAGTCTGAGAAAATGAGTAGAACGCTAAACCTTGATTGATTTTTCTTTTAAACATATTTGATTACATAAGGTACCTTTAAGATTGTATTTAAGTCTTGGTACCACTTTCTCAAAAGTCACCCTTTGTTAAAGGTTTACAAGTAGGAACCATAGAAATAGAATGGAAGTAGAACGGACATTGAACTGTTTGCCGTGTTCAGTTGACTAGTTCAACATAAAATGGCACTCAGCACTGTGCAGAGGATATAGGAGAATATGTTAGTCCACTACTACGGTCACAGTCTTTGCAATGGCAAAGTTACACTCCGACCATCCTGCTATGTTGATTTGAACGTGAATGTCCGCTTTACTCTCATTCTGTTTCTATTGTTGTAACTAATGGCTTTATTAATAATTGATAAATCATTTGCTAGTGCTTTAATGAGATGATTTGTTAACAGTTTAAAGTCTTAAGTTACAATAAAACCTTTATAATGAGTACCGTATGAGAAGGTGGTACTTAAACCTGCCAAGTCTGTCTCTCGCTTGTTCTGTATTTTGGACTAAATGAAGTGTAACTAGTTACAGTAAAGACAGACTGCAGTTTTTGCATATGATGGAGCTCGCAGCAGCTGCTCACTTGTCAGTTGCTAATAGTTCTGTGGAGAACCAGCCAGCACGCTGTAGTCGAAACACGTTCTCTCCAAACAGCTGTCTTACATTTTGAGCCAGTAGAGCAGTTTTCTTTCCTCTTGTCCTCCTCACCTCTTTATGACGAACAGAAAACACGGCGGTTAAAAGAGTTAGTCTGGAATCGGCAGGTTTAGACTTAAAAAAATGTTGGAATCGGCCAATTGCAATCTGTGCGTCTCTGTTCTTGCAACAGCATTACAAAAAAACAGCAACAGATAAACACGGTCTAAATGGATTTTTTACAACTTGGCAACCCAAATGTTATTATTTTTCCTGGTTTATTACTGATATACATACTAGTATAAGTATTAGGGAATTATTTAGTTATTAACCATTAATCTTTTATAAAAGGTACCTTTTTTACAAAATAGTAAATGCTCCCTGCAGCCTGGTGTATGTGTCGTTAAAATGACAGAGAGGAAGTGACATCCAGGTTCATCTGCATTTCGGTAAGGGAATGCAAAATCAACAATTTATGCATGAAGATGCATATTTATGTGAGTTGTAAATGCAAAGTAGCTTAATCATATCCGGACACAACCTGGATAAATGAATGCTGATGAAAGTGAGCATTAGTTTGCTGTACGTACACTATTTGTTATTCAGTGTGTGTGTGTGTGTGTGTGTGTGTGTGTGTGTGTGTGTGTGTGTGTGTGTGTGTGTGTGTGTGTGTGTGTGTGTGTGTGTGTGTTTGCCTGGCTCAGATTCAGTAGCAGTGCCATATTAATAGATGGATTTTTGGACTTTGTATTGGCTATAAGTCACATTGTCACAAGTGACAAAGCAGTGGAGGGGAAGTCCCAGGGACGCAGAGGTGAGAAGTTGAAGGCCGGCTGTGATGACTTTCTGGCTCTCGCTCAGCCATCAACATCCGCTCACCAGCACATTTCTATGGTGAAGGGCGTAGATATTGTGCACGGGCCGGTTGAGGGAGTGTCAGAGGAAAGATCAAACACTGTGTGTGTATATATATATATGTGTGTGTGTGTGTGTGTCTAAGCGCAGGCCTGGCCAGCCGGTGCGAGTCACCGCCAGTAGCCATGTTTTATTCTGTTTCATGTTGCAGACACGCCTGCCACTCACTGTCAGAGCCAGCCCACTCAAATAGCTTCAAAGGCTACTGTCGGCTTCACATCCACCATCAGTGGCTTCATTAGGTGTACACACACACACACACACACGCACACACACAAACACACACATGCAGTGCAGCAGGAGACTCAAAGGTTATTCTTTTTGAGTGTGAGGAAGGTCGTTGTTTTGGATATGCTTGTTGTGAGCCTGGTTAGGACTTAAGAGTCTCATAGAGTCTACCTGCCCAGGTTAGCAGGTTATCATCAGTCATCGGTGCGGTTACAGTGGTAAAGAATGGTGCTTTTTTTTTTGTGCATTCTTTCTCCGTATTTGATTTTGATGAAAGGGTTGGTCCACCCGAAACTACACAGCCTATTTACCAATATTGTCTCACTTTCAAAGGTACATTAACTGATCTTTTTGGGCCACTTGGGGGCTACGTAAAAAAGCTGTAAACATATCACCTGATATATTGTCACCAGCAGGGTTTATCAGATCGTTTTCAATGAAAACAGCTGCCTGCTGCTGGAAGGAACATACAGGAAAACAACTAAAAAGAGGCTGCATGAGTGATAATTCCCTTTGGGTCTGTCACCATGAGTGACAGACATTACACATAGTTCTGTGATTAATTGTTATTCGAAAACTATTGAAGAGTACATTACATTGATTTATTTATTCAATGCTGTACGCTGCACAAACGAGTGGTGAAGGCAAAATCTCAAAGACCTGGACAAATAAAACAAAAATAATTTGCATGGTTAGCTACCATTACTAAAAGTGTTTCTAAAAACATGAACCTATTACGTATTTTACAGCTTTTGATGTTCAATTTGAGTAGAAGTTGGCAAAATACAGGGGAGATGATATCACTGACTGTATCTCTAGTCATCAAAAATACACCTTTCTGATCTTGAGGAAGTCCAGAGGGCAGAAAGAATGCAAATGAAACTACAGTGTGTTGTTTTTTTTGTTGAAACTTAAGTAATGGCTTTGTTAATGGTTAATAAATAATTTACTCATGCTTTATAGACGAGTTATAAACAATTAAGTTGTTGCGTGTTCTTGTATTTGGTTCAAATCCATTAATAATTGCTAAATAAATTGTTAATAAATGTATTTCCGTGCAGATCCTCTGCAGCCCTTTTCGGAAAGTACATGGCCATATGGTCCAAACAGTGAAAGGGATTCTTCACAACCTGGCAACTGATGATTTAGTGCTTTTCTGGAACATTTTCCACACTGACAATAGCCTTAGGTAGACACTCAATCTGTCAGTTTTTGCAATAAAACTGCTCAACTTAAAGATGTTCAAAGCCAAACTCTATAAATCAAGCCCAACTGTACATCACTTAAAGTTTGCTGCGCACTAAATCCCTGCTGACTAATCTTTTCCCTGCCTTCCTTCCCTCCATATCAGATCCTGCGCATCTGTACGAGGTACACCCCCGAGAAGGACACCATGACCTTTTCAGATGGGCTGACCCTCAACCGGACGCAGATGCACAACGCTGGCTTCGGCCCGCTCACCGACTTGGTGTTCACTTTTGCCAAGCAGCTGCTGCCCATCGAGATGGACGACACGGAGACAGGCCTCCTCAGCGCCATCTGTCTCATCTCCGGAGGTGGGCGAGCCGGGGCAGGGCGCTGGGCATTAAGTGAGGGGAGGGGAGGGGAGAGCAGCTTTGTTAAGGAAGGGAATAAGTAAGGTCTCTGGGGATAAAGCAGAAAGTTCGCCAAGCCTCTTGAGTGGGCGAACATGAATACATGGTTGATTGACAACTGAGCTGGGAGGGCCAGGGAGAGACAACGTAAACAAACTAGTGTTGGTAGTGTTGTTCAGGAATAAGAACCACATCATTTAGCAACGGAAAAGACAGACGTCGACCTTCGCAGGTACGTTCTGAAGCTTTTCAATGTGCTACGGCTGACTAGCTAATTAGTTACCTGACATGATGTTCTTTTGGTGGCTTGGTTTGACGAGCTGAGGTGCAGGAGAAAGGACAAAGGACGTGTCAATGAGGCATTAGGCTCTTCTTGTGTTGTGTCACAGCTGTTGGCAAAGATAGAACGATGGCCAGACAAGAACTTCAACAGGATACAACCCAAGTTTCTCTCATTAATGAAAAGACAAATTCATAAGCAATCAAACACACCCTTGCTCTATGTTACAGTCTTACTTTTACGAGCAAACGTTGGATAGATATTCTATTACATAACATTTCAGATGAATATAAAAAAAGAAGCAAAACCTCACCAGGAGGAGACATGTTTGTTGTTTCCTCTATGTGGTCCCACCCCACTTGCTTTGTCAGCTCACCAAATTATCTTTAAAAGGAACTGATTAAAGAGAATCTTGGGACATGATGGGATATTCAGGTTTTTTTTTCATTTGTGGCCAATGTGGTAGCTGTTCAGCAAATGTTCCATCTACGTGCTTTAAGTTGAAATGACTAGATTGCCGATCTGGAAAGAATCTGGTATATGCACGGACATTGAACATTTAAGAAATATACAATTTAAATCAAATCTGTATGCTGTACCTGAAAAGAAATCATGCAATTTTGATTTAAAAGCACCAGGTATCAATGTTTGTCTGCATAATCTCAGATGGATATGTCAAATTAACGGCTTTTTGCTGCCTGATTACATCATCAATTTAGCATAAATTCTGATTTAAAGATATAAACAGAGTTGATAGTGTAATCTTGGAGTACATCAAGTGGAATGAATAAATTGATTCGACTCCACATCCAAACCATGTTTGACTGCTTCCCATTTAGCACAGTCAGCCCGTACTCATTCCTCCAGATAATTATTGAGTGCAGCCCAGTTTGGGGATGAAAGTAAGCCAGAATCCACAGGAGTCTGAAACCAGGTCAACCACAGGTTGCCATCAGTGAGGAAGCACTATCCCGTCTGCCAAACATGGGTGTGTGTGTGTGGGGGGGGGGGGAGTGTGAAGAGCGGTGACGTACAGGTATGTCACAGCAGCGTCAGATAGCTGAGTGAGATGTTTGAAGCGCCTTCCCAGAGGAAATAAGCCTACTCTGGGTTTTTTCCACGGAGATACCCGAGGCATGACTAACTCCCTCATGTCAGGCTACACACACACAAGTCTCTGTCCTCTTCCCCCTCTCACACACACACACACACACAAAGTTTTACTGTACATTATACGGCCAATATAATGATACATTTCGATATGAAAATGGCTATCCTTTATCATTTTTTTCGATATCAATGTGGAAGAACCTTGCATGTGGGAGCGAAGTTTCCATATGTGGAAACTTTCTCAGACTCAGCCCAACCAAAACAAGAAGAGTTTGTACAAAAGTCAGCAAACCATCTATGCCGGTCCCCACGACAGGCATAATAAAGTGCATCTGTCGTCATTAACTGGCACGACGTGCTTTTGTTTTCTTCTTCACCTTAAAGACTACGGGACACAGAAATGCGTTGCGTGTGTTTTGTTTGTGGCCGTTTATGCAGGAGCATAAAAACTACTTTCTACACATTCTAACCTCAGTTATTATAACCAATGATATAATAATCAGTGGGTTATATACACCTAACACACAGTTCATTCAGATCAATCAGTATATCAATTATTATGGACCCTAATGTCCGCCACCTGTCCTGTAAAATGCATCAGCTGTTATTAATTAATATCACATTTGGGTTGTTAGGTTCACTTGAAACGGTTATGTTAATTTCTCAAGTACTTAAGTCACAGAGCAGTATACAAAAAATAGGTTTTACCCTGTGTTCACGGATACTATTTATTTATTGAATTACCAGAAAACATGCTATTTCGTGATGTAAATCGAAATGTGAAAAGACCTACATCGCCCAGCCCTACTGTATGTCCACCACAAGTTACACCATTCTCACTACCGCGCTCCTCTCTCCCCTCTACTTTTCATTTTACATTGTTGCTCAGGCTCTTTCCCTGCTGGGGTTTCATTCAACAATATATATTGATATACTCAATCCCCAGAGCCTTGGCAAATATTACAGGCTCTTGCATAATCCATGGACAGTGCACACCTTTGACTGCATCCATTATCACGCAGCAGCAGCTGATCTCGTGTGAACACACTGCCACCTCGTGGCTCCATGGTGTAGTGCGTGTTCCTCAATGTGTTACTGAACATTCGCAGATCTAACGATCTATCTGTCTTGTCTCTTGTCACTTTGAGGACATCAGTCTACTTTGTTTAAAGAAGGGTTGCAACCAACAATTATTTTCACCCTTTATTTTACCTGCTGATATTCTTTTTTTCTATTAATTGATCCTGTAGTCTATACGTTTAGAAATAGTGAAATATTACCAATCACAATTAATCAGCTCCAAGAGGTGACGTCTTCAGTTGTCGCGAACCAATAGTCGAAATATTACAGATTACAGTCAAACAGAGAAAAGCAGCAAACAAGCTTTAAAAGGTGGAGCGAGATAATGTTTGGCATTTATGCTTAATAAGTGACTGATAATATGATGACTTAACGACCGCTTAGTTGGTCATTTTAACTGTTGTTTAAACCAACAACTCCCTCAGTGGTGGAGGAAGTTTACAATAAAAACAAAAAAGCTAGTTTTGCACTAACTTTGGACGATACACACTTGATTTCGGACTGCTGAAGTGCAAGAATCCAAAAGTTTATTGAGAGAATTGAGGCAGTCAGCAGAATAGTCACGTTGCATACAAAAGAAGCATATACAAAAAAACCTAAAGAGCTCACTAATAAAGCAAAACAAAGAAACAGGCCGAGGTAAATGACTGGGAATAAACAAACACTGGTGAGCTAGTCTTGTGCAAAGAACTGAGACAATCTGGCAAACAGGTAGTGAACAGCTACAAGTACTGGGAGGTCTGATGAGTTAGTGGAACACAGGTGAGGAACAAAACTGGCGGGAAACTTAAACAATGTCAGGAAGTAAAGCAACCTAGGAAGCGTGGGCAAGTGAATCCAAAATAAAACAGGAAGTGAAATTAACCAGAGTCCATAGGAGTCGCCACACCTATTATCCTCAGCTGAACTCTAGCATGCATTTCTACACAGAACGAGGTCTTAAGATAAGATTTCTTACATTGTAATTGCTTCAAGAAGGGATGTCTTCACAGCCGGTATGAAAACTACCAGCCTCGCACTGTGAAGTATTACAAAAGTTAGGCTGCTATATGACAGTTCAAGCTCTGAAAAAACTCATTAAGACACTAGTCTAGCATAAGCAATGCAAACAGCAGAGTCACCATAAAAAAACCTCTGTAAATAGTAGAGAGATAATCATGTACAACTCAAATGAAGGTTGGTCTTCTCCATGTTGCCAATGGCTGAATACAATATATAATAAAAGCAGATTAAATGAATGCACAGGGGCTCCAAGAAATCTGGAGTCAAAAAGAAAAACTGCCAACTACAAGGTCCAAAAAAAGATTATGGTGGATCAGAGAGGAGAGCCGCTGGTTCAACGAGTCTTCCTAATAATCACTGAGTGCAGAAATGTGGTCTGTGAATAGATGCAAAGCTTTGAATATCACGTCTGCTGATTAGTTTTAATGCGTTCAGTTGTTGCTTCCCTGCTGTGTGAGACTTTAAAAACCCCCGTTATCAGAGCTTAACACTGCGACTAAAAAGAAAGGATTCAAATTAGTTTTCTGCTTCGGCTATCTTATTGTAACCATCTCTGCAGTCTCTTCTCTGCAGCAAATGAGTTGACATAAAGAGATAAAACTCTTCCTTCTTAATCAAACCCGGCGTCATGCTGTGATACATGTATTAGCCTCTAGCTCGTCTACATCAGATAAAGCCAACACATGGATTTGTCATAGTTGAGCCTCAAGTCTGACTTGATTTGTGTGTTTGTGTGTGTGTGTGTGTGTGTGTGTGTGTGTGTGTGTGTGTGTGTGTGTGTGTGTGTGTGTGTGTGTGTTTGTGTACCAGACCGTCAGGACCTGGAGGAGCCCTCAAAGGTGGACAAGCTCCAGGAACCGCTCCTGGAAGCTCTGAAGATCTACGTGAGGAAGCGTCGGCCCAGCAAACCGCACATGTTCCCCAAAACCCTGATGAAGATCACAGACCTGCGCAGCATCAGCGCTAAAGGTAGGAGGGATATCAACTCAAAGTTATGGTATGTATGTATGTCTGCTGCCTTGACAACCGTTGCTATGGAGAAGAAGCCAGTCAGAGGCGCGAATCACAGCATCAGAAAATTAAAAAAAACGTTGAATGTGGCAAAAGAAAAAACACCAAAAAATGGATCCAAAATGAATCCAGCGTGTGAAAGTGAATTGTTTTAAGATGCAGATAATCAGATTTCTGTGTTTTCTAACACTGTTTTTGCACTGATGATTCAAACAGGAGAGTTTCAGTGCTCAGACTGTGAGTCACCTGGAATTTTCAGAGGAATGAATGACGATAATACTTCCAGAAATAGGTGTCCCCGAAATAGCTGCTCCCAGAGAGTTGTTTCAGACGCTGCTAGACGATACACAAGTGCTTAATTTGATGCACACTGAGGTTTCGTACAGCCGTGTTCTGCCACGAGAACCACAATTCTTTTATATTATCCTCCTCTTCTTTTGTCGATCTCCAGGCAGCAAACATCTGTATCATGAAACTAAGTGTGATGAAGTCAATATAGAGGAAAATGCTCTAACGTCTATCTTGAAATACAAGATCGGTACACTATTTCAAAAAGAGATTCAAGTCTCAGCTGCTAACTTCACTTCTTCTAATGTGTGTCTGGAATAAGATAATAATTGTTGCATTAACAACATACTGTGTGTAGGCTACACTTCCTACCGAGGAGGTTAGCGACTACTAGCTGGTGAAGAACGTGAAACATCTAGCTGCTAAAGAGCCAGATATACGTTTTCTCAGGAGTTAGTGGAGACCAAAACAAAGCTAAAAGGAGAATATTGCTCTTATATTCATCAGGTGAGCTGAAATGCGGCTACATGAATGCTAAAGGCCTCAGTATGCGGTAACCAAACAAACTAGGTTGTGCGGCACGTCGCGGCAAACAACTTTTATAAAGCCATTTCATGCCAGATGAAGTGATGATGTTTTCAGTTGTGTTGTGGAGTTCTCGGTCCTCCTCAGCTGACGCAGCATAAGAATGACAAGGAACAGGAAGAGCGAGCACACTACTCGGCTTTTAACTTCTCAACTGGCTGTCTGCAAGTCCCTATTGATTTTAACTTTCTGAAGCTAACTTTTAAAGCACATTGTGGACTGGCTCATAGCCTGAGTTTACTTTATGATCCTCAAAGGCCCTCGTGCTCCTCCGCAGACCTTGGCCCCTTGACTTTGGAATAATAATAAATCCCATCTTTTAAACTTGCCTTTTTGTAATCTTGCATAGGGCTATCTGGTTGCATTGCAAGCTTATGTTCTTGCTTCATGCTTTTACCGTTTGTCCTGGTTTTATTTGTCTCCTAATCCTTCGGGGTTTTTGAAAGTATCAATTCTTCTGGGATTTACTCTTTTGTTTTATTTTCTCTTCCTTATCTGGTGTCCTCTAAAGCAGCTTAACATTGCTTTTAAAGTGCACGACATGAAATCACTTTTTTATTCTTCTACACTAGAGTTTTAACCAGAGGAATCATGTTGATTTTCCTCAGTAAGGAGGGATCGTAAAGTACAGTCACATGCAACGTTGACGTGTCAACTATCATGATGAAGACCGTGATATGGTCACAAAATAGCTAGTTAAGTGGACCACGTCAAGAACAGACTGTCACGCTTCGGTCTTAATCCTCGCGTTTTTTTGCCCTCCTCAGGAGCAGAGCGGGTCATCTCTCTGAAGATGGAGATCCCAGGTTCGATGCCGCCGCTTATCCAGGAGATGCTGGAGAACTCGGAGGGCCAAGACGGCAGCAGTGGCAGTAGCAGCAGCAGCAGCAGCAGCAGCAGCAGCAGCGGCAGCGGCGGCGGCACTAGCAGCAGTAGTAGCAGTAGCGGCACTAGCAGCAGCAGCAGCAGCAGCAGCAGTAGCGGCACTAGCAGTAGCAGCAGCAGCACTTCGGCTGAGGCGGGGGGGGGCAGCCCCAGCAGTAAGGGCAGCCCCAACGAGGACGCCGCTGCCGCTGAGTCGCCGGAGTCGTTGGACACCGAGGGTGCTGCGGCCACGCCGCCCAGCGACGAGCCCTAGGAGGCTCTCTATGACATTCCTTTGCACAAAAAAGGAACAGCCAGGCAAGGCACCGACCCCCTATAACCCCCCCCCCCCCCCCCCTCAACCCCAACTCCTTTGCTTGGTATTACGTTATATCCTCGCCCTATTTCTTCTTCTCCTGAAATTCCCTCCTTTTAAAAAAAAAAAAGAAAACGTCAACACGGAGGCCTCAAAAGGATCAGTGCTTTGTGTATAATTCTGAATTCAGCTCTTATTTGGCGTGGTGTCTCTGGGACAGGGGCTGTGACAGGAAGGGCGTGGCCCTCGCAAACCGCCAGAGATGATACTCCTCAGGTCTCCTGTGTAAATTCTTATCTGCATGACGGGAGTTTGATAAGTGGTTTTACTCCTCTCGGTCTCTCTCTCTCTCTCTCTCTCTCTCTTTCTTACTCTGTCCTCATCTCTTCTCATCTCTCGTATTGTCGGCATACGTACATTGTACATACCATTGTATGGTTAGATCTCTGTTTCTATGATGAATTTTGTGGTGCTTTTTTCATTGTCTTAAATATTATCTTTGAGGCGACACGTCAAGGTTAAGAGCGGGACTAAATTGTAAGTCCTTCAAACAGTTATCTAGAATGTTATTGCATATAGACATTATGGAAGTCTAATATTTTATATTTGTTCCTATATTTAAAAACGGTTTCTGTCTTTTATAACACTTCTTGGTTCATGTCTCCACATGAATGAGTGTACATCCACGCCGCCAGAATGCGAAGCTTCTCTCCATATCGACAGCCGCGTCTGTTCAACTGTTTCCTCGAAAGGAGGGAAGCACAACAGCAGAAGCCTTCGATACACACTCATCAGATTGATCGCGTCCGTCTGAGTCTCGGTCTCGACGTGAATCACAGAGACGCGACCGAGCGAGATTAGATTTAGCATGAGCCAGTCTATGAAATCAACTCATCTGGTGGCTGTATCTCCTCACTAAATCAGTTTACCTCACTGTCAAAACAAATTGGGAAATTGAGGTTGCTGATAGATGCCAGAGATTTTTTTTTTTTTTTTTCTGCAGCAGGCTGTGATCACATAGGACGCTTTCTTTGTATCCATTTCCCTGTTAGTTTATACTTCAGCTGGACCGTGATTCAACTTAAACTGTGTCGCACTTTATGATCACCTGGTCAGTTGAGGGGTTTAACGCGTTTAACAAGCCAATGTTGTGCCACAGTTTGTTTCCCTTAAAGAAATCCCATCCCCCCACGGCATCATCACGCTTATGTTTTACTGCTCTCAAACCACCAAGTCACTGAGTCTGATTAAGAACAAGTCTGGCTTCACATTAGTCTACTTATTTGTTAATCTAATTTCCACCAACATGATTTCATTGTTCAGTGGAAAAGTACAAAAAAAGGTCTGATTGCCAGGGAAACTAATTTATCAGAGAATGCAAATGTTGGCACAACAACTGAGATGAAAATAAATCCTTGAAGCAGACGTCAGGTATCCACATTCTCTCCTTCCAGACTGGCATGTGGCCCTCCTGTTAGCGAGCAGAGCCAGCACCCGCTTCCTCTTGCCCGGTGTGAAGAAAGTCTGTGTAGCAAGAGGCAAGAAAGGGAACATATTGTCCATCTATGACTTGAGGTATTGTCCTTTACACGCAACAATCTAACTTTTAATCCAGTTTTATTACAACTTTGGTCTTTTGTGGTCGTAGTTTTGGCCATCCCTTTTAATCAGTGATGCCAATATTGTTCTTACAGCAGTAACAGTGAGTTCAAGTTTTTTGAAATTATGTTTAAATAATTTGTTTTAAATATGCAATGAGGCATGATCTTATATGTGCTAATTTGTATACATTTCCAGAGCAGAAATTGGATAAAGCCTGGTTCAATATTCGTATCTCATTTTGTTGACATAACAGAGTCAAAGGATTTTACAGAGAGAATTTGGGATTTCTCTTTTTATCACTTTATAAATCAGAAACTACTGTCACAACAGCCACAAACAAAATCCGCTTTTGCCATATATTTAGGAATAAAATGTTATATAAATTAGGCTATGAATGATGTATGAACAAACCCCTCAGTACAATCATTTCACAATATAGATAGGAATGAAACTGGAAAATCTAATTTAGAGAAAACAGCGCTGCTTCGTTTCATATTCAAGCGGTCAGTCTGATCACAGCCTTTTGATTTTTATTTTATTTTTTTTCATTGCCTGACTGTCAACCTAATGAGTGTGTATCTACCGCTAACAGCATGTACTACAAACTGCTCTCTACAAACGCACATGGGCTCTGTTATGGCCTTATGAGCAGAGCTCCTCAACCCGCTTTTCTCTCCCTTTTCAGAAGTGTCTTGTTAGAACCGGTGGAACACGGGGGCAATGCAATCCTTAAAAACACGCTGATGACCGGACCATGTGGGTTCAGGACGATTGTACACTTAATGTAGAAAGCACACAGTGGGGTGGGATCCACAAAACCCCTCTCCGAACGTTCGCCTTGCTCTCTCAGACTTGACGGTGTAAGCTACATTTAATGATGCAAAACGAGATTCCTGAAGCTCTTCGAGAAGCTTCTCTTTGGACGGTAGATCCGACTGATCTCATTGGCGGGGAAGCAGTGTCTCGCATCGGATGAGGTGGTCCTAGAAAGCTGCTTTTCTCCACAGCTGAGGTCACACATGATACTGAACAAAAAGAAATGAACTCCATTATATCCCTTTTATAAAGACCCAGATCCCTCACTGCCCTGTTGGCTGAACAACGGCTCCAATCGCTCTGATGGCAACAGGTTGCTCACTTACAGCACAGGGGACAAAACCAACTGTAGCACTAAAACACCTTTGAATCTTTGAAACGTAGGTGTAGCACTGAACGAAAGGAAGGTCTAACAACAGACCCTCCCTCGCAAACCCAAATGGAGGCCAAAGTTCAGCTTTAAAGAAATTAAGCACAAAAGAGAATATTAAAACTAAACAGCACTGCTTCCGTTTGTAAATGATGCAGGAACTACTGTAGGTCTGCAGATGACTCGGTCTCGGTTTGGACACAAAATGAGCAACCAGTGAAGGTTTATAAGCAGTTATTTGTGCCAGGAGGAGTTTAAATTGT
Organism: Pholis gunnellus; assembly: GCF_910591455.1. NCBI lineage: Eukaryota > Metazoa > Chordata > Actinopteri > Perciformes > Pholidae > Pholis > Pholis gunnellus. Next base: position 16,964,816 of record NC_136543.1, read on the forward strand.
TTTATCTGAATTTGAAGTCATTTCAAAGTGTATATCAAGTATTGAATATGACTTTGTAAACAGGTATGAAACCAGACTGGATTAAATCCAAGTTCAAACTATATCCTTCTCGCAGTTTGTACTCTTGTGTCAGCTTTCACGGTTCTTTCTTAACCCCGTAAACAGCAGTTGACAAAACGACCTAAAGGTGTTCTTACTCGCTTGTACTGGAGCTTTCAACCGTATCACATGATCATGAGCAGTTGCAGGACTTCTCACGTCCATGTCGGCTACAATTAGCTTATTCGCTATAGAGCCGGGAGTCAATTAGCCTAGCTTAGCATAAAGACTGCAGTGAGCTAAGCTAACTGTTTCCCCCTGTTTCCAACTTGCTCGCTTGTTCTAGAGCTTTTGGTCAGTCTTAATCAGATAAGCTGTGCAAAGAACCCTCACTTTGTTTTAAGCGTCTGAATTCTGAGTGTTTAATTTATGCTCTATATAGTTCCTTTAAAAAACGTCAACAATGGGAAGAAAGTGAACAAACCCAAAACACAATATAACGCATTTGAAAGAGATGAAATCAAGTTTGTGTTGCACTCGTCAGTGACGATCTGAAATTATTCAAATCTTTACACGTATATAATTAACAGCTAACTATAGAATAAACTAATGAGTGTCTATTTATTAGGTTTGTAGGAAATGAGGGGACTGATTTTGAGCATAGTGATGTTTACAGTTTAGCTGATTGTGAGCACTTTTAGGACTTCTCGTCCATATTCATGATACATTATTAAGTTTGATGACACTGAGCTGCTTAAATCCAGATCCAACTTCAAAACCTGGCACAAATATCTTCCCATTCGTCTTCAACACAGTGATAAAATACTGACACAGTTGCAGAGACTAGATGAGTCATTCGTCTCCTCGTATTTGATCCCAAATAGAAAAGTTAGGCACCCCTTTAGGGCGGTGAAGGGTTCTGGGTCTCGGCAGCACATAATAACAACACATCTGCATTCCATCCCTGCTAAGAAATACATATCATAAGGGAAACCAGAGCTGTTTCAGTTTTTCGTTTTAACGTGTTTGAATGTGAATAATGTCATGGAGTCTGTCAGAAGAATGATATGCAGTGTTAAGGAATACTTACTTCTATCTCAATGTAACATAGGAAATGCTCTCCCTTGGTTCTCTCTCTGTCCTGCTCTCCTGGTGAGAGATGAAGGGAGGCATCTTGGTGTTTTATTTTTTTCTGTTTTATTTCTTTTATTTTTTTAAAGCTGGAAAACCTTCACAGCCGAAGAATGTCCACATCCACCCCTGAAGCGCCAGGACAGCCGCCAGGCGGCCTGACCGCGGCAGGGACCGTTATCTGTTCCTTAAATTCACAATGCTGAATTTCTCTTGTTCGTTTCTGTTGAATGTTGTACCGACGTAACTGTAATACTCTACTATCTAGCTCACTGCAGAGATGTTATATAAATGGTGTGTGCTTTGCATTCCAATTGGCAGCTCTGTGGAAAAGACGCTCTGTTATGTGTCCTTGGGAACATCAACTCACATCCAAGTGTAAAAAAAAAAAAAAAAAGGCTGTCCGCCAACACAACTTGGTTGGCGGATCTGAGCATCCAGGTCGGACTCCACACAACACACGAGTATATATATAATTTGGGGACAATGAGTCAGAGGAGCCCACGAATGGGAGAAATGGACGACCAAGTCACCTCAGCAGACGATATCGTCAGTATGTTCTGTTCCTGTTCCATGTCAAACAACAGAGCTGCTCGTGCCCCTCCTGGGCCACGGAGCCAATCAGCTGTCGTCAATCAATCAAACCCAATCAGTCGACAGCTGTTTGGTTAACAGGTCAACTAGGGTTGGACCGATATGGTGTTTTAAGAAACTGATAAGACATTTTTGGGGATTGAATCAGCTGTAGTCGATTTCTTTTTGGGTCAATGATTGGTCAAAGGAAAAAATGATCTTCCGATACTCTTAAACAGTTTGACATCATGGGTGTTGAGTGCAATCAGGGTTTTCCCAAGAAAGGCTTTCAACAACACCCACACAACCTCCCTTCACTGGGAATATCTCACAGCTGCACTAATCAATATTTTTCTATGATCAAGGACGAACTATCAACAAACTCTGCAGTCCTATGGAATCTTTTTTTTTAGCCTCTTTTAGTGCTTTGGGTTAGTTTTAAAGCACGCAACATAACAGTTTTGGTTCAAAGGCGCTCTAAACAACCTAGTTTCCAACTGCAGCCACCAGCTGTTTGCAATCTAAAAGCTCTGCTACACCCACTGTACACGATGCCTGGTCAGAGCTAAACACAGACAGAGTTAGCAATAAGCTAACTAGCATCAGAGCTAAAGAGAGAGTGACTTTTGCTTTACATTTGTCTAAATGGCCAGAAACACGACTCAATGAATGCTTATGTTGCTTTGTGTGTGCTGGATGTGTAATATAGGCGACTGTATGCTAACACGTTTACCGTAACGACCTTATGATGTGTCAATGTTGTGTTCACATGCTTGTTCTACTGCGTCCAAGTGGCCAAACAAAAAGTTACCGCAGCCTTGAAGTGTGGTTGCATTATTCACATTTTGGCAATTATATACAGGAATAAAATGGTAAATCTATCCAAAATTCAAAGTTGCTGCAAAATCTGAAATTGCAGTGACGTAGAGCGGGAAAAGTGATAAAACTCCGATATTCTGACTTGGAAAATGTTAATGCATTAGAAGACGGTTAGCCTCCTTTGCTAACCTTGAAGACTCAAGATAAAAAACAATTTAGCAATTTTTAACATGTTACATATTATTTGTGACTCGTTGTTGAACCTTAATTAGCTGAATCAACTGAATTATAGTCAATATTGGATTTTATTCCAATGTAACCGTCACTAGTTTGTTAACACTTCACCACGTATTTCCAATATCTGAGTAAGAGGCTGACTTAACTTTTTTTTTCCACTCAGGATTGCGGTCTGAACAACTTGAACTTGAGTGCAGCGTTAGCTTACTTGCTCTCTAGCTTCTCAACTAATTAAAACACAAGAACATAGCATTATGGGTGTGAAGACTCAAGCCCACATATCGGTTTAACCCTAGATCATATCGGTTTAACCCTAGATAGAACAGCTTACGACATGCACCTCAGTATCAATCATCCACCGTGGGTAGCTCTGTTGTTGTCCGTCCTGGAGGTGTTCCTGGTAGGCATCACAAACTGTCCACAGTCGCCTTCTTTTCCCCCCCCCCCCATCGGTGTCAAGAGAACCTCACCACCAATCATAATGCAGTGTTGTATATTCGTGTTAATATGAAACATGATGGTCGCGAGAGTGAAAGTCGACCTCACGAGCGGCTCTGAGGTTTGAAGTCTGTTTCAGCTCTCCATTTTGAATATTGTCTTTGTTTGTACATTAACATATGCTTTTTATGTTCATATACTGTTAAACTTTACCATGAACTGTCCTGGCAAAGTAATAAAATATATTTATTTTAAAACACTGGTGTGTGCATCCATAATATAATATATAACTAACGCATTAGAGAGAGAGAAGCACCTTGATGTACAGTGAATGTGTCGTATTCACCGCAGCAAGTAGTTCAACTCATCTGTTCTGAATTGCTTTCAGAAGGAGCGATTTGAGTTGAAATCAGAGTGGCTGCTTTATGCTAAATTGTTCATTACAAAACAGTCAGAATAATGATGAATAAAAGGTTTTTTGCTGTTCTTCAAGCCATACCAGTAGTGGAGCTTAAAATAAAAGTTTGCCCTGGTGGTGCTGGAGGTAATTCCATTAACTGTCCAAAATAAAAAAGCATTTCATTACTTGAATGTTTACAGAGCGTATTCGTATCTGCTCATTCTGGTTTCACCGCCTGCAACGAGCCTTTTGTTAAAGTGCTTCTACGTGTACTGCTGCTCAGTCATGAAAGAACCAGGCCGGCGAGAAACCCACGGATATTTCATTGTTTACTTTCAACTTCATGTTCAAAAAGTTACATCGTATTTTAACAGTTAAAATGTGCTAAAGCACAGCGTTCTAAACTTCTAAAAGCCGCTTCGGACAAATACAGAACATTTCAATGGGCAATAAAAAAAGAAACCTGTATATGTATAATAAAAAGTGTAAAACACCTACACAATAAAAATCATTGAACATCACCATTAATGAAAGGAAAATGAAAGAGGAAATGTACAAAAGTCTGTGGGAACACAGAAGGGAGGAGGAAACTTCCATACAAGCAGAGTGTGTTTCAAAGTGTGTCGCTTCAGTCGAACATGTCGTCGTCGTCGTCTTCTTCCGCGTTGTCGGACTCGACGAAGTACTTCACCTCCTTCTTGGCCCGGCCCGGCCGGTCACGGGACGCGGCGCCCTGCGCTCCGAGGCTGTCGCCGTCCTCGCCGTCCTCGTCGTCCGACGGCGGTTTCTGCAATAATAATATTAGAGTTACCATTCAAGGTTATTACTGCACTAAAACTCAAAACATACGTTGGCGTCTAAGATACATGGGGCTACATGTAGAGGAAGTAGAAGTAGCAATACAAAAATACTATAATAAGTATTAGCAGTAAAGTACACTATAGGTATGAAATGTAAATGTACTCTTAAATACAGCAAAATGGCCCATGTGAGTGTCATACTATCACATATTATTATTATTGGTTCATTGATGTGTATGCAGCATTTTACTGATGTAGTGACTCTAGCTTCAACTACTGTATACTAGGGCTGGGCAATAAATCAACATAATATTGATATCTGGATATGAGACGAGATGTCGTCTAAGGTTTTGGATATGATCATAATATATAAGAAACAGAGTCAGTCCCTCGGTCCCTGTAAACCTCTTTCCCATCACTGAGCAGTGGTTTATATATATCTCACATGTCAAAACATCGCATCTAATAAACAAAAGTCAGATGGATACTCACTCTGGCGACCGGTTTTGCTGCTTTTTTCATTGGACTGTACTCATCTTCAGAGGCTGAGCCCTTCCTCTTCCTCCCTCTGCCTTTACCTGCAAGTGCACAGAAAGGGACCAAAGCGTCCATCATCAGCTTTGAACATCGTATTCATGTATTTCTGTAGGGAAACACAGGATCTGCGCTGTACCTTTAAGAGCTGACGCTGGCTTCTTGGACCCGGTGTCGGAGTCAGAGTCCCAGATGGATTTATCTGGCTTCTTTGCCTTTGGTGCTGGTGGCTTCTTAGGTTTGGGAGTTGCATCAGAGGGCTTCTTAGCTGCTACACATCGCAGATTAAAACGCTGACATTACACACCGCTTACGCATTGGTGAGTTATCTACCACTATGAATCATGTTTTACCACCATTATCATGCTTTGATGAGTTAAATCCACCGTGTCCTCTTTTTAAATCCGTCTTAATGGTGATCCTGTCTGCTAATGTGTTAGCCGTGGTGCTGCATTAGAGCTCCCTCTGTTGAACGCAGTGAGTCATTACCTTTCTTTGCTGGCGATAGTTTGTTGAATGCAGAGCTGCTGGAGTAAGTGGAGAACACGGGGCCGACGTCGTCGTCGTCGCTGTTAGACTTGGACCCATCTACAAGACAAACACAGGCCAACGCTCACCTGCTGCTCTTTCTGTACGATCACTCCGGCATGTAGAGGACGGTACCCTTCAAAAGGAGCTTTGCTTCACACTTTGGTGTTCGTTACATACTTCTTCTTGTTTTGTTTCTCACGCTACGGTTCTCTTTTTTATGATTGTGTCTTCTGTTCAGATGCTTTTATGACAGACAGAGAACTTCTCACCGTACAGGATCTAACTGGCCGAGAGCCAAAACGTCTCATTGATTGCAGATGTGAGAGCATTTTTAAGAGTTTATTTTGTTTATCTATTCGACTATGCGGCGGCTGTGGCTCAGTGGTAGAGCAGGGTCGTCCTTCAATCAGAGGATCGGCGGTTCGATCCCCGGCTCCAGCTGGTCCACGTCGACGTGGGTCATTGGGCAAGACGCCCAATTGCTCCCGTAGCTGTGCCTACTGTGCATGAATGTTACTTTGGATCCTGATGAGCAGGAGTGTGAATGATGACATGGAAGACTAAAGTACAGAAAAGCTACACCCTAACTAGTGTCAAAAAACAATCACATGACCAAACCCTACATTGCATAACATTTTAGAAAACATAACTGCAAATAGGTTTGACAAAGGTTTGACTGCACACCGACACCGAGCTGTTACTCACCGCTGTCATTGCTTTTTTCAGAGAAGGCGGACTTGGACGAGAAGATGCTGGTGGTCTCTTCCTTTTTAGCTGCAGGTGCAGCAGACCTTCAGAGAAGCAGAAACAGTGTACTCAGCATTTTCTCTGCTAGATATTTTTTGGGCCTTTACGCCTTTATTAGATGGAAGACGGTAGAGTCGGTCGGCTGACAGGAAATGAGGTGAGAGAAGGGATGGAACATGCAACAAAGGTCTGTTTGAGACATTATGGTGAGGTGATAATCGCCTCAAGACAGCAGGTGAGCTCCGGACTGCGGTTCAAAATCTTACGTGGTCGTTTGTTTGGGAGCCAAATAGGAGTCTTCTACATCGTCGTCATCTTCGTCGTCGTTATTGTCGTCGTAGCGCTCCTTGGTCTCAGAGGAAGGGAAGTCGTCCTTAAATGACCTCACCGGAGAAGAAGCCACGTCGTCGCCGCCGTTCTCCTCTTCGTCCGCCTCCTCCTCTTCCTCCGAGAAGTCAAATGTGTATTTTGGCTTGGAAGCTGAAAGACAAGAGCAGAGTCCGCGTCATGGTTTTAATCTTTATCAAATGTTGCGGCTGCGTTGCATCAGACCGAGACCTTCAGACACTTGGAGCAGACAGACGCTAATCAAACTGACGACACGTAGACCCGGTTCACAAGTTATTTTGGGCCCCGGGGCCGAATGAAGTGGGTGTAAATGAAATGTTAGCAGTCAGTCTGTCACCAGCTACCCGACGCTGAAGGAACAAAAATCAAAAGAATTTGCACAGATTTAAAGAGAAACAAGGAAAAAATATCTCAAACGAATGATGAATTAATACTTCTTTTATTTACTCAAATTCTTTGAAGTTTCTGTTCTAGTTGAGTCACTTCATGATGATGCATTCATTGTTAGTTTGGTATTTGTGGAGGGAGAAATAGAAAAATATCACCTGACTTACCCGTTAACATTTAGACTACTCAGTATTATTACTTAGTGTCTTACAGAAGGTTTTAAAGATTTAGACTATAATAGCTGCCATAAACTGGACAGATGGTGGTGCTGGTGTCGCCAGTGAATATTCATACTACATTTAAAGACATTTGGCTCAAATGTACCTGATGCCCTCTGGGACTTGGTCTCTCTGGGGATGATGACGGGCTGACTGTCCTCCACGTCGCTGTCTGACTTGGAGTCGTCCTCGGACCAGGGGTTCCTCTTCTTCACCTTCTTAACGGGGGTGCCTTTGGGTGCGGGAGGTTTTCTCACTCTGGGAGCTCCTGCAGCACAGTGAACACCATCATAAGACCGTTTGTTGACAGTCGATATATTCTCACTCGGGGCTGAGGAGCTCCGGCTTGTTCAATAATGGATTATAGTTTTTCTCACAGCACTGTGAAGCATCAAAGAGGCCCAACACACAGTAAACTAGGAGGAAACCGCCGTATCGTCTGTCTGAGCTGATGAATCATTCATCTACTGATACAGAGAGTCCATCACTTCTGAAAACCTCCATCTCAAAAACATTTGACCTTTTTAATTCAGTATTTTTTACATTTGGACAGAAATAGCAAAAGCCAAGAAAATTCACAATGAGAAAAATAAAAAGCAGATGAATTTCAAATGTTTGATGGAACAGCTGAAGTTCAGTACTGACCGGGCTCCTTCTTCTCTCTCTTGACTCGCGGGGCTTTTGGTTTGGTTACAGCGTTTTCTCCCGTTGCTCCCGGCGCTCCCTCACCGCCCAAACCATCCTCCTCAAACTCCAACTTCAGCGCGGGATCTATGTCACTCTGAGGGAGAAAAAACACAACCTGTAACCACCCCGTATCCCCGATGTCGCTCTTCTATTTCGGGCATTACATCGGCAGGTGTTACCTTCTTCTTTCTGGCTGACAGTTTCTTGGCTGCGTCGGACCGGATCGCCTGAGTCGGCGGCTCCACCCTGCGACCGAACGGTGAGGGCATGGTCTCCTCCAGGTTCAGCTTCTTCGCTTTAGGTTTGCCCACCTTCCCCTTCACCAGTTTGACGGCCTTTCCTAAACTCTGGTCCTCTCGCTCCTGCTGCTCCACTTTCTGGCAGACGGAACACAGCAAGTCTTCAGTTACATAAACTTTCTAAATAACTATCAGATGAAAAGCCAGTCTTGAAATAATGGCGTGGCTATATTCAACATCATGAACGTATTCACAACACTTACATCCAGTTCATCAATGAACACGGCCAAGTCCTCCTTCCACAGGTCCTCTGAATGTTTCTTCTGGAGATCACTCAGCTCTGCTCTCTGCACGTCAGCACACACTCACTTTGTTAATCAACACTTCAACTGCACAACTGCATACGCTCAACCTGAACTGTGGTCCTGGATCAGTCAAGTTCCTGTCTGTCGGTCTGTCGACCCTCATCTACCTGCATGCATGTCTGTGTCAGACTGACTCATATATTTCCCATACTCTTGCATACTTTTGTATGTATGTGTATACAGTATTCTGTATTTAGGGTGACTTTGTAACATCTGTCCAGGGACGACAGATGAAAAATAGCCTCTTGGCTAACTTTTACAGGAATATTTTAATTACGGTGCACTGTCCCACTGTCCCAGAGTTGGGTAATGCTGAATAAATACAATAAATTAATGTGTGAATGGTGAAAAAAAGAGTTAAATCAATGATACCTTGTGGTCCCTCTGTTTGAGCAGGTCGTCCACCTTCTCTTTAGAGAGGCACCACAGAGGCATATTGAGGATGTAGTTGAAGTTTGGCCCTGAAGAGGAGCCCGAGTCCACCGAGGCGTCGCTCTCGTTTCCGTCACGGTAATCTTCTTCCTGAGCCTGTTAGAGAAAAGAAATATATATATGTATATATAAATGCTGCTTTTTCAACCTTCTTCCATGATTAATGTGTATTTATTGACACGCTGTGCAAGAAAAGCTCCCTCTAGTGTTTGTTGACAGTTTTGGCAAAGATGACATAATGCATTATAGTACTTCATATTTCCTAATGAATTTCTACTTCTGGTGGTGTTGTTGAGTGAACTTATATGTGTAGCTGCACCGTTAAAGCCGCTGTATCAGTACCTTTTCCTGAGACTTGGACCAGGCAACCACTGGATCGGACTCAAAGCCTTTCTGGACGAGCATGCGGATCAGTTCACGTTTGGTTTTGTTCTCTGTTAGGATTAAAAACATGCGTTAGAAGCAAGTGCCTTAAACGTGCATTCTCTCAAACGGCCATCGGGGGGCAACTCCTCTGGGTGCAAAAAGAAGACCGATTGTATAGAAGTCTACTTCTCTCTTGATTTGTTCCCTCAGTAAACATGGTAAACATGAGTTCATGGTCTCAATCACTAGTTTCAAGTTTTCTTCTGTACAGCATGATGTTCATTTAGTAAAACATGGTCCATTAAGAGTAAAATAGACCATAAAACAGGGGCAGAACATATTCAACCACTCACTCATGCATAACAATCTGATTTCAAATCGACATTCTTACCGATGGAAAGTTTCCCTTCGATCTTCTCCAGGACAAAGCGAGCCTGGTTGCTCAGTTTGGCGGCCTCGGATCCCAGGCTGCCCAGTAACCAGTCCTTCCTCAGCTTGTAGTATTGCAGGCGGAGCTCATAGAACTCCCTGAGGATGTCTTGGACCGAATCATACCTCTTAAGACAGCCCATGTGGTCGAACAGCACCTGAGAAAATCAGTTAATGACAACTTCAAGAAATGATTTTAAAATGGACAAACCAAGCCATCCATTAATCAAGACAGAAAACACATTCCATGACTTAAAACTACACTTTATGTTGAATTAAAATCAAAGTTCACCATCGAGTTGCAGGTAAGGCTGGACTGCAGCTTGAAGACTTTGTGGAGGCCGACTGACTCGGCCTGAGCCAGTTTCTCCTCAGACATGCGAACCACAAACTTGACTGTAGTATCTGTGTGGTATTCCTTATAATCATGGATGAGCGCTGGTGTTTTGTCGGAGCCCTGCAGCATGGGCTCCAGCACAGACTCCTTATACGCCTGCACACAACAGGGAAGAAACACAGTTATATATTGATATACGCCGCATTATTGTATCTTATTACTATCATTAAATATTCCAGTTCTTCATACTTTATCTTGAGTGAAACAAGAGAAAAGAAGCGTAACCGTACCTGTGTCCATGTCCGAACGGGAAGCTCTGTGATCTCGATGGTGTTTCTGTCGATGACCAACACCTCTCCACTGACCAGGTACTGGTTCTGACCAAGTTCATGGATCACACCTTTGAAGTTTTTGTACCTGGGAAGCTGTTTGGGGGACAAAGGTTACACAGGGAGATTAGATCTAATGTTTCATATAAATAAAGATTTCGTCTCCTGTCTGCATCCACACTACAGGCAACAAGCCATGAGGCTCATGAGAAATGTGGAAAGCACAGCAGTAGATAACATTAAGCACCGTGTGCCACCATTGGAACTTTTTATTGCTAATGAACAAGATTGGTGGAAGGTACCACTCATACCACATGAGAAAATGATGAAAACGTGACGAGCAGAAGATTGATGTTTACCATCGGCAGCGGGTCCTGGTGGTTGAGCATGCGGTAGATGTTGTTGACGATCTCTCGGGTGTCGTAGTTGGGGATCTTACACGCCCAGCCTGTTCCGATGCCCTCCGCTCCGTTGACTAGCACCATTGGAATGATGGGAATGTACCACTCAGGCTCCACCTTCTGGTTGTCATCGTAGAGGAACTTGAGCAGGTTGGAATCCCCAGATGGGAACAGCAGCTTGGCAAGTGGACTGTGGGGAAAAGAGACCACCGTAATGAGACTTACATATTAAAAATACATTCATCACGACTTTAGAGACAAACAAAAGAATCAAACTATTATGTCCATTGCTGCTTTACCTGAGCATGGTGAAGATGTAACGAGGGCTGGCAGCGTCCTTGCCTCCATTGATGCGAGTACCGAACTGACCCAGCGGCTGCAGGATGTTCACGTTGTTACTGCCCACGAAGTTCTGGGCCAAGTTCACGATGGTCATCATGAGAGCTTGCTACAGGGACAGATGGGGAAATGAGTGGTCAGTAATAATAAAAGAATAGAGAATCTCTGAAATACCTTTATACACTCACAGAAGTAGGCGAGTAAATAAAGTGTGAGGATATAAAATACCAAATAAATACGTATTCGTATTTTAATATGAACATGCCAACCTGGAGACCTTGATTAATTTGTATTTGTAGAGGTCTATAATCTTAATCCCGTGAAGAATCTACCATGTCCAACATGAGAGGTCTTTGTGAGTATCAAATAAACATAAATAGGCCTATATAATGTGTTTTTTGTGTATTTATAATATTAAATATCATATAGTATAATATTGTTAATATAAGCGGATGTTACGCAGAGCCTTGACATCATACCCGGGGATAACATCAACGCATTTGAATAAAATACAGACTTCAATCATCCCCTGCTAATGCGCCGCACTAACACAGATGAGGGGGATCATTCCTAAATTACACGAGGTCCTCTGATGATACTAGTCCCCTGTGAATAGGGATTTACACAGCTAACATTCTGCTCAGAATGAATGTCTGTCACAAAGCAAACAACAGCAAAAGGTAACTCACTTCAAGGTTCATTATTTTACACTTGTACATCCTCACGGTTGTTGTAACGACTCTAAACACACTGCGTCACGCGTCTGGAAGACATTGAGTTGACCGTACCTCTCCATGATGGTAGGCAGACATCTCTGCAACTGAACCGGCCAGCTGTGCTACCTTCACCTCCCTCTTGTCGTTCCTCTTCAAGCAGGTGAACAGCACCTTCCTCTGGCCTGGCTTGAAACCTGGAAACAACACACAGACACCATCAATACATCACTATTCCTACAAAGACGGAACAGGAAGTGTTGTTCTCCCTCAGGCAAAAACTGTTATTTCTGCCAGCGCTGTTAGCAGATTTAGCTACGAGCCGTCCGCTGAGCTGTCATGTTGAGAGCAAAAGATATGCTCTGAAGTTCGAATCGAACGCCCTTAAGGAAAGAGATGATCTCTACAGAGAAGTATCAAACAGTTCACAGTGATGGAGTGGATGTACAAACCGTCAACCAAGGATGGGATGGATCTCTCATTGTCAGAGTTGGAGAACAGAATCAGCTCTTTGTTGATGAAGTCATTGTAGGAGAGGTGCCTGGCCTGAGTTCCATACAGGTATTGCTGAGAAAAAAACAACAACAAATGAAATGAAATTCAATATACACACACACACACACACACTCATCTTGACTTTCTTTCTCTCATTGCTGCCTTCATAATTTTGAGCAAAGCCACGAACCTCCGGCAGGCCGTGCATCCTCCTCTGGCGTCTGTCCTCCATGAAGTTCGTCAGCCACTCCTTCCTGTCATCCGTCTTCTTCTTGCTGAAGGCCTGGAGCGAAACGCAGCCGGTCAGCCTCCATTTAATACAGACTTTAGGTCATATTTATAGTATGGACCATAATGTGTTTAAAGCACAGATTATCAAAATACCAAAACGGTCGCTAATATTTGTACACTATTGTTATGACTTGATTAGGCAGCTTCTGGTATAGATTCCTTTTTTGTAAAATGAAAGCCTTTTTTTGTTTTGTTGAAAAGCTACGGTATCGAGAAAGGTTTCAGGTTTTGATACTAAAGTCAGAGAGGAGCTGATTCAGTTCTACTAAATGTTCGACGCTGTACTCCATGGTCGTGTTTGACTGCAGCCTCTTGGACGGTATTTGGAGAACAGTGTGTAACTGCAGCTTTAGACTGACCAGAGTAATGGCAGCGTCGTCCTCGGCTCCGCTGTATCTGAATGAGATGCGATGCTTCTCCATGTCCGCAAAGTATTCCTTTGCCTCTTTGCTTGTACTTGTTCCCAAACCTGGAACACAAATGTAACATTTTTAATTCAAACACAAGGAACTTTAGATTTTATACAAAAACTGCTAAGTTTATATTGATATATTTAATACTTGAGTATCAAACCTTTGTAGTACTTTATATGCCAGGTTTTAAAGTTCTCTGTGTTTTTCTTCCACTCGTCAAACTCTGGAATGCTGTAGAAGGACAACTCCTGCTTGCTCTTGTTTACCTGCGGACAACACATTCATAATATAATGTCTGTAGGTTTGTATTGAGTGTTTTAATAGTTATAATCTGTGTGTGGAGATGGTAATGTGCATTGTGTGTGTGTCTTACTTTGACAATGGGTGTGATAAACTCCTCCAGGAATGTGTGCTTCAGCAGGGACGGCCAGTTGTGGTGGAAGAAGTTGATAAGCAGACCTTTGATGTGGGAGCCATCTTGATCCTGGCAACAGACGAGAAATGTTAGAGCTGCTGGTTTAGCGGCTGCTAATAACACCAACGCCGTGTGAGAGTTCATGAGCTACTTCACCTGATCAGTCATGATCATGATCTTGCCGTAGCGAAGGCTCCTCAGTGACTCTGGGTCTTCATAGCTCTTCTTGTATTGGAGGCCGACGATTTTGATGATATTGTTAATCTCAGCATTCTCCATGATCTGTTGAAAGAATGAAGCTAATGTCAGCTGCACGGCCGAACGTAATGAAGCTCCATTGAGCTATATGTTTATATACATTTAAAAAAAAGAGCAATTTTTGTATGCAGGAGACTGAGCAACATTCAACAGCAGCAACACAAGAGTTTTGACTGTCTTTTTTGGATTGATGGCTAAATGTTAGCAAGTGCTAATGAATTAGCATCTCTAGCTTAGATCGCAGAGTGTACCAATGGTAGAGTCTCCTTGGGGTGCTAGTGTCCCACTGCTACACCCATATCACCTTAACATTGTGTAGTTTTTGGTTATTATCAGTGGATACAGTGAAATAACAGTTGTCTGTTCAATTTAGAATGCTGGGATGTTGTCACATCATCTTGGGCCCATGTATCGAGACACGTCTTGAGAGCGAAAGGTGCACAGCCCTACCAACGCATCATTTCACAATAATCCAGCGTTATACCTGCTTGTGTGTCGCCTCTCGCACGTTAAGGATCTTTCCTCTCAGTGGGAACACTCCGTAGCGATCGCGCCCGATGACTCCAAGTCCAGAGACGGCCAGAGACTTGGCCGAGTCTCCCTCCGTGAGGATGAGCGTGCAATCAGCAGAGTGTTTGCCACCTAGGACACGGATGTGAAAACGGTTAATAATCTTACTGTGCATCACTGTATGTATATTTCATGTCTCCTGACACCTTGTAATGCCGTTACAGCAACACTTCATAACCAATATCGTGCTCTGTAAACCCTTCTCTCTACTCCAACATTCGTGTTTTCTTTTAAGATGCAATAACATCATCTCTGCAGTCAGCGGCTGACGTTCAAGGAGACACATTAATAAATAATCACACTGTTAACACACCGGCGTCATTGGCGTCGTCCAGCTTGGGGATGCCTTTGATCTTGCTGTACTTCACAGATGAGCACTTCTTATTGAGCTGTGTCTGCGCTTTGAACTTCACCCAGTTGAGTATACTCTCAACGATCCCGCAGTTGGTTGCCTGAGGAAGACAAAGACACAAAATTTGCGTGTGAGGAGGGTGTGAGGAGTGTGTGAGGAGGTGGCAGCGAATGAGAAGTGTCCTTACAGCTCTGACGAACTTGTCTGACAGAAGGCACTTGGACCCGAAGCTCTTGGTCTGGAGTGTCATGTTCTCCTTGGTCTGGGAGTCAAAGGTGGGGTTCTCGATCAGTGCGTTCACAAACACCCAGATGTGGTTCTTCACCTGAAGCACAAAGGAGAGGAGCGTCCATCAGTTTGCAACACAGTCGCCTCGAGTCAAAAATGCGGTATAGAAATCACTCATCTGCCTACCTGGAAGGGTTTGACGGTCACTCCAGCCTTGTTCTTCTTCTTCACCACTTCAATAAGTTTGGCCACTATCTGGTCCACCACATAGTCGACGTGTCTGCCACCCTGAAACATACACAACCCTCCTTGTTAGAAACCCATTTCTGCTCTCTGCCTTCCATGTTCACTTCGACCAGTCTCTCCCGGTGGGTATTCAGACACCTTGGTGGTGGCGATGCTGTTGACGAAGCCGATCTGTTGGAAGCCCTTCTCGCTGAGCGTGAGGCAAACCTCCCAGCGGTCGTTCACGGTCTCATTCACCACCTTCAGAGCGACGCCCGTCTCGTCCAGTTTGTCCTTCACGTACAGATCCACATAGCTGCGGAACCCGGTCACCTGTAGTGACGGAAGAGAAGTTAGTTTCAAAGTAGGAACTCAAGCGTAATTAATTTGCTGTAGTGTCTCCCTTTTTATCTTTATAGTTACTTCAGTGCAACAAAGGAAAACATTAATCCGTAATGAGATGGAGAGACTTACAGGTAATTTTTTCCCGTTCAGCGTGACTTTGACCCCCTTGCAGGATCCGGCTACATCATATGCTCTGCGGGTAACAAGTGCTACAATATCCTTGTCCAGTTTCTCCATCTGGAACTTGGACAGGTCTGGCTGGAACGTCACGCAGGTAAAATCATCCCCATCAAAGAACTTGATCTTGGGCTCAGAAGCCTTGCTCATGTTGTTCTGCCACGTCTGTGGACGATAGAGAGAAACACATTGAAACACACAAACACAGACCAGGCTTTTGCCACATCCACTTCTATTCTATGATGCTCTTAAACCCACCTGTACTGTATCGAGTGCAGTTAGTTCTTCTCCGAAACAACCGTGATATCAAACACCCGGTGACTTACGAATGTACCCACACAACCCTCAAGGGTGTAACCACAGAAAGTGATAATATACACACCCTTACCTCAGACAGGACCACATCTCAAAACCCTATAAAACAGCAATTACGTATTTCAAAGATCACGAAGATTTTACATTAAAATCTGCAACAAATCATAATAAATCGATCACTACTGTCTGTAAACACACAAGACCTTTGGGGTGAAAATCACTGAAGTTGTAGTCGACAGATTTGGGTGGATTTTTCCTGTTTTGTCTGTTCTGGTGAACGAACTTCAACGAGCATGTGTCATTACGAGACTATCGGGCTTAAAGAAAGTAGCCACATCAGCAGCCTAGGTGCACCAACTAGTGGTAAGAATGGGCGTAGCGGTCAGGCGTATGGCTTAATATTAAACAGGTTTAAATGTCTTCTTACAGGCCCAACTCTAGCAGCTTCTACAGCTCCTTACAGGATATCTGCTGCATTTACTGTATTTATAGTACAAAGCAGAAAATGTGCCGTTTGTAATTGTAGGAACAAAGCATTCAGAAGGAAGGAGAAAGAACAAAAAAATATTGATTACAGCCGACTAGTTTATTCTTTATTATAGTGAAAAAGAAACATCCTCTTTGTGACAAGCAATAGGAACTGTACGTAGTCTTAATTTAAATCAATGACCATGAACGGGGATCATTTGTTTGGTGGTTTCACTACATATTCAACACAAGAGACACCCTCACCTGTTTGAAACTGTGTCTGTATTCCTTGCAGGCGGTTTCTACTGTGAACTTGGTGCTGAAGATGTTGCAGAGTTTAGCTCCGTACCCGTTCCTTCCACCTGCGGACAAACAAACAGTGAGCAGTTAGCAACGTTCACCTTTCCGAGAACCGACTTCAACGACCACTGATGAGGACGTGAAGACGTCTCCGCTCACCCGTGACCTTTTTCTCATCGTCATCATAGTTGCTGGAGGTGAGCAGGTGGCCGAAAATGAGAGCCGGGACGTACATCTTCTCGTCCTTGTGCTCCACCACAGGTATTCCTTTACCGTTGTTCCAGATAGAAATGGTGTTGGACTCACTGGTGGAGGCAGAGTAGAGCGGATGCAGGGTGAGTTACAGAGAACAGAACCTGGACACTGACATGTGTTCATGGATAGGACGGGTACTGAAACATGGCATCAAATATCCAGTCGGATTCTTATTGTGGTTTACTTATTCTTTGGTAAAAATATGTATTCTTTATTGAAAAAGATTATGGTATTTAAGACTGTAAATTATTTAGGCTAAGTTCTTCTGAGGCTTCTTTGTTTTAAGAAGTTTAATTTGGTAAATAAAAAAAGCTTTTTATAGAAACACATTTTCCTTTTGCTCAATTTTGTTACGAGTACTAAAAGAACAAATGATTAAGTTTGGCCCAGTGTGTGTGTGTGTGTGTGTGTGTGTACGTTAGTTAGTGGTACGGAGAATATACATTTTAAAGGTGAATATAAATCATTCCTACCAATCATTAACATCCGTATTCAATCTCTCTCTCTCTGCTTTTGCAGCCAGTATTCACGTTAAGGTGAGTGTCAGAATGTAACTCGGGTTCTTGGGAATTCTGGGCGACCGACAGATGTTTTATCTCGGCATTGATGCGGCCGAAGAATGCGTCTGGTTTAGACGGCGGGGCGGACAGATAGAGGAGCAACGATCGGTCAGTGGAGAACGTCAGCGGTCATGAGGTCGCAGTGGGGGTGCAGTTCTGGGAGTCAATGCTTTAAAGCAAAAACAGGTTGTCAAGTAAATACCCGTTTGTGGTGACTCGAAATATTGACACCAGTGCTTAATAATAAGCTCAGCCACAAACCGGCGGAGGAAGCTTTGGGCGAGGAGCATTAACGTCTCCGTAAAACCACATTAGCAGCCGAGCCCTGAGCGCGGCGGGGCTAATGGTATCATTTATACAGCCGGGGACATTAGGGAGAGCAGCAGCTCGGCTGAAGGACACGCCGCTGCTTAAGCAGTCAGATGTTGATGCACTTGGCAGGCTGAAGGTGAACCGAATATAAAACAAGAGCTCAGTGCATTTCAGCACAGGCTCATTATACTGCAGTTTCCCCCAGGATCCAGGTCTCCAACCTCATCCATCTACCGCGTGTTTTCACCTCCGAGCCCGGCTCATGTTCAGAGTGTAAAGGAAACAGGCAGCGACTTACTGAAGACAAAATCAGTCTCCGAGGAGAGAAGGGACATTTATTCCAAAAGGAAATCAGTGTTACGGATGTAATGAGCTCACGAGTCATGAATAAATTTACATGAAATTGTACAGAACAGCTGTTCATGGCACAAGAAAGAAATGATGAACATGTGGAGGAGATCTAAGTGTACACGGTTTACTTTGTGCTCTTTCTTGGTAGTTGTATTTTGAAACATTGTACTCACGGATCGATGGTGATCTTTATTCCATTCATGTTCTTGTCCCTTTGTTTGTTGTCTGCTGCGTTGACTGTCATATAAACATAAATATAAACAGTTATACACACAGACACATTCAACATGATGCCTTCAGAAGTTAAACTTCTGCAACTAATTATTATTTTCATCATCGGTTAATCTGTCAGCAATTTCTTCGATCAATTGCTTAATCTGTAATATTAAATACCAAAAGGTTTTCATCAGGATTTCACAGATCATAAAAAGGTGACATCTTCAAATGTTTGCTTCTCTCATTTGAGATGCTGGAACCAGAGAATGTTTTATTAATTCATAAGAACAATCAGCACGTTCATCAATAATAAAGATAAAACCATTAGTTGCAGCTCTAGTGGGCGAAATGAATGCTTGTCATTCCAAACATCTTAAGATAAGATAATCCTTTATTAGTCCCGCAGCATTATAATATATATATATATATATATATGTAACTTGTATTTTTGCTGAGAGCTCTTCTGCCTTAAATATCTGCTGCCGGCTTGTGCCCCTTGTGACACAGAGGTAATATCCAGACACAGAGACCGTCATTAGTCAAACACCTTTATAAACACACAGGCTAAGAGGTGAGCGGAGATGGAAGCAATCACCGACAACACTCGCATGCTGAGAGCACCGCGTTGAGCGTCGTTTAAAATCCGATTACACTGGTGCACTTTACCAGACGAGGCATCGGGGAAGGCATTACTCCCACGTTGTACCGAGTCATTAGAACTAGCGCGTTAAAGATAGACGGCGTTATCAACACCGTTATCTAGCGGAGGCACGCTGACCTCAGCACGCGTGCGCTTCACCGGGGGATCTGACGAAAGACCGCAGCTTTGACTGTGAGCTGCCACAAACACTGAAATGATTTCTCAGTCAACTTTTCATTTCTCAGGGAAACTAATCTGCACCGACGGTTGCAAATGAACTCACCAAGAATTTCATCAAAGATTTTGTACAGTCCGGGAACGTAGGTGATCTCTCTCTGGTTCATTCCGATTTCTTCATCAAAAACCCACATTTGCTGGAAAAAAAAGAAGATATGTGATCATGAGAAATGCTGTCAAAGCAGCAAAGCAAAGAGTACGCAAATGAGCAGAAAGGTTAACACAGTCCAGTGTAACCTTATCAGAAGTAATAGTTTAACAAGCTTTACGTTTTGAATGATTGAATTGGGGGATACAACAAATGCTATTTTATTAGTATTCTTTAATTTCATCATCAATACCACGACTAAAACTGTGTGTGCGCGCGCAAAGACAGAAATATACAAACACATCGGCAGATTTATGAAGATGAACGTACGCCGGATTTTCTTTTATAAATCTCAAGCATTGCGGAACTGAATGATATTCATTACTCATGATTTAAATTGTTTTATTAGTTTTGTTTGTGCCTTTGGTTTTACAGCTGCATGTAATTTATCACTCTTAATTTAACATGTATTTGATTTATAACAGGATACGTATTTCCTGAACATATTTCATGCAGAAGCGACGTGTTAAAATGTGATTTTAATGCCGTAAGATTATTTTAGCTATGTGTCTGTTTTCAGTGAGTCTTCCAACGGCGTCGGGAGCAGCTGAAGCGTCCAGCTGACTAGTTTTGATCACAGGTGGGCTTAAAGGGGCTCTTGCGTCCATCTTTGAAGTCGTCACTGAAGGCCCGTTTGCTCCGGACTCACCTGGGTGATCGGCTCCACGCTGCCGATGTACGTGTCCGGGCGGAGGAGAATGTGCTCCAGCTGGGTCTTCTTCTGGTACACTCGCTCCACAGACAACTTGGAGGCCGCCTTGTCTTTCTTGGCACCTTCCATCTTGCCAGCATCGCCTCGACCATTCGCAGCCTCCTGTTTGGCAGATTTGTTTTTGTTATTAGACGAACACACAGAACTATGTGGAAAGTCTCTGGACCGGCAAGAAGATTATCGGTGCAAGCCATCATAGGTAGTAGACGTCTCTTCTAAATGTTCCAGAGCATGTGAGATTTCAAATAATCAGTAATAATGGATGCACTTGCAATTAACATTTAATATGAAAGACAAGAAAACAAACATTTGTCAGCCTCTGAACACACACACACACACACAAGGGTTTTCAGTTTATCTGTCTGATTAGATTAATTGATTGACATCTTCCTGTTATCTTCGTTGATCCTTTTAGGAAGAGAAGAATTGCAGCTTTCTCGTTCTTATTGGTAGATACATAAATCTTAAATTAAAATAAATCAGGTAGAATATTCCACAATACCAGCCAGTGTTTCTTCAACGTTTGCAATGCTTTTCTGCAGGGAGAGTGGTGGGTTTAAAAAGCGAATGTTCCTCCACCATAAGGAGCTATGTACTAGTAGTATGTGCTTTACTGTGTTGTTACAGGCGCCTTGTTTTAAAGGCAGATAAACAATGTTGTCAAACTCCACTACTGCAGCCATGTTTTTAGTGTTCATGTTCATGAAAGTGCTGTGAGGGAAACTATGCTGAGATAATACTTTGTAATCAAAACCAGTTAATGTAATGAAATAAAATGAATTAATGAAAGCTTGACTACAGTTCAGTGCTACATATTGTACTTTACTGTAACAGATTCTTAATACAAAATATACTTGAACAAGTACGTTGGGATATATTATTATAGGTTAGGATACCCAGCAGTGTATGCAGCGAATCTTTACCAGCTGTGACATTAAAGTGATGTACACAATGCATTATGCATCACTATTCATAATTCAGTGATGTAATATATAAGATTCTGAAATGGGCCATTCAGCACAATGTATATTTTTTACTTCTGGTACTTAAAGTATACCTTGACGATACTACTTCAGTAGGATTTTGAATAAATGATCATTTTGCGTGCTTTTAAAGAGTATAGTATATTGTAGCACTGCTACATAATGAAGGTAGTAAGTTAAAGCCATTAAGTTTTATTGTGTATTGAACATGTACTTAGGAATGAAGGAGACAACTTTCAATTGGAAGTTTAATTTGAGTGTTTTTGAGGATACTAGCTATGGACTCCTTGGTCCATTTTATCTCCTCGAGACAAGATGTTATTACACATCTGTATAAATTACGGTACCGGTCCTGTATCAGGGCTCACGCCTTTGAGACCTACATCAGGGTTTAAAAACCCGTGACAACAGCTGGCTGGTCTTTAACAAGCGTATTCTGGAAATGAGAATACGTTAATAACGTTAGAGGCTATTAACTACGTTAAATATGAGCTGAAGCTAAAAGGTGAACACATCAGGTTTTATGTGATACAAAAGCAACAATTCAGGTTATAAACCTGAGTTTATTTAACGATAAACTAGCTCACCATCCACGCCAGACCCCCGCTTCCTGCTGCTCCGTTGGACATCTTCTTCCTTTGTGGTCCTAATTTTTTTAATGATGCCCCTCGTAAAATGTCTTCAATTCCGGTGAAATTTAAATGTCCGTCAGCATAACACATGTATCAGTTGCTGAAAGGTACTCGGACCTGTTTATCTTCCATGTTCTTCCTCAGTTTGCGTTAAAGGTAATCCTTTGAATGTATCAAAACAAAGCGGAACAGGGGGGAGTGTATCGCGGCTATTGTTAAAATCGACCAGCGGAGGCACAGTTAGGCCTACACTTCCAACAAAGATGCTAACGTGCTACTTGCTTTACAATAAATACGGTAAAAAAAATGCTCGCGTTAAATAAGACTTACAATTACATGAGATAACACAACAGAATAAAATAGGAGTTCAACTCAAAAAGCTAAGAAAACGACGTACTTAAATACATTTCATTTAGAAATAAAAACGGAGATTTGCTAGCAGCGGCTCAGCTGTCCGGCTCCGCCATCTGCATGATAGACGGCGAATCGTCTCGCGCACATAAAGCGACCAATCAGATGGCGGCTTTTCAAAAGCGCCGGTACCTCGACCAATAGGAAACGTCAATATTTAGTGGCCCATGGGGCTTTTTCTTCCAACGCAAGATGGCGACAAAAACGCCGAGCTTCAACATCAAGACTAACTAAACGTAATGAACACATTGCCATAGAGACTATCAGACTACAAAAAATATCTTTATTATCCTGTACCACCATATATTTCCTAACATTCGGCCCTTTCCACCACACTTACAACACTTAAACTGGCATAACACGGTGTAAAGATGCCATAGCCAAATATTAAATGACACACTCACCAACATTAATGAGCACAAAGCAGGAGAACTAGAGCAAACTAAGCTGAAGACGGCATCAACCCGGGGTTGCTGTGTGGAATGTCTCCATTTATCACGAATTACAGACACATTCACAATGTCTTTATGTTTAAAACCCTTTACATGTATATTTTAGACTTCATGTTGCAGAAGGTTATATGGCCTTCAGTCAAAAATAATGTTTAAAATATGTGACAACATCTGTACTTTGTGATAGGTACAGAATTCATGTCTTTATTAGGCCATGCATATTCAATCATCCTGGAGGTCTGACACACATTTAAATATTGCACTGATTTGTCATCATACAAAAACTATCATCCAGTAATTTTAGCGCTGAACTCGCCAGAGCGGTCAACACTGAAAAAGACTTAAAACAACTGTTAATTAAGCGTCTTCCAAATGGATGAGGATTTCAAAGGAGGACTCCTCCGTCTCCTTCAAGCTTCGTCTGAAGAGCTGGGAGTGCTGCCATGACGTCTCCTCCTCTCCACCACTGAGCGCCGCTACAACCATGAACTCTGACGAGCCGGAGAGACTCTGGAATGACTGCATCTTCCCATCTGCGGGGGTTCAAACACGGGAGAGGAAATCATTAGGAGGGATAACGTCGCACGTTGTATTCAATCAGAATATCTATTACATAACCATACCTCCGGAGAACTCTGTGGTACTCTGGCCCGCCTGCAAGTGCCAGCAGACTTTCCCAGATTGGTAGGTCTGGCTACTGGCCATGATCGAGACAGACTTTATCTTCATTCCAGCCGGAGAAAAGTCAAACTTCCAGCTAATTGTCCCCACAGAGGAGCCTTCTGTTCGAGCGATGTACACCTGAAGGAAGGAATACAATCTGGTAACGTTCAAAATAACATCAAAACAATGGGTCGACTGGTCTGTGACAAACAGAAGGTGCCTTCTCTAAACATAACCTCCCTCTCTTGTCTCGGCGTGGTTCTCACACGCTCTGATTAAATCAAACAATGACTATAACTTCTTTGAAAATGCAAATGTATCCTATTAGCTAATGGGTCAAACAGGGCACGCATCATTAAAGACTCCACCCCTAACAAAGGCTTTTCACACCTCTGTCCTTTGGCTGAAGAGGGAGTGAAATGCAGGACATCCAGGCTGAGGGACGGCTTCTATCTTCAGGCTATCGGACTGTTTCACATATCTAATCCACTGTCCCCTCCCACCCGAACCCACCGCACCATACAGGAAGCTTCACTTAGCATGTCCATGTTAGTATTAAGCTAGTACTAAATACAGCCTCACAGAGCAGCTAGTTTAGCCGTTATGGGAGCAAAATCATAAAAAAATGTAAAGTAGCCTTTTCTTTAAAAGACGCATGATGAAGGTCTTCTTATACAGTACTTTGTTGAGTGTTTACATTTTAAGTTTTCACTCCCCAATAGCATTAAGAATGTGTCCGATCCTGAGCCATAGAATACTAAAACCCATGGGTTTGTTAGTCAGACGGTAATAAACGTACCATCTGCCAGTCATCTTCCACCTTCCTGAAGACCGACTCCTTCCTCCACACACACTGATCCCAGCTCTGAACGACCTCAGAGTTGTTGGACACTCGACAGTACTGGTCTTTGGTGGCACTGTAGCGCACATGCAGCAACCGGTCGCTCTTCTCTTTCTCAGTAGGAGTGAACACATAACCTGTAGCCTGAGAAAAAAAAACACACACACCCACACACAGCAATAAAGATCATGTTGCTGATTAAAATACATATAAAGACATGAATCATTACATAATGCTGAGTACGCTCAATTATAACACCATGTATAACAAACTGTACCTGTGTGGAGGTTCCTGCATCAGCCTTTCTGGTCTCCCCCCGTGCTATCCTCCAGGCCAGAGAGCCAGAGTTGCGTCCGCCCAGGTCTCCTGCGTTTGTTTTTTTGGGGGAAATAAACTCCACCAGCTCGACAAGCAGCCTCTCTGTCAGCTCCTTCTTCCTGTCTGGACTTAAGG
Organism: Pholis gunnellus; assembly: GCF_910591455.1. Taxonomy (NCBI): domain Eukaryota; kingdom Metazoa; phylum Chordata; class Actinopteri; order Perciformes; family Pholidae; genus Pholis; species Pholis gunnellus. Next base: position 16,989,373 of record NC_136543.1, read on the forward strand.
TCTGCTGCCTCTTCAGTAACAGAGCAGATGGAAAGTGCTTTACTTACTTATCAGACTCAACGCGACAATCAGTCTTACATGTGGAGTTTAAAAAGGGTCAAGATTTACCGAGACATTAAGTCCAGTAATGGCGTGCAGCAGCCAGGCCTCCTGAACTCTGGTCCTTCTCGACAGAACCTCTGGATGTTTGCAGGAATACCTCCACGTCACATCAACCACCTGCATCACAAACACATGCAGAAGTATGAACGGTCTGATCCCGCTGGAAGAGTGTTCAGGCCTAAGCTACAGTAAACAGTGCACAGCTCTTTGCTTACTGGCCCAAAGGGAGTGCTAAGCATTACAGGTGAAAATAAACTATCACATAAAATATAATAAATAATATGAAAAGAATCAGAACAACCACAGTGTTTTATGGCCAGACTCAAAACAACCCATAAAAGAAAACACCATCATACAGGAATTCTATAATTACCATCTCCATGACATATAATCATAATAAAACATTGTTTTCTCTGATCATTTCCTGTAATTCATTGAATGTAAATAAAATGTTACTTTAATGTAAATGTGGCCATTTTTTAACTAACCCCCAGAAATAAGACCAAAATCTAAAGTGACAATAAAACTGGATTGACACCGCTTTAGATTTTAACGACTGATTAGTACTAAGAGTTGTAGTAGAAGCAGTAATAATATGCATTTGTCCATTATTTGTCTGACCTGGTCCTTGGAGAAAGCCAGAACGTAGGCCAGTTTCTTCCCCCAGCCAACCTCGTACAGGAGAGGTTTATCACAGCCGTTCTCACATGAGTCACAGTGCAGCCAGCGACGCTGAGAGACCGAGTAGATCTCTGTCCACACATGGTCTGAAACAGCACGGAGAACCAAACTCATTTCAATGAGCCTCTCATACACTTCATGAATTCAGAGCGCGTAAGAAAGTACATTTTGTGATGTAGTAAAAATGTGACGACATGTTCCTAATATATGAAACTCAAGTGTGCAATACAATTAGTATTAAATATCTTAAATTTGTACTATTTCAATGGTAAATATTTATAATAAGTGGTTTCAGTGTTTCACAGAATCTATTCTTGAAGGCAGAGTTAGTTCATTCTAGACCTTGTGAACGGGTCAACTATTGGTTTCCATTAAGCTAGTAAACTGGCTATTTTCATTATTGATTAATCAGTTGATTAACTTTAGAGCAACAGTTCAACCTAAAGATATCCAGTTTACTATCACTAAAGACCAAGGAAAATCTTTGAGCCACATCTGTCAGTCTCGTACGTACCCGTGCTGTCCCAGATATATCTGGCCTCAAGGCCAAGGGCTCTGCAGCACAGAGTGAAACAGTTAGCCCACTCCCCACAGCGCCCCCTCCTGGTTTCAAGAAGCTTCTCAGGGTTGTTGTACCTGGTATTAACAACAGAGAGAAAAATCAATCAAAGCATTCATTATTCTCCATATGTTTTGTGAAGTTCATTCAGACTCTTTATAACTGTTTGAAAGAAAGTGTATTGTACCATTTTAGAAACGGTGCAAAATAAAAGCAGTAAAAACCTGCCTACCTCTTTATGCAACTTAATCCTAATTTGAATATTACTTCAAAAGCAGATCCTAAATTCCTTTATCGGAGTAGTAAGAACTACACACAGACCTGGGGAATCTGGTGGAGAGCTGGCAGCTCTGACAGTAGTGGTTCTCCACTCGCTGGGCTCCCCAGCGGTTGTCATCGGGGGTGGGACTGAGGGCCGTGATGTTCTGGGTCTTGCCTTTGCATTGGCTGCAGGGCAGGCAGTCCACCCAGGAGAAGAAGTCCTGTTTGAACCATCTGAGCAACTCCAGCACCAGGAAGTCTTCCAGTCCAAGTTTACATTCTGCACAGAGGAAAGCAAATCAGAGGGTCCCTTTGAATCACTGTTTAATGCATCCAGTACAATCCATATATACAGCTGATTCTTTTGAATGACTGAGGGGACTTCACCTGGATCCTCCTCTTTCGCCTCCTTCAGCTTGTGTTCAGCAGCAGAGGACAGCTCCTGGTGAGGGATGTGGCTCCTGGCTTTCTGCTGCAGCTCAAGGTTCTCATAAAGCATCACATGTTGGAAGTTTGACTGGAGGGTCAGAAAAAAGCTCATACTGTCCTCCTGACAAGACAAGAAAACATCCAGATTACACAACTGCAACACCCTACACCCCAACATCTTAAAATAAAACAATAATAATTTAAGTTGAAGTTCCCTAATTTAAAACCCTACATCTTGTTTATTTAATGATAATCACTGTAACCACCAATGAGCATATTTGAAGCGGAAATACCAATTTCAACATAGAAATGGAGAATATTCCAACCACGTTAATGAAGAGCATATTATTTTGTAGTTAATCTGGCAAGGGTCGATCTTTCTGAATACCCGTGGTCACATTATAAATGTTTTGTGCACACAAACCAGGGCTTTGACATGCTCTAAAGCAATGTGGATCCCACCCTCCTTATCTGGCAAATTGGCATTAATTAGGGTTTCACATTATTAAGTTTAGGTATCTATCATGAAACTTGTTGACTCTTAAATTCGATATAAAAATGATCTGAGCCATTAAAAGAGAACAAAGTAAGTTGAGGCGTCTTCAGACTCCCTGTGACTCTGCTCAAGTAATATTACAGCACAACACTTCAGATATGTTCAATCACAGTTTCTGCCATTTAAATCGGGGAAGAGCACATCTTTACCAAGGATGAAGGCTGCGATGGAGCGGGTGTAACTGGCTGGCTGGAGGCAACAGCGGAGCTCTCTGGTGCTGAGGTTGAGACGAAGGCCAAGGGTGCAACAGTCTGAGCAGTAGGTTCGACAGGCTGTCCTCCACGCTGTCTCTGATCCCTCTCTGCTGCTATGGAGTCCCTGATGAGCTTCAGCTGTTCCACGGATGCAGAATTGGGGAGTACCAGGTGTGTTTCAGCCTTAAAATGAGGTGCAAATGGTCATAAGATGTACTCACAGTTGGGCCAATGAGAGACGAACAAATAGACCATAGGCAATGAAGCAAGTGGTACAGCGTCTTTAACTTATTACAGCAGCCACATGGCAGTTACATAATTAATTACCTCCACAAATCCCATGTCAAAAAGGCATTCCACAGCACCTTTGATGGGCAACAGCTTGGTGGAGAATGTAGGGTTGCCTATGCGGATCGACCTGTACTTTTCCTCATTGGGATACCTGTTGGAAGGTGACATATGAGGAAGTAGCTGTTCTCGAGGCCTTTCAGAAAATATAGTGTGTTCCTCTCAGGCAGAAAGAGACACATACGTACAAACCAATGAGTTATGTGTTCATGAATGAGGAATATACACACAAATCATAAAATTGGTCTCACTAGATTCACTTGTGTTGTTTATTGTACAAGTAACAGTACAGCTAACGTTAAGTTTGCTCTACCGGCGCTTGGGCGGCCGTTGACACGATATAAACAAACCGTACTTCATTTGTAATGCACAGAAAGCCAACACATCACATCGCAACATTGCAACACACCGCTGTTGTATTGCGTTGCTAAGTTCACAAACCTTACCTTAAAATGTTATCCGCGTATGTGAGTAACAACTTCGCAACGTCTAGAAAGACTTCGTCTGAATTTTCACCCAGTGTCGTCACTGCTGGTGACAAAGCCATACTGGTATTTCGTGAACAAACTAAACAAGTCCTTTCACTTTAGAGTATCAGGCTAGCCTTAAAGCTAAAGTTGCAATTGTGGCTAGTAGCTAGATGTTTTGGGTCCTTTGTTTAGCTGACCCATCACCGCCTGAATGCGTGTTTGCCGCTTTAAAGAATGCAAGAATCTATTTAACGTTTATTTTATTTTACCATAATTGTGTTTTATACCATATAATTATCTGTTTTCCTGTTCTAATGGTTTGATTATATTTTTAAATGTGACATTTACATGTTAAACGAATCCGGCGTTCAAATTTGCTACCTAAGAATCGCTACGGAGTGATTCAAAGATAGATTTTCTCGCTTTACGAATGCATTAAGAATTGACAGTTCACATTGAAGCGGTGCTCGGCCGGGTAAGTAACAAACTGAAGTCTAGTTGCGTCTGTAAGCACGTTTAAACTTTGATTTTGTTCATTTATTCTTCTGTTATTAAGAGGGGATTCACCAAAGCTGTGTGGAACTTGACAGATACAGCAGCATGTCTGCTCTATCGCTATCCTGTTGGACTAAACTCCAGCTGAGGCCACATAACATGAGGGCACTTCTTCAAAAGACCGTCTGTGTTTGTCCAAACCAACCTTCCCAACGCTGCAGCTCTGGGAAGCACAAAAGGAGGGTTGTCATAACTGGCATAGGGTTAGTGTGTCCTCTGGGCACAGGGACTGCCCTCACCTGGGACCGCCTCATCAAAGGCCAGAGTGGGATTGTTGCCCTTCACTCAGAGGAGTACAAGTCTGTTCCCTGTAGAGTGGCGGCACTGGTGCCCAGAGGAAATGACATGGGAGAGTTTAAGGACGAGATGTTTGCCTCTCGTGGGGAGATCAGCAGCATGTCTCCCGCCACTGTGATGGCCCTCGGAGCTGCTCGGTTGGCCCTGGAGGACTCAGGGTGGCACCCCAAAACCCCAGAGGAACAGGTCAACACTGGGGTGGCTGTTGGCATGGGCATGGTGTCGTTGGATGAAATCGCTCGCACCTCCGTCGACTTCCAAGAAAAGGGCTACAAAAAAGTCAGTCCCTTCTTCGTGCCTCGCATCCTTGTCAACATGGCTGCCGGACACATAAGTATCAGACACAAACTGAAGGGTCCCAACCATGCAGTGTCCACAGCGTGTGCCACAGGTGCACACGCCATAGGTGATGCCGCCAGGTTCATTGCCCACGGGGATGCAGATGCAATGGTCACAGGGGGAACAGAGTCCTGTGTGGGGCCTCTGTCAGTAGCCGGCTTTGCCAGGGCACGCGCCCTCGCCACCAAATGGAACGACGACCCCACGCGGGCGTCAAGGCCCTTTCACCCAGAGCGAGAGGGCTTTGTGATGGGCGAAGGAGCGGCGGTGCTCCTCCTGGAGGAGCTGGACCACGCGGTGAAGAGAGGAGCCAGGATCTACGCAGAGATCCTGGGTTATGGACTCGCTGGCGATGCCAGCCACATCACCGCACCCACTGCAGATGGAGATGGAGCATTCAGGTGACTTCTTTTTAGTTTGTTTAGTTTGTTCAAGCACGCAAGAGACAACCTTTTGTGCTTGCAACTACTGTCACTTCAGCAGTTGCACCCAGTCTGGGGATCGGGGTCATTCATTATTCAAAGGGTCACACAAGATTAACAGAATAGAAGAAGTTGGGTGATATTTCGTTGTGGTTTGTCACTACAAGAGATGCCTTTCACATTACACATAGTCATTTCATTCATAGTTTCAACTTTGTCCACTGTCTTTACAGATGCATGTCTGCAGCCCTCAGAGACGCCGGCGTCTCACCGGCAGACGTGACGTACGTGAACGCTCACGCCACGTCAACACCTTTGGGCGATGCGGCCGAAAACGCCGCCATCAAGAGGCTCTTCCAGCGAGTTGACAACTTGGCCGTCTCCTCCACCAAGGGAGCCACCGGACACCTGCTCGGGGCCGCGGGGGCCCTGGAGGCGGCGTTCACCGCTCTGGCCTGCTACCACGGGGTCCTGCCCCCGACCCTCAACCTGGACCGGACCGAGCCGGAGTTCGACCTGAACTACGTCCCCCACACTGCGCAGCCATGGCGCGTTCAGGGCCGGCGGGTCGCCCTCACAAACTCATTCGGATTTGGCGGCACCAACGCCTCACTGTGTCTCACCAGCATCTGATGACACAAGTCTTTATTGTGTATTCTTTACATCTGTATCACAGAGTTTCACTGGATGAGTATTTTGTCTGTAGAATTGATAAGTACTACTAGTTGTTTGTGTGTTCTTATGAACTGATTTAAGGAAAATGTCAATGACATTTAAATGTTTTTACATGCAAATTATGAAATTTAAAAATGTGAGTAAACTGTGTCATGGATCTGGCTCGTGTGTTGCTTTGCTCCACAATATTATTGTCAATATTTGCAGGCTTGTGACCGGAAGGATCAATCTGGGTGTGGAAAGTAACCAATCCACCCTTGTTTCTCACTCATTACCACTACCGAGGTGCCGTAGAGCAAGGCTCCAATAGAGCCGCTCAGTGGCCAACGGATCAGATTTACAGATTAAGATGTGTATTATATATTATTAAAGGAATAGTTAAAAATGCTCTATCATTTCTTAAATACAAAGGTGACATTTTCAAATGTCTTCTTCTGTCTGACCAACTGTCTAAAAATATAACATTTACAAATATATAAAGCAAAGCAGAAAATCTTGAACGGGGAACTTTCATTATTTTTAGCTTGAAGCTACTTCTATAATTATTTGATTTTCAAAATAGAAATAGTTGCTTATTTTATTTCTAGTCAGCGACTACTCCATTAATTGTTTTATAACCGCACAAACCCAAAAGGTTGAGAACCACTTGTTTAATATCTTAAACTATATGTTGTATTTTATAAGCTATCATATGTTTTTGTTTTTCTGAAAAGTAACTAGTAATTGTAGCTGTCAAAGAAATGTAGTGGATTAAAAAGTACATTATTTCCCAGTGAAATGTAGCCTCTAAAAAAAGTACCTCAAAATTGCCATTAGTGTTCTGTACTTTAGTAAATGTACTCTTCCTACATGTATGACCCGTTCCCGATACCTTTGTTAAATGAGCGTTTCACCATTGGACCTGGAATATCCACTGAGCTCCACAGTCACTCTGAAACAGACGTTCTCTTTATTCCAGCAGGTGGCGTTGGTTCACAGCGAGTCATGCGTGTTGCGTTCATGTACATTTAGCGTTTTAGACATTCAGCAGACACATTAGTGCAACAGAAAAATAAACACCACCACATTTACAAGCAGCACCAACTGACTGGAGGTCTTCCTCTGAAGTCCCTTTAGAGCTTTTCCAAAATATCAAAGTGCTCTGAAGAGAAGCAGCAAGAGAGACTCAGAAAGCTTTTAGATCCATTAGAGTAGATTGAGAGGAAATCATCCAATTTAAAAGGTTGATATGAATAATCATATTAGGAAGATAATATATGATAATTGCCTCTTGTTAGCGTCCTATATCCAAGCTGTGTTTTCTTTAAACAGGAACCCAGACGCCTCAAAGCTCAATTTATTGCAATTAGGAAATAAGTGGTGCTGTATAGGTGTGTGCAGCCGACTTTAATAACATCCTAATGGAGGCCAATCTAACAGTAGTGCCTTTTGTGATCACTTATGAAGGCACTCTCAAAACCAAGACCTCTGACTCTGTGTTGTTGTCCTTTGGATTCGGCCTTTTATTTTCATTTTGCGATTCACAACTTGTGAAAATGGCAAGGGATGACCAGAGCAGAGGGTAAAAGAGGTTAAATAGTACCGTTATATCAGGGTTGAATGAAAGAAATCCCCGAAGGGAAAAGGACAGGTTTTCAAGCTACCTTTCTTTAAAGACTGAACAACATTTCTTCTCCTCCTTCATGAGGGATAAGAAACACATCGTTAGTGTCAGGCATCCTATTGGCGAGACATATAATGTCTATGAACGGACAATGAGTGGCCATTGTTGAGAACATATGTGTTCACATTTTCCAAATGCAAATAAGTAAAAACTAAAATAACAAATAAAAAGAATATTAAACATGCAGCAAACTCTTAATATACAAATGAAACAATATAGAAAACAATGTAAATATATATTACATGTGCAAAATGCATCTACTTCTCCATAGCTCAAGCAATTACTATTCATTTCACAATTCGTAAACAATTATCCCAATTCTATTATGCACTAACCAAATATGTTCATCCTACCCTTCCTCACCCATAAACCACTGCGAGTAGGAGAGAAAATGGTTTTAGGATATTGTTAGTGGGCAGACATTAAACAAGACTAAAGCCTCATTAGTGGCTCCAGGCGGTGTCCGTTACACACCACAAAAGACCATTTCATTGTTCTCGGAGTGTTGCAGGAATAAATTGACATCTTTGCAAATACATGCATTTTACGTTCCGTATTTATTTTAAGGCCAACCGTGATGAGGCCGTGGCCATTTCAAGTATTTCTGTGAGATCACATTGGCAAAGACACACAAAATCACTAAGAAAAGGGGGAAAGAGACACAAAACAACAACAAAAACAGGCTGAACAACTTTAAAGTCTGTGTGTCTTGCGCCTATGTAGGAGAGGTGATGTGTGCAAAGGGGCTCATTGTCTCATAATCCACCCATGATTATGCCAGATGATATTACTTATTCCCAAACTCCCAAATTAATTAATTAATTAATCAAAGTACCGCAAACCCTTACCCACTTTGCCCAGTTGGTAATCCAGCCTTGACTCTGGGGAGTATTGATGTTCTACGTTGATCTTTCTTGTGAATGAGATTAGATTTTGGCCTCGATGGTGGTGCTTCAAGAAACATTAGATTCATCCTCTGGGTACCATGCATGTCCGCAGTCAAAGCCTTGGAACAAGCCTAACAGTTTAACAGATAACCAGCCATGGAAACAAAGGTGTTTTAAACCGGTCAAAGGGTTATCAAATCATCATGATTCATCTTCTGGGGACCATGAATATCCATCCGAACGTTGTGGTAATCAGGCCAGTAGTGGAAATACCCTGATTTGGACCAAATGGACTGATCCACAAACCAACTAACTTAAACCAACATCTTAAGATCCTGCAGCCAGGGGATGAAATAAATCATGCTCCTTATATATTAAATATACCTTCAATTTGCACACACTGTCTCTCTGTTTTGATGCCTATATAAGTAGTGCATGAAGCCAAGTTTCACACTGAAACCTTCGCCTCCTGATCTGTCTGTGGCAAGCTTGGACGTTTTGCTCTGCATTTCACTTGATGAGTAATTGTACTGTCCCGACTGAATTTAGTAGCATGATGTAAAGCCGGACACAGTTGATGAATCACTGTACTGGGGAATGTCGTTCCAGACCCATTTTTAGAGATTACGTTTTATTAGCTCCTCTGGATGTCACAGCCAGCTAATGAATGTATCAATTATTCATCCATTTTTTAATTTGAAATAATCTGGCATAGATGAATGAGTTGCAACAAAGCTTCTTTTCTTTTTTTTTTGTTCGCGTAAGAAAGGAAAGCCCGGCATCTTCATGGGGAATATTGTGGCCTCAGGTCTCGTACATCACTCTCTGGTTTCCTACCCTGATGCACTGTGCGTGAGTCGGTGTTATTCAGCAGTTTGTGACTCTGCATCATTGCAGCGAGAGCTATCATGCTCCATTGATGTGTTACATTATGGAATAAATTATAACCACTGTACCATTACATGCACGAGGTTTTCAACCTTTAAATAATAGTGAATGGACATTTATGCCCCAAAAGAATTTTACAGCATGACACGCACAGACAGGAGGATGATGATTTTGCAGCAGCACTGCATCATGATGATGATGATGATGATGATGCATGTTTCCTCCCCTGCCCTGTGTACTCTGAGAGAGCTAAGTGTACCCGTTCCACTCTACTCCATATCAATAGTGCCCAAGCTGGGCAGGAACTATTGATTCCTGTTGCTGTAATGATGACTTTCTTTCGTTCATGTTATTCCTTCTTCTTCTTCTCTTCTTTTTTTTGCACAGCCCTGCCTCCTAATTAAGGAGACATCCAAGCTGAATTATGATCGCCATGGCAACAGAGTCAGCATGCATTCCCTTTGATATCACCCTGTCCCACATGGAGCACAGCTTATCACCAGGTTCTAAAATTAGACCTCTCTCTCTCTCTCTCTCTCTCTCTCTCTCTCTCTCTCTCTCTCTCTCTCTCTCTCTCTCTCTCTCTCTCTCTCTCTCTCTCTCTCTCTCTCTCTCTCTCTCTCTCTCACACTGGATAGCCTTCATTCCTCTGCTGTGGTCATTATGCAGATCCAATGTTTTGGCCTTTTGTTCAGTTGTGGAATGCTTTGGATCGTTTAGCCGTTATTGGATTAATCAAATGGACTCGGGATGTTGCAGTAATACTCTTTTTTTTTAAAAACACATTATAGTGCAATTGAATGTATACTTATCCAATTAGTTAAGAGTCGTCTGAGTGGCCATGAGATGATTAACTTTAATCCGGCCACCTGGGGTCCCCTTCAGATAAATCTGTTCCCAATGCCTTCATATCATTGTTTTCTGCTTTAATCAGTGCTTTTTTCAATATCAATGTATTGACCTGAGACCAGTTCTGCATATGAATTGTTTTTGAGATCAACTTTTTATTGACTTTGTCACATGAATCTCATTGTACATGAAGTACCTTAGACAAGGATTGTTGCACAAACAAACAGTATTTAACACAAACTACATGCCATTGCATTGAACTTTTAAAATATATATAATAAATATATCAAAAATAAATAAAAAATCCTCAATCCCTTGCCTATGCATTTTTAATAGATAAAACTATTCATTGAGGTCATGTTTAAAGTATCTCACTATCAGGGGGTTTGCCGTCTGTCAGTCATTTTGAAGGAGACATAGATTCTCATGAGCTTTGTCTATTTTCGTTTCAACAGAGTGTGCAAATTAATTGTAACTTTGCTTCAATAACAATACTCTTTTTTTATATTTATATTTCTTTCAGATTACATTGATTACATAGCTGATAAAGTTTTGAGAGGAAATAAAAAAATATATTTGTATGGTTGTTTCTGACAGTAATGTATTCTTTATCTGCACATTATTCCTTGAAAACGTGTTGCTAAGACGAGGGTTAACAGGAACAAAATTATGTTCAATTAAATTAGATATTTTTTCTGTTTACTTATTCTTCAGGGTTTTAAAAATGAAGTGCACACAAGTGTAACTGTTGACAATGAGTCACGAGTTGAGGAGGTCACCCCCCTGAAAAGTTGGGAAATGTTTCCGTTGATTCATTGCCAGCCACATGTTACTTCACACTGCTGACCTTTCCCCAAAGAATCAAACACATCTCGCCCTCGTCCCGGTGAAATCTGACGTTGATTCCGGTTTATTCGAATATAAACTGTACTTACTCAGCGTTTAGACCAAGAACCGGCACTGCGTTACACAGATAAGAAGGAGCATTTGTGTGTTCATGATATTGGTGAGAGGATGAAATATGATCCAAGAAGGCCCATTTGACTAATAGATAGCACCCAAATGCTGTTGTCGTTCCTGAGTGTCACATCACTAAAAGTGTCGGTCAGTGCATACGGGAGAGGTCAAGGATGGTGCCACACATGTTGTTGTTGTATGTTGTTGCATCAGCTTCTCCTCAAAGGTGAATACAGATGAAGTATTTTATTGCGCCGGTGTCTCTCTCATACCCTCTATCTTCTCCTTAGCTCTTGTTTTAAATTAATTGTTGGTAATTGCTGATTGACACCCGTACGGTATAATTAACCAACAAAGACAAATGCTAATGATCCCTTCACAAAGCTGTAGTAATAACTGACTCCACGCCTGTAATTATCACTTGGTTTTTTATTCAAACTCATCTACAAACTTTCTCTCTGGTGAATGTTTTTTTTCTACCGTAGAGAAATCAACAGACAGGAACACGAACTTCACCAAAGGCATTAATGTGAATTCACATTCATTAACATTTCTAAGGAATATGAAAGATTACAGCGACTGCCATTCCTCCAGCTCTCAGGCTTTTTGTGAAAAGTTGGATTTTTTCATTCACACTATGGTGTAAATGAAATTGAAAAAATAAGTATATTGACAAAGCAATGTTTTCCTGCTTTCATAAATGAATAGGAGTAAAAATCACATATCTGCGTCCCTCTAAATGCTTGAAATCATAAATATGTAAAAGCATATGAGGAAGGCTCTGTTTTTATGATAACAATGTGAAAACAATAGAAGGTAGCTTCAGTGTAAAGGATGCACAGAGCTGGAAGAAAACCGGACACTGTCTTTCAGTGTTGTAGTACTTGAGATTTGTCCGGTCTCAGTACCACTTTTTCAAGGTCTCGTCTCGAAAATCCACTGCATTGTGTCAGGCAAAGAGGACATGGATTGTATTTCAAGACCGGATTAAAAAATGTGTGGATATCACTAACTTTCCTGTGAGTCGTCCGATTTATTTGTTAACATCCTAACTGTGATTGCTCATAATTTAAAACAAACGAACCGGACTAAGCGGACAAACGGAGCTGAGTTTGTTTTAACAGCGCCGAAGCCCTGAACCCTCACACACTTTAAACGTCTCATGTGACATCGCCGTCGGTGTCTAAGTGCAGCAGGGTGTGAGGGCTGCAATGCTGAAAATGCTGTGTGAGAAGCGGGACAGCACTTTGTGAAATCACTTCACTTGAAGAGACGCCTTTCTGTGAAAAGTAAAGTGTGAGGCTGATATTTCAGACTAGTTTAATGAACTGTAGTGTTTGTTGTTTTCTCTCTCTAAGCATGAGAAACAGTTCTGTTGGACCAAAGTTACATATTTAGAACATCATAAGACAAATAAGTGCACATGGTCCTTGTTAGTATGTTAATAAATAAAAGGATCATCATTGGGCACAAAAAGTCTTTGAGGCACTTACACAAACCGACCTATAGAAGACACATGAGGGGAACATATACGGTGGCTGGCCAAACCATTTCAGCCAATGAGGGGTGGACAAAACCAAGACACTAGGGTGACAGTTTGTTACTAACTCAATGTTAACTAAGCAGAAAACAAACAAAACACTAAACTAAACTTGAAGCAAAATGAAGTTAAATACACACAAAGCAAAGAGATCCCCCCCCCCCCGAATCCACACTTTCTGTGGCAGGTGTTCGGTATTCTCCACAGGCCAGTTGTAGGCACTTAACACTCGGTGCATTTACATGCACTTAAAAGTGACCTCCACCAATTTGACACATCCAGTGTGTTTCCAGGTGTTAGGGAGTACATATGTGGGTGGAAAAAAAAGTTGTTTTAAGTCTTTTGTGCCTCCAGAGGGAGCGGTGTGAAGTCTGATAAATGTCCTCCAGTCACTTGAGTCAGCGTCAGTTGGGTCTGAAGACTACAGGTCTGACAATTAAAGTGACAGGTCACCCCCAAATTAAAAAGATACGTATTTTTGATAATCCACAGACCTTGTGAGCAGTGTCATGTAGGAACAGTGGTTGAAAGTAAAATAGTTCTTACATGAAACTGCTCAAAACATAAGAGATCTTACTCTAAATGAGACCTGAGAGTGCAGTGCACTGTGTAGGGATCTCACCTTTCATCCATCAGTCCACTGCGACTTTCCCTTTCTGCAGTCTTTGTTTTGCACATGTGTACATGTGAAAAGCTGATCAGAAAACAGGCATGGCAGTGAAATCGGCCTTCAGCAGAAATCTAACGGAGGAAATCAAGTTTCTCGACATGGATTACAGAAGCAAGGTTTCTCGTTGAGTAGACATTTAAGAAGTTTGATTTCTGGAGAAAGTCGGTTCACTTAGGTTTTCACTTTCACAAGTTTTCTGACTGTTTACTTCATCAGTCACATCCTTTGACGGTGGAGTCAACTCCAGGACAAGCAGCATGTGTGGCAGTTGTTACTGAAGCACGCCAGTTACGTCACAAATAAATCTCGTTTCGCAAACGACGGTCTCCTGGGCGACAGTTATTGTGTGAGTCATCCACCAGCCATCCTGCCTGCCCAGCGTGGGCTTCATGACCACCTGGATTACATACGATTTAATTTTGTGTGTACGAATTGCAGCGCATTATCTTTCATAGGTATAGCTACGAATGACCAGCCTGTCAAGTTACATTTGTAGCAGAGGGAGGTGTAAGGTGCTGGATAGCTTTACACGGAACGAGCAAAGACAGCTCAAACTGTTTACCGCGTTTCATCAGGCTCTGTGATCAATACTTTGGTGACTAGTTTGACGTGTGGTTGGCATCAGTTTGGGCCCCGGTGACAGCTCAATACAGCTGCTTATTACTTTTAATGGAAAATGCATCACGTTATTACGCTCAAAGGTTTTCAGAGAGAAAACATAATCAAGCAGGTGTGCAGTCTCTTTTCATAATCTTGTACGACCAATCAATAATACCTATTAAATCTGTAATGAGTTTGTTTTGAGTGCTTTTAATGGTAATCGATGATGTTGGACACACAATGTCTCTCCACCTGTAGAGATACCTTTGTGGTTTGTCTTGATTAGGAGCTGCCGTTGAGACTGGACTTCCACGTGCATCGGTAGAAAGCCAGAGCTGACAATGTGGTTAAAAGAAATCTGAAAACGCAAGGACAAGCGCCACAAACCAGTTTACCTTCATACATTATCTTGCCTGGTTTCCAGCAAGTTGCTTCATTTCGTCCTTCATTTAAAAAATACCAACCTCAAATGATGTGTCCGTGACATGGGGTCTTCAGTATATTTGTACACAACGTTTCTTTTGCTGTTCATCTTAAAAGTGAACAGGACCATCTTGCATCACCAAAATTACAGAATCAATAGCTGCATACCGTCTCTGACATTCTCCCTCAGAAAGCAGAGCCTCGCTATTGAAATGTTGACAAAAAGATGTTTCGAGAGATTCTGCACACAGTGAAGCGAACAGCTTTGACGTCCCAAACTAAAAAGCCTTTTGGCTTCGAGGAGTCAAATAATTGCATCTCAATCATTCTTTCCTTGCAAATTTTATGCACCCAACACAGTTTCTTTTTTTTCATTAAAGTGGCAATTATAATCCTAATGACATTCACATGAGCTTTCTACAAGCTATAATCATGTTTGGTGATTATCAGTCATTATAAAGCACCCTGTGTACTATAATTAGCCAATTGAAATGTGTTGGTTCTGTACTGCATTCTGCCGTAGTCCTCGTAATTATCTTCCAAAAGAGAATATTCTGCTGTGGACAATTACAGTCAAGGACTGCAGCAATCTCTTTGCATAATGTGATGAGTCTCTCCATCCTGGTTAGAAAAAAAAAAAGAGTCATCAGAGAAATCCCCCATTGTTGCTCTCCACATTATTATCAAACAAATTACATGTAAATGACGGTATCAAAAGGCTCATAGTGTAGCATTTGGGACAGCTTGGTATTATTAACATGAAATGAAAGCTACTCATTCATTCATACATTTTTATTACTGTTTCACTTTTATTCATTAGCTGTTCACACCTTTCACCATCTGCTGCGGCAGCACTGAAAACTTCAGCTCTGTTAGTATTTTGTGGCATAAACAACACAACACTTTCCCACCAAATCTGATCTATTGTTAGAGGGGGGGTTGTACTAAAGTGTGGGAATTCAATACCAGTATTTATATATTTTCATATTCAGCAACAATACAACAATACAACTACCAATAATGTATATGTAGGCTTCTCACTGGTTTTAACAGACGGCATCTCTTCACTCCAATCCTGCTTCTCTTTGGCTCCCTGTTCGTTTTAGAATTGATTTTAAGATTTTACTGATCACTTAAATCACGTATGGGTCTGGCCCCAAATTATATAGAGGAAATGTTGACCACCTTTGATCCTGGGATGGGGCCCTTCTGGCTGTTTCAAAGTCAGGCTCAAAACTAAAGGTGACCGTGCATTTGCCATGAGGACCCCTCGGCTTTGGAACGACCTGCCTGAGGAGATACGGGTCGCAGGGATCACTTCTTAAAATGTTTACAGACTGACTTTTATGTGATGTCATCGCTTTACTGCTTTATTTTTATTTGTAGATTTTACAAAAAGTATTTCACAAAATTATTTGACAAAACTATTTTATTTATTTATCATTTTATTTTTATTGTATCAACTGATTTTTTCATTTGATCTATTGTAGTGTTGTATCCGGGTATAACTCTTACCTTAGTTGCTGTGTTGGGCCTCATTGTTGAGCTTTCTGTTGTTGTTATTATTGTCTTGCTGTCTGTCAAAGCACATTGTAAACTCTGTTTTTAAAGGTGCTATATAAATAAAGTTATTATTACTTAAAGGAAGAGTTTTGGGAAATATTGATTAAAACAGTTTGGTTTGTGTGTGTGCACGTTTTCTGAACATTTCTAAACGAACATTTTTTTTTTTAACCATACAGTTTCTTACTTTGATTGAACTTTGTTTGAGTGAAAATACCACCTGCTTCAAATTTTGAGGTGTTCCTTTGTATCACATTGAAAGTCAGGGTTGCCAGATCCCACATGTCTCACTCTTACAGGAAACACACAAACCTGGCAACTCTGCTGAACCTCACTGGTAACTCTACGTGATAAGAGATTGACACTTCATTTCAAAAGCACCTTTTTATACTGTCTTTACCCAAATCTACGCCTGTGGTGTCTATCCCAATCAGTGTAAAGGCTGGTGGAGGCTTGTATGTGTTAATGTCTCAAAATGATTTAGAAATTGTAAAACACTATTACACAGCTTCAAAAGTGATCAATCTCTGTCTTACAGAAACAGATGGTAGTTAGAGTATTTCATGTCATTTGTCAGATTAATGTTTGAACCATAACATAAAGGTAAAGCAAAGGTAAAGATTGCCATCTGTTCGTCACAGCTGTGGATTCTCTCACACATGTATATTCGTCCTTCACTCGGGGACTACCCATTTGTTTTGCCACTAAAGAACACATGGTAAAACACGACGAACCGACCACTCAATAAGCTCTCCTCAGGAGCAGCGTCGCTCTGCAAACGCGGCCTAATTATCTGCTGTAGATTGTGAGAGTCCGTATCGGCTAATAGCGTTTGCGTGCCGCGCTCTGTCCGGGAAATCACCGAGAAACATCTTCTGAGTGGATCCCTCCACTGACAGATTGCAGTGAGTAGCGGGATGGACGAGAGGCCTCCACCATCTGCTCTTTTTTCGTATCCACAGAGGGACAAGGTCTCATGAGATGATGGAAGATTGTCGAATGACGTCCGTCTTGCTGCAGCTACTCTCTCCCTCGTTGTGAATTATCGTCTTCTCCGCAGGTTTGGTGACAAGGTCGTTCGCTCTCTTTAAAATGGCCTTTCGACAGTGTTGATATTCATGAGACAGGGTGAAACTGTTGGAGCGGCACCGTTGTAGGGTGGACGTTTAGGCCGCCTCCTTCGGGCTGTCAGGAATTCAACACACGCTTCTCACAAAGCACAGATTTCTCAAAACACTGAGCCGCAAACCTATATCAGCAAAAACGTGCCTTCAATCAATGCAATGCAAAGGCCCGTCACTTATTCATTCACGTTGCACAAACAACCACCGTAATCTTAGAATGCCTGTAGTCGCCGTTGATCACAATACCTATTCCTATTGACTACCATTCGGTACATCTGTGCACTGCAGGGAGCAGCCATTCTAACAAGCCGTATCTCATAGCTTCACCAGTATTTTACAAGGAGACAGAACATCTTGATATCTACAAAACAATCTATTAATTAGTTACAACTGAGAAAATAGAAAAGCTAGGCAAGCATATCTTTATAATCAAGGGTTTTCTTTTCTGCTATGAATAAACTTTAGTGTGAGGATTTTACAGCCTTCTGTCACAACACAATAATGACAATTAGGGCCATTATCTACTGTACTGTAATTACAGAGCGGTGTGTGTGTTTGTTTGTGTGTGTGTTTGTTTGTGTGTCCCACCAATCCCCCAATCCCCTCCAAATTTAGATGAACGACTAGCCAATCAGCGTCACAGTGCATGAGTAACCCGCCATGACAAATTCCTTGTATCTGAAACACACATTGGCAATAAACGGTTCTGATTCTAACACCACTGTTGTCAAGCTCTGTGCGTTCGTAGACGGCATTACCGCTCTACTCTTTGCCTGATATCGTGGACGTTACCCGAGGGTTGTGCTGGAGGAAAGTTCATGCATCCTAAAGTCCTCTGTGGACTGTGAATATGCTTTTTGAATTTAATTGCAATCTGTCCATTAGGTTTAGATTGGACTGGCAGGGCGACCGGCCCGCTTTCATATATTTTTAGGCCAAGGTTACGCTTCAATAGATTTGTAACTACATTGACGCAAATGAAGGAATGCTTTATCGGTTATTCAAGGTCCACTGCAGGTATTATTACTGTATCTGCTATAAGTTCAGTATAATAGAACGAAGGTTGAACACACACAAGATGAAACTGGGAAAGGGTTGTATCCATCCATATACTGTGTTACCCAGGTAACTAATGTCTCTGCATCGTCCATTTTCCATTTCTCGTCTGCACATTGCGTACTTGACATCGACCTCGGCATTGTGTCCTCAATACACGTCTTAACCAACATGTTCTCATCCCAACTCGTCACACCGACACTTGGTCAGAAACTTTTTTGCGTCAACTTCATCTTTGTGTGAATTACATTCATCTGAATAAATATTAAAAGGCCCAGAACTCATCTCAGACATTTCAGAACGGGGCTTTAAGTAAATGTGCCAACGCAACAATGAAAATGAAAAAGTCCTTGATTCAAAATCTTACTTACTGCATCTATAGATGTTCAAAGCTCCAGGATAAAGCTATTAGTGGATTATGATGAGTTAAGAATATTTGGTCTGCTGTTTAAGCCGGAGGTGTGATACATGAGAGTAATGACGTTTTTTTCCATCTTCCACTGTTGATCAAAATGAGGTTATTCACCTCAGAATTCAGGGTAAGAAGTCAGAGGGAATACGAATGTGCATTTCCATTTCTATTACGTTGTACTTTATATTTTATCTTATCAGATGGTTTCACATATCATCTCATAATCCACTGTGGCACTA
This sequence comes from Pholis gunnellus, assembly GCF_910591455.1. Classification (NCBI taxonomy): domain Eukaryota; kingdom Metazoa; phylum Chordata; class Actinopteri; order Perciformes; family Pholidae; genus Pholis; species Pholis gunnellus. Next base: position 17,008,132 of record NC_136543.1, read on the forward strand.
TATCAGAGAAGGAGGTAACAAAGTAATATGAGTGTGAGAGTTATTAAAAAGATGTTAAACGCATTTACTTCATTTCATCAAGACTTTTCTCCATTTCTTGATTATCCGTTCGCCAGGAGTCATGCGAGGAAAACAGAAAAAAGTCTTCAAGAATTTAAGAGATCTACAAATGATCATTTTGCGGGTGAAGTATTCCTTTAGAGTAGAACAAGAATTTATACAGTGTACAATAACTATAATTACATGCTACATTAGTTCCTTGACAAAGAAGCAGTCCTTTATTGAAAATCAGTGTGACATTGTTTGACTGTCTGATAACAAATGTCTTCATTTGTCCCTTAAGTGTTTCATACTGCTGTGTTCATTTGAAAATCTTGAAAACAAAACATCCCTCACAAGACAGATTTTGGAAACCGCTGATGAAAATGTCATTATGACAACTGATTAGTGGAATCAAGGGCCCATGATTCCAATTTGAGTGCAGTGATTAATCGTGAATGTATGTGAGGAGGTGGATGGAAGACAGATGATTTTCATATTGGAGATGTAATAATGGGGGGCACCAGCGGTGAGTGGAGGTGGCGGGGGGCTGTCGCTACAATTAGGTCCATATTTTCTTGCTACGTCCATTAATTTATATAATGAACTTCATTATTATGGATAATCTTCAGTCACTGGGCCCTAGTGGACACTTCTTTCATCATGTTGTATAACTTATATAGCTTTTGAAATTGTAGATAAAGATAATAATTAAAATTCCAAAGTATCCTACTGGCTAATGGCTGCTAGGCAAATTACAAAGGAAAGGAGTCGCCTTGTAGTAAAGAACCCACGAAGAATAATTGACTGTGCTCTCATCATTAGCATTTCCAGCAGCAGCAGGCAGCTGTTTTCAACAACAACAACAACAAAAACTCTGATAAACCCATCATGTGGTAGCTGTCCAGCACCAAACAGCTTGAGGACAACAATTAGAAAGCAGCTGGTAAATAAGTTCTTGGATACCAAAGAACAAACTAGCCTCTTGTTCATGCTTGGAGCTCTCGCCCCTGTAGCTGAACTATCTCTTGGCAAACACCCGGGTTCAGTGACTGTGTGCATCTTCCTGGAGTCTGTCGTCACAGTGGGGTTACCAGGTTTGGTGCCTCGTGCCTACAAAGACCAAAACCTGTGTTCACCGCCAATACGGACACCCTGGACACCAACGCTATAGCTGATGATGCTGCACAGAAGCGCTGTGAATGGATGTGTACTCAAACTAGACTAAAACAGACTAGAATAAATGTATTATTTTGCATATAAAACAGGCACAAATGGTCTAATTTCTCCCTTTTTACAGTTTTAACTGTCGGATTCAGTGCAACCTTTGTCTTCTCTCTGCTGCAGTTTTATGCAATTATCATCCATAATGTGCATTGAATCTCCAAACATAAATGTTAAGGATTGCTTCTAAATTTAGACTGAAAAGTTTCACCCAGAAGTCTTTTATAGTTTTTCCTTGCAGATCAAAATGTGACCTACAGATCCGACTGTATTTCAGTGCTGTGAAGTGTTAATGAACTGTAAATGACAGTGAGGGTTTTCCCTCATTCTTTCATGCTGAAGTTTCAGGCTGAGGATGAATGTGAGAGTCTTCCCAGAAGGGCAAGAATAGAAGATCAGAGGGTGAAATGGTTGGATAATCATGTCCTCTTCATATTTAATTACTGTATGAAGGCAGGCCATTTTTAGCCCCTTTCTCTGCAGGGCAGGTTTAACTGGAGTGCTTGTCTTCAATCTATGGGGGTATCAGTGTTGCATTCCACTTGCCACCATTCAATAAGTCTCGTCTTTGTAATATATCTATTAAGAGGCAGCAAATCACAGATGTTTTTTTGTTTGCGTTAGTGTAGTTGTCTTTGGCTTTTATTTAACCAAAGACCCTCCATTTCTAACCATTACATCATGCAGAGACAATGCCAAAATGAATGCAATATCTGTATTGTTATTGTCCACATTTGAGACACATATACCAGCTTCAATTCAGTTAACTAATATGAATAATATTTGAAGTCTAAAGCTCCACTGACAACCCCATAGCTGCTGCAATATTCATTCCACACCATGATATACAAGTGCGGAACAGAATGTAAAATATACTGATGATTTTCAGTTTCTTTCACACAGCATTGCTCATAGTTGACCTAAAAATGTAAAGATTGTCCTAAGGGTGGCACTAAATTAGGCCAATGGTGTCTTTAAAGCCGTCAACATTTATCATTTGTACGTATTAGGAGCAGCCGAGCGGGAAAAACGTTTCACGTCAGGCTCCTTGTTGCAACAAGTATCAGCAAAACCATCTAAAAGAATCTACATCAGTTTAAGTGTATGCTATATTTCATCGCTTAATTCCTGCTGTCAGACTGTGTTTTCAGAACCAAAAGTGAAACTTATGCTTTCTTCAAAGCCTGCACATGGGGGAAGTATACCTTCAGGGGCTTTCTGCCAGAAAGGGTTTATTTGAACCCAAACCATGACCTTTTCCTGAACCTAACCAAGCTGGTTTGTTGCCTAAACCTGAGGGGAATTCTGGTGGTGGAGGTGGAGGCAAACTTCTATCCGTCCATGTGCAAAGACACCAGCTCCATTAACCACAAGTAAAAATAAGTTTTACTTTCAATCCAGTACCACGTCGGATAATAGCATTGATTTTTCTTAGGTAACTAATACACGTTTTGCTGCTGCCCCCGTCCACAGCATTACGTTGCTTTGCTCTCATCTGTTTCTCCAAACCGGGGGCGGGCTAACACACTGACTGATAAGTACTACATACAACCCCACTTCAAAACACTCAAACTATCCTTTTAACCAATTCCATTCTGTTTGAAAATAAGTAAAAGATTTTATCCAATGATGAGACACCAAAAACATTGGGAATCATCCTGATGGGGACCTTGAATATCCATAAAAGTCATTGTGAAAGCATTCAACAGACAGGTGGACTGACGGAGTGAACGATGGATCAATAGATTTAGAAATATTTGGGATTAGGCGTATAACAGCGGAATAAAACAATGCATCTATAAATGAACATGGACTCATGAATGAATTTCTATCCTTTTAATCTTCTCTGAGCGCATATCAAACGGAGGACATTCTGCCTCAGTTCAGCGCCAGTTAAAGAAATCCCTCCATCTGTGCTCTGCTGTTAAACACTCCTCCATCAAGTATCGACCACCGAGACTCTACTTACCCACAGCATCGGAGCGGCTGACCTTTCCATTAGAGCGTCACAGTAAAATAATGAATTAATCAATAAAACGTTATTTGATGGTCATGTTGATGTTCAAAGAAACAGCCAGGGCCCGTTGCATCCTAATGCGATATAATAATAATTCATGAATGATTTATTAGTTGATATATTGTGTAAAAAAAAAAGTTTTTGGCCTCTCAGACAAAGTGTTTCTTCTGTTAGACTTCAGTGTGTGTACATATTTGTGAGATTACATTTGAGTCGTCCCGTGACATTTGAACAGGGAGTTTATATACCTCACATCAGGTGAACGGCATAATGAGTTGTGTACTGAGCAGATAAAAGCCTCCCGAGCATTTATTATGCTTCTCTTTCCTCTCTTTGCTCACACAGCCCATAATCATCTCCAGGCTATACGGGAAGACTGACCACTTACTAAAGACGGGAACAAATCAAGACCATGTTTCCTGTAAGTTACATAGAATTACTGTGCGTTGTGTCCCTCTAAACGTCAGTGGAAACAGTCTGAAGGAGTCCTGCGGGCGCAGTGGAAACGGGCGTTGGTCCTCACACTGTGGGATAATGACTCATCTTGTGCTAATGAGCCTTTTGGAGATGCACTCGTTGTAATAAATGAGCAGTTCGGTTCCTCGTCACAACGGAGTTGCCAAGAGTTTTAAAAGACAACTCCCAGCATCATCATAAGCCGTCTCATTAATCATGATAGTATCAATATTTTAGCGATTATAAGAACAACAAGAATCATTTACCATAAATCCCTAAAGTTAGAAAATTTCAAAGATGGATGTCCAACAAATTGGCCCCAAAGCCCCACGCTTGTGTTTCAAGTGGTTGGCATTGTTAATTGTCGGCAACAAGAGTCGCAGTTCGTTCCCAATGTGACAGGACAAGTCAACGTTGATTTCTTTATGACGTGACTTGAGTCCTTCAGTAGTTTTTACAAAGATATTTTAAAATGACGATCTTTTCCTGAACTTAACCAAGTAGTTTTGTTGCATAAACCTTAACTGAGTTGTTTCCAGTGAAGTTCATTTTGAAAAGACCGTGTGCATGCAAGAAGCCTGCCCTGCCCTACCTCCTCCTACCTGGATTCCACCCTCGCCCTCCCTGGATTTCCCTGCTGCGCCCTGGTTGTTTTCCCCCCACTTTGATTTCCTGGTTAATAAACCTCTACACCCATACTCCCTGGTCTGTGCCTGCGTTTGGGTCCACCTCCACACCCCGTGACACGTATATTGACATGTTGAAACTAACACTAGAGGGGGTTTCTAGTCTCAGATGCCGAGGGGGACTAAGCGGTGGAATCGGACCATTTGAGAATGACAATGTGTTGAATTTTTGGCTCTCAATTTTGATTTTAGTCTTAAGGCCTGTTCACACCAGCATTTAAAATCCAATTAGTGGATTTGGTAACGTTGAAGTGAATTATGCAAATGACTCTCGTCCACATCTGAAACTTTTACCACAGCTAAACTTTTAAGGCAGATTTTTTACGAATGTAAAGGAGTTTGGTAAATAGTATTTTGATTGCCCCTGTGGATCAAAAGTTTTAGGACAACTGTAAATAAAACAGAATAATAAAACTAAGCAAATCAGCACAACACAAAATCTATGTGGATCGCCCAGGCGCCTGCCTGTGATGCTGTCTGTTGCATCAAAAGGTCTGAAGAGATAATATCAGAACAACATCAGCATCATTTACCTTTATGATAAATACTGTGTGTGTGTAGGTGTGCATAGTGTACACGTCACATGACATCATTTTCCTCCCGGAGGTTCACCTTTTATAATTAGTATTCATGACACATCAACGGAGAAAACGTGTGGGGAAGTCTCTCTCATATCTGCTGCAGTGTGGACCGTTCACTGTCGTTCACGTCGATCCGAAAACTTATTCAATTTATGGAGTGAGTAACTGAGCACTCGGTTTCCATGGCAACCAGCACGCCAGAGTCCGCCAACGGAGCCCGTTGTCAACGATCGAGACTAAAGATCAGACTACGATTGTTTGCAGGATTGATACGTGGATCTCTCTGTTCCCAGTCAGCCAGCTGTGATTTTACCATTTGGTAAATTGCTTATTAGTTCTCTACGTCACGGTCTGGATCAGTTCTGTTTTGTGTGGAGGATTTGGGTTTTGGTTTTGGTTTTCTGTTGTGTTCTCTGGTTTCGTTCATTCGTTCAGTGTTTCCTGTTTTATTTTCTCTGTGTGCTTCCCTTGTTACATTGTCAGTTGGTCATCGCTCCTTGTGAGAAGAAGTCCAGCCTGTTATCGGTGTTAGTTTACCAGCGGTTTTGTGTTCCTGGTTTGTTTTCTGGATTCGTCTGTTACCTGCCTGCTCACAACACAACCTGAACCGGTATGGACCCAGCAGACTCTTTTGAGGATAAACTTAATGATTTATCATACTCCCTCATCTATTTACAAGGACAAGGATGCTGCTCCAAAGGTGGCACACTGGAAAACTAAGGCGTTCTCTACCTGAGTGGCTGAAGGATTTTTTTATACACCCCTGATTTCCAGCCTTCCTCATAGTGAGCCAACCTCCAGTTGGCTTCCCAGACTGCTACTCAACTCCAGTCTATTCGCCTTAGTTTGCAGTCTGCAGTCCTAGCCTGCTAGCCTCCAGCCATCACCCCAATCGGGTAGCCTTCTGCATGTTAGCCCCCAGCATGCCTGTCACCGTCTGCTGCAAGTTCCAGGTTCCTGATCTGCTCTCCACTGGTTCAACCTCCAGCCGGGTCATTGGTCGCCGGCTGCCCTCCCTGGCCTCAAATTCTCCATGGCCAAGTTCCAGTGGTGTCCCGTGGCCGCGTTGAGCCTTCATCCATGACCTTTGAGCCGTCTACCAGAGTGGTCGTTACGTTGCTGACCTCGGGGTCTTTCATTGGTCGTCCTCCTGTCTGGCCCCCAGAGGGGTGAAGCCGTTGCCGTCGGCCTCCTGCTCGACCTCCAGATGGCTCGTACCTTCGTACCTTATTGTGACCTTCACTTTTGGAAATACTGCATTTTACATGCTATGTATTGGGACATGCTAAATCTTTTTCTGGCATACTATATAGTATGGGTACGCACAGTAAGTCTCCCTCCAGTAAGTCAATCTGCCCTGCCCCCAAACTGTCCGCCTAAGGTTTCTGCTCCTTCTATGTTCGACTTATAAGCCACTTGCCCCTCGACCTAAAATGAAATCATAGAGACCATGGAATTAAAAGGACAGATTCATACTCACATTTTTGGTTTCCACTAGAACATGATTACATGCTTTAGAGTTCAAAAAACAAATTTTTTCATATTGTCTGCCTGTAGTTATATAAGAGGAGACCAAACAGTTTTGATTGCTTGATCAGAGACAAATCCAAGTCAAGGTTTGTTTAAGCCTCCAGAAGAAAGGGAACGAGCACAGATTCACTGCCGAAATACAACATTTGAGAAGAGAAGGATTGGCTTTAAAGAAGAGCAATGCTTTGACAGCTATTGGAGCGACTCTCTGGTAAGTGTGTTAGGGGATGACAGGACATGCAAAGTCATGACTCACATGGGAATGGGATTTTGGGACCTAATACGTCACAACACTGCACAGGACCTGTTCCAAAGATGGATCAATCTGATGTACAGCAGAATCACTCACCTGATTCACTGGCCGGAGCGTAAACCCAATGTCAAGCACAATACGACAAGTACGCATCCACCGCTGAGGAATGTATACGAGTCTCCAGAGAACTGTAATTCTTCATTTTGGCAGCAGAGTAAATTCCTTTTTGATGACAATATTAATAACCATGGCTTTCACACTAAGATTTGAGACACATAAGATACGTGAATATTCACTGTCAGTGTGGTAAATGGGGAAATGATGCTGGTGACAGTTACTACTGATGGATAGCTAGTTTGAGTGGGAGGCTGCTGCAGTACAGTCACACAGAAGAGCAGCAACGGACTGTTGTCTGCAGCTCAAGTCTCAGCCTCGTTCAAACAGTTGACTATTTACAGGTTGGTCATTTACAGACAACACTTAGCCTCACAATACCTGGTGATCAATCAAAAAGGGAAAGACTGAAGGGGCATGCCGGCAGACTGATCAACCTGCATTTATTAACGTATTGCCAACACTCACACAAAAATAACTATTAGATGTGTCTATAAAACAGATGTTTGTTTAACAAGAAAGAAAGAGGCATACAAACTACACACAAATAATCCAAACACGTAAAATTGCACTCCAACATCACAGCTCCAGTTACACGCCGTATGTGTCACATAGCAAGACCGTGTCTCATTCTTCACAACAAAGATACACAAAAAGACCGTAAAGAAACCAAAACAACTACAAAGAAACGCAAAATGACTAAAAAAAGACATAAAACAACTGCAAAGCCACGCCAAATGACTAGAAAACGACACCAAATGACTACAAAGAGACACAAAACCACGACAGAGAGACTCAAAATTACTACAAAAACACATAAAACAACTGCAAAGTGATGCAAAATGACTACAAAGAGACACAAAACAACTACAAAGAGACACAAAATGACTTCAAAGAGACAGAAGATGAAAATGGGATGCAAAATGACTACAAAGAGCCACAAAACAACCACTAAGAGACACAAGACAACTACAACGAGACACAAAATGACATCAAAAAAGACATAAATCAGCTACAAAGAGATGCAAAATGACCACAAAGAGACACAATACCACAGAGAGATGCGTAATGATTACAAAGAGACACTAAACAACGATAAAAAGAAGCTAAACCACTATAAAGTCTGTGTGTCTTGCTCAGTACAGGAGACGTGATGGGGCGTTTTCCATGTGCAGGGGCCCATTGTCTCATAATCCGCCCACGACTGTATGATTGCCATTATTTTATCAGAGGTGGACAACACTTGGGTGATGGCTTAATTACTGTATCTGCTTTGTTTGACAGAGGATGAAGAATGATTGGCTGCCAGGCACATGGCTGTGGCCAGGATTGGTAGGAATGTGCGGTGCTGTGACCTGGTTCTGTTTGGGTCGGTGTGAACCGCTGAAACACCAGGACAATTCATGAGTAAATACCACTCATAACTTTAATTTCTCCCAAACACGGCTTCACATTCAGTTACAGGTATAAAGCTGTAAAATGTTACATTATATTATTAAAAACGAACTCTGTTGTAGAGACAGCATTTGTATACTGTATAGATATAGACATAGAAAGTCTGTCTGCAATCTCTGGTATGTTCCAGGGCACCAGCAGCTGTTGGTCCTTCAAATAATCCTCCCACCCCCAACTGCAACCACATGACACCAACAGCAATACTCAAAAACAATAATAGATCAGAACAATAACTGACCTTTGGAAATGAATTGTCATTAACAGACACACGCAAATGCAAGATCTATTGGCTGTCTGCCACATGATGACTTCCCATTCATTTCATCTGCTCTCTACATGGTGAACGCCACAGCTGCATCAAGCTGCTGTATTCAGCCACGGCGCCGCCAGGAAACAAGGGGATTCTGCTTTCAAAATAAAAGCAAAGCGTTTGTCACTTTGGGGAGCGTTGGGAGTGTTTCCTCTACTATGTATCTGATAGACAGGTCAGCTATCTTGTATAACGTCTTGTCGCATATTGAGGATTGGAGACAGCTTGATTGATTGATTGTTTGGGCCTTTAAAGTGCAGTACTGTGGGATGCAAGGTAAGAGTCGTGTATTTGTATTTTTACATGTATTTAATTAAAAACAAATGCATAAACACATCAATTAAAAACACAATAAAAAGAGAATTATTGGCCTAGTGGTTGAAACTCACACCATATATACTGGTTTGATTCCAGCCGGGGACCTTAGCTGCATCCCTTTTCATGTCTCTACTGTCACAATTGAATAAATGTAAAATGCCAAAAACGTTTTTAAAACAGAAAAAAATTCTATTAAATGACATAAATAAAATAAGATCAACAAATTGTAATGGACCGACTCCACTATTATTATAAAATCATGTTGTCTTTCAGCCACTCAAACCTTATCTTGCCTGTTTTAAAATCATATTTTAAGACTTTCATACATTGTTAACTCAAAGATTATAGAGGCTCATCATCTTACTTTTCCTCTGGAGCCTCAGGTTCATCCGACCCTGAATAATGGGGATGAGTAAGTCCAGTCCTTGGTTCACTGGGTTCCTTAAATCGTTTCCAGTCGGTACTGTTTCCAGTCGCTTCATATCTTTTTACAAACACAAAAAGATCCAGAACAAAACCCTCAATGTACTTGTAGTTATACTTCGTTGATTCTCCCTTAATTATGAGTCCATATTTTACACTACCTTCCAGTCATTTCCCTCTAACATCAATCAGCATTTATGTTTTTACACTGAAAGTTGAGACCGGACGTGGCGTCGTCTTTGATACCCGGTCGCTTCACAGGGAGAACCCCTCCCTTTCTCCCCATTCACTCCTGTGCAGTGTTTCATACTGAAAGGTAAAGATGCGAATTCACACTGCGACTTGTTCATCAGTGAGCGGATACTTCAGCAGGCAGGCTGCCCCCACAGCCTGTCTGAACTGCTTCATATGACATGAGCGTTTTCATTTCATCAGCTAATGACTATGTCTGCAGGTGAGGAGACTTGTGACGCCTGTTGCTCTTATGCCTGTCTGCCGTATTATGTTGCGCTGTCTGTCCTCTGCTATGGTGGCTGCCTTTTTATTAATTTGTGCATGGAGGAATTGGTTTTTTTTTATACATTTGATTCACAGTGTAGCTATTGGATGATTATAAATGTGCACTGGTGCTTGGCAGTTTGCGTTCTGTTTTTTGTCTTCTTCTCACAATTAGACATCAGGCTTTGATATGGTGTCGGCAGTTCAGGTAGGCTGATGCGTGATGTTTTCAGAAGGAACGTCGTGCCAAACGCCATCAAAGAAAAAACTATTTCATGTTTTTGGGTTATTACCAAAAATACACTAGATATCAAATTAAATTAAATATGGATCTCAAGTGTTTAAAAGCAATGTGTTCATTCGGCGTAGGAAGAAGCCTCAATCCGTTTTTATTTTTTTTGCAAAATTCCAACTTTATTCCTGCTTCAACTGCAATTTCTTAGGATTTTTTTTTCCAATAAAATGCACCGCGGAGGGCGGCAGCTACCAATGCGAACCATTTATAAAAGTTAAAATGCTGCAGAAATAATTGTGGCTTGGTGTGTTCGGTGTATGCCGAAATATACTGTTGCCCCTATAGATTCAGAAGCTGTGTTTTATTTAACAAGAAGTCTAACTGTTGCTTGTCAGTAAAGATTGATATATTGAAACACCATCTTTTTGAATGGAGTTTAGCGTGACGTTCTTTCCATTTCTGAGGCGTATCGGGGCCACAGTTTATTGGACTGCAAACGCTGATAACATTACGTCTATTTGGGAAGGTAATTGTTCTGTTGTCTGCTGCTGTTTGCTCAGGTCATAGACACGACAGGCTGTGTTTGCAAAGCCATGTCGTGTAAAAGCAGAGCTTTGAATCTAATGCATTCGGCAATTCAATAGTTGGATTAAGGCAGGGAGGTTCTCCACATGTGAGGATTCTCTGTGTATCCCTGCTGTCCGTGCAGACCGCAGGTGCATCCCGGCCAGAAGGTGTTGCGTTGATTCTTATTTGGTTATTCCGCCTGTCACATTCTCAAGGCGTCAACCCGACTACTGACGGACGAGGAAAACCCCACACCAATTATGGAGTCCTGTCTCATTGGAATAGAGAACGCGTCTCAGACAAGCTCGATTAAAATTGCCCCTTTAGGCCTAATGTGTTATTTGTTTGGCCGAGTGTCAATTGCTATTCAAACCCAAACAACTTTTAGAAATAGATGTTTTTTTTTCTTATGGATTTACTCTGGTAGGAGAACATTGTTGGAATATCAGGGGAACCGATTCTAAACGCTTAAATGAAATGAATAGGCAGTGCTAATGCTTGCATTAGATATAAGCCGAACTGAAGATGTTAAATCGAGTTAAATGTGTCCAAGCATGTTTGCCAATGTGGAAGGCACTTTACACAGTCTGTGCATATTGCATATTCATAGTGGAGTTGTTGAATTGTTTATTTGCAGATAAGCCTTTAATGAGGGGACATTCAGGTGTTGTAAGTACAGATAAATGGAGAAGAAAAAGGAAAGAATAGGAAAATAAGAGCTGTATACAACTCAGGAGTAGAAACTACACCAGAATCCTGTGCTTGAGTTATCAGATCTCTGCATGCAGACATGTACGTAGAGCTGTCCACTTGCTGTCCCAGATGTCCCCTATTCTTTTAGCCTGTTAGCTGATGCACAGCATATAATCCCTCATTCTCACAGGTGAGGTATTGTGACCTTTCGCAATCCAACCCTCGAACAGCAGCGAAGCAGCTTTGCTGCGAGGTTGTGGAGGTTGAGCTATGTCGGCTCTGCCAGCCCTGCCCTGCAATCAGTCTTGCTGTAAAAAAGACAGAGGGACAGTAAGTGCTTCTCACCAGTAGGCTAATAATTCTTTGATTGCGAGCTCGTCTCTTCTCAGGAATAGCACAGACATTGTGATTGCAGGCAATTTTGATGCAGGTAGAGACCACCGTATTCTCCTAAAACTTGCCTCCTTTAAAGGTAGAGCTATCAGCTTTCACCCAGAGACAGACACATGAAGGACTGCTGTGTATGAATCAGACCGGTTTATTAGCATTTTCATATGTTGACAATATGCTGTGCAAATGATGATGTAAGAGTTTTAACAGTGACGTCAGCTCAATGGTAAATTGACAGTCTGATAGATTAATCTCGACTCCTGTTACTGTTCTATCCGATCGATGTGTTTTTCTTACGATAATGTTTTTATGCTTTATGTTTTGAAGCTGCATTAAGTGTTTAAGTTTTTGGCCGCCTTGGGGTTGCTGAACATGCTGTTAACATGTTAGAGCGGCTGTGGCTCAGAGGTAGAGCGGCTCGTCCTCTAATCGGCGGCAAAATACTGAACCCCAAATTGCTCCAGAAGTCTGTGCATGAATGTGTGTTAGTTTAGATCTCGATGTGCAGGTGGCAGCTTGCATGGCAGCCTCTGTCGTCAGTGTATGAATGTGTGTGTGTGACAGGCGGCAACCACTGGTTTTGACAAGTGAAGCCAATGCGGAAGTTCCTTGCATTCACTCCACTGACCAGCAGGGGGCGACTCCTCTGGTTGCAAAAAATAAGTCAGATTGTATGGAAGTCTATGAGAAAATGACTCTACTGCTCACTTTATTTATTACCTTAGTAACACAAACACACACACACTTAACCTCTCTCACACTTTTTTCCACAATAAGTTACAATATAAATAGATAATGCCACCTCTTCTGATGTGCCATGTAGGTAAATTATTTCTAAATCCATCAGATAGTAGATTAGACTTTGCTGAGAAGAGAAAATTGTTCCAACAGCCTTTCGATGGCTATTTAGTCAAGTGTGTGTAGTCAAGACCTGATAAACACTGAATTATAGTCATGAAAATGCTAGTTGAAATGCTGAAACGATGGTTAAGGCCTCGGTGTGCTTCAAATGAGGTCCTTGTTGGATCAACTATAAGTGTTTGAAACCTCCGTAGTGGAATCAAGAGAGGGCTGCTTTACAATTTTTGTAACTTTACAAAATGGACAATCCGACAAGCATGCCCTCTTCACTCACAAGTGCTCCTCTTTTAATTCATCTCACAACTGCGTCCGTCCACTATGAACGCTTTGGAGGAGAGACTTTATGAACGCGTGCGCTGTTATCCTCCATTTACAAATCCTCCAACCACTTCTCCCTCGTCTCTCCCTCGGACAGTTAGACGGCATTCAAACACTCGACAGTCCACTAAGTTGTTGTTCTCGCTAACGATAATAGCTGCTCTGTGTGTCAACATTGTTAGTCTACAAAAAGACGTGCATGCAGGCTGAAATTCAACCTGAGGTCGGGAGATGCAGTGACTTAAACCAAGTAAGAGTAGAAGAGCTATGAGCAAGGAGAAGTCAGCTAGCCGCTAAGCTAAACTTGCATTATTTCTAATGGCCAGTAGGGGGCGACTCCTCTGGTTGCCAAAAAAAATGGAATTGTATAGAAGTCTATGAGAAGATAACGCTACTTCTCACTTGATTTATTACCTCAGTAAACATCGTAAACATGAGTTTCAATCTCTAGTTTCAAGTCTTCTTCGATACAGCGTGATGTTCATTTAGTAAAATAGACCATAAAGCGGAGTATTCTTTAGGGCGTGGCTACCTTATGATTGACGGGTCTCCCCCGATCTGTTTTTATCTTAGAACTTTAACCCTTTCTCGGTGTGTTTTAGGTTCATGAAAGTTAGTCGTAACATTTTGGTCGCCTAAAAATGTCTCATTCAGCGTTCGGTTGTACTTAGTTCCGCCCTTTAGTGTCAGTTCTAGTTACAAAAAAAACAAAATAGCGAAAGCCAAAAAGCAAAGATGGCGATGACTAAAATGCTAAAACTCGAGGCTTCAAAATGTCAGTCCACAAATCAGTGGGCGACGTCTCATAAACAGTCCATAATAAAATGCAGAAGACTTTGTACTGCATTCATGTCGGAAGAATCAGAAAAATAAGATCCCAACGAGGAGAATAAACGTGAACGCCCCATCAAGTTGCCCCCCACCCTCCTTTAACACTCTGTGTCATCTCTTAGTCCGGGCCTATTGAGCATTTTTATCAAGCAGAAACAATGAATATCTTAAATTGAGGAAAGTTCCGAAAATCCCCTGGAAGCTTTCTAAATTACTCACAGCAGCATTGTTCTGTCTCTGTGAATGGGACATTTATTCCCATGCCAGCCTTGAATCATTAGGCACCTTAATGTGCTGCTACATAATCAATGAATACTAGTGGGAGGTTTAATAACCCAGGCCAAGAATCCTTGAAACACTGGGAAGACAAATCCAACTTTTGCGGAGGTGTTGCTCGAGAACCTCTGACATGACAAGGAGACATCTCGGTTGCACACACTGCTTGAAATTCTGTGTAAGAACACCAACTTCTCTCTACCTTCTAAAAACGAGTATAATACAAATCCATTTGTGTAAGGAATCCATCCACTGGTAACCCTGCTGTATTCAATTTGGGGCTTAACCAAAAATGCTCGATGGAGGATTTCACATCCTGAAACGTGAGTTAGTTTTAAAATACATGACTGAAGATGAGACGAACTGTTGGTTCAGAAGGTTAAGTGAAATCTTGTCTCACACGGAGGAAAATTAAGAACGACCTCTCTCAACTGTTTTTTTTTTAAAAGTCTAATATTAAATGCAGAGCGATGGAACAGAGCAGGGTCTGAAATTAGAAGCCGCCAAAACGTGGGTAAGTTGTTGGCAGAGTGGTGGGGATAAATCAGAAGGGAAAACACACAACAGAAAGACAGGCTTAGCACGGTTAGCGTATGACGGGACAGAGCTAATATGTGGCGGTCGCTTGCAACTACATAAAAGCACTGCTATTGTCTGTAGACACTGCAGCTGCTGAAGTTCCCACATCTTGCTTCAAAACAATAGGAAAAACAAGGAAGATCTCGAGCATCGATTTAAGGCCGTGTTAGGACGAGAGGAGAGCTTTTTTTCTTTGTTAGTTAACATTTAAATGTAAAATTTGGCTTTGCTCTCGGCTTCCGGACTCGTTCTAAAAAACAAAAAGGGCGAGCGGTAGAAGAGAGAGTGAATGAAAAACAAAGTTATTGACTGATTGTTTCATGGCGGATGCGCTCTAAAGCATAAATAAATAACAAACAATCAACAGATGATTTACTGTGGAGACAGTGGTTTCATTTTCCTTCTCTGCATTTCATTCATTACATCAAACGTGCATCAGTTAATACTATGTGGCAAATTGGCAAATTGAACTGCAGAGATGTTTAACGCGGCGGCCACCAGCAGCCCTCGTCCCACGTCATGTTGCTTTTTCCATTCTGACAAATGTGCCTAATATTTGCAGGTCTTTTAGGCAGCTATGGAAACGCAGTCAAGCAGTCAAGTATATCAGAAATGGATGAGTGCATTCAGCCAGTGGATCTTGATGTGCACTGGGCACCAGCTATAAGTTGATCGATTTATGACCTAAATGCAAATCTACTCCATACGCTCAAAAGATATTACAGATTTTCTCATATTTGAATTCAGTTCAATATCCTAAAATATAAAAACCCAAACCCATTATTATTTGTGCTTTTTTTTCCCCCGACTTTTGTTGATCCATCGTCTCTCAGGAAAAAGCCCTCTACAAGTCAGGACCACAAGATAAGCTAACAATGCTAATAGTTTTCTTATTTTCAGTGAAATCTCATGAAAACACCAAAAACCACCGACGTGTTAGTCCGCCTCCTTTCTTTTTGGACAAATCTACCCACTCAGTGACTCTTAACCTCACGGAAATTGGAGATACTAAGGTCACACACCAGTTTTTTTTAAACAGCTGGCCTATTTCTTTGCAAACATTATTAGAGCATAGTGCAGTTATTTGGGTTTTCATCGACAGATTAATCCACATTTGGTGGTCTAGTGAGTATTTGTGGCAGGAGGATGGTGATTGTGGGATTGAGTCAAAATATGAGTTCATATGAGTGAAACATTTTTCATGGTAGAGCAACAGTGTGTCACAGTGATGTGTTTTAATAGTTTATGGACAACAATGGAGCTCTATGGCTCAACGGAGAATGTTGGACTTTTCATGAAATTTGTCGACAGAACTATATATGACAGAATATCACCAGACTTTTGAACATCTTTGTTTTTAGGAATGCGTGCTAAATATAAACTAAGAATGTTGCACACAGTCTATCTATGAGCCTTGAGCTGTTTAGGACAACACTCTAGAACAGGGCTGCTGGTTAAACACGTAGCAGCATATTCATATCATCTCAAGCTAATGGCTCCAAATTCCATCTGACAGCTCAATTGTTTCTTAGTCACGCCGGCCGTGTGGCTGCAGGGCGGGAAATGCTTTGGCGGTCCATCACTTTGGTCCAGACTCAAATATCTCAAAGCATCAGATGGCTTTCTCTGACATTTACACACATCTGTGCTGCCCTGAAGATGAAGGACTCTTGTGATTTTTTTGTTGTTGAAAAAGTTGTGAGAGAAATGTCTCAGATGGATTGCCATGAAATTTGGCGCAGACGTTCGTGTTTCCGTCAGGACGAATTGTAATAAATCCGGTGATCCTCAGACTTTTCTTCTCACGTCAAAATTTTATATTCGTCAAAAACTTTGGTTTACGACCAAATACCTGCAAAACATAAAACGGCCATTGTGTTGTTTTGTAGGCACTTTTATGAACAAACAATGGCGATCAGCGCTAACCTAATTTAACAATTTAAAGCCGCCTTCTGTTTCACCAGTTGTGTCATGTGAACTAGCAAATGGTCAGAAATCATCTCGACAAAGTAAATATTTGAATTTTATTGTAAGATAATTTTTTTCCCCCACTCCCTGTTGATCCAGCTTTTGTTATTTCCAGTATGCAGTGACTCTTCTTCCTGATCAAACCAGCAGGTAATCTATGACATGGTTTTAGTCACATGTCAGAAGCTCATGCCTCCCATTAGCACAGTGCAGGTTTAATAGACAAAGCCAGTTTCTATACAGCAACAGGTTCTCGTGGCAGAGCAGCAGCTGGGTAAACAGCTTGATGTGGGCCCGGATGCTGCCACTGGTCCTCACAAATCCCTCGCCTCTCCCACTAGGCTGCTGTTAGACAGTCCTGAGCTGGGACAGAGAAATTAAAGACTATATCTTTTCATATATTCTATTCTACTCCTCAAGGTCTCTTAGATAAATCTTAATGCCCTCAAGTGTACAAAAAGGAAATTAAGTTAAAGGTTATTTTTCTGCTGAGCCCCTATATATCGTAAACAAACTCGGACTGTAAAACTTTCTGTGCATGAATACATTTTGCTGAAGACAAAAAAAAAGAGCTACCGGGGTTCAATGAAGAGTAAAGCTTTGCAGTGAACATATGAAAGGATGCTTCTTTCTGCGGATGATGGTATGAAGGACACTAAATGTGAACACCACTGGTTATACGTGACTCACTCCAACAATAAGAAGTGTCTGAGATCAGTGTGAGGTGAAGGATGTAGAATTAGTCATCTTCATTCACCGCTTATCATAAATCATATTATTTCCATCCACACAAATCAGGAAGTTCATCAATGTTGTTGTGGAAATACTATCGACAGGTATTTTTATGAGACAGCCGTGGCCGGTGGCATTATGTTTTCGGCATTAATATTGTGTCTGTAAGTCCGCCCGCTCCATAAACGTGATATCTATTGTGATATGTTTCTTTACATTTGGCACAAACATCCACCTGCACTCAAGAATGACCTGATTATAGATTATATCATTTTTTAGTTAACCTCAATAATTTATATGTTACTTACTTACAATTTCACACAAATGTCTGATAGAATAAAATGATGAAGTGGTGACATTTTGCACAGACTTGGGAACTGGTCTGGTTGGCAGAGTCGTACAACCGCGAGGCGGTACTTCTAGTTTTCCTACTTCTGTCACAGATAGAAAGTTACAACTGTGTTTATTTACTATGCATAATGTGTTTAGGCTGGACAGTTGGAGGGGAATAAAAGAAGAGGACTTTTTTAACTGATCTCAGAAGCCTAATCTATTTTTAAATATTCTGTCTAACAGATGTCTCTGTGTGCGTTACATTGTTAAGTGAAGTTAATGGTCGCGCTGCCATATACACCTCATTTTGAGAGGATTCTGATGCTTGTTGTCATAATATTAATTGAAACAGCTGGCTGTCGCTTTTGTGAGCCATGATGTTTATTTTCTCTGGATAACCAGATTATAATTAATTACAACCACATACTTATGTTCCATGCAAACGTTCCGTGCAGCAACGTCAACTCCAGTTAATCAGTAAAACAGAAGATTTTTAATGATTTACGTCCTAAAATGAAAGTGGATCTAAGGATGTCCTGAACTGAACCATAGGCTCAGGATCGGGGAAAATCCAGTCGTTTTTAAATAATATTGCCGAGCTTTCAGCTATGGAGGCAGATGTTTGCTGTCAGCTGTCAAAAAATGCCCGCTTCTGTCCTGATAAAACACTAAAAATTGCATCAAGGGAAAGCTTCAGGTCATCTTTTCCTAATGCAGAATATATTCAGCTGCAAAACACGTCAAAGTTTCTTTATACATTTCTATGCAGTCCTCTTGACTGTGTGTGCTGAAACGTCTGATACTGATTTCCCTGCACTTCAGTACGGAGATGAGAGACTATCATTTGTTGAGGAGTCAAAGAAACCCTCACAGATGATCAGCAACCTGGATACGAGATGAGAATACAAGTTTCCATATCTTACACCTAATATGAGTACAAGGATTAAACATAACAGAGACAGAGGTATGCATGTAAAAAAATACAGTAATAGAACCAAGGGATATCTGGCCAAGGGCAGAAATGTCATTAGGCGATAGATAAAGAGTCACAAAGTGATTACAATCCTGTGGGGACCTTGAATGTATGTATGTTGATCCATAAAATAGTTGTTGAGACATTTTCACTGTGAACCAACACTGTCAACATCAGAGTGGCACAATGAGCCGGTGTCAAAGTCATTCGGAATAATCCTCTGAGTCTGAACACCATGAATGCTTCTAAAGAATTATTTAGAACTATTTAGTCTGGACCAAAAAGGTGGAACAATTTACACACATACGAAACATGTGTGTTAGATTTAGTAGGCTATAGCTATTATTTCAATACGTCAGGTACATATTTTTTGATATTTAAGTTAGTATAAGTTTGGAATTGGACGGCAAAGACTTACTTAAAAATGGGCTCCTGTCAAATTGTCAACAATTACATCAAGCTAACACAAGTATCCAAATTGCATGGTGATGATGAAACAACAAGTTTAAAGGTTCACCTTTTAAGGTATATATAAGGTATATCTTATTTTTTCACCTTGTATTTCTGTTTAATTTTATTTCAGGCCTCAACGCAGCATGATAACATCTGTTCACACTCCAGGATCCCCAGTAGGCAGACAGTGAGGACCAGTCGCCACTATGCGATGTGTGTAAGGGACCAGTGGCAGTGTTGTGGCCCCAGGCGGGATGCTGCTGACGGCCGGTCAGTATGACTTTGCTGGACTTGTGGCTGTCGCGCTCCATCCCCATGTGCCTGCTCCTTCAGAGCCTTGTCCTCATGGCCCTGTGCTTCCCCTCGGCCAGCATGTGTCCAAAGGGCTGCCTCTGCCAACGCGACCCCCACCTCCACGGCCTCAACGTGACCTGCAGTCAGTCCCGCCTCAAAGAGATCCCCCCGAGCCTCCCGGTCGACACCGTCCTGCTGAGGCTGGACCACAACCAGATAGGCGCCGTGCCGGATCAAGCCTTCCACGGACTCAGGCTCCTGAGGGAGCTCAACCTTTCATACAACGCGGTGGAGACCTTAGGGGAAGGTGCCTTCAGCGGCATCGAGGCAACGTTACAGGTGCTGGACCTCTCCCACAACCGCATCACTAGCGTACACAAGGATGCCTTCGCTCGGCTCAAGGCCCGCGTCATTGTGGACGATAACCCCTGGCATTGCGACTGCGCCCTCCAGCAGGCCATCGGCGGGATGGTCCACAACCACGAGGCCTCCGCCCGGGTCCTCTGCAGGAGCTCGGAGCTCCGTGACCAGGAGGGGCGACCTTTCTTGGCGGTGGATACTGACCTCTGTAGCCTGGCGAAAAGGACCACAGACTACGCTATGCTGGTGACCATGTTCGGCTGGTTTGCCATGGTCATTTCATATGTAGTGTATTATGTCCGTCAGAACCAGGAGGACGCCCGACGCCACCTGGAGTACCTCAAGTCTCTCCCCAGCAAGCCCAAGAAACCCGACGAGGCTGACGACATAAGCACTGTTGTCTGACAGTTTGAAAGTGACACGAACCTAATGAACACCAAAATGTTTATTGTAACAGGACCCACATTTGTAGTGTTTACTATTTCAAACTTTTAGGTGACGTGAGCATCAACTCTGCTGAGAAATCTTTGTATTTTAGGGATTCTGTCGTATATGTTCTAACCAGGGTTTGTTGATGTCCGGTCTGAGATGAGATGAGAAGGAAGGCCAGAGAGTCTATTAGTCAAACACCAACATTGTCTTTTCTACAAAAATTGCATATGGAGCTTTGAAAATTTTAATCTCAGGTGCAAACATCGACATGATAATGGCTTTTTATAGATGAAAATTTGGAATATCTGATAAAAAGAAATATATTTGTAAGACTTGACACCCTAAACTTCATTTCCCAGAGCCTTCATTTTGGTATCTCAAAGCCCCACGTTAAAATGTACACTGAGTTTTGCAAACACAACTGCTTCTTTCATTCCCCTTAAAATTAAATGTGAGCTTAAATATTTATACTGACAGCATTTCTGAGGCCATTACCTGCTTATGGAGACTAATTGATCTGTACATTGTGTTATATTTTAGACCAGTAAGGCCTTGGATATGGGGTATTCAGATATAAAGTAGTCTTATATCCCTGCTTGCCTTGAGCTTTTTATTCAGCCAATTCAAAATGAAAAATATAGTGACAATAGAGACAGGTAAGCACTTACTGAAGCATTTAGAAAACCACGTCGCAGACACAGAGAATGCTGGATGCTATGGAAGCCCATTTCTGTAACAAAACAAAGGAAAGGTTAGGAATGATTAGAAATATAAAGACTTACTCAACATTATCAAATACTTTGTAGAAATGTTGACTTTCTAAGTGCAAATTCTATGTTGATATGTTGTCTTAAAGGGAAACCTTTCAACCGTCTTCGTATCGTTGCAATGTGGGTGCAAATGAACAATGTTCGGCTTTTGCGTCAGCCTGTTGAAGATATAACAAAGTTTCCCCTTCCCACTCAAAATGATAAATGTATTAAATGACTTCAAAACCTTTACGTTTTAAGTCAAAATTAATAGATGGTGAGTCAAAATTCTAGCTGGCTTTAGCTAGCTTGTCAACGGTAACCTGCTACGTCACGATTACGAGTCCGGTTGAATTAGCTCAGCCACGGTGCAGGGTCACAGTTTTTACAAGTTCATGACACAAAAGCAACCTAAAACTGATAAGGAATGGAAAGCAGCAGCTGATCAGGGCCATGCTGTCTCATTATTTTTCATTTACCATTCATTTTTGTCAGACCTAGGATTTTAAATATGCTTTTTCCTTTACTGGGGCGGAAATGGGCCTCCATAGCTTCCTGATTGGTCAGAAGGTCTGGATTATTTTCAGATAATCACATTTGTCTGATGCAATGTTCTCTTTGGCATTATGAATGAATTGTCATTGCTGGAACGCTGCTAATTTAAGTCTTACGAGTCTTGAGCTTGTTGGAGTAGGAATGAAACGTTCATTACAAGGTTGACAAAGATAGTGCCCACACAAAGTTTATATTTAAAGAATGTACTGCCCCAAACAATAAAGAAACAACACTTATATTTTAAATGTAGCAAGTGGCCATGGTGTAAGCAGGATAATCTACTTTTGTGCAGCTATTGAACAATAATGTGGTCTGTGGATGTAAATGTGGGGGCAAATAGCCCATGCAATAGCATGCATTATTTTTCAATACTGCCATTATGGATTATGCGTTTTATACAGACGTTTTTATAATTGTAATGCTAATCCAAATTATGATTTGTGTTTAGGCTTGAGAATAAGGCTTTTTAGTTCAGGTGACATGGTTAGTTGGAGGCTCCTGAGTAGCTCTGGGATTAATAATTGAGGAGATTTTATGAGGAAAATGTATTCATGGTGGACAAGACAATGACATCGTTTTTTGTTATTACTACATGCTAAATGATTGAGTTTTAACAAGAAACTTTCACAACCACATATCACTTTATCCGGTCATACCAAGAAACTCTTTTCGTTACACAATATCAGTATATTTAATTAAAACAAAAAAACATTTGTTATTATAACGACGCAGCACTTTAGCTCGTTAAAACTGATATCGGTCCATTGCTACATATTAAATTGATTTCTAGCCGAACAACCAAACCATGACATCATGGTCATAAAGTAAAAAGAGATACCACATTCTTACTCTCCAACCACCAAAGCCCAGATGGAAGTAGCTCTAATCTGAATGTTAATATGGTCGCCCTCAGTTATCACTATGCACTCACAGTAAATAAGCTTTACAAGCAATCGTGAGTAAACTACAGACACCACACTGTAATACACTGTTTTTTTTACCCCACATTCGCCTCTTAGGCAACATACAAGCTGCTCCACCTTCTTGGTGGAGGTTGTTAGGGCTGTATGCACATTGTGATGAAGACCGCAGACAGTACGTTAATAATAGTACACAAACTCCTCTTCATTCTAGAGCTGACCTTCAATCAAAGATAATGCAGTAAATTAACAAAAAAGCTTTTTAATTTGATCGTAACTGAGTTCAAAGGTTCTTTGCTGACTTTGGAAATAGTAGATCATTTCATATAATATGAAACCAAACCTACACCCTTGTGTGTAATAACGAGAACGTTTCTGGATGAAGTGATACGTTTCCTGTTCATACTTAATAAAGTGGTTTGTATTCAAAACAAGAAAAATACATCATTATGACATGATCATATCTTTTTTGATATAATGAGTTTTAGTTTTTGTCATGATGGCTGCACAACCTGCCAAACAGTGAGTCATCTCCATTAACTGCTCTGTCACTATCCCCAAACACATTACGGTCTTTGTGTGCCAACAGGTCAATAAACATGCCCTGAAAGGTTGTCCTGGCTAGCAAAACAACAATTAACAATCATGAAAAATGTGACATATTTGAATAGACATATGTAAATAATGTCAAAGAACACTCTTGACGTTTGCAGCATACTAAGATTAATGTTTATTTATATTAGATTGATTTATCTGTCTTGCAGTTCTATACTTATTTAGATTATCAAAATTCATTTTACATTGATCAAAGAATATGTCACGTTACGTAATTAAAACAGGGTTACGTGTTTTTAACCTATGCCTGGGTTTAATCTTATTTTAGTACTTAAATTCCAGAATATTTGCACATACGATGCAGAAACCTTGAATTTGAAAGTGTGTCTGTCATATGACTTTGGGTTATGGTGCTATGTGTAGCAATCATCAGTTTATTCTTGGTGCAGCGTTTCTGATTCCCCCTTCTCTCTTTACAGTTGCATAGAAACACCGAAGGTTCTGCAGTCTTTGTCGCACAATCTAAAATCATATCAAATCACAGCTGAACTGCACAAACTGACCTTCAGTGGTTTAAATTCTCACCTTTGCTGCAGTGATGTACAAGTGTACACCCGGGTGTGTCAGCACAGCGTTACATCGCTGTTGGGTGTGGCTTCAGGAGCAATAAAGACCTCTTCTGAACAGACCCAACAGTGTGTGGCCAGAGGTGACGCTATAGCTTCACAGTTTCAACCAGATAGAGCATGTGGAAAACAGTAGGATACGTCATTTTAGCACCAGTCTCATAAGAACAAGTATGTCATTGCAGGTCAACAAGGCATGTCCTATTCCAAAGGTTCCTCCAGATTTAGCCGAAGAGCTTTGTTGTCCGTTACAGCTTCCTTTTTTTCAGAATTTAACGGACAACCAGTGTATGCTTTGCACCCCTACAGAATCCCATCATTACACGCCAGTTTGGGCTACTCAACATAAAAATGTACAGCATTATTTGGGCTCCAAACTGGCCATTCTGCTTGTATGAACATGTGCATTTAAATTGTTTTTTCTAGTATTTGTATGCCTTAAAACATGAACAAACTTGGTACAGTTAGCTGAAAGCAAATGCTATCTAATACATCCATTGGTTTTGAAAATTAATCCGGCTACCTGAATTACTATGGCAGGAAACTACAGTATATTCTTGCCAAAAGAAATTTGTAATTGATGAAGACCCTGAATGTTACGGGATATTGAACAGTAGATATCCAATGGCATTTTAAAATTAAACTTGAATGAGTGAGACAGTTAATTCTTGACCTTGGGAATAGTTTCCACAAAATAATCTTGACTCACTGTACAATTCATTTAATCTCTACTCTGCATCAGCAGATGGAGTTTGCTCACTTGACATGGCTATCTTGAACAGGAACTTCAATCATGTCACAACCAGTGGTCGTTAATAATACTTACAAGGAGTGAGATTCTCAAGTTAAGACCAAGATGGACACTGTTTGATTACGCATAAAGCATCCCAGTGGGAACCAGCCAAAGTATTCAAGTCAATGGGAATCAGTATTTACCAGAAACCATTCAGCACCTTAAGATCTCTGCTGGTTCACTAAGACAAGACCCTCGTGAATGGCTCCCAAAGCAACAGTAGTAAGGAACGCTATATTGGCGAAACAACAAGGACATCAATATCCAAATCTGGTTACATCTAACGCCATCAATCAGTGCCAATGGAGGAAGTTGTGCGCCCTTTAGGTTGCGAGTTGGAAACTAAAGGTGTGGAGGTCACATTCACTTTTTTTTTGTTGTTTTTTTGGTTATCACGTGGCCGAAGTTCCTTAAAAACCGAACCCTCTCTGTGACAATTGAGCAAACTCCCTCTGCAGATGAATACTGCGAGACGTAAACTAGCTAGTAAGTGAGTTACGATTATTCTGTCAAGGAATTTAAGAGTGTCTGATTTGATGTTTTGGAATCTACGGTTTTAGGGATTTGGTGAACAGGCTGTTGCTGTGTTGTACTGTACGTTACTTCCCTCAGTTTGTGAAGTCTATGTTCCTGTTGTCTTCAGTCAGCTGTCGTCAGTCAGTCTTTGTATATCTGTACTGATCAGAAGAAAGCACAAGGCTAAATGTCAGTTTCAGTGATCTCTTGTTGATGTTTTGTGGTTACTTCAGTCATTCAGAGTCAATGCTGTTTACTGTTAATTGTTACCGTTTGCCTTCACTCGATTTCATTCTTACCGGGCCCTTTCAAGGGGAGGACAGATTTCTCAAAGTTGGGGATGGCAGACGTATGCGATCATCTCAGTCATGACAAATCAACGCAACCATCCCCATTCAAGCCAAGCAGCAAGTGCATGCATCGTTTCCCTTTAATAACACTGTGTACAGTAATGTTCCCGGCAGTGGGTGAAGAGAAAATTGATGCTGTCATTTTCTCAAATGGCTTCCTTTCCATCATGGCCGCTGGAACATACGCCTAGAGAAATCCAATGTAAGCCACATGAAAGACAAGATTGGTATGTAAAAGTACAGGAAAATAGATTATCACAAAAAAAAGCTCATTTTATAAATACTAACTACTTTAAATAAGAACCTAAAAGAATCCCTGCACATGATCGGTGACATGTTGGATACTGGGTGTTGCTGATATCTTGTGAAATTTCCTCTCGCTTCATGTTTCGTTTGTCACTGACTTTGTACAATAATGGTTGTTAAATGACGTCTTAGGGGATATGCAATGAGAATACGTAAGTAGAGAACGCTAGGATCACATGTAAATAGGAACGTTGATGTTGTGTGAAATACTTGAAATCCCTTTAATTAGTTGTTCTTGAATGTGCTAAAGCCTTGTCTTGTAGAGGCAACCTCATACTCCTCATGACAGGATCAGGATAGGCTCTAAAATGCATGTACAATGTAATGAAGCACAGTGTAGCCAAGGACCCGAGAGTATTTCTAAGTGCCTGAATACTTCTCTCACCATTTTATTTTTTTATTTACGTCTTCTTTCTCCAACTCTGGTCTTTGTTCTGAAGCCTCTCTTAGTTTAGGATTCTCTCTGTTTAGTGGATTTGTCGATTTAGGTTTATTTAGCAAATTAGAAGAAGAAAAAAAAAAATAAACGGACTCAACCATGCTGATGTAAAGAGCTGTACAACTAAACTATACTGTACCATATCACAGTTTTCCGTGCACAGACAGGATGTGATAGACAAACTCACACTCGAGGATGAAAATGTTAGCACTGACTATCATGGTTGTGTTGTAATAGCATGACATACAGAAAATGAAATAAAGGAGGTATGCATTGGTTCATGGCTTTATTTTCTCTCTCTGTTGATTTAAAAATAAACAGCTTTAGGCAGTAAATGAGCACTGCATTACAGGATTGTGACAGCTCAGAAATGAGTAGTGTAACAACACACAAGGCATCAAACGTAGGTGACCTTTCTGTCTGCACAGGCCCCGTTGTTCTGATGCCTCTTGTTTTTGTTTTCAGAGAAATATTTAAGGATAAATATTTGCCCAGAAATACTATAAAAACCATAAAGCTCTCATCAATGGGAAAGTTAGGAAGAACTGAGGTCAACTGCCATCTAAAAGGCCTCTCTTTGAGATGAGACGATGCATTGTGCAAGTGTTAAAGGTTAACTGTAGGGCAACGGTACTGAAAGATAGATACAATGTGTTAATAGAGGGACGGGATTGCCTTGAATTGAATCCAATTACAACGTTTTATTGATAAAGGTCAGCGTTCTATCAGAGGCAGAGCACACGGTCACACTGAGCCGCCAACAAAAGAGCCACAGCGTTCCTGCTCAAGTCTCCTTCTTATCTAACAAAAACACATGTCTTGTCCCGCACTTTAACTTGTTGAACTGACATCCAAACAAAAGTGCACTGTTAACGTAAGTTTTCAGGCTAGCTGATTAGCAGCTCAGCTGCAGCTTATTAAACGGCATATACCTGTAAATATCACTTGGGTCCAGTTAGATGACGTAGCGATCCGCACTCTTTAATACCACCGACACGCTGTCTACCCACGACATGTAGGCTTCTACCATGTAGGTACTACGTTAGTACCATAGAAAGAAAATATTCTCTCCACCTGAACATGGACGTTCTCTTCCTTGGCTGACACGGCTGCTGTTTCGTTTTGTTTGCTGAAGACATTTCCATATCGTGACATCACTGATTACTGACTCTCCATGTTTGCTTTGTTTTGTTTTAGTTAACGTTATCCTTTATACAAATGTGCTTATTTATCACTTTCAACTCGTCTGGTCTCCCATTTATGTTGTTCCTTCGAGCCGGGTTGTAACATATGGGGGGCTTGTCCGGGATTTGGACCCGGGACCTCTCGCTCTCTTCCGCTACGTAGCCAAGATGGCGACTATTGAGGGTGGGAAGCGTCCAGCGTTCCACACTCAAATAACACACCGACATACCCCTCCAGCCAGCTGAGACTAATATCAGCATTTCTGAAATTTCCTTAAGTACCTTTTTCACTTCCTTTTAAAAATAAAAAAAACATTAGGATAAATTATTTACAACTACAAAAAAGGGATGAATAACTCGGATTTCAGTCGGGAATGGTGTGACTAGAAGGGTTCCCATCATTCTGCCAAGATGTCATTAATATCTCTAAACTGTGGGCTACCTGGCAGTGAAGAGATTACAGTGTCTCACATTCTGTCCCTGCATTTATTAAATACAGAAGATGTGACGTGTGGGTGTGAAGGCTCTGGAGATGTTTAAAGGCCCCTTTTGACAAACCAGGACTGAGTGACAGAAAGTAAGGAATTGATTATTAATGTGTAGTCTTTTTTCTGCTGTTGTAACAAGTAAAGTATTATAGAGTTATTGTGTTTTGGTGAGTAACAAGCAAGGCATCAACACTGGAAATGCATGTGGTTAAAAAAACAAGTAACACATATTTGTTTTGTTATCTCAAGCCTCAATGCAATTGTATTTTAATCAGACATTCATTTCCCTTAAGGGCAAATATTTTTCTACTGAGAAGTGAGATTCAGATATTGTTCTTGTCACTTGCACATGACAGAAATCTCTAACGTATCACATCATGAATAAAGCATGTGTTGATGGTGACGATGCTAATCATTGGAAGTAAGTCTATTCAGATGTCTGTAACCTTTCTGCACTCACCTGAGTTTTATTTATAGTTTACACTTCATTGTTCTATCTCCTCATTTAGTTTGTTTGCCTATGCACACTGTCACAGTGCACATACTGTACATCGACAAACAAATAAAGGATGATACATAGACTTTGCTTCGTCTTACTCATGGTTCATTTAGTATTGTTTGCAGTACATTAGTTAACGTCTGTGTTGTCTATTTTGGTTTATCTTTAGTTAGCTTTCCCTGCTGGTTAAGTCTGGTCTGTTTTATACAGACGGTGTTACATTATCACTAAATGTTAGAAAATGTTTTCCAAAGATATTTGAGCCTCTGTGTACATCACACAGTTTATGTAACAACCTGACTTGTAAATGAAATGCCCATCAAGAAGGAGAAAACAGAACATCGTTATACAATTTGTCTTGTTTCCCTGAAGGCTGTCGCAAACACAGAGCTCCAGTATGAAATAAAATGATGATGAATGTGCTCTAAAAGTCACCCTGTAATTTGAAAGCTGAATTATTTGAACAAAACGTATTCAGTCGGCAAGTGGTGACCTTCACAGACATGAAACCGCTGTGCACTGTGTCCTTGGGTAAAACAGGAAGTACAGTGCAATTAACTTTCTGTTGTATTCAGTTTTCCATTACGGTAGAAATTGTACTCATGTAACTCCAATATTTAGTCCTTACTTTACCTTAAAGTCCCTCTGAAATGAAGCACATAAACGTTTCTCCTCAGCCAACAAGATAAGAGCTTGCATTCAACTCTCGAGAGTAATTTCACTCCTGTGTTTTAATTTTCTTTTGCCTCATCACAGGAAACAGAATGTGCTCGTCTATTTTTTTTTTTTTAATCGCACTTCAAGGTATTTTCAAGGTAAATCACTTGTCATTTTCTGCTGGTCCACAAGGATTTGCTTATCCTAATGCAAACCCGAATGTAGCCTTTGAAAGCTTTGTCTGACAGTAACAAATATATATAAAATGTTCAGACTGACTGAGAAAAAGTAGAGCGTGACTATGTACCGACTCTTAAAGTTTATGCTATCATCCTCCAAAAGAGAAGATATTTCATTTTATTCATGCATCTTTACATCTTTTTTTGTCCGATCACTTCCACTTCTTGAGGCAGCTGCCCCTGAGTATTGAATTTCACTGCAACAACGCAGAGATTAATATTGAATAAAAGGAGCTTTCCTGGCTCGTGGCAGCCATGTGAGCCAACATTGATCACTTGGATCTGTCACTAAGACGTAGAGTCGATCTCAGTCACACTGATTGACTCTCATGATTCATACAAACGTGTGGGGCAGAGTGTAATGACTACTCATAGCAATGCAGTTGTAAGGAGCTGACGCACGCCTTTTTATGTCAATACCATTTATTACAAATAGACAGATATTTGTAATCATTTATCATATTATATTATTCTTCATCAGACATAAGCCACTCACTACAAGACACGATTTAACATTGGGATGCGACAGAAGATAAATACTCTTATAACCCGGCTTCTAAGCCGCGACAAATACAGGAATGGACACAATGGATGACGGTTAATTAAAGGTATTTATGAATTTGTAACCGTGGAGTGTGTCAGTGAGTAACATCACTAATGTAGATGTGAACGTGTGAGCATGAATAAAGACAGCAAAAGAGGAGCAAACCAAGGCGAAACAGCATTGATTGCCATTAACTTTTATTCAGACATGCATGGACCCCAGAGGATGAAGCCACTTTTCCTCTCGCCCCATCATGATTTTGATATTCGTGATTTTTCTTAACTCAGCGTGGTTCTTCTCATGTCCTGAAGATAACAGATGGAATAATTACTAAATTGAAGTGTTTTAAATTTTAATAAAACACATAGTTAGACTAATGTGCACTTGCTACAGTAAAGTAGTGAGTTAATGATCAGTAGAGACTGACACCCTTTTTCCCCAAATTAATGAGATATTGAATGTATCTGTTTGAAAAATGTATGTTTATTTGTATTTATTTATTAATTTTCCTTGTTGATGGTTGTGTCGTTTTGTATTGTTTGGTTTACCTGTTTTTTAGCTGTTTTATGCTGTTTTATGTTGCTGTTGCTTTCAGTTTGTTTGCTGGTTGTTTGGAATTAATCTGACAGGATTTCTGTATAAGATACAAAATATTGTTGCCTGTTTACTGTATGTATAGAGGCACAAGATGCATATTAAACCACTGTGACTCACCGACTCTGTGATGTGATATTGGGTTCTTTTATCGGTCAGGTGGTCATAAACAGTTGCATCCATCAGTGTGGTGGGTGACACGAGGTGGCCTCCAGGGATTTCACAGAGGAGGTAAAACTGTCCACTGACAGAATGATTATGAATGTGCTGTAAGATAATTACCTCACACCCAGCGTCAGTTCATTTATAATGACTGAAGTTCACGTTCAATATTTTGCATGCTGTCTTAATCACGACGAAAGAAAGGAATGCACCGCCAAACTAGACGGGGTAGTTTCCCCAGAATGAGCCTTCCTAGAAACATTAGCTCAGTGGGAAAACCCTCTGCTGCTGATTTCATCTCAATTTTGATGGCCAGTAAAATCAGGATGAGTTTGTGTATTCGCCAACTGCGGTGAGCCACACTGGAATTTTAAAGGTCAAAACTAAGCAAATATAATGATATTAAACCTACAAGATACACCAAAGCATAACATTTAACATAATGTGTGCATAGCACGTTACATTTCAGTAAGAAAACAACAACTAAACCATTCAAAGCATGTTCCCCCTAAACAACTATAGGTGAAGCATTCAATAGAAACCAAATGGCTTTACCATTAACAACAAAAAATGCAGTTATGATGCTGAAGATCCATATAGCGACGGGTAAGAACCTTCTTCTGAAAGGGCTTGTTAGTACTTACTGTAACAGCACAATAGCTTCCACCTAATGGCAGTGAGGTGAAGGCAGTGAGGGCGGCCCACAGAGTGGGCAGTGTGGTCTGCAGGCTTCTTTATAAGAGTAACCCAGACAGCACTTTGAAGATGGATCTCCTCTAGACTCCGGAGGTCAGTGGCAACCACTTTCCTCATGTGGCAGACAATTGCTTCACAGGATGAGAGTCGCCGTTGCCTGTAAATTCACGACATGCAACAACAGCTTTACAACCCTTATAAAGGCTTTGCAGCAAACTGCTGTCAAATCTTTCCTGGAACAGTACCACAGTTTTCACTAATTTAACATTATTAACACTTCATATGTAATGACTTACTTTCATGCGCACAAATGTAATCTTATAAAATGCAAAGCATACTGAATGACTGAGTTAATACAGTGGACAACATTCTGAACATGGATGGATTCATGAAAAGGCCTAAAGGGCACAGAGCGAGGTGTCAGGGGGCCTGAGGGTCAAGAGACCCAAATTACCACAAAGAGACAAAATAACAACGAAGAGACACAAAACAAATACAAAGACTGCAAAGAGACACAAGATGGCCACAAAGAGACGCAAGATGACAAAAAAAAGGACACAAGACGACAACAAGGACAAACGAAAGAATTACAAAGACACACAAAGCGACCACAAAGACAAGCAAAACAATTACAAAGAGACGCTGACGAACACAA
Organism: Pholis gunnellus; assembly: GCF_910591455.1. NCBI lineage: Eukaryota > Metazoa > Chordata > Actinopteri > Perciformes > Pholidae > Pholis > Pholis gunnellus. Next base: position 17,039,858 of record NC_136543.1, read on the forward strand.
ATGACTACAAAGAGACTCAAGATAACAAGAAAGAGATGCAAATTGACTACAAACAACACTCTTTGTAGTGTCTTTATTATAATGTATTATTTGCAAAACTAGGTGGATTAGTTTGCAACAATTACCAGCCATTACAAGAGCTAAGCTTTTACAGCATCGATAGCGCATCATAATCCTTCATTAAAGTGAATTAATAACTCAGTTTAATATATTGAACTGTACTGATTCTGCTGAAGGTTTATTTCCATCAAAATGTTAAAGTAAACACAGTATTACTGGAGAAACATTGTGTCATTTAAAATATACAATACAAACAGACTGATAGAAGTGTTGGGGCCCTTGTTACTTAGTTACACTATTCACCTCACTAGTATGCCCATAGCTTCCTGATAATGCATGTTGAAGGCCATGAGATGTGGCTGAAAGTACTAGAAGAAATCAAGTTAGTGAATCTTGAACACAAAAGGAACATTCAAGCTTGATCGATGTGTTGTTTTTCTGAGGAGGACAATCTGGCCATGTTCAGAGTGGAAAAAAAGGGAAATAGAATTTAAACAATGAAATAACTCCAGAGATAATAGTCTTGACCTGACGTTTTCTACTACATTTAAAGCAAAGACGTCCAATAACACAGAACAAAAATAGATGTAATGGAGGTCAGACACAAACTAAGGATGGAGTTCAGAGTGATTTCATTGCTTATTGTCTGGCAGCCTCGATTCAGTGGACACAGTCAAAAGGGCCTTTGAACACCGTCATGGCCACATTGAAAATATGCTTCTTAGATTCTCTGAATGGCTTCAGGCTCTGCCTGCGCTGCCTCCACCTGACTGCATTTTGTCTGAGAATATTGTGTTTTGGCATGATTATTATCAATTCATTGCCTCGGTTGCCGTCTGCCTTCCTGCACTGTCGACAATAATATATTAAGCAGAGCTCAGAGGAAAGACACCCTGTCGGCCTTACAAAGGGACAATATGGACCATCTGGAAATATTTATATGTTGATGATGTAATGAAGCGCACAAGTTCTTCTCACACAAATCATTACCTCCCGGCCAGATTACTCAGCTCTGACAATGATCCCTTCATAAGGGTTTGCTAAATTTAGCACGGAAACCCAGAAAACGATGTCCTCATTTGTACGAATAACACAATGCACAAGCAGTTTGATAAAAGAAAAGGGACAAAAAACTGTGCTTTTCATCTGCTGCTGTTAATTGGGCTGACAAATGTATTCCGCCCGTGATGTCTGTCTGTTGTTTGGTGCCGGGCAGGTAGTTTGTAGTCAGTTTGTAAAGTTTTTTTTTTGCTCCCTGGTGCTGCTGCTGAAAACAATGCTGTTGAGAGCTGCGAAACAACGAGCTGAAAGAGGCCAAAACGCTCCGTAGAGCTGAGGGGAACTGCAGGGTCGGGGGGAAAAATAATCTGTGGGTTCATCTCTATTGCAACTTCTTTCACAGAGACCCTTTTACAGTTTGTAAACAAAGATGACGTACGTAAGTGTGCGCACGCAGTTTTGCAAATAGCTTGTCCAGCTATGCAAGGACATTAACCACTAAAGACAGGGAATGCAACCTGCAGACCTGTGTGCTATTAGTGAGTAAGATACATTAGCAAGGGGCCCCCGTACTTAGTGGCCAGATATATACACATATTTGGTGGAGAAACCTGGAGTGTGATGTTACACCAGCAAGAATTTAAGAGCATACAAGTTTAATTTGACGCATCTAATTTAACCCCCTGTCACATCAACCTGGTTGTATAAATACATAGAAATCCAATGCCAGTCCAATTTTGTTTAGCATCCATTAGAATATTACATTAAATACTGTGTGATTACAATATTCAGTTTGGGTAATTTGAACAATAGTGACAGCGCTAATTGAACATTAAGGGACATATACGACACCTAACGTCTATCAAAAAAAGCAATTCTCTCACACACATATTTCTCCTCCAGTTGGTGTCAGCATTATGTAAAATCGAGGTGATGCATTCAAACATCTGTGTCAAGTCTGAGAAGTTGAGGCCACAACAACTCCCACAATGCTTCTGCTTTTACCTCTGCCGCTACTGTAGTTGTTTTTAACACCACAAACATGCGTTCTCCTGCATATGAGGTCACAGCTCTCGTTCTTCATGCCCGTACAGTATGTGGGTTGACCCGGAGGAGCCTGCGCCTGTGAAGACAATCTGTTTTTAGTCACTTTCGCACCTCATGACTGTCGACGCTCACTTGTTTCTCTCACTCCTTTAACATTCATTTCCTCCACTCCTACGGTGCTGCAGGTGAACTGGGAGGTGCGAAACCTCATTAAGTTACAAAAATGAATAATTAAAAAAACAGAAAGCATTGGCTGTTAAATTAACACGCTGCACTTTGCAAAAAGAAAAACATGTCATTTTGTGTAAACGCACAATGGCGGGTAGCTGGAGGAGCCAAGTTATTTCCACTGTTTCTGTGACTGCATTGTAATAATGAGGGAACGTTCACAGGATGTGGAGCCGCGGCTATCAGCCAATCTGGGAATGATTCACCTCCTGATCCTTGAGGAATGAACTTGCATGTGTTTGTGCACAGATGAGTCAGGCGAAGACACACAAACTTGCTCTTTTTATGTTTCCACAATAATCAAAGTGATCTTAATACACACACGCAACACAGCTTTGGCAATGCAGCATTGCAATCGGATCAAACATGTTTTAGTTTTACATATCTAACACAGCTAATGAAGGCACATAAGTGGTGACGGAAAGCATTGGAAAATGTGCAGCAAAGTTTTAGAGTATGGATCTTTGAAGCCCTCTAAAGATGTGTTTTCCTATCGGTGAGTCTCCGGTTGATTCATGGACCGAGTTATTAAAGCTGACTTCCGCTAAAGGCCTCTTTGTTTAGGTTGTGCTTTGTGGAAAAGCGGATACCTCATTCTATCATCCTGTAAGTTGGTTTACTTGCTACCATCTCGCAAAATCTCTGTATTGCAGCCTCCTCTCGCGTAGGATTGAGTAGGTGGTTTCAAAGAAATCCCACCTTTCCAGCAGAACCAACTGGGCTCTGGATGTTTTTCTTTAGCTTTGAGAGTGAAAGGAGTCATGGAAAAAATGGCAGTTTCTCTCAAATGCATAAAAAATGTATAAAAACAAGCAGGACTTTGTGAAGGACACGGCTTAGACAGTTGTTCTGACAGTTACCATCTGGCCAATAGAGTGCTGCAGGGGTGACGTCTTTTTGTGTGACAACCCCTGGAAGTTAACAACATACCTGGTTCCCTCGACAAAAAAAGCCAATTTCCATTAGATTTTGGATAGTTGCAGAACATCAGCTCTTTGGCAAACACAAGTTTATGATACTTTATGATACACCTTTTGTTCAGCAAGCTTATCTTCATAAATGAAGAACATTTCTATGCGAATGCAATCGGCAGAAGTAAAAAGCTCGGCTTTACTTGAAGCCTGACTCGATAGATTTGTGATCATGTGATCCCGTTTCCTTTTTTTAGGCCAATCCTGGAAATCTGCAATATTCGAGCCAACAGGAAGATCAGGGTCCAAGACTTCTGGGTCCATCACATGTTGCCATCGGTCCCAAAGAGAATTCTTTTTTTTTTTACATGAATTAACTTTCCAGTACGAACACTTCAATAGCCCTAATTTGCACTAATAGCTAAATCCAGAGTTATTTTCCTTCCTCCGTTCACGTGACTGAGCCCAAGAATAAGACTGGATTGAGGGCTGGGAGTCGGGGTTAAAGGAAACACAAGTGCACATTCTCTATGGACCCATAGATGTGAAAGATCGACCGAAGATCTGAGTATTTTCATCTGAATTTTATACTCGGAAGTCAAACTTTATTTTGCTTCATGCACCACTGAGCATCTTTCTTAAGAATGAGCCTCCAACGCTGTGTCTAGTTCTCTTTATACATCTAAGTTTACCATCTCTAACTGGCTAATCACAAGCTTCACTGTGTTACACTGCAACACTGCGTAACTTAGACTAAATTATGCATACTTTAGTCTGTACCTGTGAGTGCAAATAGAAGAACACAGATAACCAGGCAGCTGCAGAGGGCCGACCTCCACCGATGCTGTTTCCATTAGTTAAAAAAAATAATAATGCGAGTATCGGCCCTGTGATTCGGATCCGCTCCAAAAATGTAATGGGCTCTTCCTCGGCGCATGCCACATCCTTCCACCATGAAAATTGGGCCAGTCGTTTTTTTTCCCTGTAATCCTGCAGAGGTAATTACTTGTGCTTGCTTTGTGTGTGTAACTTGGGAGGCTTGTTAGCCGAGAGCTTTCATGGTTACCCAATCAGCAGAGTGTGACAGTCAGTTTGTTTCAGTCCAAATCTGTATGTTGTACGAGACTGTTTATGCTCCGGTAAGTCTTCTTTTAACTTTAATGAGACAAATATGGGGTCTTCTCACATTTAGTATTATTATTGCACACAATCAAATGTCAATATAAGCAGGAATGTGGTATATTGATGTTATATGGTCAGCTACCAATAAAGGCTTTGGCTCATGATGCTCCTTTAGAACGGCCACTATTTCATCAAATTTCTCATCTTTTGGCTTTTCCGAGCTGCACCAGATTTCTCAAAAGCCCATAAGTAGCCGCACCCATTACGCTGAGAAGCGTGGCTACTTGCTTATCTTCGGCTATCTCGAAGAACTCTTCCATCTGTTCTATTGTGGTCAATATACCGCAGTATTATATCACTTATTATTATAGCACACAATGACATGTCAATATATGCACTCATATCTCAATATTTATGATAAAAATGGAGTGTAGCGAAGGTCGGTTAAGTCACACTACCTCGCTCTCCCACCTGTGCTCTGCTGCTATGTTCGACATTTCCCTCTAGCTAAAGCTGCTTCTCATTTTTCCTTCCTTTCATCCTCCTTTCTTCTACTGTCCACCTCGACTCCCTCCTAATCGTTCAATCAGTAAGCAGAGCACATACTCCTTTCCAACCAATTACTGTAACCATGTTCTCTGCATGTGTCTGTGCGTCGTGCTGCCTGTCGCCCATTTGGTTGATTCTTTCTTCCAATAATTGCGACATCACGCCTTGAAATGCCAATAAATCTTTCAAATCATGTTTAATTCAAAATACAAGCCTTCCTAACATGGCTCTAATTGTGACCCACCATTAGTCATGTTTCTTATCTTATTACGATAACGTAATTTGGAACATGCACTATACACGAGCGCAGGCAGAGTGCTCTCACTCAAGCGTTGCTCACATTGCTGTGGGGACCAACACCATGTGGCAACAGATGGGGCAACTGAGCTCCGGTTATCACATATGAACAAAGAGGAGAAAAGACTGTTCACACGCACACACAATCACCACACGCAGGCCTCGCGTCTGTTCTCCTCAGTGTTCATATGTGATTTTTTAGCTCTTTGTGGAGGCTGATAAACGGAGAAGCCGCTCAGTAGCTCTTGTTTACTTATCTCGACGGTGGTGTCTTGTGAAAGAGCTATAATTCCAGCCTCGGGGCTGGACATTTTCACTTTTCAGTAATTGGACTTCCTACACTGAAGCAAATCAGCCTGGAGATAAAAGTGAGGAGGAAGAAAAGACTATAAATCTACCTCAAATAATGGATGTGTTCAATTATTTCTAAAAAGAAGTCTGGATTAGTACTGTAGTTATTCAAGGAAAGCCCTTTGTGTTGTTGTTTTTTGTGTATCTATACTTTTCTATGGCGTTTTTATTTTTTTGGGGTGAACTCAATCTCCAAGTCAATGGGAAAAGGTTGCGACTGTAACAGCAGCACGTTGCTGATGGCTTTGTGTTGTGGTGGATGGGAGATGAAACAGAAACGCACTTTCGGATTGGAAATAAATGATGACAATGGGGCTTTTATGTCAAAGACGCAGGGGCATCAAAGAGAGAGCGATGCCAGCGGAGTGCGGAGCCAGATTGAAACCGCGGTGACAAATGTGTTCACACCATACCGTCTTTGATTCACACATGCAGGAAACGGGCTGTGGAATGTGGCAATAGACACATTTTTGCTTCAACTTATCATTACGAGGTAAATGCACAATGGAACGGCTGTAGAATAATGATCAGCCTTTAGATTGGTTCCCTATTGCCTCACTTTCACTATGCAAATCTGCCTGTCGCCAGGTCACATGTCTCCTGGCATTGTGAAGGCTGTGTTTCGTACTGGTGTCTCTCTGCTTTTGTCGTAGCACCGAGTTTGTAGTTCAAATCGGGATTCTTAAGGTTATTTCTTATGCTAGTAGCCAGAAAACAAACCAGGAGCTACAAGGCAGCCGGGGTCATTTCTGGAATAAAATTAAGAAACATCCATATTTGACAAGGACATGATCCCTAACTGGCTTTCCATACAACTAAAAGACATTTCTCATTGCAGTGAGGCATACTTGTCGAACACAGGAGTTAGCAATAGCGTTAATGATGGCTGCTTTCCACTTAGGTGTGCTCATTCTGGAGCACAGGTATAACCTAAAATGTAACAGAGCATTGGTTCATGTTATTAGTTTCACTTGTTATTTCCCTGGTTAAAGCTCGGTGATGCTAAATTGTTAGCAGAGGGCACGAAAACAAATTATTTATTGAATATGTATATGATTTCCTGTAGTCTGTTTGCATCATTTAACAGTGATGTTTAACCCTGAAACACGTTATTGCACAGTAATGCACTCACTGCAGTACGGTACATTACCTGAACTGAATTATACTTTGACAAGAATCCCAAAACCTTTAGCTTACAGTGCTCCACTGATGCAATTTATTTTTAAGCTATTTTTAAAAAAATGTTATGATGATTTCCCCATCATCTCTGCTCTCCATTGATTGGTGAATTAGATTTTTGTGTCCATCAAATTAACCCGAGAAATGAAATGAATAATCTGAAAGATCCACAATAAAGGCCCTCAATCCACAGCCTTTTCTTTGGCATAATAACACGACCCTGCCTGCAAAGAAATGACTGGAATATGAAGTCCTCCCGCCTTTCTCTTGAGGTTATGTATATTTAAATTTTCTTTTTAAAGTGAGAGGACCGTTGGGCTGCTGCAGGCCTCCAGCTTCCCTTGGTCTGCTTCTGAAGGAAGAGCCCACGTTCTTCTCCCTCCTAATGAGCTGCTGCTCGAGATGACAGGCAGCTCCATTCATTATCTCTCTTACACACGCCGACTACACTGCGTGGCCAGGTCGCTCATGTATGATACGCGCCCCCCCCCCCCCCCCCCCCAGGACAGTAAATAGATACAGTGGATAAAATGAGCACTGAGCAAACCCACGCTGATTTGGCAAAAAGGAACAATTGTTTGTCGCTGGTCGGAGACAAACTGCGTTGATGATGAGGAAAGTTGCTGTTTGTTTTCTGCCACTGATAAATAATTCACCGGAGGGGAAATAAATAGAGCATTTTGCACAAGTTGAGTCATTTGACAACGCATCATCACGGCAGACAGGTACATGGTACCCTTCCATCTCAGCCGATGAGATCCTAAACGTGCGAGAAAACAAATTACCTCCCTGCTGATGAAATTAGAATTGTGCATGTGACGCTGAATAATAATTACATCCCTTTAGTTTGAAATTAGATTCATGGAAAGGACTATTTGGATCCCAGATGGCTTTGTTGTGTGTGTGCATTCATTTTGATCCCAGTGCCGGTATTAAATCTCGTGCTGCTCCATCATGGCGGTCGTTCCATTCACTAAACATTTCCATTCACTGGGATTCCTCAGCGCCTGGGCGTCTCAGCAAAACAATCAAGCATGAGGTCAGAGTTTTCTTGTATAACTACATCATTATTCACAAAACGTGCGAGGCTCAGGCTTACTGTTACTATGCTACACTGACACCTTGTGTGTGCGTTATGCCATAACTTGAGGACCAAGCAGCAGCGAGGATCTCTGTAATGACATACCAGCACATAGTATGTGCTGGTATGTCATTACAGAGATCCTATATTATACACAGTACATTTACTCAAGTACTTAAGCCAGGTTTTGAGGTACTTGCACTTTACTTGAGTGCCTCGATTGAATTGTACTTTATACCTTTACTTCACTACATTTATCTGGAGCTATACTTTGAAGATCAAGATTTTACGTACAAAATATACGATCGCCTGATGAAATTCAATGCAAACATATGTGTTAGATTAATTCCCCAACAGTATATAAAGTAGTTGAGGAGAAATGACTAATAATGTGTCTTACATGATACACTTAGCAGCCACTTCGTTAGTTGTAACTGTGAAATCAAATGCAATGTAACGCAATAGCCATACAGTCTATGGTGTGTGTATACACAAACATTTTCAAATTAGATTACAATAAAACAATAAAAAGGCAAAACAATAGAACAAAGTATAGATATGTAGCACTAAAAGAAGAGACATGTACACACACTAAACATATGACCACAATATTCTAGTCATTGGTGCCACAGACTATTTGTCAAACACATATTTTCATAAAATAACTCTATTCACAGAGAAACACTGTGTTTTTATTTTACAGGAACACATGCCATGTTTTTCTGTTGTAACAAAGTCTATTTGTAGACGATAACAAGCTCCATTTACAAAACGAAGGCAAATCTTTCCTTTCACTATTACTATGAAACCATGAAGAATATTTATCAAGCAGTGTAATTATATCAATCACAGTCTTTTGAGAGTCTTCAACAGCTCCAGCATCCGCAAGAGCAACACAACATCCTCATCAGTTGTGCATATAATGACACTGAGCAGACACAGAGACCCAGATGGCGCATGTAAAGCCTTGTGTACATCAGCTGCCAGCTTCACATAATGGATGTGACACGCTCATTCCCCCTCTTTGCCACACTCCATTTCATTTGATTTCACAGCCAGAGGTTGTTGTCGTGTACGTATGTGCAGCTCGGTGAAGCAGCTCTGAGCATTGATTTTTTTTTTTTTTGGTTTGTTTTGCTGCTGCCTTGCGATGGTTCATGTCTGCTGTGCTCTTTGACAGAAACAAAAAAACACCCAGATTCCCGTGCAGTGCAGCAGCTCTGTAGATCCACTGTACAGTATCTCTCCATCCGTCCTTGTTGCTTTCTCTCGTTCTGACCGTCGGACGGTCGAACACTTTCGGCCCAGAGTGAAATATCTCGTCAAGATGGATTTCCATTCACACTCTCACTCACTCACTAACGGTCATTGTAGATTTACTGAATGAAGCACTGTGCTTATCTGAGTTACTCTTTTATTTTATAATATATACTCATAATTATATACTGCATTTTATATTTCTAATGTATGTTTTTGAGATGCCTTGTTACAATCATTCCTCTATGCAGCTTCCTTCCATTTCAGATTTTCTCACCAGAATTGGAAGGTTTTGTAATTTTCCCAAAAACCAGCAATGGAATAAGTTCAATAACTTCACACAGCTGTTGGACAATTCATCAAGTCTTGTTTCTCTCCACTTCCAGAACAGATAATCAGCTTTCCAACTGTCTGCCATCACTTCTCTTAAATCCAAAAACTATTTAAATGTAAATAAAAAACGATGGGCTTCTTTTTGATCTGTATGATTAGAATGCTCCAGGTTAGTTCCAAAATTAATTGTAAATTGTATTTAATGTAAATGTCCACTAGATGGCACTGCTGTCTTATTTCCCAAGAGACAGAGAGAGTATCATCAGAGACACGCGTAAACATTTGGAAGTCTTTATTCCTCCCATACTGGTCATATCTACTTGGTTGTTTTCCTAGTTCATATTATTAGATGGTATTAGACTGCAACTAACTGTAGCACGAGGACGTAATTGTCTGTAACTTTTGGTTCTCTCGAGGCATCACAGTCGAGATTCTCCAAGAGCAGTTTACGCATTTTGCTTTGACGTTCTTGCGTAAATCACATGCCATTACGTCCAATAATGTGCGTATCCCACGATCCCACTAGGTACAACCAGAGCCATATAAAGAGAGAGTCGCGTCAACTGAAGCGCACAATGCTTAATTGTCACGTGATTCACGTAGACGAGTCAGATAGTTTCAGGGAAGTATTTGGCGGGAGATTTGCATAAAACAGAGGGACAGAATTGTTATGTTTGCTAATAAGTAGTAAATAAATGAATCGATTTAGAATATTCCTATGGAGCAACGAGATACGTATCTAGATACATACATTTTGTGTTTTTTTTAAAGTAAAATTTGTTTGTTCCTTTGATAGACTGGTAATATGTAACACTTTAGTTTAAGTGTAGTATATACATATTTAGAAGTTTTAAGCCAATACAGAAGTGCCTTAAACTTGCATTATTTTCTAATAGCATATTATTCAGTATGATTATGATAATACTAAGAATATTTAGTTTGATTCCTTATATAATATGGCAGTATAATATGCATTTAGCATGATTCCTTATTGCTGTCTTATTTGAGATACACCTTGTGTTTTTCACCAAGGTTTGATTATTTTTCACCGTTAACTTTATTATAATGCATCGTACTCTGATATGCTTATTCCATCACCTACATCCACACCTCTATATTCACAAGCCCAATCTTATATATCTTATATATATTACTTTTCATCTTTTTTATTTGTTGCTGCCGTAAATGGGCTTCCGTAGCGTCATGAGCCGCCATTGCTGTAAAAAAGAAGCGTTCCATCGGAGTGGACAGAGATGACGCGACTCTCTTTAAACGGCTCTGGGTTCGACTACTACTGCTGCTGCTTCAGCGCTAGTTACAGAGTTGAGTGCTGAGTTTGAGAGAGAGAGGCAATATGTCAGGCAGAGAAGCATTGGTTGGTGAAGGAGACGGCGGAATAATGGGTAAGTTTCCTCCGTTTATTAAAAAACATTTCCCTCTTTTAGTGTGTAAAGTTGACCCAAGTCTATATTTCCGTAGTTGTAACGTTGTTTTTTTCGACGTATACCGACTTAAAAAGTGTCTCTTAACGAGTGCGAACAATGATTTTTTTTTTTTTTGGGACAACGTTCAGCCGTTAGCGTTAAAAGTAAACATTCCAGCAGAGTAATACCTCCAGATTTATGAATGGGGTTTGGTTGAGAGCTCGATGAATACCGTTTAGTTTTGAACGTCGACATGTTAACGATAGTCGGTTAATACGTCAGCATGGCATTTCCTGTGTCTGTCATTATCGTCAGTAGCTGCACAAAGAAAGAAAGCTCATTACAGGAGGGAGAGGTGTAAACTCTCTGCTGCTGCTGCTGCTGCAATGAAACCAACCGCAAACATGATACGACTGTTAACGTTGTTTACCAGAAATACTACTGGAGAACTAGCTGAGAGGATGAGGTCAAGGGGTAAATGAGCTACTTAGATACATTAGATACTTAAAAACATAGATACAAAGATACATTAGACACGTAACTAGATACATTAGATGCATAGATACTTCGATGCATTAGATACTTAAATACTTAGATACATTAGATACTTAAATACTTAGATACATTAATACTTAGATACAGTGATACATTAATACTTAGATACAGTGATACATTAATACTTAGATACTTAGATACATTAAGATACCTTTAGATACTTAGATGCATTAAGATATATTAAGATACATTAGATACTTAAATACATTAGATACATATATTCATTAGATACATAGATATATAAATACATAGATACTATGTAGATAACCCTACATGTTATCCTCTCAGGTGGTAAAACAGGTCCGTCTGAAAGCAGAAAACTTGTCAGCTAAGTCACAAAGTGATGTCCGGTACATTTCTGGATCATAAGTAATACCGTCATTTATTTAATGTGTGTTCAAAGTAAAGCCCACTGCAGTCTGACTCATGATATTCTAATCTAATTGGATGTAACCTACATCCATAACAAAGCCACACAACCGTACACTTCACCTTGTTGACATTCACAAAACAAGAGCAAGTACAAGCAGGGATTAAACATTTCAGGCTATCATGGAGGGAATACAATCGGCGGTGTCTTGCGGTCGGAGCCAAGTGGCACATTGTCTGTGCTGTTTGCATATAGAGGCAATGACATAGCACAGATGGGCAGGTCAGGCATTCAGCCAGAGAGAAAGAAGAGTGTCAGATGGCGTGGCAGGCAAATACCAAGAGGGACGTCTGTGATGACAGAGCTGTGTGTGAGTTTGTTCTGGTGTTGGTGTAATGTAGTTCAGCCTGATTGTTCCTAAGGGCATCAATGGAGGAGATGCTCTATATGCAGTGAGAGGCTTGCACGTGGCCTATTTCAGGTTTGTGCGTCTGCGATCACACCACAGGTCTAATTTAAATCGGCCTTTATCTTTACAGCGATGTTTAAAAGAAAAGACGAAGTGTAACGTCTGTTTTGGACGCTTGTGGTCCAGCTTTGACTAAATGTAGTTATCTTTCTACGAATATAGATGAGCTCTTCAGTTTGCTCTCTTGCAGTGAATTTATTCTTGACTTTTTCAATGCTGTGTGTATTGAAATAGGTTGCAAGTTGTATTTAGAAGTCATGCCTTCACATATGAGTTTAAGCCAAAGACTCGTGGTTGAAATTAGATTTTTGAAATCCCCAAAATGAGATCTATTTAGTGTTGTGTTGTAGAGATTCTCATATGAATAATTTCATCAATTTATTATGTGACTCTTCACCAAAGTACTGCTATTTCCACTCTTCTTTCATCGCCATGAATCCATTCTCCAGTGACATGTGGCTCTTGTTCTACCCGGCAGATACTTGTTCCATTAAATACACATTTTGATTAATACCCCACGACATACAGCGAGCTTTTGTCCAAGGCTACACCTGCTATTCTTGCTCACACAGAGCTGCTAATTAGCCACAACGAGTCCTACTAGTTCCTACTACCAGACAAGTAACATTCATCGCAACAGCTGCCTATGAGAGATTATCTTCTGGTATAACATTGCAGCATAAGCAGTTCAACACTGTACCTGGTGATGAAAATGTAACAAGTGTTTTTCATCTTAAACTTGCCTTGTACGTTTTTATTGGGATATTCTGTTAACTCTCCATCTCTGAAACTCAATTGAGAGGCGAAAAATCTAATTTGGGTCTTTTTTTTCCGAGGCAATGTGAACGGAGCCCGGTAGTATCAACAGAGAAGTTCATAAGAATAATAGTGTGGGATGATGTCTGAGGTCGTGGGAAGCGGTTTGTCAGAAAGCGTCCGTATCCTCTTGAGCTGGTTGGACCTCCTCTAGTAACCCGTAGCTTCCTGGAGACTCGCTTGCGTTGTTTCCGGTAGTTTTAGAACAGCAAAATGCACCGTGCATGTCTCTTTTCAGTTGCTGGTGCGGTGTTTTCCTGCACCGACTTCATTCGTCGGTGACACTGGCTTGGAGCTTTAGCTGCAGACACAGACGTCGGAGAGAGTGGAACTTGTTCCACATTTGACAATGTAATCTGAACAACTGCAGAGAAGCAGAGAAGCTAGACTAGAACCGTTCTTTTTTTGTGGATAGTACCGGGCACCTACTATATGAGCACTGCTGAGCATGTGCTTGTGGTATTTCTAGCCCTGTATGTGAGAGTACACAGTGCTGCCCAGACGCATCATCTTCAATGCAAAAAAGCCAGGAATTGTGACTTGCGTGTCTTGTCACTATTTGTGTAGTGTCTTTGTTTAAGCGCAACCCTTCACATGAGAGATGAGGTCACATCGTTTCAGACTGAATGTTTGACCGCTCTGCTGTTCGTCAACTGTCTCCAGCACAGGAAGCAACGGGGAGAGCGGTCCGCACTGTAGGCCAGTAGTAGTCTGTCAGGTGTGTGTGTGTGTGTGTGTGAGTGTAGTTGCAATGAGACCAGTGCGACGAATGGAGGATGCTTCATCTTAAGCGCTCACATTAACCGTTGACTGCTCCTATAAACACACAGGAAGTGACAGCTCGTTGATGCTGTACAGTTGCTCTACTGTAGGTCTGTAGTGATGTGATGTGCTAACAGTTTAAACGATGTTCGCTCACTGAAGCCTTTAAATCACACTCTGGTCATACACCGGCTTTTTCAGGGTTTTTTAGGCTGTAGGGGGGGAACCCACAGTATCACTCTGTGAAAAGACTTTGGACTGAAAACAACTGGCTGAAGACTTTTTTTGGCTTGTGAGCCATTAAATCTAAAAGAAATATCTAGCTGTGATCTGTTATTATACCAATGAATGATTGTCCCCTCTCACATTTTCATATTTTTAAAGCGCCTCTAAGGGGTAAAACTATCCAGTACTCAACAAAAAAGGTTTATTAGATTAAGAATTAAATAAAAAATACAGCAAAGTTACATAAAATAAGTTGTTAAAATGACTGAGCCTCTACAGTTGCTGCTATAATATGTATTAAAAATACATTTGTGTTTTGCGTCTGCTGTCATTTGAGAAGCATATCCAAGTGTTTCCGTTGTTCCTGCAGTAACTCAATGAGACAGATTGACGTATCAAAGATCACTGCTGTGTACTTCTACTCATTTTATGTTGTCTGGTTCTTCTCTCTCCGGTTCCGGTTCCTGCCTCGTGGAACTTTCCTTTGACGGCTGCCTTCTTCCCTCATCGTGTTTGTCTTCTCACCAACCTGTCTGCCCGTCTCCAGCTGTAAGTTCTCAATCTGTGCTCACTTTGCCAGGATGATCTTGTGACCATTGGAGTAAATGATCAGCTATGTTTTTATTTTTTTTATTCCACAGCAACCGAAGAGCCTGGAGGGCTACGTGGGCTTTGCAAATCTCCCAAACCAAGTGTACAGAAAATCTGTGAAGAGAGGTTTCGAGTTCACGCTCATGGTTGTTGGTAAGTCGTCCTCTCGTACTCTTGTTGCACCTTTTTTTTTCGTCACAGCTGAAAGCGATAAAGATGGATTTATTTGAGGAGGATACGTTGCACGTAAAACAAGAGTCAAGGGAGACATATTTAAAACAAATGCCATTCAGCACTATGAGCAGCCCTATATCACTGCAGCATGTGTGTGTTTGGCTCGTGTTTTTTTGGGGGGGGGGGGGTTGTGTGCTGGGAGGACGTTTCCTGTCATTCCATTCATGCAGCCAAAGCCCGAGCAGCTGATTCAAAGGGAGACGAACCCGTAGAACCTTTCCTCCTCTCTCTATCGCTCTCTCTCTCTCTCTCTCTCTCTCTGCGGTGCGTTCATCCAGAGGTAACCTGAGCAGGAAGTCGCTCTTTGAATTCCTGCATGATGTCACATCCTGTCCCCTGGGTTTCATGGAGCCCCCCCCCCCCCCCCCCCCCCCCCCTGCTTGCTGTGCATTCTCAGGAAAGAGGCTGTTATTTGCAGCTTATAATTTAGAATAGCGGTGTAATTGGCGAAGTCAAGTGCTTGTCATGCTGGAGTGGATGAGGCGTCAGTGCGTGCTTTTCCTTATATTTATTGACTGGGGACCCACCGGTGATGGAGTTTATGAGATATGATGGAATTTCTAGACCTATAATTCAGAGAGAGACCGTTGTGAAGGAAGAGTATTTATGTTACAAACGGGCTCCTTGTTTTCACTTTATTTTGGTGCTTCCTTTATTAGACATTACAGCATTTAATACATGAATGGGGTGGAAACCCGGCTGACCACACCCTCAGGAAAGTATGAATGCAACAGGAATTAATTAGTTTTTTTAAATGTCTATTATGGGCGTGTACCACTTACACAACTAGTACACACCCAGTGACCAGCCCTCGCATAACAAACTACAAGGTAACGGGTCTGACAACGGGAATCTGTAATACTTCATGTTTTAAAGTCTTCTTTGCAAGTTTTTAAATGGCCATCCTCTCATTTAATCCTAGCATCGTTTGTATTTTTAGATCCTCCATTGTTAAGAATAGAATAGAGTTTTGTTCCGTGTGACTCGTGAAAGTGGGCCAGAGCCATTTGCCGGGGAAAAGTCAATATTTGGCAGTGATTTTTGCACGTTTGCAGGAGCTGACCGTGATGTTATTCGCTATAGCCGGAGCTCGTGGTGTTTGGTCCTGGGTGACAGAGAGTTAAATGAGCTCTGTTGTCTCCTCTTTTTTTTTTTGGAAGGAATGCCGTCGCATAAACAAGAAGAGGGGGCTTTCAGCAGAAGGAGACGGAATCCGACACGGCCAGAAGGAAATTAATATATGTGCAGCACTTTTTGTCGCGCTCTAGACTTGTTAAACTTTTACGGTTTATGAACGGGAAAGTCCCGTTCATAAACACAGAGCGGTGGAGAGAAGATGACTGCTTTCATGGGATAATGTCGAGCAGACAGAATTTCCCTTTCACAGACCAAACGGAGCACTTTTCATTTTACCTGCTCATTAATTTTGCCCGGTGTCTTGGAAGCCCTATCGAATGAATTAACCTCACTCTCACTAGTCAAACGTATCCTGCTCTCTCCCCCCCCCCCCCCTTGCACCAGCCTCTTGTATGCAGTGCCGTTTGAATAAACCCCCTCGGTTTACACAGCTGCTGGAGATTTCCTTTAAAGGAAGTGTGCTGGCTGCTGAGCGGGCCTCGGCTTGGCGGGCTGGCTCAGTGAGCGTGGTCTTCCTCTGGCGCTGCAGTCGGGATGCCTGGCTGTTGCGACAGCGAGTGGCTGTCTTTATTTATCTCCATGCAATATGCTGGTGTGGCGGATTTTAATGAAAGCATGTAATGGCAAGAAAACCGTCATCCCCGTCATCATTGCACGCTGCAAAAGAAAGCAGTATACCCTGGGCATATACAAAAAGATCGATCAGTTAACCTTCACTACATTAGCTATTTTATTTTTCCTTTGTTGTGGCCTTATGCCATCTGCAGAAAATGAATATACATTCATATTCTCATCAAATAAATGTCCAAAAACCTAATAGAGTGCTGCAGGGAAGACGTATTTTTGTAGGCCAACCCGGATGTTGGCGTCTCACTGGATCACTCGACAAGAAGCCAATGGGATCTTTCTATTGGATCTTTGACAAACACTAGTTTACGACACGTACAAGATGATCTTCACAAAATGAACACCACTGTGAGGTTTTTGAAGCGTGAACGCAATCGTCAAAAGTAAAAAGCTAATGTTAGGCTACAAACAAACTAGACCACGGTCACTTCAGCGCGAGTACAAACATCCAGGCTGTGAAGGCGGACTAGTCAGCGTGATGACCTTTCGTAGTCCGATACATTTTTGATATCTTGTGACGGATTCATGACCCCCCGTCTCATCAAAACAAGCAGCCACAGACGCTGACCAACCATGATCAGCATCTCCACTAAACCCACCACCATAACTCTTGAGTCTGATGAGTCTGGTTCTCTTTGTAACCGGAGCTCCTCCTCTTCCCTCTCCGCACGCTGGGCCCAGACTTGAACCCGCGGATCTCACCGCGTCTCCTCGGCCCTGCTGTTCTTGTCAGCTCGTAGCTTCTCTAATTCAAGCTGACATTTTTATCGCATGTATTTCACCCACAGTTTGCACAAAACCACAGTCTCTCTCTCCCTCCTGGTACCCATCAGCCTTCAGCGCATTAACATTCCTTTTCTGCCTCAAAGAAATGTTTACGGCGATTCCCGCATGTGTCATCGCCGGACCAGCTGAAACATTTCTGTTGAGATCGCAAGATAAATGTGTCTCTACCCTCTTAGGAAAATATTTGCCACTCTTGAGAGTGTGTGTCTCGTGAAGGATCCTTTTGTTCTGACTTCTTTCTTCATCTCGCCGTCCTCCTCCATCTTCATGAAGCGTTGACTTGTTGGCAGCGGTGGCCCGTGTTGTTCCCCGGCCACTTTTAAAGGTCAGGAGCAGCTCTTTGGCTGCAGCGCGTACGACCGCCTCCTCTTTGCACACTGAAGCTTTTGTTCAGCAGCTCCTTGTTGCCCTCCGCTCACCCCAATCCCAGCAGCCACACTGCTGATGGTATTGGATTACAGTCTGTCAGTTCCCTCCAGGCTCTTGCGGACATTTTGTGATTAGAACCAAAAAATTGTTTGAAGTTGACTGAAGTTGAATTGTTTTAAGTTGACAAGAAATGTCTTGTTTAGTACGACCATCAGTCTTCAACCCCCAGGTATTTGATTTACAGTGATGGGAAAAGCAGCAAATAATCACATTTGACATATTATCTTCAGAAAGGACTCAAGTGTTCGATAGATTATCAAATATTAGTCCAGATTTATGTCTCTTGTCGATCGATTATTCAAGTCTTTGCTCTTGCGTGGACCGATTATTTGCTCTAAAGTTAGCATGCTTGCTAACTGTTGTAGGCTACTACTTATAGTAGCTACCTAGCGCTAGCATCACTTCCAAAGCCAAGAGTCTATGATTACTGAACCTCACTCTCGGAGTGCAGGGCTGGTTATCTTCTGAAAATCTAATACTGATGCCATACAATGCACGTTTAATACCAATACTAAAGGAATACTGTTTAGATCTCGTACTTTGAGAGGTACAAACATAGAATAAGCAACTGGCATTATGAATCTGGGCAGGCATTTGCACTAGCTGTTGTACTTTTAATGGCTGCTGCTGTAAAGCTGTGTTAAGCGTTCAGAGTCCTTGTCTTAGAAATGTTTCAAAGAGAGCTTTTGGGTGAAATGTTATTGTAGCTTATATGTTAAAGGTCTTTTAAGCTGCATCTCTTAATGATCAAAGTCTATATTAGCGTTAAAGATCGGACCTGCATGAGAAGATTAAGCCACCGTTAAACATTTTAAACTTTCTTTATGGAGTAATAAAGTGGAAGAAGACGTCTGTTTGCTTCTTTGAGTGGAAATGGAATCTGTGCTTTTGATTTCTGTTTCTCCTCCTTTGTTAGAGGGAACGTTCATGATGACTGTGGGGGTTTCAAATCGTCCTTCCCCTCTCCTCCCTTCCCATGATTCTCTGATTAGATTCCTGAAATGCAGACGGCAAAAGAATTTGGGAGGACAGAACTTCCACCCTGTCTGTCTCTTCCTTCGCCTCGTGTTAACGATTGCCTGTTTAAAAAAAAAAAGAGGGGGTTAAAGGGAGCCGTTTCCTGTCCTGAATGTGAAACATGTAAAGAATGTTTAACCATGAAAGAGGAATGGAGTCGATACACATCTGGAGATTGTGTCATGTTGTGCCTCCGTCTGGCATGAAAAAGTGGATTAAAAATATCTAAAAAAAAACCCAGTCTAGTGTGAAATGCATCTGTGGAGTTCACTCCCACCCACTCACTCTGGCTCTGTCTTTGTCTTTCAGGGGAATCTGGGCTGGGGAAGTCGACGCTGATCAACTCACTCTTTCTGACAGACCTGTACTCCACTGAATACCCGGGTCCTTCAAATAGAATTAAAAAGACTGTACAGGTAATCTTTAGTTTTAAGAGTTGGTCCACTTCTTTTGTTCTGTGTGGATTCATCTTGACTCAGCCACTGATGGAAACTCAATCCCACAAAGCACCAAATGTTTGTCTGATAACTGAAACACGATCGCTTCCCTTCACCCTGACACCAACTTTACCTCTTTCAGCGTCTCTCGCATAGTTTCTGAATGAGATCTTGTTTTGTGAGGTGATGTTTCAGCTGCTGCCACCCACGTGATCGTGTTAGTCAGTGAAACGGGTTTATCTGCTTCAACAAGCGGAGAGTGAGTGCAATGATTTGAATATAATGTCAAATTCTCTCTGCTGCTGTTGAATGAATGAAGTTGTGCTTCAGTCAGACTGCTGTGAGGTTTTACGCTTTGATCTGAAACGGTATAGAAAGCTGCTACATGCTATATGTGTGTACAGTCTGAGGGAGGGAGTTGCAGCGCGTGGGTTCGGGTTAAGGCTTAGAGTATAGCGTAGATGGCCAGTGGCTGTCCTTGATTGGACTCGAACGTCTCTAAACACAATATATTTACTTCTCTGTGCTCCACAAGGTTTGTAAACACTGACGTGAGCGCTTCATGTCAAAGGAGATGTGTTTTGTATAAAGAGTAGTAGTAATAAGCTGTAGCTTCAACCTTACACGCATTTCATTTTAAATAGTTTATATGTGGGTGGATTTAAAACCACAATCCTAAATATTTGTATGACATAGATGTATGTACTGGAAGATTGTTAAATAACAGTTCATGGACACATTCCTTGAAACGCAACAGACAACCTTCATGTGTGCAGCTTGACTCTCCAATGATTGATTGTTACTCCACACAGGGCCTGTAGTTGGATCCATGTGTGTTTATAGACCTCCTCTGAAAGATGTGTCACCATTGTGTGATACTCTTTTCTAATGTGTTGATAGAGTGTTTTAAAAGATTCATTCTGGACAAAGGTAGTGGTAGCAGTCTGTTTCAGGACATCTGATGAATATAAGTGCAATATGCACTCTTTTAGCTCTGTTTTGGTCTCCACCAACTAAAAGAAGATGACTCTTTAGCTGCTAAGTGCTCTGTTTCACTATTTGTGATGATGAGAGATTCTCTGTATTTTGAAGCCGACACGGCTCAGATGGAAAACAGTTGTGATTTTCTGTGCATCAATCAGGATTTAGCAATATTTAATAACAGTTGTGAGGTTGTTTGGTGATGTTGCCAATCCATTGTGGAGCTCGGCGTCGACTAATCCCAGGGTTGAAGGTTTGATTCCCCCGGCGGCTCCTCCTGTTGGCCAGACGTTTGGGTCTTGCGGCGCTGCGAGCAGCGTGGGAATGGCTGAATTGTAAAGTGTAAAAATCGCTGCATAAGTGCAGCCCATTAACTAATCAAGTCTGAGTGTTACACATTCCACCTAAGGATTTTCCACATTAAGCAACGAGTATTCAATGTTATGGAGGAATACTTGAGCTTTGGAACCATATTTCAGGAGTTTTAGTGAAGCTGTAAAGAGCAGTTTCACACCCTGTTGAAGCTTGAACACGCCCCCTCACAAATTCCTAAAACATTGAACACTTACACACAGCAGATCATTGCTTTAGTGTATAATAATAATCTACTTCAACATGCACGCCTTTATTAGCTTTTAACTTTTCCCGACCAGAAAGTACGAAATGTTACGGCTTTCATGAGCTCACGTCAGGTTGAATTAATGTCAAATCGAGCACCAGACACTGAAGCTGCAGGCGCGCCACCAGCAGTGACGCTGAATGTGCGAGGCATGTGGCTCATGCCCCCAATCCTCAATCGCAGCCGCACGGCTTTCCTTGAGCTTCCTTTTTGAAGAGTGAAAGTTGATACTGTTGGTGTGAAGGGGCTCCGGCAGGCTTCTCTCTCTCGCCTATCCTCTGAGTGTAGAGTGAGGGCTGGTGTACGGTAGATCCGCTGCATGGTGAGGATCTTTCCCTTCACCTGTTCCTTGTGATCTGCCGCTTTGCTCTAAATCTCATAATCCCTGGCAACACACGAAGGGGCTCTGTCTGCTCTCGCCCCGCTGCTGCTTCCAATTTGTTTACCTGCCTATTACACCACCTCCGTTCTTCTTCAAAGTTTAAACGAGATTTAGTTTAGCCGTGCGCTTCTGTCGGCTCCCAAACTGAATGCTTTGGGATTCGTCAAGGTTTCCAAAGGAAGTCAAGTTAAAATGTAAGCTTGTTGTTTATACTTGCAAGGACCAAGACGATAAATATGTAGAATGGCGCGCTCTTCTTTCTCTCTCTTTCTCTCTCTCTCTCTCTGGGAACCACAAAACTAATTACATTTCAAATAACTGTGGCCACTTTCTTTTCCAAGTCCTGCCAAAAGAATGCAATGAAACCCAGAGGGAGGGATGTGTGTGTGTGTGTAATGGAGTCCAATTCATTATTGAACAGGAAAAAAGAGAGAGCAAGAGGACCAGGCGGCCGGATGGAGTGAGTGTGAACTGTTGCAGGTGACAGACCCGGGCAGATTAATCTGTTGTTCCCGGTTAATAAGGCTCAATGAGGCTGGAGAGCGAACCAGGACAGGGACTTGGTGATTAGCCAGCAAACTGCATTATGTACCGAGCTCAGTCTTGTCCTGCCGATGCACAGACATGCCTCGTGTTTAGCTTTTTCTTTTTTTATAACAGAGAATTGCTCCTTCCTAGTGATTACAATAACAAGATAATCTGATGAAGTAAATGTTTCATATAAAGGACTCTTGTTACTTTCGGCAAACACTTCATCTAGATTAATAGTTTTTTTTCCCACGAATTGTAGTTTCAGCCTCACTATTACAGAAGTAGAGACACTGGAGCGTCATTAATATTAATATCGCCCACTCTTATTGTACTACAGTGGTGTGAATTTGTCTGCGATGAGGCTGTGACGTGATTCTGTGCCAGTTTGCTACGTTTGTTGTATTTTTATGCCCTTTGTAGTTAAATGTCACCTTTTCTTTCAGTCGCTCTATTCTTGTGTTTGGGCTGCAGTTGAAGTGTTGAAGTGCACCCAGACCCCATCATGTGTTGTGTGTGTTTTCCCCTCTACTGTCACAGTAAGTTAGATGTAAGTAAGCTTGCAGTCCTCTGATGTAGTCAATCACTGTAGTGACAGTATGCATGTCTTCCCATTGCTTACGGTCCTCGTGTGATGCGATGTAGCCCAGTGTTGTTGTTGTTGTTCCTTTTTACCCATGAGCTCACTGTCTGTGGGCAGCCTGTCTGGTTAACAGCCATGACTCATCCCGTTATGTCGTAGAGAGACACACTGCAGAAGTCTTCAGTGTTGTCCACTCAGCAGCCCTTCCCTTTTGACTTGTTGTACAGCACCACCGTAGACACAGTGGTGTTGGTTATTATGCACGTGTGACGACATTCTTTCACGACTTCGTGGTTTTTAAAAGTATTTGCAAATTCTTCCTGACAGAATCTTCTTTTCGTAATGAGCCACATAGACCCAGAACGATCCAGTGACTTGCAGTAGCTTTCATTTTCACCCTAGCTTGTAAACAAATGAATGTAAATGTAATGTTGAATGGCATTCAGAAGGTCTTTAAAAGTTAAATTGTCAGTCGAGTAGCGCTCGTCTGGTCAGCCTAGCCTCCCAGTAGCAGCTCCATAGGTCGGTTTAGAGACGGACTGACTGTGACCGATTCCAGTGCGTGACGGATGCCGGTGGGTGGGGGTCACGGGGGGTAAGGGTCTGCTGTAAAAGATGTGCAGCAACAGTCTGTGTGATAGATTGAGAAGGGAAAAACCGTGGGAACAGACCGGTTCTAAACTGACGGAGAAAGAAGAACCGGAGCAGTTGTGCTGTTTTTTTAAAGAGACTTGCTCTTTGACTTTCCTTGTTTGAGGAGTTTCGTTGTGAGAACCCAGCTTTGCTGTGTGACCGACATGTGGTGCAGCGACAGCCCAGTCATTGAGCGCACCACTGGCTTTCTGCGGTGCTACTTAAGTGGAAGGCAGCAGCTCCGTTAAAACCGAAATGTGGCAAGTATGCCACAACTCGACTACGCCGTCGCCTTACAGCCCTCGTAATTTGTGCCTCAAGTCGTCAGCTCGAGAGAAATTTATGTTCCGAGTTGGACTGAAATCAAAGGTAATGCTTTGGTGACGTAGGTATTTTAGGGAGCGTCGTAATGTCAATGTTTGTCGGCTCATTGCTGCTGCGTGGACTTGGCTTGACCTCAGCCACACTGGGTGTTTCTCATCAGTTCTGCGTCTGTGATACGAGACCTGGTCTGGTTCGGATCTGCTGATTTTAAATGAAGGTTTATCTGCTGATCACGAGTTCTGCCTTGACTGAACCCAGCCCTTCTGATGTGTTCAGAGGCAGCTTTGTTCACAGCTTCCCTCTGTCCAGTGCTCCTCTACAGGTTGTTCTGCAGAGCAGAGTTAGGTCTGGTCTCAGTAAATAAATAAATTATTGTAAACGGGTAAATTAAAGGTATTCGACTGTCTGATTTACACTTGTTTAAGACAGTATTTGTGTTATTATTTGCAAAACTCTTGACTGATTTGTGTATACATTCTTGGTCTCTGCAGGTGGAGCAGTCTAAGGTTCTGGTGAAGGAAGGAGGGGTGCAGCTCCTGCTCACCATCGTTGACACCCCCGGCTTTGGTGATGCAGTTGACAACAGTAACTGGTGAGCTCAGTCGTCTGTCGTGGGCTAATTTAAGTCACTTTAACTGCATCTCTGTACCTGACATTGATGTGTCGTCCTCAGCTGGCAGCCAGTCATCGATTACATCGACAATAAGTTTGAGGATTACCTCAACGCAGAGTCCCGGGTCAACAGACGGCTGATGCCGGACAGCAGAGTGCAGTGCTGCCTGTATTTCATCGCTCCGTCTGGACACGGGTAGGTGCTCCAGGGACCCTGCTGATCATGGGATCTTTAGAGTCCTTCATCCGTTCCTTAAGTGTTCATTGTTCAGGAGGTTTTTTACCAGATTATCCGCAGAGGTCTCCTCTTCTCCAAAACAAACAGACCAGGTTATTAAAAGCTATAAAAAGTTTCTCGTTAAGAGTTTCTCCAACGCTGTTCGGCAGACTCGGGACGTCCTGGAGGGTCTGCGAACTGAGCTGCAGCTAGAGTTTGCTCAGCTTCTACTTCACCCACAAAATGACCTGAATCTGAAAATGGAGTAAATCCTTAAATTGAAGTAAATGGGGGGGCAATCTAACAGTGTGTTGGGTTCAGTGTTGTCCCCATGAACTTATACTCGGCTATACAGACAGATGTGTGAATTTGGCAGTTAACAGTATTAAGTGTAAAACTGTGGACAATAGAGCAAGTGTATACAAACGAAGATGCTGCAACATGACGCAGTATTAAGCAGTAAAGCTTAGCTTAAGGGCTGTATGTCATCTTCCATGTTATGGGCTATAAGAACAAACACTCAGATTTACGATGCTGTCTGGTCAATCCAGATGTGCAGTTTGAGTTCAGCCGTGTGTGTGTGTGTGTGTGTGTGTGTGTGTGTGTGTGTGTGTGTGTGTGTGTGTGTGTGTGTGTGTGTGTGTGTGTGACAGCAGCTCTTACACCTGAGCCCTTCACTGACACTCTAACCATTAAACTGTCTCTTTTCTTTGCTCTGTCCTCAGACTGAAGCCCCTCGATATTGAATTCATGAAACGGTTACATGAAAAGGTGAACATCATTCCCCTCATCGCCAAAGCCGACACAATGACCCCGGAGGAGTGTCAACAGTTCAAGAAACAGGTGTGTGTGTGTGTGTGTCACTTCTGACTGAACGTATATGTTTCCGTTCGTCTAGCATCTTTCAGGACTTGTTCAAATGTTATTGTTTGATTTAATGCCAGTACAAATCACACTTTACTACCAATATTGTGTACATCACACTGTATTCATGCACAGACACTGTGTGTGTACATATCACAGTAGCATTCGTGTGTGTGTGTGTGTGTGTGTGCTGAATAAACAGGTGGGTTCCTCCTCATGTGTGTGTGTGTGTGTGTACTGACTAGCCTCCAGTGGGACTATTGATGTTTCTGGACCGGTTTGTCCCACATACAGCTCGCTCACCATCACTGTTTTTCCATTTCACCCGTCCTCTCCCTGTGTCCTCTCTGCTGTGTGCAGATCATGAAAGAAATCCAGGAGCACAAAATCAAAATCTACGAGTTCCCAGAGACGCTTGATGAGGAGGAGATGAAGATGGTCCGGAGAATCAAGGTCGGTTCTACGAAGGAAACCCTCCATAAAACTGTGTGGGGGGGGGGGTTTTAAGTTGCACTGAACTGTTTTCAATGCAGCGTATTTTCATCTATGTCGTACACACTTTGTCTCCGTGCATGTAAGCGCACAGCCTGCAGCGTATTTTTAGCCATTGTGCGTGAGCTATGCAACAGTTGTCTCCTCCTTCCTCTCTCGCAGGATCGTTTACCCTTGGCTGTAGTCGGTAGTAACACCATCATCGAGGTCAACGGAAAGCGAGTGCGCGGGAGGCAGTACCCCTGGGGTGTGGCTGAAGGTGAGAGGTCGAGGGTCATCTGATCCCAGCCTTTAAATTGATCAACTAAGTGGATTCTCTCTCACACACACAAATGAAAACGCACCAATTTTTCCACTGTTGTATTGGATTATTGAGCAGGCATCATGTGTAGATGGATTGCAAAGCAGCAACATAATCCATGAGCTCCTCTTTTGCTCTCATTCCAGTGTTCAGCACACACACACAGACACACACAGGAGTGCTGGACCAAATCGTTTTAAAAATAGCTTACAGCGTATACATGTATTGTATGTATCGCATGTTGTTTTGCACCAACAATATAAATGGCTGATGACATAACATACACATGTTGCCTATTAAGTATTTGTTTAAGCTTACATATGAATATATAATGGACAAAAGAACTGCAATAAAAAAAGGTTACAATTATTTAAATTTTTTTTTCATAGTAGTTAATTGCAGAGAATTGTTCATCATGTTCATTTTTAAAGGAGCAGAACATTTACATTTATTATATGTACGGTTGTAGATAAAATCAACTAAATTGTCTGCATACTTCCTCTATCTTCAAAAGAAGAAAACTATCTTCTGACTGATTAGGAGCCAAAATATTGGATTTATTTGCCACTTCCTTGTGTTCAAACAAACTGTATCACTTGCTGAATCTTCATCGGTACGTTGTATATGAAAAAGAAAACGTTTTTCCCACCAGTGGAGAAACTAGACGTTTCTCTTCAGCACAGGATGTGAGAGCTCTGTTTGAGCAGACACAGGATGTAGCTGTCACGGTGCGGTGAGACGAATGAAGCGTCGCTACATATTCAGTTTGAAGTGATGAGTACACACAGCCACAGTGGGAACGTCACACAGCTAGTTACTGTAGCTGTAGTGACGAATTAGCAGCTTAAGAACTGAGTACAGTACAGCCTAGTGGATGACTTGTAGGAGTGCTACTATGAAACTGGTTTGCCGCCGGTGATGCTGTCCATGGGGAGTGAGTTTTGGAATACCCAAAATGTTTTTGAGGGGGAGCGAGGGAGAGAGGGCAAGGACCCTGAGAAGGTATGCAAGTCCCTCTACTACAGCAGTCCAGAGAATCCCCAGAGGACTGTGGTGAGTTTTACTGGAGGAAGGAACACAAACGGCTGCACGTGATGCCGCCTGCTGATGGTTTCTGGTACTACAGACGTCTATGTTGGTGCCACTGTAGGGCCTTAAAAAGCCTGATCAAGTGTCGAGACAAATTAGCCGTAGAAACAAAAAAAAAGGCAGTAAAAGGATATCTGTGAGTAAAAGATAATACCGTACACATCAATATATAATCCTGATAGGGTTTCGGGTTTACCCCCAAAATAGTTGGTTGGTATTATCATCTGACTGCTGTTTGTTGACCCGTTTGGACCTTTTTTTTCCGTGTTCTAATCACAGCTCCGTCTGTCTCTTCTTACAGTGGAAAACGGAGAGCACTGTGATTTTACAATCCTCCGGAACATGCTCATCAGGTGAGCGAAAACATCTTCAGCACAGTCGAGGCCAAGAATCGGTGCCGAGTGACTCACTTGTTCTAAAAGTTTCAAATGGAAAAAGTCTAAATCATGAGTCTTTCTCTGAGATGACATCTAACTACCAGCCTCGCTAGAATATGTGTGCTTTCCTTTTAGTTCTATGAAATGTAGCCTAGTACAATATTTAAAACATATTAATGCGACAGCGTTGAAATACAGAAATCTAGTTGCTTCTTCTAGTGAGATGTACATGTGCTTATTTACTTCCCTCGTGTTGTGTTCCAGGACCCACATGCAGGACCTGAAGGACGTGACGAACAACGTTCACTACGAAAACTACCGCAGCAGGAAACTCGCTGCGGTCACCTACAACGGAGTGGACAACAATAAGAACAAGGGACAGCTCACCAAGTAAGTCCATCTGCACGGTATGCACACAGCTGTGCTCTTTGGTTTCCTGAGGAGCACATTTAACAGCGTGAACTATTGGGGTAATGTTGCTGATTTGGCTGCTTGGTTCTATCTGGACGCTCTGAGCAGCTCATTCACCGCGTAAACGTGGAGGAAACTACAGCTCTGACCTCCAGATTAAAGTTGGCAAGCTGTCGCTGAAGCAGGCAAAACCTTTAAACCCATTCCTGGCCCCCAAACAAGCCGGCACTAACCCCCCACACACACACACTAACTGGCCACCAGTATCCATTGTGTTTTGATTTGACTGTACTAACTGAGGCACCGTCTGACTCCTAATCCACCGTCTGCAGCTGTCATTCATCAGCAGCACACACTCACAAGCTAATGCATGGTTCATGGCAGCATGCTAAGTGTCTGTGCATCTGTTTGTTTTTAGACCTGAGACGACTGACGGCATGTAAGTGTTACCAGACTTCTTCAAAATCTCTCCAGAGAATGCATTTTCACTTTTATCTCTTAACCATCTTCCTTTTCCCCCTGATTTCCTGCTTCGTTTATTTTTCCCGCAACGCTTTGAAATGCTGAGATCTACTTGAATAAGACTTCACAGAATAGTTCTACACAACGTCTGATGTGTCCAATCGTTGTCATCGGGCTTGTCTTCTTGCTTTGCAGTTTCATCACTCATTTCTCTCTAACTAATGTTGAATTTAACACTTAACTCTATACTACCACTGGCTAATTCATCTTCCGGTAGTTATGGTCAAAGGTAGGAATGGGGCGATGTAGAAATGTCATGTCACGATTATGCCGGCAAAAATAATTGCGATACATGATATTATCACGATAGTCATCAAAATATTCTTAAAACTTTAAGATTAAAACATCCTGGAATCACTCTACCTTACATTTTAAGAAACACTATTTTTATTTCATCACAGAACCTTTTTTGTGTAGCGAAAAACAAACCATCTTAAATAAGGTAATCCTAAATTGTAAGCCCCTCCCCCGCATGAATAACATGGCAACGTTGAGTGAGTCTGTTCTTTCTTACATGATAATAAGTAAGACAGCGTTTACAAGTCACTTCTGAGGATATTCACGATTATCCTGATTATGGAAATTCATTCAAACATTTATATGCTAACAGAACATGGGATATGCCGATATTCTTCTGGTTTTAGGAGCGTCCTATAGACATGTATACAGATCAGCCTGTTTAAACAAACAAACTAGCCAACCGTTTACAAGGCTGTGGTAGAGATGCATGCTCAAAAGAGAAGCCCATATTTTTTTGCATGTAAATTATTGAAAAAGATACTTTCACTAGCCCCTATTTACATTGTTCGTTAACATATTTGACACGTTTTTACGTAAACAAACGAGGCGAGCAAGCTGGGCCTTTCCTCCTTCCCTGATCCTTCCTCTTCTTCTTCTCCTCCTCTTCGCTCTGCAGTCAGAAAGGCCTTAATAAGTGGGGTTGGGGGTCACAATGTCCAGCTGTGTGGCCGTCCACCTGCCGCTGTGTGCTGTCTGTTTGATGACTAGCTTGTGTCTCCAGGAGTCCTCTAGCCCAGATGGAGGAGGAGCGACGGGACCACGTGTCCAAGATGAAGAAGATGGAACAAGAAATGGAACAAGTGTTTGAGATGAAGGTCAAGGAGAAGCTGCAGAAGCTCAGAGACTCTGAGGCTGAGGTAGACTATTAATTATTTTTGTATGTTTATTAGTGCGGTTTTTCCTTTTTTGTTGATGCTTGCTTAACCTCTTGACTGCACGTCTGTGTCCCTGCAGCTCCAGCGGCGTCATGAGCAAATGAAAAAGAACCTGGAGGCCCAGCACAGAGAACTGGAGGAGAAACGTCGGCAGCACGAGGAGGAGAAGGGAAGCTGGGAGGCCCAGCAGAGGATTCTGGAGCAGCACAAACTAGACGCCTCCAGGTAAACACACCGCCACACACGATGATCAGTGCCGGTTTAAAATAATCGAAAAGAAGGGTCGTATTGGCTGAAGTGTAGACTGAAGACGTCACTTAAACTTAAACTTGAGTATGAACATGGCTTACTGATAACTTTTAAGGAAAAGTTCACAACCAAAGCTTGTAAAGAAACAACAATTTACACAACTGCAAGCGAAGCAGTGTTTCTCGTCGGCCGGATGTCCTGACCACATTGTATGACCCCATATTTCATTTTATTTTGAACTATTCTTTCCTTCACTGTTAAACTTGCAGTGCACAAATCAGGCCTGCATTCAAATTAGTGAAGCAGTTCAGATATGTTTTGGGGGTAAATAGCTTTCCACAAAAAGAATTCAGCATTAACAGAATACTGGAGTTTCCCTCAACAGCAGCTCTTTAATGCTGTGTTTCACCTGCAAACAGTCCCTGAAATACACAGAGAAACACTTCTCTGCTCACGACGTTCACTCACATAATTAACTGACTGCTGTTGTCGGTGTTTTAAAGGAGCATCTGAGGCGTTTACTACCCCAGTATTATTCTGACCAGCACCCCTTTGGGATGAAATTATGACTATGCAGCAAAACGCTCTACATAGCACTTCAACAAATAGGAATTAAATAGGAGTCCCAACATAATACCTAACAAATACCCAGAATGTAAGTCCTCCCAAAGCCTCTTTTAGAAAAGAAAAGAGGCTTTGGGAGGATTTAAAGATGCTGTATCAGGGACTTGTCTGTCCAGTGAGTAAACGATTGTGTCAGAGTCAGATTTGGGAAGCAGTAAATGCTTATTATTATTATAATTATTATTATTATTATTGTTGTTTGTGGATGAAAGTTGTAGATCGTTGTTGTAGACTGTTGATTTACTGCTCTTCTGTCCTCTTGTTTTCACAGGACCTTGGAAAAGAACAAAAAGAAGAAGATATTTTAATAACTCTGGAGGACCTTCCTGATTCTACAGCGTATTTTTTTTATTTTTTTGCCGACCTGCCAGCCTTGATTGTCAGAGCATCTGTCGATCAACTACATCCGCTGTTTGACCATATTACTGTGTAATACTCGTGTGAAAGCCAGGGGGCAGTATTGTTCGGACTCTGAGTTTCAACAGTCGTTCTCTGCTCATCCTCATGTTCCTCCTTAAAGAACTGTTATAATCTCTATATAGAACCAGTGTGCAGTCCTGTTTTTGGGGTCGCTGCTCACAAAAACCAGTATATATTCACACAGAAAACACAGCCGGTGTTCTTACTTAATGACAAACAAGACAACGTCTTTCTTTCCTCCTTTCTTTCTTCTACTTTGGGAATGTTTGATGCTGCTCTGTGCTGCATCCTTTTTAATGCCAAAAACCAAACAAAAGAGGTCGGCCTTTCACTTCCTGCACATTGGCAGACAGCGTCAGGCTGAGGCTCACCTCAGGCACTGTTTTTTTTATATGTGTATGTATCTTTCGGTTCACATATTTAGGTATCGCATTTAGTTTCCTCCCAAGTGGTATGCTCTTCCATTTCCTGTAATGTAAATTGTATAACCAAGAACGTCGGTGTTCAACGTCAACCTTGTGTTCTGTGTTTCGTTTTTTTTCATTTTGTATCCGCCTGGTATAGAACTTATGTTCATTTTGTTTCCGGTGTTTTCCAGCCTCGCTTTTGGAAACCAAACATGTATTCCTGACTTCACTCATGCTGAGTGTAACAATGTATAGAAACTGCTCTCGAAGTGCTTTAACGTGAATTTGTTTGAACTTCTTGTGCAGATTCTATTTTTTTTTTAAATGATTTCCAACAGAATCCAATCTTTCCAGGGCCGGGATGTGGAAAAAGCTTGTGCACATTTGGCACCGTTTGTGTACTGCATCTGTATTTTTTTAATGTCTTGTTTTTATTGTAAAAAGTCACATAATAAAATTGTGATGGGGAAAAATAACAGAAGAATTTGACTGAAAATATATACGTTACAGGTATATAGATACCGAAATATTCCACCCATGTGTTCTTATTAACCAGTGGGCATTCATGTGCTGCTAGAACAGCCCTCACTCCTCTGGTTTCAGGTTACCTGGCTGCAGAGATTTGTTCCCATTCAGCCAATAGTGAGGTCCACCACTGAAGTCTGGCTCCCAGTCAGCGTTCCAGTTCATCCCAAAGGTGTTGGATGTGGTTGAGGTCAGAACAGGTAGACATTGCTTCTCTATATCTTTACATAGCAAATGGTTGTTTGCTGCTCTGCATATTGAATTTAGCATATTTTAATGAAGTCCAGCAGCAGTTTCACCAGATCAGATCCGGCCTAATTCATTAAAAAACAGCCCGAATCATAACCTTGCCAGACGGCTATATAAACCGTAAACTATTACATGCCCAATATCAAACATCCAAAAAGATAATGTCAGATAAATGGGCTATCGCAACGCACACAGAGTGCAGTTGGAAAACTAAATATGCAAACTCTTGTCAGCGATGACGTCAAGGAAAGATGGTCCTTCCTTTTCCTAGCAGTGATTGAAAACAACTCGTGACAATCATATACTTCTCAAAGTAAATGAGTCAATTATACGAGTTAGTGGACACAACGAATATTATATCAAACTCTGCCAAATGTTGACGAACGCATCCCAACACTGTCCAGCAGGCGGCAGCACAAGACTACACACCTGCCTCCTGCTGACGAGCTCGGGACTTCCCGAGCCTTTGATCATCTTTATCAGTGTGAACTTTAACCACAAACCAGCTGTTTGTTTTTCTTTCTCTTAATGTACTTAAAACCCTCTTTTGCGCTCAGTGAAGGATTCACCCTTGGCTTGTGTTGTCATAGCCTCTCACCTACTTGTGGCATTCTGCCGAAACAAGTCCGATTAGGCTTTATCAGGAACACAGTGCACCTCAGTCTGACAGTCACCGAGGGGGGGTGGCTGCCAGCTTGGCACTGATGACACTGACTTTTTTTAGTGCAAAGTAAGCTCGTTTTATCTGGATATTTTAATGGATTGTTTGAGTACCGTTTGTACGAGGGTATATAGGCCTATTCCAGTATTCTACTCCATTGCAATGGAGGACTCGAGAGATATTGAGGTGGACCTCAGTGCCTAAGCTTCTGTCCAATGTTGCCTCGAAACCAATGCATAATATCTTCAATGTCACCATACAAAAACACCATTTAAAAAGGGATTGATACATTCTTGACAAAAGAATAAAGTTATTAGGTCCACCCCCCCCAGTATGTAAAAATCCCTGCTCAAACCTATTTCACAGGAACTGTGTTGCTAGGAAGCAGCTTGGGTCCAGGGTTACTTCCTGTCCACGGTTTACTTACGCAAATAGAAGATCAATGTGAGCCCGTTTCGTGAGGTCTCCCTACAGAACGTCAATATATGGATCAGTTCCACGGTACAGTCCTCAATCAATCTGCATCGTATCCATAGTGAATGTGGAGTTTTATTTTAAAATGAAAATGAGTGTTTGCTTCATTTATTGATGTCACCTTAAATTGTCTTTGCCTCCGGTTTATTCAAACAAAAGCTGGACCCTTTGGACTCCAAGCTGTGAGTCACACACACACACACACACACACACACACACACACACACACACACACACACACACACACACACACACACACACACACACACACACACACACACACACACACACACACACACACACACACACACACACACACACACACACACACACACACACACACACACACACACACACACACACGGTGCTGTACTGCAGCATCACACCACGGCCTTCCATGCCCGCGTCAGCCCCTCGTCTCCCTGATTGGCCGGCTGTCCCCTCGGGTCACCCAGGTGAAGACCCTCTCAGCCAGTTACAGAGGTGCTCACTAAAACCTCATGTGTCAGCCCACACGACACAAGGACTGGTCACTTATCTAATTCTGCCTAAAGGGCCCCCCCCAAAAAAAGAAAGACAGGGTCCAGCTATGATTGCATTACAATGATCTGTGTGCACTGGGGAGGGTGGAGAACGCACCATACCTCCCTGTTTGTTCATTGTGACTTACATCCACTATCGCTGCCAAGTTCTCCCCCTTTATCAGGTGGATCAGAGTCGGTCCGTGTTTGGTTAATTGCTGTTCTGACATTGACCTGGTTCACTGAAAACTGCAGAGTTTCTGGGTTAGCTGCAGCTCTGAGCAGAATAAGACCGTAGAGACTGTGCCACTGAGGCCGACAACACCCACTCTCTGTCTGAATATGTTTTTTTTAATCCACTCCAGAGAAAGCATTTTATTTAAGTAGCCAGGGAACAGGAGAATACAATGTATAACACTTTTTACAGCATTTACACCTTTTTATACTTCTATGAAAACAATAGTTTTGACCATTTTCATGTAACAATAAAATGATCGTACTTTTATTGAGAGTGGTAAAGCCTCTCATTAACGTATAGAATATAACGGAACATTAAATCTCTTCTTTAAATCCTGCTGCATTCATGGATATTACATCATTAGGTAGAAAAGGGCTTTTTATAATGCGGTCCATTTACCATTCAGTTCCTTCTTATTCCATTTTATTGTAGCTGTGCTTTAAATCTTCTGCTTTATCCATGTTGCATAAGAGCTGGGATCAAGCAGAGGTTGCATTGGCCAGTATTTTATGCAATGGAGCTAAAAATATTGCTGTGATGTGAACAGCGGCTAATCCTTTCACAACCAGAGGATCCTGGCCAACGGCACCACGCTTTCTGTCAGAGATCCATGTCACTGGTCACTAAATGCACATTACACCCATAACAAAGTAAACCGCGCCATGTGACAGAATTTGTATTTGTTTGATATCATTTTCTTAAATAACTTTCTGTGGAGAAGTAAAAGATCTCCTTGAACTCCATCAAGGAATCCATGGAACCCTTTCAGAACATCTGGAATCCCCTCTCGGGCCATTGACTACTCTCAAGAACGCCCAAAGCCCTCGAGAACTTGTAGAACCACTCAAGAACCTCTGGAGCTCCTTCAGGCAATCCCCTGTTACCCTTTGATATTCACAAGACCCTTGGAACCACGTCAGGAATAATTCCTAGAACTCCTTTTCAATTCCCTCCCAAAACCCCTCTCACATTGTTAGATCCCCTCGAGATCCCAAAGAATCAAAGAACCCCATGGAGCTCCATCAAGAATCCCTGCGATCTCAGGGATCCCTTGAACCTGTTCAGGAACAC
This sequence comes from Pholis gunnellus, assembly GCF_910591455.1. Classification (NCBI taxonomy): domain Eukaryota; kingdom Metazoa; phylum Chordata; class Actinopteri; order Perciformes; family Pholidae; genus Pholis; species Pholis gunnellus. The sequence continues at coordinate 17,074,700 of NC_136543.1, forward strand.
CGTTTCCAGAACCCACGGAACTCTTTCAATCTTCTTTATGGGCCTAAAACTCTCCTAAGGACCCCTGAAACCCTCTAAAGAACCATTTGAACACAACCCATGAACTTGCGGCGGTCTCTAAATCCCTCTTTGAAAATTGCTTGTGCGGCATACATTAGCATCAAATGCTAAAGGAAAGAAATAATCATTCTGTCTTATGAATTATGAGTTTTTCAACCCCCCTTGCAGAAGAGTGAAAGTATAAGATCAATGGATAATCACATCATCTCTTTATAAAGAATGGAACGAAAGCCATGCCATTTATCGGAAAGTATAATGCTATGCTAATTCAATCAGGCAGGATCAGAGCAGAAGGAGCCACAGCGATAATTACATCCTTTCATTGATGGAGGCCACTGAATGCTTTGACCACATGCTGCATATAACAGTCCTACCTTCTATGGCTGCATTCACTTCTGATTATAAAAAAAATATCTGGATTTTTATAAGATAATATTCTTTAAAATTCATAACAACTCAATAATCCAAGAAAATCTTAGCTATAGCTATCACACACCACATATTAGCAGGAATTCCCTTCTGCCTAACCTCACACTTAGTTATTAGAGCGATGGTGGGTGACTGGAGAAACTGCATGTTTCAACTCATCTGTCAGTCATACCTCCTTTTGAAGGGAAAGCTTCCTGTAGATTATAATGCACTTCAGAACACTTAGGATTTACCGTGAAAGGCTTTTAGAAATACTAGTAAGCAAACTGAAATTTAATTTCATGCTTTCCTTTCTTTTAAATGCAGTTGATGGATATTTTTAAAACCTTGTTATCCTGGTTTAGTGCTGTTTGCTTCATCAGAAGACCAGGAATCAATATTGAAGGATCAATTATTAACCAAAGGTCCATTATATAAATTTACATGTATGTCTAATAAACTCCTCTTCCTCAACGACAGACAATATTTGGTTGTCATGCCTGGAGCCACGCCTCCTGCTGGATGAATAAACCATATGACGGTAAAGGAGTGTTTGATTTCAAAATAAAAGCGGGATTTCATGACATTTAAAAAAACATTTGTTTAGCTGTGGGCACTAACAAGCTTTAGGCATCAAAATAACAAACTTTTACAAAAATACGTTTTATTGGGAGACAAACATATTTACATAAAAAATATGAAAGATTATTTATATTATGAAAATAGAGTAATTCATAAATAGAGTAATTAATTTAAATTTTATTTTATTTTAATTTTATTTTACTTATCCAAAGTAAGACTAAGTGTATAGAAATGAATGAGGAAGTGTATGTGGAAATAAATAAATACATAGTGTGGAGGGAAAAAAAGGAAATGTATCAGTGGAGAAATTAATTTGGAGACATAATTATTGTGCAAATTAATTGGATGTGCGTAAATGTGGAATTAAATAAATAATAAACGGTCAAAAGACCTAAATATAATTTTACAAAAATATTGTGTTCTTTATTAATTCCCAGTGTGTGTGTGTGTGTGTGTGTGTGTGTGTGTGTGTGTGTGTGTGTGTGTGTGTGTGTGTACCTATATCTATGTATTCATCTCTGATTCTCGTGCCTCACCCGCTCACTGAGGCTACTTTTACTTTGAAGACTAACACTCAGACCTCCGGTCTGTGCCTGTCTGACGCTGTGTGACTTGACGCACGTTGGGAGCAGTGGTTTGTATTGATGTCAGAAGACAGTCCCTGTCAGAAGAGCGTGTGTAGAGGCCGACCTGTGTCCAGCCACCCAGCGGACTGTTGGAGGGCAAAGTTTACAGAGCAACATAAATATCCAACTTGTGTATATCGTCCACAGAAGACACGCGCACAGGCGTCAGCTGCGCGGGCCAGTGTGTTGGACACATGCAGCATGTAGCCAGGGACTGAGGATAACTGCTTTATGGTGCGTATGATTTATATACTGTGACAACATGTCTGTGTGTACGGATGTGCCGCTTCATCTCTGAGACTGTCACCTCCGTGAATGTTGTGTTTCAGCCCGTTCCCTGTCTGCCGCGGCCCTCCTGTCCGCTGCGCTGATCCGAGCCCCCGGTGACCTGCTGTCGGAGACATGGGTGGTAGTCTGGGCTGCCACCGCTCCATCCCCAGGGACCCCACGGACTTCAGCTGCGGCAAGCGCAAATTCAGCGCCGCGTGTAACTTCGGCCACATCCTGGTGAACCAGGAGCGACTGAACATCAACACGGCCACAGAGGAGGAGCTCATGACTCTACCGGGAGTCAACCGCGCTGTTGCGCAGAACATTGTGGAGTACCGGGACTGTATCGGCGGGTTTAAGAAGGTGGAGGACCTGGCTCTGGTGAGCGGGATCGGGGCCACCAAGCTGGAGGTGATCAAGCTGGAAATATGCGTCTCTAGCAGGACCAGCTCGTCCCAGCATTCGCCGTCGTCGCTGCGCAAAGATCTGGATCACCAGTCCTACACCGGGATGAACATCAACACCGCCACCCCGGCGCAGCTCATGAGCATCCGAGGCATCACGGAGAAGATAGCCAAGAACATCGTGGCCTACCGGGCAGAACACGGCGTGTTCAGAAGCATCGAAGACCTGGTGAGGGTCAACCACATCAACAGCTCTCTGCTGGACAAAATCCGCTTCCAGGTGTTCGTGGAGCGCTCCAGGGCGCCGTCCACCAACACCAATGGAGGGCTGACCTGCACCACGAAGTCCCACCCAAGCCCGACTTCATTCAGTCTCAGGAGCGACGACCTGGACCTCCCGCCAGGAGGACCGACCCAGATCATCTCTGTGCGGCCCAACGTGGAGCCCCCATCCGGCCTGCGGGACGGGAAGCCCGTGGTGCGTCTGGCCACCTGGAGCCTGCAGGGCTGCTCCTGCGATAAGGCCAACAACCCGGGGGTCAAGGAGGTGGTGTGCATGACCCTGCTGGAGAACGAGTGAGTCAAACACGCAGTGCTCATACCTGCACTCAGTCAAGCAATCAATAATCGTAGTCACAGATTTCAAAAGTGAGGCCAAGTTTGATCTTTTTAGGTCTTTAAAGTCTATCAAAACCTGTTGCGCTTGCCATCTTTAATATGTTGACATCAGGACCATTCTATTTCTATTGGTGCGATTCTATCACAAATGATGCTGCTCCTTTGCCACAAAATTTAAGAAGTAACATCAGATTCCAAAAAAGGTTCAAGTGAGGTGGTTTTGTTAATTTGTTGAGGAATTTGCACCACTAAAGTACAACATTAACCCAAAGGTCCTGGATTATGACTTCATCTTGTGGCCGTGTGTCTAATTTTAAGACCCTTATTAGTTTATATTGTGCTCCCATCTGAGCCTAAATGTGTTTCATTATATTAACTCAAACTTACTGACACTTAGAAAACATGTGAGCAGATACCTTTATTGCAGCACATACGAGGTTGGTTTGTGGGTCTTTGTGTGTACTGTACCTGATGAGAACATGCACATGACAGGGTACACACACACACACAAAAACACATTTTTACCCACTGACCCATCGACAGGTTTATTCAACAAAAAGTGAACCTTGCAGCGTATTTAAAACATAAAATATGAAAACATTGAACAAAAACTTCAAATGGAAGATTCAACTAAAATTGAAGTTGTTGGAAGAAAGAAAAGAAAGCTGTAAAAAAAAAAACACAGTATTACAAATACACAGACACACAATATAAATACATATCAATGGTCATAAAACCCTCTACGTGACCAGATTAAAGTCTGCAGCAGTGTATAAAGCTATAACACCTCTCGAGAGCACCGCGATCTGTTGAGGACCACTTCAGGTGACCGTGTTCCGTTTGCCCGAAGTGCAACATTTATGCAGATGGCAGGAAAATAGGCCTCAGTGAATCCAGGTTAATCCGCCCTGATAAACCCCGAGAGCAGTGTTTCAGCGTCATCCACAGTCAATATAGAAGGAGAATAATTCAGTGTGATTCTACGCGTATTTGCTCGACAACAAGCTGCACGGCTCTATTTGCTCAGGCCTGAGATTGCTCCGCACGATGTGACACACAAAGATATTTATTTTGTTCTGCGCACATGACTCCTCACTTCAATTATTCTTTGTTTGTAATACGCGCTTGTTTAAAGGAGGGTGTGACCAGACTTTCTCAATCTCACTGTCAGTTTGCCAGTTGAAGTGCCGTGCGGTATCCTCTTCTAGTGGTGAGCACTGACCCGCTGGCTCATGAGCGATGGGGCATTCCTGCAGCACATGTTTGTTGCGTCTGAAAGCGTCACTGCCGGTAAAATTAGTACCCTCTGCAATGCAGCCATCATGTGATCCGTCCCACAATACAAACGTTCTGTCCTCTGTCGTATGGAGACCCCGCCATACCTAACTCCTTTTTGAAAATGTTAATGTTACTTTGCTGAAAAAGAAAACATTCAGACTTTAGTTGACTCATCTGGCGCTGTTCATTTGTTCGTCATTTATTCAAAAGTTTAAGACGACAGATAGACCTTATTGGGATTTCATTTTCCACACCAGTTTTTCATGCAATCCTCCTGATAAGCTGGACTGTCATGGACTAGATATCTGTGCAAAACAATTCTAAACAATCTGATGGTATTGAAACACTTGGTGCTGGATCTCAGATCAAAGTTATCGGTCATGTTCTGCGAGGTGATTCTGGGGATGGACTCATTCTGCAGCATGTTATCAGATCACAGACCGGCAGCAAGTCGGTCTGTTGTCTGATTACGACATCCTTGCTGTTTTTAAATTACGACTACTATGAAGCTTTTTACTGTGGAAGCGCCACCAGAACGATCTCAATGCTCTTCAGCCTATTTGTATTATCATTCTTTGGAGACATTGCATAAAAGGCATCTGTGCTAGAGGCTGCAAAACGATGAGAGAAAAATGTCCCAGTGTCTGTTCAACTTGTGAATTACTAATTTGATAAACAATCTACACCAATCATAACCCGAGCAACATCTAGCAAGACAGTGCCAGGTGCAACTTTGTAATCAGACACTTTGTCAGTTTACATTTCGAGCATAAGGCTGTACGGTTCAGTTGCATTCACATCGGTGTGAAGCTTGTTGAGGTCGAGGTAGCCGATGGTTGTCGTTGTGTTCACATGCAACTTTAATAGAAGATGTGAAGCGATAACATGTGATCTGAAGCGGCTTGAAGGTCTTGTAGTCTTTGAGTGCTCGTCGTTGTCGGATCTCCTGATAGTGTCTGAAACACCTTTTCTAACTTTCCAAATCTGACAATTTGACAGCCATGCCCTCTGTATGCAACGAATGGTCGGGTATGGGGAGGTGTGTGTGTGTGTGTGTGTGTGTGTGAAGTTGTCCTTCAAGCTTTCTTTTCACACACAATTTCTTCTGTCACGTTTCATATGAATAACTTATACATCCACACTACTATGTTTTCATTTTTCAAGTGTTCCAGTGCCATTTCAGAAATGATCTACGTCCATACTACCACGCTCGGGCAAGAACACGTCGCGACTGATAAGACTCGATCAAGAAGCGAACGAGGGTTTCTTGCGCAATCGTTTTCAACGGTCTCCGTTTCTATCCGTCCACACTAAAATGCAACCCTGGAGTTTTTTTCAACCTGAAACGGCTTCAGCAACGTTTTCAAACGTCTTTTCAGGGATTCTGAAACGCCGGTGTAGTGTCGATGCTCGGTCTAAACGTAGCAAAAGTAATGCATTTTTAAATGAAAATGCATTAGGTTCAAACGGTTTCCTCTCAAGTGCATTCACAGTGTTGTTCTCGGTTGTACATGTGAGAAGTGATGTACGTGGTCGTGTGAGGAACGAAAAAAGAGAGCTTAAAATTCAAACCCTGCCTGCTTCCACACCTCCACATTAGTGGACATGATTGACGCGTCATTTGTTTTTGAGAGTTACAATGATGGTCCGATGCTGTTACCACCATGGAAGCAATTTAGTTTTAGGCAACAAAGCTACTTTATTAGTGTTAGGAAAGAAAAGATCATGGTAATCAGTAATATTACGTTTGTTACATATCTTAACCTTTCCAAACCACAACAGAAGATGATAGCCAAAGAAAATGTCCAATTTACTGTAAAGAAGGTGTGGTATGATTGCCTTCATGTCAGATGATTACAATCAACCATGTTTATTAAGCCTTCCATAAACTCCACCACACCCAGTGCAAACTGGATGAAGCCCGAAGCCTCACATGACTAATCCGTTTGACCAAGGAGCGTGTGTTTGTGTATTTTTTATTTGTTATAAGAGCTGTCTGGTTACCTTTTGGCACCATCTTAGATCTTCCTCCATTTCCATCTTCCTCCAAACCCACCCATCCTTTTGTAAATCTCCACCACTTCCCTCACTCATGCCTCCAACTTCCTGTGTTCCCAAGCCGTGTGTTGCAACCCTAACGGTGATATTGTAGGGATGATTGTTATGGAGGAGGAGGAGGCTGTCGAGGAGATTCGTGTATGTTTGCGCAGTGCTTGGATTCGCTGTGTGAGCAATCACAAGACCCAGGCTGAGTTTATACACTTCCTGGCTTTCCTCCAGGCACAAGCGGAGAGCTACTAGAGTTCAATGAACTCCTGTTTACCAGAGGTTACACAGCAAACTGTGCTCAGCCACACCACAGCCTGTGGGACGTTGGTAATCAGCCAGCTGTCAGCCCAGCCTCACACACTGGGCTGAAGGGAAGTGAAAGAGTCGCCAAAAGCTCTGAACAGCATGCCGCTAATGTGGATCAAGGTGTAGATGTGAGCTGACGGGGACTCACTTGATTCAGAGCCAATGTGGCTACGGTGGTGAAAAGCTGTGTTGCTGTCAAATCTGCTCCAGGGATCGTGTCTTTCTACGTGACAGCACGTAGGAGGACATTTCTGTTTCAGGAGTGTTTTTAATGCTTTTATCAGTCTGTTGTTCTTTTCTTGTGTCACACAGAAAAATGTGTCTCAGTTTTGAAACATACATGTGGTGTCTAATGTATCTTCCAAGCGGCATGAAGCAATCATTTTATGCAACAAACAACACCCATCCTCTCTGTGCACATTGTGAAGCGGGGGCTGCACGAGAGAACGTCCATACAGAGTGACTGCTTATATTCATCCAGTGTAGCATCCTTACCTACCTGACAGCACACAGGAAGTATTAAATAAAACACCAAATTGAGTTACAGGACGGCAGTGAGAAAGCGATTTGTCCAAAGAACACTGGGCTCTTTGATATCAGATCCTTTTTTCATCTCTTTTATTTCCTTTTGTATGAGTTATTGTGGACGAGCCGGTAAACATGAGCACGCAGTGTGCAGTTCACTGACATGACGTCTTTTATGGCAACGTAAAAAGGAATAGTTCCACATTTAAGAGTCAGATGAGAAGCTCTATTTGAGTGTCAAGTACAGAGTCAGGACATGGTTAGCTTAGCATGAAGACTAGAAGCAAGCTAGCATTCCTCTGGCTAAAACTAAAAACAACACACCTATACCAAGATCTCTTGTTAACATGTTGTAGCTAGTTTGTCTTATCTGTCAGGAACAAAAATGTAAAAATGACAATTTCTGATGTGCTGGAACTTTGCAGCCGCTGCAGTGATTGTGCACAACTTCCCCTCAGTGCAGTGAGGTTGCCAGGTATGGTACCAGTGTGTCTGTACAGAGGATAAAAACCTGCTGACCGTTATCTGTAAATGGGCTGAAGCATCTCTGCTCGGAGGTACTGGGCGGTTGGATACATTATTTCCTGGTCAATAAACACTTCCACCACAGCAGTAATAAATTGTTATTTTAATTATTGAGCTCTTCTGTGTGTACAGACATAACGCAAAGGGAATGTCAGAAGTGTGCGATTGCAAACAAAGGCAATGCGAGGACCCATTTACAGCGAAGAATTCCCATTTATCCTGGAGCTTTATGCATATCATAAACATACGGAGAGGAAATGTAACGGGAGAGAGATAACAAAAACAGGCTGAGCTGAAAACAGACGTTCGTTTCTAGCTTTACAGATAATGCCTGTCCAGTTGGTGCACGGACTGCTTGGTTGTATATTCTCTGCGCTTCCTGTCTGAAGCTTTGAGTGTGTTGTTGGTTGCCAGCAAGCCGCCTCCGCTGTTCGCCAACACAACTAATGCAGGGGGGGTCATTCCTGTGTCTACTCTTAGTCGGACTCAGAGACAAGCATCTGAAATGATTTCTGTTAAACAATTTTGAGCAGATTCATTAGTGATTTGGAAAGTAAAAAAGTTTAAAAAAAATGTAAGTGCAGTCAGTAAATCAATGTCTTGTTAAACTGAACCTCCTGGCAAGATCTAATTATAACATTTACCAAAAACGTGACGCTGATTTGTCGTCACTGAAACATGACTCATGGTGAAATGAGCTTAGGACAGCTTCCGTTTCCTCAACAAGCTGAACTTTAAATCTTCTAAAGCCTTTAAAGGTTACTCAAGGTTTTTTTTCTTCTTCTTTCTTTCATTACAATGTCACGTCACCGGGGTTTGTTTTCAGCGGTGCTGTGTCTGTAGTCGACCCCTGACCTTGCTGACAGGGCTGATGGTGATAGGGGATGGATGGCTGACATCACACGTGGAGTGGAGGGCTGCTACTAAAAGCTAGCTGTAGTTAGCTGCAGGTCAGAGTTAAAAAAAAAGGAAGCGACGCCAGACAAAGAGACCTACATCCTCATTTTGTCAGCCAAAGATGTGTCATAGCGTTACTTTCTTTGGGTTTGTGTTTAGTTTGATTTCCGAATAACTCAGATTATGATTTTGAAAGAATTCAGTCAATCAAATCATGAACATTAGCACCGAACAGAATCTATTACTTTGACTGAAATCCAGGTTCAATGAGGTGTTGATTATCTTACCAGCCTGCCTTTCACATTTCATATTTACAGCATTCCTTCAAGTTGTTAGCAGCAGTGGCTAACAGATGATAGCCACCGCTGCTGTGTTTACACTGGAGCCACGAAAGCCAATTATATGATAATGAGTTGCTGGTGATGTTCCTGGTCTTTGAGTGACAGGCGTGTAGATGGTCGCTGCTGTCGTCGCTCTTTTGTTAATCACATTACTCTAATCAGATCTGCTTCTGCTCCTTGTTTGGCTCCAAACTACAAGCTTAGATAGAATCTGTAGATGGCTGCATTTACACACAGCATTTCATTATATTAGTCCGTCACATGATGGGAAAGAGACGTCTGTAAATCAGCTGATGTTTATTTTTTTTTGGGGGGGGGGGGAATCAACTTCCTAGTACAAACACTTGAATAATATTAGGTCCTAATGGTTTTCCTTACTCCGTTCATGTGAATGAGGCCGAGCTTGGAGGCGGGGCTAAAGGATACAAAGTGCACTTGCTCTATTGGCCCATAGATGCGGAAGAGCGCTGCAAGATCATGTTCATTTGATCTCAGAGGCTTGAGAGAAAAGAGGCATTTCCAATAAACCCCCAAATAACTTTTATGCTTTGTATTAGATAATTCCGATAAAATTTGAAAATCATACTGACATTGTTTCGTGGTCAGCCTAGTTTAACAAGTTCCTTTCCCCAAATTTCAAACTATATCTTTAACTTTGAGACAAACTAACACTAAGAATGCTGCTGGCCTGTGTTCAGTAACGACAGTGCGACTTGGTGATTACACTAAGGAAGCAAACCATGTGAAACTAGTATTGAGCAAATCATTCTACACAAAGTGCATTCCATTCTTTGGTACCGCAAAATGCATCTGCACCCACAGCAGAGCCGCTCCCACGCTTAGTAAATGGACTGTACCCATCTCCGCTTGCAAATCTGTTGACTGCAACGTACGCAAGCCCAGCGCAGCTGTCGAGAGGATGTACCCAACATCTGTGGTATATTAGGCCTGGATTATGAGATAGGAGGGCACAGAGTTTGGCAGCAGCGTCACACACTCTTTTAATCCCTTTACAGGCCGACAGAACTATCAGAGACCCACATGTCAACACGCTGGGCGTTCACATTTTCAGTGATGTTAGTGAATAGCTCTTGGATTTCACTGAGACAGCCTCATTTGCTAAAGGAATCCGGTGAGATTGAGGCCAGCCTGGGTACTGAGGTCATGAGGATGGGGTGCTGCAAGGGAGGGCTATGCTGAGCTGACGCAGGGTGCTGGGTGCTCATGTGGAAATTTCCATTGGCGCAGCATTTTATTGTGGTGGGACAGTGAGTTAGGGGCATTGCCCAGCCAGCCCTGCCAGCCAGGAGTCACTCGGGCCAATACAGTGCTCCCAACCCCAATTCTTTTGCTTAAAAAACAGCTGATTAGGGCTTGTTTGTGTCCTGCGGCAGCAAATCAAACTGATTTGCGATCGTCACCAGTAAGATAAATGCAACTGCACTTTAATCAGCGGGATTGAAACAAAAGATGCATTGCCTTATGGGCCCTGGAGGGAGTGAAGAGAAATATGGGTTCATGTAAATACAGAAAAATACAGCTGGATACTTGGTCGGAATAGTAAACCTTAAAGGAACAGTGTGTAGGATTTAGGGGGATTTATCTGTTGACAAGTAATGAAATATTCATAACTATGTTATTTGTAGTGTATAATCATCTTAAACTAAGATTCTGGCGGCTCTAGCCAGAGCCTTTTGAGTTTTTCTGTCACCTAAAGGCCACCGTAGTTCCTCCGACAAGCTTGGAAAGGGAGGGATGAGCGGAGGGGTGTTCAGTTGGATGCAATCTGCAACCTCCCCACTAGATGTCACTAAATCCTACACACCGCTACGTTAAAGGAAGATTCCACTTAAAACCCATGTTTAGAGCATTCAACACTCGCCCTGTGTAGACTGGAAAGGTGGCTCGAAAAAGGTTTTTGTAGCTTTTGTAGCTGCTGTCTGTAAACACGTTACGTTTGTAGCTAGCACAGTTAGCTGTTAGTGTTTGTCGTTTGCGACAAATGTAAACAAATGCAGTTGTGATTTTTTTATTAAGTTATTGTTATTGATGGGGTACTTATGTGTTAGAACTTTACTAGTGACGGGACATGGTCTGCGTCTGCTCATGCTTTTATATTTTCGCGAGTTAATTTAGTCAGCAACCCATCAGACGTTGTGCTCTTTAAATGTGTGCTGAACTGCAGCTTGGTGGCCTCTCCTCGTTCAGGGCTAGAAGAGTCCTGAGAGGCATTACTTATGTTCAAGGGCATCACCGCTGCTGCTGCCACTCGTCACTTCTAATGCAACCTTGTGTCTGTCCTCAGATTTTGCCTTTATCTGGCAAACACTGAAGCAGACTCTCTGTTTTGCTCCATGGTGTTGTGTTTATGTCTGCACAGCAGCTCTAGATATGGGGCCCAGAGATTCACCGCATCGACGGCAAGGCTCTGTTGTCACAGTGACACTGATGCATTAGGCTCGATGTCACGGAGTGTTTCTGCAAGCGTAGTTTGTATTTTTGCACTTAACGCTTTCTTAAGTGTTGTTTGCATCAGGACTATTTTATTGGCCTCTAAAGGCCTGGGAGTACAATCGAAGCACTCACTGCCCCACAGACTCAGCATTTTCCTTCATGTCCTCATGGCATGGCTGAAGCTCGGGTCAACTCAGGGTGTGCTGGGATTGAATCCTGGCCAGTGGAAACGGGAGGATCAGAATCTTAGCCAGCGGGAGCGAAGCAGGGTTTCTGTGAGAGCTTCTTTCATTGTGCGGAGTGATCACACCTTCAGCAGAGGAAAGCGGTATTGTCTCTGTGACTGCAGGCTTGTTTGCTCTGAAAACAGGATCTGTGGTCTCGCTGATTACGAAGGCGACGGGAGTTTCTGCTCTCAATCTCAGTGTTACGTAATGTGAGGCTGATAAGTCGGGTGGGGCAGGCAGTAGAGCACTCAAACAAGGAATATTGGTACTGGTCGTCCATTTGTAAAGAGGGGTTCAAGCTTTTCTTAAAATGTATTTTATTTCACGTCGAAGACCTGTGGCCAGCATTGCATTTCAAACACGCATCTGCAGGTCGTGGTTATTTTAAAGAGCTGATGTACACACACATTGGTAACAGTTGGCCAACACTAGCTCATGTCCACAGACATTACGGTTGTTTGTGTTGTTCACCTAAACATATCGTGTGTGTCCCTGAGACATAACAAACGTCCTCATTTGCAAAGCTGATTTTTTTTAACCTGCTTTTTTGTTGGAAATAGCTTTGTAATGTCAAAAACTGAATTAGCGTGTTGTTTTGGATCAACTCTTTCTATTTTGCACAATTAATGAGCATTCTTGTAGGGCCATCCTAAACGATATCCACCGATCGCACCAGTCTGTGAAACGTCATCAGTATGTTGTGTGTTACTCTTGTAACGTCTGGTGTTCTGAACATTGCAGCCTCCAGACCAGCAGGCTTTTGTCTTTTTCTATGATTTGTTGTGTGATTTGCTGGAAAATATGAATTAAAAAGTAGCGTACAAAGCTACAAAGTATTGAGTAAGAAGAGCCTGCTTCTATAACAAATTCAAGCAAACTGTTGGACATTTCCTTTTGACATGACTACAGCATTAAATCCACTAAACAGTACACCAACATATGAGTATAATCCTGTACAGGATATTTATGGCTCAGCCTGTTGAGCTGTAGTAGTAATAGGCCCCGAGTTTTCCACTCATCTAGATCCATTTTCACCTCCATGCCTCTTTATCCTTCACCCACTGGACGAGCTGCGGCCTGCTGAATATGCATCAGCAGCTGCTTCAATTGATTCTAATTCCAGTCACAGTGACTGTGTTAAGGATTAAGATTTACATACCTTCAACTAGTGCAGATTGTGGCTGTAGGAAAGTCCTGGTACAATGCAATGCTTACTGGGTTTTTTTTTGTCAGCATGCATTAATAGTACATCAGCTGAATTAAGAGGGCGTAAGCGCACGCCAGTTGTTTGTGTCAGTCAGGTCAACTGAAGTGTTTAAAATGACTCTCGATGATATTCAGACTCTCTCCTCTTGTTCGGAACCATTCAAACTGCAACAATGCTGTGTGTGTGTGTGTCCCACTGACTAATAGCGCTTACACGGCTAATAACGCCCTGTTCCTCGACCCACGGTGGCCGGACTGCGTTGTTGCTGAAGCGTAAACGACCACCCTCCAGTTCCCCCTCAGGTTAAGTCAGCTCTGTCAGCATTGGTGTCGTTGTTAGCACTGTTTGTGCTGTTAGCGCCGCTAGCTGGCTGCAAGCTACCGTTAACCTGTGTGCAGGCCGGCAATCTTGGCTTGTGTGGATTGTATAGCTGCTGCATAGAGAGCCAGTAAGAAGTCAAAATAACATTTATTTTCACTAAGACTTTACAAAATGTAAACCGTACTTTGGTGTTTCATTTTTACCTCGCATTAAGTCAAAGAAGGCTTGTGGTGATGGGATGCAAACAAAACCATACAAATAGTCTTTTTTTTTTCTAGATCTGGGCACAAAAAGTGTATCGTTTGACTTCTATGGCTACGGTCGTCAATTGATGCGCATTAAGTGAAACGATAGGATGTTGCACTTAAGAAGTTGTCTCCACCTCCTGTAGAACCTGCAGCAGAAGGTGAATGATATTCTGTGGTAGGGAGGTCTCTCTGCCGTCTTTCCTGTCGGACCTGAATGCAGCGTAACAGCATGGTGGTCGGTCTCAATAGGTGCAGGGAGAGCTCTCCTCTTGGCCGGCTTTGTCCTCCACAGCTTCACAGCCTGTGAAGCATGAAGTGAGCAACCTTGTCGAGGGTTTGTGCCGTAACTCCTCTTGTGTTCTCCCTCACAATTGCCCGACTGATTACGTTACATATGATGCTGTTGCTGCCTGGTGAGTCAGTGAAGTGAATGTGAGTCAGTGTGGAGTGGTAACAGACCTCCTGTAAGGCCCAGCAGCAGCAGCAGCAGCAGCAGCAGCAGCAACACTTCACTAATAGAAAAGACTGTTATGCAATGTGATTTTCTGTGTGGATTAGCAGGTTAGAGGTGAATGAGGGCAAAACATTGCCACCAACTTGGTTTCATTGTGTTGCACACAGCGAATCAGTTCAGCATATGGAACTGCAGGCTGAGCTGTGTGAGTGTGTGCATTAGAATAATGCCTTGTGTAACTCCAGCAGCACTTTTTCTCCTCTTGCACTAATATAATAAACGGCTCAGATTCAGCTCTGGAAGATTGCGGGTGTCAACTAGCAGAATTTGGGGAACTTATTTGATTCCCTTCATAAGACTTTTTTTTTATGTGCAGATGGCCATTTGTTAAAGACATTAATCCAAATGAAATTCTGGGTAATGCTTTCTTCACTTCTGTCGCAAATTGCATTGCAAAACAGTTCCTCGTCAGAGCCAAATGAAGGCAGGAGGAGAAGCACTGGTGCCTCTCAGACGCGCTCTTTTTTATTGTGCTGACTGTTGGTCTGGAAAGTCATTTAAAAAGTATACAGATAAATGTTTATTGGGCTGTAAAGGCCCCCTCCTTCACAACGCAATAATGCGTTGGCTGATAGAATTTATGACACCAATCCAAACTCCCTCAATAGGAGTTAGAGAGAGTTATTCAGCCGTCTGACAGTTTAAAAAGAAAACATTGAATTTGTCCTGAGGAAATGTGCTTTTGATCGTGTTGAGGATCCAGTTTGACCAGTGCCACTTGTGTCTGTTGTGTCAACACTATCAGACATAATAGAATACATGGCCAGGTTTAAGCACTATGAAACGTGACTGCATATGTTAAACACTGTGTCACTGTGTGTTTCTTTTTATTGCTCGGAGCGCCACCTTTTTGAGATTGGCACGTTTCCAGCCTCCTTCTTTGTTTTGGTCGTTTGTCATTTAGTTTATATAAGTTATAATTAGGTAACACAATCATTTTCCACAATCATTTTAAGACTATGTCACTTTTAAAAGAGTGAATTACTCAGTCTTCTTTGTTGAACACATTAGAAACAAAACAAACTCTCATTTCAATACACTAGAGGGTCTTGCCAACCCATTCTCACTCCCAACTCTTCAAATACCTAAAACAATAAATATATGTCGTAAAAATTTCATAAAAAGCATTAAATGAAACTTTCCCATGTGTTTTAAAACACATTATAAGTACATTATTTTAGTTTTTTTACAAGATACAACCTTAAAAGTTCCAATCAGAAAATTAGGATTAGAGGATAAAAACATGCATTTGAGCTGTTGCACAAAAAAAGAAAAGTACGAATATGATATGATTTTGATATTGTGCATGTAGGCTATCTGTCATGTTCATGTATGAAAGAGATTTTAAATGCAAACACGTTTTGAAGCTCAATATCTCAAAACCGCTAAGAACGCAGACAAAAAACCTTTCATTTACGAGGAGGCGAATTCTACATGGCTGAATGTTGGTCTCACACGTCTCAGCCGGTGAAACAGTTTGTGGTGTGTGGGTGTCAGTTGCTCTGCGTGGATATGTTCAAGATGTGAATATGTAAATGTTAAACCCCATCCTCTCTTTCTGTTTCCAGCATCAAGTTACTGGCAGTGCAGGACCTGCTGGAGCGGGAGGCTCTCGATAAGGTAAAGTGGAGCTGCTCTCTGCCGGGGTCACACTGGTTGATTGGGAGGATTTCTACTGGAGGTGTTGCAGCCGGCTGTGATTTACAGCAATGTAAATGAGATGACTCAACACTCAGGGAAATGTACCCAGGAACTCTCACTCAGTGTTTCCCATTTATTTAATGTGTTGCTGTTATGCAAATGAACCCCCCACCCCCTCTGTCTCTGTCTCTCTTTCTTTCTGTCTCTCTCTCTCTCTGTCTGTCTGTCTGTCTGTCTGTCTGTCTGTCTCTCTCTCTCTCTCTCTCTCTCTCTCCCCGAGTGTAAATGTCTTCTATTTCTAGACTCACTTCTGGATTCCCAGCCAGATCAACAAACTTTCTGTTACACAAGTTAGACTCAGCGCCAGCAGAATGCAAAGTGCTACAGCTAACCGCTAACTGAAGGTCCATTTTCCACACAAGGTTTTGTCACATTAAACTAAGATAGCGGTGTTGTTTTGTCACAGACATTCACATTAAAATCAACAGGGCTGAACACCATTTTCTTTTGAACTATGCATGTGACCAGGAATTACACGTTGCACCTTTTATTTTTGTACCTCAATCCGTCAGTATGTATACTTTGGGTAAACTCACTCCGCGCTGAAGTGTGTACAGTCAGATCGCCCACTCTCTTTCTGAGCAGAGACGTAGGGCGACTGCGTTAATGCTCAGATGTCAGTGCATCCGTAAAATATCACAAGTTCAACAGACGGCTCTGGGCAGTACGATGCGTTCCCGTTCAGCCTACACACTCCTTTGCACATGTGCAATGTCACTTTCTGTATTGGCTACCAGATGGATCGTTGGCAGAGGAATCTGAGCTCTATGGAAAAGGGGGAAGTAGGTCAGCAACAGAGTATTTTGGACGGAGAGAGGGAGGGAGGTGGTGGGAGGATGAGTTACCTCTGGACAAGTGGTAGCACGTTGCAGTGTTTTCACTCCTGCCAGCCTCCCACACTGATTTTCTGCCTGTTTTCTCATCTATTCCGTCTTGTCTTATTCATTGGCACCCTCTCTTTTCATCTTCTATCCCCGCAGTGTCTCTTCCTGCCGAGTGATTGAGAGACGTTGTCCATTCTCTCTTAGATCTTTCACTTCACTCTGTGCGGTGCGGCTTGTCAAAATCAACTTGTAATGCCTTTTGTTTCTTTCTCAGATATACATTTTTAGGGCCTAAAATTTCAGAAATAATTGAATAAAAGTCTGTAAACAGCCTCTCGTCACTTTGAATGACAGTAGGAAGTCTATAAATGTCACATATAGAAGAGAAAGCATGTGTTAAATTCTCTACACATTATATTTATTATATCAGTGTTTTATAGCCCAATACCACAAAGCATTCATATAAAGGGCCGTACATATAATAAAAACAGCAATGAGCAATTAGCAAAACACACAAATGTATAGAAGTAATATAAACTACATACAAATATTATAAATGACCAATCTGTTAAAATATAGGATTCGTGTCATCATTAAAGTGTGACATATCTAACTTTTGGTGGATATGCATTCGCGTGTTAAATGTCCATTTAGTGTAAGACAGTTTTCCCCATGAGAGCGTTTCATTGTGACTTTGGGGGACATGTGTTGTGATTGGTCATTCAGAGAGTGAGTGCCGGTTTTAGACTGTTATCCTCTGTCTGTTTTGTCGCTAAGGAACCCTCTCTGTCTGTGGTTAGGTTTCAAACTCAAGATTAGTCATCCTGTAAAATACCTTCCTGGTTACTATGAAAAAAAGCTTTGGTGCAAATACAATAATTGCTAAGCATAACTGGACAAATGGCCTAGCTTTACACCGTAGAAACACACAAACTCTCTCTCTCTCCTTGTTGTTTTGTGGATTTTGGCAAACCCAGACCCGGTTATCTGGCTCTCCTGAGGGTTCAGTGAGTTCTCTTCTGTTTGCTCCTAAATGTCTTCATTTGTCCATCCTGCTTTAATGAGGCAGTTGTTGTTGGGGTTCTTTTGCCCATGTTTCAGTCAGACTGATCAGGAGTGTTTGTCCCCCGGGGAACAGAAAGAAAGAAGCTTCAATCGGGATGTTTGCTCAGCTTTTATTAAATCAGCCACACAAGATTCAGATCTCTTTTCAAGAGAGATCTGAAAAACAGAAACATACTCATGAGAGTATAGACATGCAAAACAGGAAGAACGGAGACAAACGGTACTTTATAGTCATGTATTGCTTTCTGTCCAAGTTCTGCGAGCAGCTCCCTAGAGGCTGCCGGGTTCATTACAGCCACACTTCTAAATAATTGAAGATAATTATAAGATGATTATGCTATTCTTAGAGCTCTTCATGTGGTGGGGTTGAACATATTCTCAGGGTGAGGAAATTGACATAATTAAAAAGATTTTTTTTTTAATATAACCAATGCCTCAAATGATTACTCGTAATGTGGAAAGTGTCCCTTGTCTTGTTTGGTTAGATCCCACATCTCTCAAACTCCACGTCTGTTTCGTAACGCAGGCTTACTTTTGAAAATGCGTCGTCTTTAAGCCCAAAGTAAAATAATCCTGGTGACAGGCTCATGTTCTCAGGCTTTCTCAGTAATGGTGAGCAGGTTTTACATCCTCTGTCTGTTCTATTGATAAACAATCATTCTAGGAATCAGATAATTAAATCCTTGGCAGCGAGAAACAAACCAGTTTCTGTTGTTGTACCTACATGCTGGGGCCCAGGTGTCACAGGACTCTCCAGCTCTGCCAGGTGATTCCTCCAGGCCCGCTGGGCTCCTCGCCAGGGCCCTGACTGCATGCTGTGCCCGCACTTTGTGCCCCACAAGCTGAATTATGAGGGTGTTTTGGCAAAGTTATACCCGTGAGCAATTCATCCTTGTTCACTCTACAGGCTCAATGGCCCCTGGGGACTGCAGCTGAAAGTAAATCCTGTTGGGGGTTTCTAACCTCCCGACAGTCTGAAATTGCTTATTAATTTTATCACTCCGCGGCGATAAAAAGAATGCAGTTCTATGTGATTTTTATATCTCGCTGCCGCCTGATAGAGCTGTGGTAGCACTGAGGTGACCTGATAGACTTTGACACAGATGAGTGTTCATTAGTGTTATCTAGCGTTGCACTGCGCTTGTGAAAGTGGTTTGAGTTTTAGTCCCTATGTCGCACAAAAGTTTCTTTCAGCATTAAAAAGAGAAAAAGCGTAGAAAACGTCTCATCTAGCGAACAAACTCTAGCAAATGGAGCTCGAAAAATGTGTATACAACGAGCAATGTTACTCTCTGTGTGAGTACTACTGTACTTGACTTTTAACTTTAATGCAGTTTAATATAAAAGCACAGTTCTCTTTTTTTTTTTACATGTCAAACAACTTTGTGTTTTCTTTTACGTCCTGTAAACGAATGTTAAATGTCAAGTGTATTGTTAAATGCTTCGCTCTGTTTGTGCACAAATTAGTAATTCGAAACCGTGCTTTAGCAACTGTACATTTCTATGAGACTTCTGCTCGACACTACTAGACATTCATTATTCAAATGTCACTTTAGTGTCGCTTTAAATATTAATGGGTGTCATTTCAGTGTGGGCCTCTCATGGCGAGGTCATGTATGTATGTGCGTGCGTGCTCTCGGTGGGGTTCCTCTGACTCTCCCGGCGCCCCCAAAGGGAACCTCTCGGGTTAAATTTAGAGCCAGTGGCAGGTCAGCCGGAGCAGCAACCTGAGTCTTCGTGAGCATGTATGCAGCTCCCTCTATTCCTTTCTCCTACTTACTTCATTTCGACACAAAGTAACCTTTGCCTCCAGAATGTTCCGCCACTACTGGCTGAGCCCTCTCTCAGTGACGTCGACAAGAGGCTTCCGCCTTCTCACTGTATTTCCTCTCTGAGATGAGGCTACTTGAGTTCACTGAACTACATATTGTTTCCCAGTGCCTGGTAGACTGTTAAGCGGAACTTATTTGTGCTGACGACCAGTTAATCTGCCCTCAGGTGTTATAATAAAGAACAACACTCCATGTGACCCGCACTTATGATTATAAACTGATCAGAAGCAGAGATAAAGTCCTGTTGGCATTTAGTTATAAACACCAGGAGGTGTTTTTTTAAGTTAACCACTGTGTCCCTTTATGTGTTCAAGCCCCTGTGGGGTTTTTATGTTTACAATACCATACTTTGATTCTCATAATTATCAACTCACAGGGTCCTTAGTTGGCACTTTTGTCTTATAATGTACAGTTCTGAATTTTAGCCAAACAACCACATTATTAATAATATTGCTCCGACAGGTAAACATTCATTACAAGTGATTTATTTCGCGAGTTTCTGTATTTCCACCATCATGAAGTGCAACCAACAACACATCTGGTGTCTGTGCAACGTGCTGACAAAGTGTCCTCTCTCTGTTTTCTGTTGCAGTTCTGTGTGGAGTTAAACCAAGGGACTCTGGCCAGCGTACGGAAGTGGAAATGGCCACGAGGGCTGTGGAAAAGTGTCGTGTCTGAAAAACCGACTGGACACTCCAGCAAGGTACGTCAGCCGTCTTAAACAACGCTGATACCGCTCTTTGTTTAAAGGGTAGATTTACATAGAATGTCCTCGGACAGAAAACAATTCAGAAATACTTGAAGCAGCTACACGTCACATGAGGGAATTTAGAGAAACAACACATTGCGTTGAAGTCTTTACTTTTTATTTTTCTCACTAAGTCCTTATTTGTTCATTCAAACATTTATGCACAGTTTTCTTGAAAAGTTGTTTTCATTCCTTCTTTATTTTGCTCTTTACATTTTAAGTCTTCACTGCTGCCAATACGCCGTTTCCCCACAGAGATCACTCAGGCTTACCTCAGTGCATATTATCTTTTTTAAAAAGCTTTTTTAAAATGTTGCAGTTTTAGAGTTGTTACTAAGTCTTGTTAGGTTATTTAACATCTATAACACAGCTCTTCTGTTTGAAATGAGGCCTTTTAACGCAGTGTAATGCCGTTACCAAGAATGACCTCGAGGCTCATAACGCTTGCATTTTAATAAATGTGCTTTCTTGCTTGTCTCTGTGAATTACGTCTTAATAAGTGGTCATAAGCTTTACGTTTGTGTATTCTTTACCAAATGTACAGTCCCAATTGTAGTAGAGTAGGAGAAGACATTCAGTTGCATCACTATCCATAGATCTTGTTTACGACCATGTTATTGCCTTTGAGTTTAGATCATATACTAGGTGAGGATAAAAACCGTGTTTTTCCCCATTATATCTCCGTTTATGCAGGAATGTTAATTGAAATAGCTTTACTTACAACTAATACATATTCCTTAGCTTCATCCTTTTCTAAGGAGACCAGAAATATGCATATAAGCCATATGGATATTTAGCTATTCCGTATTCATTTGGTTATGTTATTTGTGATGTATATAGCTGACTCCATTTCCCATGATCCTCTTGTTCCAGGGAGTGAGCTACTCTGGCTTTCTGTGGGACACTTCGTCTGGTATTGACCTGAAGGATGCTGCAGTCCTGGAGTCTCCGATTGTCAATGGAAACGGACATCATACCCACCCTCGACTCTACCTGGCTCACTTCTCTGTAAGTAGTGATTGATGTCTATGTAACGATATAGAGGAGTTATGATATAGAGGTCTATGATCAGAGAATCAAATGCAAATATTGAAATATTGCAATACTTTCATCAGTGCGCCATGGGCTCAAACACCATTGCGTTACCTCGTTTGCCAATTACAGTGACTAAACACACATTTATTTGATTGAAAATCCTCGAGGTTACCACTTTAAATTCAACATCTTGCAGTATTTTCACAAGTGGCATTATTGTTTGTAAATAACGTCAAAATTATGGCAACAGGATGCCAATATTTTGTTATTATGAAAACATAAAAGTTACTGTAGTAAGATAAATATCATTACACATGGACAGGAATTTCATTGTTAAAGAATATGTCAGTTCATCACAGCTTGGGTCTTGTTTTCGCAGTTTTGATTAGTCAAAAGGCAGTCGGTTGTAACAATGGTTTTACTATTGATGGGAATGATGTCCAATGGTACCAACAACACATGTTGTAACCAACATGCATGTCCCTGCATTTTGTTTTGTTGCCAACTGGATTCAGACCAAAATCAAATTTCGGACTTTTCCCATTAGGTTGGTTCATACGAGCTGACGGTGGTGAACGTCCACATGCAGGCCACAGCTGCATCAGGAGAGTCCAACGGCAAGAACCACAACACGGACGAAGCCAAGAGTCCGCACCTCCCGCCCAGCATCCAGGAAACAATCAAAGGTCAGTCTGTCAGGCTAGATCAGTGAAAGTCACTTATTCTACACATCAC
Source organism: Pholis gunnellus (assembly GCF_910591455.1). Taxonomy (NCBI): domain Eukaryota; kingdom Metazoa; phylum Chordata; class Actinopteri; order Perciformes; family Pholidae; genus Pholis; species Pholis gunnellus. The sequence goes on from NC_136543.1 coordinate 17,096,500, forward strand.
AACAACGGATCAAAACTAAAGTCATCGCAGACCAAACTGTGTCCCAATTCTCCCGTATTTCTTTCTCCCACCTTTTCATCGTCGCAACCTGTTTCTGGCACTACACAGCATATTTAAGCCCAAAGACTAAAAGTCTACTTTTCCACCCGGACAATTAGTGTGTATATTACTTTAAAAGTCACCAGAATGAATGAAACAAAGTCTCTGAAACATTGTGTCCTGTGCGTCCTCCGGGTGCGTCCTCCGGGCTCTACATGGAGGTGAATGATGATGATGTCCTCCTATTCTCAAATCTTTTTCTACGCATCTTTCTCTGCAGCTGAGAAGGAGTTGCTGGTGCTGGGAGACTTTGGCTCGCCTGCTCAGAGCTCAGAGCTGGACATTCTGAGAAAGGAGAAGCTCTGTGCCCTGGTACCATCCTCCCAGTTCACCAACATCAGCACCCGCTCACCACAGGGCACCCGCTGTCTGGACAACATCTGGGTGAGCCGCTCCCTCAAGAAGAACTATTCTGGTAGGTGCACTGTGTGGGCGTTTTTTTGGACAGTGGTAGAGACACATTAAGTGAACAACAGTCCAAAACAAGTCTTGAGTCATTTGATGCAGGTCAAATTAAAGTCTGGAGTCAATCGAGATAAATATATTTTGAGTCGCAAGTGGAGAGAAAAACTAATTGTAACAAGTCAACTCTCAGTCAAAGTCAATTTAAACAAGTTTTAATAAGGTCTCAAGTCATTCAACACAAGTCAAAGTCAAGTTTCAAGTCATTCAAGACAAGTCCAAGTGAAGTCTTGAGTCATTAGCTACAACTCAAATTATTTAAGACAAGTACAAGTCAGGTCTATAAAAATGTTTACATGACTCAATGCATAGGCCTGATAATAAAATACCCTTAAAAAGGCCTCCTCGTTGCTTCATTTTATGACTTAAGTCTGACTCGACCCGACTGTTCTGACATTTACATGTAGCAGTACAGGACACCTGGTTTACTTTTTTTATGTATGTATTTACATACAATATTTACATAGTTGGATTGTCCGTCCATCCATACGTACGTACGGTTCATCCTCGTGAACGGGATATTTGGCACAAACGTCCACTTACACAACTGCAACATGGTACAACCATGAGTCGGTAGTTATTTATGATGAATGGAGTCTAGTTGCAACTTCAGCTAATGCGTGAGTTCGTGATAGTTGGATGTAGCAGCTTTTGTTACATGTTTACCTCACTATAAATCCTTTGTCTCGGTGTCTGACTTCCCATCTCCTTGTGTCTTTTCCTCCCACAGGCCACTGCACGGTGGTGCGGGAGGGCTTGACCAACCCCTGGATCCCAGACAACTGGTCGTGGGGCGGTGTGGCGTCGGATCACTGCCCCGTGGTGGCTGAGTTTTACGCAGACGTTTCCCCTAAAGAGTTGAGCAGGCCTGGCATGGCAGTGGTGGACAGAGGAGACATTATACCCAAACATGAGCGGTGACGACATCCACAGACACAGAAAAAGACAGTTAGAGACATAAGACTTTGACCAGCCCGGATCCTGCTTCGTCTTGGTTAGTTGCTGTGGAGCAAAGAGTTTCCTGATGAATGTGAAGAAGTGCCAAGATTGCCTTTTTGGTTTCAATTTATCAATGTATCATAGTAACTGGTCACAGAGCCATAAACTGTTCCGACACAAAATATATATATATAATGTACTTTAAAAAGAAATGTGCCAAACATTTTCTATATGTATATAAAAATAAAGAGAAATTGAAAGATGTTCCTGCTGTGTCCGACCTCTCATTAGTCTCATCAGGATCCTCTGAATGACCCGGCTCTCCAACGGCTCTGCTGTGACGCTTATCCGTTCTGGCAGTTGAGAGAGGGTGATAACATCCCGGCTGTAGAGCTCATGAAGGCTGAGCTCTACTAAATTATGTAAGCCAGGCCTCTGTGCGCACGTGTGTTCGTCCTCTGTGATGGAAATGAGCAGAGGGCCGTCAGAGGACATCGACTCTGCTCAATAACCGGCTCCACGGCGATTATTTTAAAGGGGCAAACACAAAAACTCACTCGTTGTTTTTTTTTATCAATCGCTGATCACAGACGCGAATAGATCCACATTATAACACAAGCGATCTTATTCTAGGAAAACCTGTCAGAGAACATAACAAATGTGATATCCATACATGCTCTGTGTGCAGGTGAAAGACAGCTAATCAGTGAATTTGACTGCACTCTATAAAAACATCTGTTCTTCCCATTGCTGGATTACCAATCAAGCAAGATTCAGCACAAATTGGTTTGAGAATACATGCCATTTAATCCCAGTTTCCTTTTTTTTTTGGCCACTACAGTATAAACTGCTATTTTTTTATGTTCTACATTTGAAAAGAAATGCTTTTCTTTAAGAAAAATCTAAATATGTTTTCAGGTGATAGAGAAGGTAATGTTTTATGCTTTAGCAGAAATACCACAACCAGGGGTGGGAGGGGTTGGCCACTATCTTAAGATCCTGGAGGGACGGCAGATTGCAGCCTTCTCAGCAGATCGAACATGGTGGTGCACCATCATTGAATTTGGAAGGTTGCTGCAGGAAGTCATGCATTAACAGTAAACAACTTCCTGTTCGGATGCTTTCTGGTGGACTCCCTGCTGACTCAGACTCATCCTCCTCTCTGACTTTAAAATGCAAAAATTATATTTGGAACATTGTTTGGATCATCTGTCCTTTAACCCTTAAAAAAATGTCCAAAAATATGAAATTTTAAATTCTTAAAAAGATTTTATAGAATCAGGATTACCCTGGTAAAGAGTGTAGTTTCCTCCTCTTTAGTTGTTTTCATTATTAAATTCCTGCGTGCCAAACAACTGTTTAAATATGCAAGAGTTTTTTTGTTAGCCGATTATAAATACAAGCAAGTAAATGAATGCTGAAGCATTCAAAATATCTATGAAAAACTTCTGAACTTACTTTGCATTTACTGTCTCCATGATGATTTCCTTCCTGTGGTGAATTATTAGTCAACCTTAAAGATGTTAAAGGTGCAGATGTTTGCTTCACTCGGTACATCACCTGCCCTGACTCACGATTATGTGGATTAAATATGAATTAATTATGAGGGTTGTATATGAATTATATTGTATTACTTTTTATAGGTATCACTACGAACAGTGATGAAAACACCCTCATGTTCAAGACATACAATTCATATATATGTACTTACAGTATATACAACATGTAATTAATATAACCAAGATAATGACTTTTGCAAACTTTACTGTTTATTTAAGTTCTCAGATAACAATAATATCATAATAATATCTTGCTAACAAGCTGAACATTGCATAGCCTCTGATGCTTGGTTTACCGTAGTTTTAATTCATATTGTGCATACCTGTGGAGCCATATTCTCATACTTAAAAGGTATTTAATTAAAATTATATAATATGTAAAAAACATATTTTCTTATGTTGAGTATATGTGTTTATTTTGACCAGTATTTTCAAACAATGTGTAGTGGAAATTCAAGAATTGATATATATACTGTATGTATGTATAGCATAACCATTTATAGTCCATTATTTAATATACACTTTATGTGTCTTGCTTTCAGCTGGCAGTGAGATGTCGTCCTAAATTGAGAATTGATATCTGGTGGATTATATGATTATGATGATGAGAATATGATTTCCGGATTTCTCTGGATCGTTTCTGCTGTTGTAGTTCACTGCCTGACGTGGTTTTATAGTGATCTGCTGCCCTCTAGTGGAGACTTTGCTCTACTTCACAATGACCACTTCACCTCTCTCCTCATCTGATGACAGCATTTTCTCACTTCAGCAGGACAGTCTTCTAAACAACAACGTTCAATGTATTCATTCCTAAAATAACCGAGTCTTCCCATCTCAATCAACCACGTTGGGTTACAAAAATGAAGGCATTAATAACCATATAATAAAACAATACAGAGATACAAACAACAAACATATTCCACAAGCAATACAAAGTGTTAGAAAATGTGGAGGGGAAGAAAACATTAAATAAAAGTGCATTAGTGCACTTTAGTGGGGAACACATATCTCATAGTTTCCATTCACAAACACCTTGTAAGGAGAGGGCATTCTCATTAGAAGTGCACTACATTTTGTGCATATTGCGTACCAGAGCCAAGTGTAAGGAGGTGGGAGGGGGAAGCCTCTGTGTGATGGCTGTGTACTTTAGACTGATGCCTATTGTGCAGCATGTCACTGCTTGTAGCCGTCAGTCACCACTCGGGCCCCTCAATGGTTTCCAGTTCCCCAGTGAAACCAGACGCTGGGGAATGGGAAGTGTGACACCTCTGGACAGGGTTTGTAGAGGCCGGCAGTGTGTGTCGTGTCAGATTTGGTTACTGCGGTCACTCAGATTGTGGGGCAGCATGTTCAACTGTGGAAAATTTCCTTATTGATCGCTGACACTGAGAAGAGTAGACAGTACCTACTTTGTAAGGGCAGCTACAGTATGTACTAAAAGTACAAATACAAAGTATGCAATTTGGAACGCAGTGTCTGTTAGCATTGGCGAGATCCAAACCTGGATGGGTACGAATTGGTCAATGATTCCTCGCCACCGATTGGATGCATTGTCTGGCGGTCTGCAACCAATGGGAGTAGTTCCTTTCACTGTGTGAAAAGTGGAGCATTTGGCAGCTAAAGAGTTCAATGTTTTTTTCAGAGGGAAGCCAAAAAGAAAGTGAATGTTGGACACGTGCAGCTGCTGTGAATAGAAATGCAACATTCAGTGTTTTGCGTTACAAATGTAAAGGATGCACATACAAAAATAAATAAATAAATACTTTGGGAGACACAAAGCACACAACCCATTTTCAGGTAGTCCACTTTATTTGAAGATTATAATCTGTAAATATCACAAAAAAGTCACTCAAATAGAAAACATTACATAGGAAAGCCGTGTAATTAAACTGTGCTATTTAAGGGGCAGAGCAGCACACGTGCTCTCGATATTAAGTCATTCCTGATATTAACAACACATAAAACTCATCAAGTATCACAGTAGAACCACAAGGCTTTTGTTTTGTTTTGTATAACATAAATATATCATAAACGACACCAACTATAGACCGTATAAAAGAAGTGGATGTAGCCTCCGGGTGTGGAAAGCATTCTTTCTAATGTCCATCAGGGGGCGACTGCTCTGGATGTCAAATTAATTTTGATTGTGTAGAAGTCATAATAAAATGACTTCTCTCTGGATTCATTACCTCAGTAAACATTGTAAACATTAGTTTATGGTCTCAATTGCTAGTTTCAATTATTCTTCAATGCAGTTTGATGTTCAATTAGTAAATTATGATCCCATTTAGAGTGAAATAGACGATAAAGCAGAGTACGCTTTAGGGCGGGGCTACTTTGTGACTGGCAGGTTGCTACCCTGACGACCTCTCGTCCAAATATGGTCACTCCTGGCTCCAAAAAAACCAAGATGGCGACAGCCAAAAATGCGAAACTCAAGGCCTCCACACTGCAGTCCACAAGCCACACATCACTGCATCCACTTCTTTTACACTGTCTATGACACCAACACAGTAACTGCCCACATTAGTGCAGTTGAAAAGGTAGATTGAAAGGTAACAAAGTGCAAATAGTCAAACAGGGCTTCACGTCACTGCACTTGGACCACGAGGGCTTCATAGGAACTCTCCTTCAAAATATACGGCTTTACAAGAGATGTTCACGTTTCAGGGACATTTTATCTTCAGCAAATGTCGAACAATGCTGAAAAACAAATGTTGTAAATAGCAGGTCTGATAAAGCAGTTACCCGTTATCTGTCCATATCTCTCTACGCTGTGAACCATCCTGATTTCACCGTCTTTCTCTCGAGCAACAACTCTCTTTTATAATGCCCAACATCCGAACTACAAAAATAGTAACCCTAAGTGGTTGCTAGAGGATAAAAAAAAAAGTTCAAGAATGTGTTTACCCCCACTAAAGAGACGGATATAAAACACTAGGTAAGTACACTTAGATCACAGGTGCGTGAGAGAAAGTCAAAGAATCCTTAAATTAGAACTAGATCAATGTGTTTTTGATGCTTAAGCTAACCATATTCATGCACGAGTCCACAACACAATAAGCATTCAAAACGTCTCCAAGAAAGTCACAATTGTCTAACTGTAATTGCCTCTGGGGCAGCATTTTGATAGAGACGGTTGAGTCACATCCGATATCACTGGCTAACTAGCAAATCAGTGCCAAAATCAGCGAGCGCGTGAGTGTAGATGATAGAAGATTGTTGTGTGTATACAGTATATATTGTAACATGAGCAATATTAGCAAATTAGCATGTCATTTGAACTAATCCAAATGCAACCCAATTAGCCCAATATACTACTGAAATACATTGTAGAATTACTGTATTTCTGTTCATACACAGTGACTCTGTTGCTTCACTGAGTAACAAGCTAACGTTGGTAAAATGCGGTTTGCATTTGAAAATTCAGCAAAGAGCTTCACCTTTATCCGGACTTTCTATTTTGTGTCAATTCCAAAATGTTTGCACACATCACTTCTCAGATGGTTTGATGATGATTGTGATGATTATACTTTCAGCATCGCCCGCTAGTCTCCCCATTTTTCGTTATCAAAGAAAACAACAGTAGCCTGGTTCCCTTATGGCAGCAGGGCATGCAACGGGTCAAAGTGGATTTGACCAACTAGTACAAGACTAAGACTAAGATGAATTTGAAGTCAATTTGAAAACAGTCTCATCATTACATAGTTAGACCACCACAAAGCACTGACAAGCGTATTATTCAACTGTAAAATATATTAAACTATCATAAATTTAAGGGAACCTTCTCAAATCCGTCTGTTCATGTGGCGTGTTTATGTAAATAAATAAATATAATATGAGACTTAAAAAAACTGTCAGGCTCTAAATTAGGTCCACATATTCAAACTTTTAATAACTCTTTTGAAACCATTAGCTATGGAGGAGATATTAATAAAAACCCTCCCAAACCTAAGACCAAACTGAATATCAGACACTAACAAGTTAAAAAACATTGGCACCAAGAGCTTGGAAAATGTTATTATATCTGTATCGATCAGCAATTCAGGTATTGTTTTGGCACTGGTAAAAACAATAAACTACTTCCAGCCCTTATCTCAACACTGAAATGATTCTCTGGGTGATCCCTATTGTATCAGTGGCGAAATGACAATAACAGATCTATAATTCAAAGCCTACGTCAACTAATGTATTTAACTAACTTTACACTACATGCACTATACTATAGCACACTCTGCTACCATGCCGGATGATGGTGTTGAGGCATGCGGGCCACGGCTGGCAGTGGTGCGACAGGTTTCCTTCAGGTGTGATCAGGTTAGTGCGGCGGAGCGGAGCGGAGCTGGCTCAGATGATGGCCTTGAGCTCCTCGTCAGTCAGCTGGTTCACCGCCATGATTTTCTCCAGCTGCTCGGCATACCTCGCCTGGTCCTGCATGAAGTGCGGGATGCGGACGTTTTCCATCTGAGCCAGTGCTTTCAGGCGGTCCACGTCTTCAAATGACACCTAAACCCGCAGGAGAAAGAAGAATTAGCAACCAGCCGCACTGCGATCACGTGCCACCAATTCATTTCATGTGTTTCTGTGAGATCAGGTTGTTGAAGACACATCACTTCTCACATCAGGTTCCACATCTACAGCTGGAATGAGCACCATCAGTGCCTTCAGCTCATTTACAGCAGAAGAACATGGTCTGTTCCCTCCTTAGAGAGGTTATTATGTAAGCCTCATTCAGCCTTTCCAGTCATTTTACTCTGTGTTTAAACTGTAACCACCTTCTGTGCAGTTAAACTTCTATTTCAAGCAACTGAATGTCAGAAATGATATTGTTCTGCCGTTACATTCTGCTATAGTGGTGTCGTAGGAGCATTGATAGAGAGGAGAAACTATTAGAAACACGATGTCACCAACAGGACAATCGATGAAGGAAAGCAGCTTTTGATGGCAACATAACTGTGTGTGAGATAAAGAATTCATGCACCTTCCTACAGGACACTGTCAGCACAACAATGAGGCCTAATCTGATACTGACACAGAGCAAGCATCATCACTGAGGAAATTCGAGAGGAAGCTGTGCAAATATCAGGAAAGAGAAGTGCCCGGCAGTGGAGGGTATCAAGGGAAGAAGTTCACGACTAGTATTTACCACTTGGTAGGTTGTTGTGCACAACACTGTAGTGGAAAATAAGCTTTTGGGGTAATGACCGAGAGAATGAAGTTGGACCTACAAGCAGCTGAAAGACGTTACATGTGGTTGAGGTAGTAACTGCATTTGATTCTGATGCCTGTTGGACACCTCCCTTTGAACAGGCCTGGGGAAACCTCGGGAGGAGCTGGAGGACGTGCCTAGGAGAAGGATACCTGGGCTACCTTGCTGCCACCAAGACCAGGATCAAGGTAAGTGGTGGAAAATAGACGCAAGTTGAGTGCCATACTAATTCAGCAGTACTTTTGCTCTCTTTGAGGCTAGGTGTGGGAACTTGAAACGAAGCAAGTGAAACTTGGTGGCCCCACAAATGGGACAAAAATCTAAACATCACGGTACATATGAAAGAGGTCAGAGGGTGGACATTTGGATTCAGCCAGTGACTGATTGAAGAGGAGAAACTAGTGTGAGGGAGGAGCAGCCACTGGCTTAATTCAGGTTGTGAACGACAGCGCTGAAGCGTCTAATAACAAGACTCGCACCTGTGGATAATCCAGGAAGCATTCATTCAATAAAGCTGCTGCTTAGTGAATCAGTAAATTGTCAAATACAACCAGATGGAGATAGTTGAGCTACCTCACCTTTCCTAGAGCCATCAGCAGTGGGAAGTTGATCTTGTCTCTGTATCTCAGGATCTGCAGGATGCCATCCAGGTAGACCTGGTCTTTACTGAAGCACCCTGCAATGTGGGAGGTGACAAAATAATTTTAAAAATCAATATTTTCCCGTTATTTTGAACGTATCACATTTGAATCATCTCAGATTGTCTCTACATCTAATGTGTAATCGTAGTGACCTGGCTGCGCTGTATCGGTCTGGCCCCTCTTGGCTCGGACGCAGTAGTCCCAGCGGGTGTTGGGGTCCTGGACGAAGCGTCCCAGATTGTGGAAGAGCTGGGAGAAGGACATGTGGCTGGCCTGGTAGACGGTGTAGTAGAGCAGGGCGGCGCGCCACAGCGTGGGGTCTTTCCTGAACAGGACACTGTGGATGCTGGCCAGGCCCTCCTCTGTGGGGTTCAGAGGCTTCAGGTTGTGCTTCTTCCTGCCCACACTGGTGCTCCACGGCTGGTGGCAGTTATTGATGCCGCGGAAATAATGCGTGCCTGGTGGACAGCCACAAGGACTATTAACATGGTTTTATTTAAGTTCAAATTCAAGCCAACTTTACTCGAAACAACATCGATTAGATCTATGAAATGGTTTGATAACACAGTGTATTGATACCAATAACAATACAATCAGATGTTTGATTACAGAGGTTCAATTTGAATGATTTTTCCATTAAGCTCCAGGAGCCCCACATGAAGAATACAACATAAGTCCTGTGTGGGAGCTACTGTACCCACCGATCTCATGCCGCAGCATGCCTTCAAGCCAGTGCTCTCTGGCAGTGGAGCTGTTGATGGTCAGTGTGGGTCTGCTGTTCACCACCGTCATGGAGGCCCTGGACAGGAGGTCGTCTGTCACCTGGGCTACGATCTTTCAACAGATACAATTAACGTTAACTTTACGTTTTTCTTTTTGCTGTATTTTCATTCCACTTCCACCACTTGCCAACATTATCGATATATATCGCATTAGTGACATAATGACAAGAAAAACACTAAGATTAGCTATTGTGTTAGCCGTGTTATGTGTGTTCATTTGTAGGAATTCCCCAGTCGGAGCTGAAGAACGTGGCCGCGGGAAGAAGGATGTTGAGTACTTCTGTGTGACTGCACCTAAAGCAAGGTACTTCCCATTCACTTCAATGAAGAAGGGGACACGATATGTTAACTTCTTGTGGCAACATGATGCTACTTGCATCTACTTTAACCTACTTAATCTGATTCACATAGTGAGGTAGTGTGACTGACTTGTTCAGGAAGCACTGATTGTTTTTATTAGTTTTCGGCATGTGTGTTCATGTATTGTGTGTTGCATTCAGATCATGTCAGTGTGATCGCTGTGCAAAACCCTTGCAGATCCTCGTGAGTATACAGACGCTTAATAATTTGAGTTAATCCAAATTTACTGATGCTTTACATTCCTGGAATATCTTCTTCGATCATTTGTAGCTGGGCTCAACAAAATCTTTTTGGGGTGGGTTTCTCTTTTAGTGCCATGCCTTCCCTTGTATTTTATTTCCACTGTCTAGCATGTCTAAACCCAGTAAGACTTTACCAAGCATACACAAGGTGTGTGTATGTGTGATGTAATGTGTTCAGTGGAACATTAATAACTTGATGATGTAACATGTCTTCGTTGACGAGTTACATAAACACAGCTCCGCACGAGCAAACTTCAGGGTGACCTCAGTGAACGCGTCTTTCTGCAAGGTCTTACTTTTCCCTGGAGCTCTTTCCGTTTGATGCCCTGCTGTCTGCTGCTCTGCAATGATGATGCACAAATTCAGCATGACACAGACTGCAGCGCAGCCACAGAAAGATACCAGGCTCCAAATTACAGCCTCTTAAAGACTTCTTCACTGTGTGTAATATACTCTACAGTGGGAATTGTCAGAACATGTGTGTACGTTTGTTGTTGTGCTTGAATCAAACTGTGAAATAAATGCATCTCCATTATCAAAAGAGCCCGAGTGGCCCGTCCTCTTACCTCCCCCACGCAGCCTTCCTTCTCCATGTATTTCTTGATGTTGTGCCAGACGCGACTCTTGGTGAGGAGGTTGCCTCCAGTGGCCTTCTCAAACTTCTCATAGCTGCCATATCGCTGCAGGGCCAGCTCCATGATGCGCACTGCCTACAAGAGACGAGAAGGTCATAACGTGAAAGCTGCATGAGACTAATGACTGTTTTGTCACCTTCTGTCGTTGATGCTTTGGACATGCAGTATTTGGCAACTTGGCAATAACTTTTTAGTTTAGCTTTCATCAAACCACCAGTTAGTTAGACAACTTATTTAGAATGAAAAAAATGGAAACAGTAAAATTACTTTTACAGAAGTAGATAAGTTGCAATTTATTGGCAAATGCTCTTCATCCTATGTGTTTTCCCAAAGGTTCTATGCTTGGTCCTGGTCCAATATATTTCTCTATTTCTATGCTGCTGTAAGGTCACATTGACTAAAAAAAAACACAATTTCTAATTTCACTGCTACACTGATTACACCCAAATGAGCCTAATACACTGACATATGAGCCGAGAGTAATGCTTTTTTACATAAACAAACAATCTTGATTTGGATCCCGTAGATTTGTTTTTTTTCTCAGTGCTCTCTGGTGGAGAAGCTACGTAATAGAAAAACTCAGAATTACCTCAGACCTTGTTTGTCCTGAAATTTCTTGTATTATATAGTATAGTATTGACATGTACTAATACTGTTAATGTTAATTTAAGACACCCGCTGTGGCAGTTTTTTAAGTATCCTCAACTAATTCATCCCAGCTACTTTCCTCTTTCACTTAGTCAACACACTCACACTGCACCAGCTCTGATCTGCCCTGACGCTAAACAGCTTTGGCAGCAAGTCTCTGTGATCACAGTGTGCAGCTTGACTGCTGGCATGTGTGAGGTTGCTGATCTCAAACCAGCCAGCTCTGCAGCAAGCTCATGCACCAGGGACTTTACTTTTACTGACCGTAGGTTTTTCAGTTTCTCTATCGCATCTTTTACTTTAATGGCGTACCTCTGATACTTTCAGAGCAACACGGAGACTTGTGACAAACCTGTGTTTATCATAAAACAAATCATTCAATTGTTCCCAACACAAACACACCGTTACCTGTGTGAGGAAGCGGTCTGAGGCATTGCTATGCCGTGCCAGAACAACTGGGGAGAGTGGGTTGCTGTACTCGAACTGTGGATCGTAGTTGAAGTCAGACTTGAAAAACGTGGCCTTCTCTTTCTGAACATTAGACGGCTTAATGGCTGTAAGGATGCAGAGCTTCTTGGCATTTTCCACGTCCCGTGTGAATGCTGCTTTGTGCAACGAGGGCAGTTTAGTGCGGGGGGAATTGGGGGTGCACATTTTCCTCAGCTGTGGAGCAGCACGTGTGGTTAGGCCCATGGTGCTGCCCACCACTGCCATGTTCCTTACTGGTTTAGAGTGATTGGAGTTGCCTGAGAGAACACGATTTGTCTGCGCAGGTTTACAGACACTTTCTGGTGCACGCAACTTTTTAGGAGCCATGACTGGGCGGTTTCTTCTACTACATGTGGCGCCACATTTCACGGATGTTTTTGGCCTCTTGTACGGGGACTGCTTCTGAATCTTCTTCTCCTCAGCCTGCAGCAGGACGTTGTAGCTGCTGGAGCCAGTGCTGAAGAGGTCTTTGAGGACACCGGAAGAAATCTTCTCCAGGTACACCTGGCTTGGACTCGCTGAGTTTAAGATGTACTTTTTGGACATTTCTACTTCTGGCCAGTGGAGTCTTTCTGAAAGAGGAAAGACGAGAGACCAGTCAGAGAAGACAGTGAATGTGCTTGCTGCTTACTTTAGGATCACCTTCACGTGCAGACCTTTTACAGATAGCTTGATAGACTAATCCTCTTATCAAGGCAGGATAAAATTAGATCTATTCCAATGCCAAGCTACAAAAAACAAGTTAATAAATATACAGTATATGTATATCAAAACTTGTAATCAGTGCGGTGAACTTAAACTCTAAAGTAGCAACTATCTTTCCCCACTTTTTCTTAACGATCATAATGATGTGATCTGACTCATAACCATTCAGTTTCCTCCTGCTATGCTATCACAGAGGAAATTATTCTCATCTTGTCTCCAGAGACCGACAGTAAAGCGCGGGAGTCAGAGAGCGAGGCTTTGCGATTTCCAGTAAGGTGACCTGGAACATCATCACAGTCAGAGCTTGGCGCTCTGTTCGGACAGGAGCACTGAGGCGGAATCCGTGCAGCCACAGAGAGCACAAACTAATGACCTCAACAAGCACAGCAATGATTGGAAGAGCGACGAGGACATACATTGGGCGCTTCCTTGGCTTTGCTCAGCCACCAAATCAAACACTCTTACCTAACACATCAGCTGGGTGTTTCATCAATCAATTTCACCTGACATGATAGGCTACTCTGATATCACACTAATGAGTAACCAACCCAGAATCCCCATCTAGTGGATACTGGGAGTGTGAATGTTAATTTTCACCAATTTATGAAATGAAATGTATGACAGCGAACACAGTCGTGAACCTGAATGTGGTTGAACTGCACGACAAAATGAATCAATGCTCAAGCGTCTCCATCGTATTAATAGTGCATTGATGATGCACTATAATCAATAAAAAGCATGTGATTAGCAGTCATGAGCATGATTCAGCACTGAGTGAGCTCGCTATCAAGTCTTTACAACACAAATGTGTAAAATACAAAATAGGTTATATAATAATAACAATAATAAGAATACATTTTATTTGTATAGTGCTTTAAAACGTACTCAAAGACATGGTAAAAACAGAAACAGTAGAAGTAATTACAATAAAAACAAAAGAGATGACATCATAACAGTAACAACTCGAACTTTACAGGTTAAAAGCTGATTTAAATAGATATTTAAAAAAAAACATAATAATATAATATATAAGATACAATATAATATAAAGTAATGAATACATTCATGCAAAATACACTTGATTTCCCCAGTGATAATGAGTTTATTATGTTCACATTAGCCTTCTGGAGCTCATATTTTAGTATTAAGTTACCATAATGGCCATTATTAAGCTATTATATTCAGTTATTAATGTCGCCGATTTCTTTGAATAATTGAGCTCCTTGCTACGGTCACGGGAAAATAAGAGAAACACAAGATAAATGCAACATTACCTGTTACTTTAATTGACTCCAGCATCCTCTGTTAAGGCGTCTGTAAATAAAGCTAAAAACCACAGCTGAGCTGACATGAAGAACACCGCCTACAACTGAATAACAGCCGCACTGACAGGAGCAGAGATGTCTGTGCTGCACGGTCACCTGATCTGTTTCCAAGGTTTCGTTGATGACTACCTTACCACGTATTTCACGTGGGTGCTCATGGGAAATGTAGTCCCTTTGAGGAAAGGTTGAGACACTTGAGATGCATTCATTATTTGTAATTCGGATCTTATCTATTTGCCAATAGATTCAGATTCAGCACTTCAAACGCAGACATATGTTGCGAGTAGACGCCATGATGGTAGTTTTCTATGGACTGGTTGCACCTGAAAGAAGCCAATTTGCACAGCAATTCAATGTAATGTTATTGACATGAAAAAAAAAAAATCTAGACAATACTTTTGTCATGCTGGCATTTGTAAAATGACTTATAATTATTATTTTTTGAAGGCACACATATATATACAGGGTATAACAGGGGATAGCAGGTTACTCTTGTTTTTAATAGTCATGACATTTAACATTTAACACAAACTTTTTAAACTTGCAATTTGAATTTTTGACTAAACTGATTAATTGAAAAGTTAATGCAGGATTTGATATAAGATAATATAAAATAAGATAATCCTTTATTAGTCCCGCAGCAGGGAAATGTACAGGATTACAGCAGCATAGTGGATAGTGCAAACAAGATCAAAACAAGTATTATAAATAAGTAAATAAGTAATAAACAGCAAAGAATATTAACTAAGTAAAAAATCCACAATAACTCAACTAAAAATATTATATATACAGACAGAATAATTGTTTGTATGCACAGATTTTTTAGAAAACATGGGGACTTTTTAATGGAAACAACATTTTTCTAGCATATCTGCTCATCTTTTTTGGTGTATGTTGTACAGTTAAACAGTGGAAACCACAAAAAAAACGTGTCTATAAAGTGCGTATGTTGTTCATGTTGCAGATCACATTGCAGACGACGAAGGGACCTCGGTCAGCGTCAGTTTTAACCGCTTTATTATTTGAATACACAGAAAACTGATTCATAAAACATGTGAACTGCATCATGGAGTGACGCCTTCTTGTAACGTGACCACGCACCCAGGGCTGTGATAGGCTATCCAAGTATAAGGCACGGCTCGTTGATTCTGATTGGCTCTCACGGGGTTTCTAACTGTTGGAGCATGCGCAGTGGGTCCAGCGCTGAAATTCAAATTTGAACAGTTGTTTTGTTGCAGAGAGTAGAAGAGAGAAGAAGACAAGCTGAGAGCCGCTCAGCTTTTCCTCGCTTACGTCCTGTTTGTGTACACGTATAGTGTGTACAGCACTTTAACAGCGTTGTTTAAATAGTGATCGATAGGGATAAACTGTCCGAAATGGATCCATTTACTGAGGTAAGTCGGCGAGCAAAGATAGTATGTAGCGTTAGCTGTTAGCTATCGTAAGGTTGACGTTACTTGCTAATGCTACCACAATATTTCTTATGTCCTAATTATGGCAGGAGACTTAACTTGTTTACTTCCATAATAATGTGTCGTATGTTTACGTTACCATGCAGAATTGTATTGTATGATAATATGTACAATGGAAAAAAAAAATCACGTGTTGTGTCTTTGTTTTGTCAGTTGTCTGTCACACATCTAAAATAAGAACTAACAGTTAGCGTTGTAACTTACCACAATCTTCTAACAGCTAGCTATAACTTTAGTTTTCTAACGCTACGGTTACATGTTTGACCATTTCGCAATAATTACGTTGTCTAAATTAGCCAGGCTTCTGCCTGACCAGTTCACTTTTGTACTTCTTCATTTCACTCCAGCAATGACTGTTATTCAAATCAAACAGCTTTGCCTCCATTTAAGGCAATGGTATGTGTCAGCACTGGAACGTGTCCAACACTCTCTTTGCCTTGATGCACTCGTGCTGTTGTTACAAGCTTATACTAGAATTGTTGTCTTCTTCTTTCTAACAGCATTTCATGTTACTCCAGTATCTGAGCCAGTAGAGTTTGAAATTTCAAATC
Source organism: Pholis gunnellus (assembly GCF_910591455.1). NCBI lineage: Eukaryota > Metazoa > Chordata > Actinopteri > Perciformes > Pholidae > Pholis > Pholis gunnellus. Next base: position 17,112,618 of record NC_136543.1, read on the forward strand.
CAGGAACCACAGACAGGAGTGTCTCACTCCTGAGGAATGCTGTTAAATGTGACTTCAAGTTTTCCACACTGTGAAGGCGGTGCAGCTGCAGGAATGTGTTTGGGCTTGCACAGTTAACGTACACATGGTAAATCAGATTGTGAGACCAAGGGAAGGGAATGTCACGCTAAGGAAAGAAGAAAAAGGGAGCAAGAGAGCAAGCAAACAGAGGCCTTTTTTTTAATCTCTGGTGAAGGATTGTTTTATGTGTTGCCTGTTAGTAGCTCACATAGAGACCGACAATGTGCTCTGCCCTTTTTCCAAACATTTGCATTTACAGATCCAGCAGATATTTGGGAGAGAGAATCAGCATATTTTGGCCAATACACAGACTAACTGCAAGTCTCACAAGTGTGATTATAAAAGAGGTCTGAGTCTCAAATTCTATGGCACAATATAGTTCAAGATCAGTTTTCATAGCACCGTCAGCCTCACGTCGTTTTTCATGTTTCTTTGGAAAATGGTGGAAACGAACTTTCCAATTGAAAATGTTGTTTTCTTCAGGTTTCTGGTCATAAAAACTATATATATATATAGATTCTGATGTTATTCTGTCCTTCCTCAGAAAGTGTAAAGCAGCCATTGTAACAATGTTTTTTTTTAATGTAAAACCAGAAACTGTTGGAGCGGACTCGGGCTCGCAGAGAGAATCTGCAGAAGAAAATGGCAGAGAGACCAAATGCAGCCAACAGACAGATGGTCAAACGGCCCAGAGAGCCGCTGGCTGACACCAATAGTGTGATCAGTGAGCCGGTCACTGATAAAGGTACGAACACATGTGTTGGATTGCTGTCTGCTCAGACTTGTCCTGTCAGTTTGACCACTGAGCTGCAGCGCTACTCTTTGCTCATGTTTCCCTGTCACTTCCTCCCAGTTCCACAGGTGTCCTCCAGGCCTTCTCCCTCCAAGCGCAGGTGCTCGGAGGAAAATGCCTCGCCTGCAGCCGGTGAGGAAAACCAGGAGCCAGTGACGACACGAGCTGTTGCGCCTATGGTCGCGGATCCTCCCACAAACAAGAAACCCCCGGTGGGGCCTGCTAGCGGTCGTCATTCCTCCTCCCTGGAGAAGACAGCTACCCGGCCTGCTGTCCAGCCTCAGCCAGGGCAGCTGAAGGCTCCAGAGCCAGAGAAAATGACCCCGGCTCCTAATCCTCCGAGCAGCAGAGAAGTAGAGATGGCGCCTGTCAGTTCAGCCTGGCAGGGGAACAAGGAGGACCTGGTGGAAGTCGCAGCTCCACCTGCTGCTGGCATGAGGTCTCGTCTGCAGAGGCTAGCACAGCAGAGAAAGCATTGGGATGGTGATGGTACGGATATTTAGTTTGCTGGTTGAGATTATTTTGTTTCATGTATTTTGCTTTTTTTTGGTGCTATTTTGCAAAACACACAATTTCTTCACTGTATGTTGTTGAATCTGGATTCACTGTGGTTTGCTCACTTGGTGTTTCAGGAAGTTTGTAAATTCTAGTCGTAAAGGGTGTGTGCTGTCCATTCTTTCATATGTCTCTCAGTCATATAGTTTGTCCCTGTCCATATCAAACATGTTGCCACCTTTTCAGATTCCTCTGATGCAGTTCCAGACTGCACCCCCCTGTCCCCGTTGAAGAAACCAGCCGAGGTCCCACCAGCTGCCGTCCCCGCCGTGTCCTCGGGAACTCCCGTTGGGAGGAGAGGCCGACTCGCCAACCTCGCCGCCACCATTGGAACCTGGGAAGACGACCTAAGCCATGCAAACGTTCCCATTGAGACTGCAAAACAGAAGCCTGGTACAGCTGTTCACAAGTTAGCAGTCAGAGACGCTGCTGTGGCTGCCGGCACTAAACCAAGTGCTGCAGGCCATGTGGTGGCCAGTTCAACAGGAATCATCAAGTCTACACCCAGCTCTCAGGTAGATTTACCTGAAATTGTCTTTTTCTCCAGCATAAGCAGTTATGTCTAACTGTCATTTAGTACGAGGTGTCACTGACGCAACATGCCCCCGTCAACGCAACAGCTTTCATGTTTGTTTTGTTCTAAATGCCCGAGACCACCAGGACCAGTGTTGTTTTTGAATCTGCTTTATGGATAAAACTATTGCATGTCTTCTTAACAGGTTCTGAATTGTCCAGCGAAGCCGAGCCGAGTGATTCTCCCAAGCGCTCAGAAGGCTGACATTCCTGCAGCCAGGCCGGCACTTAAGTCAGGAACCGGTCCTCAGAAGATTTTCAATCAGGGGGAGACCTTCCCCTCTAGTCCTCAGACGATTTCCTTCCAGGGAAAAGCCTTCCCGTCCAGTCCCCAGAAAGCTGGTCCCTCCTCCTCAACATCAGTGCCTCAAAGTCCCCTGAAGAATCAGGCCTTCTCTAGGGGTCTCACCTCCAGCCCCCAGAAGCCAGAACTCCGCACCAAGCCCACCACTGCTGGCCCTCAGGAAATGGCCACTGCTGGGACACCTGGTGAGTCATGTTGCAATACAAAAGATGTGCTGTGTTAGAGTTACTGAATTACTTGAAAAAACTATTTAGGTTATCATTAGAGATGTTTCAAGACCATTTTTTAAATATGATACATTTCTTCCCTTCATTCCCAACAGGTGTGAAGTCTTTCCTGGAGCGCTTTGGAGAGAGGTGCCAGGAGCGCAGCACCAACCAGAGCTCCCCAGCTGGGGGTGCTGCCCAGTCCAAGACTCCCACTGTTACTCCATCATCAGTCACACCAAACACCAGACTGGTGCAGGAGAGGCTCAGAGCTGCCCGAGCTGCAAACACTACCACTGCTGATCTCACCCAAAGACAGAAGCAGGTCAATTAATGTTACACATACGAAGGTGTATCCTCTTATTGTTGCAGTATCACAATATTAACATTTTACTTTTACTAAACTAATTTCAGGAGCGAGAGTCTGAGCTGGCTCAGATTCGGAATCGCTTTCAGAAGGGGAACACCAATATGTGGAAAAACAACGAGGAAGCGGCAACAACCAAAAAAAACACAGACATCAAGGTTGGCCAATAAGCATCCGAAACACAAATGCTTTCATAGAAAATGCAAGATTATATTTAATTAAAAAAATAATGCTTTTTAGGAACAGCTTGACAAGCCCGTGGCGGCTGAAGTTCCTCGATGTGAGCCACAGGATGAACCCGCAGCACCTTCTGGACCTTCTGAGAGTGTAGATACACCCACGAAGTGCACTCCTCCAGGTATTCAACATTTCATATTTAGACATTCCTATCTGTTTGTGTCCAGATGTTTCAGTGATCAGTTACTAGCATTGGCAGTTGTTCTTTCATCCATTAGGCTCTCATTAAAGCTGCGAGCTGTGCCTCACGTAAAAAGTTAGGAATTACCATCATTATGTGTGTTCCCGAGTTTTTATTAATCCAGGATTGAGCAAAGAGCTGTGTATTACCAAACCTCTTAAACTCTGGCTTTAGTCTTAAAGTTGTTCATTACATTTTTAAATGATTGCTTTAAATGTCACAGGAAATGTAAGACTTTACACGGTTTGGTCGAGGTGTTCAGTCTAATGTTTTCTAACTAAGATTGTGTGAAATAGCAGGTCCTGGGTTGATGATGTCGCCTCCCACCTCAGCATCCAGTCCTCTGAGGGTGGTCGACCATACTGTAGAGAAAACAACTGATGAAACCACAGAAGAAGAAGAAGAGGAGGTGGTCAGGGAGATAGAGATGAATGTGGACCAGTCCATCAACTCTGCTGTTATCAACGAGCTGTTTGATAGAGCCCTGGACCAGAGTGATGATGAGGATGAGGAGGAAGATGCTTTGAATATCTCCTCCATGTCCCTCCTCACTCCACTAGCAGAGGTGGTGAAGAGTCCAGAGAGACGATTGATGGTAGGCCCTAACGTGACGTCTCCCGCTACCATCTACTTCCTGTTATAGTTACCGTGAGGCAAACACGACAAGAAACGTCTTAACAAAAACATTTTCTTCATGTGTCTGTGCAGACGTCAACTCCAGCCGGCTCGTTCCTCGTGAAGAGCAACACTCCAGGCAATGTTTCCAAACCCAGCAAGTTCCAGAGAACCAACGTGGTACGGACTGCCTCCTCAGAGGCCTTAGACGAGGACCACAAACTGCCATATAGGTAAGTGCTGCCGTTTTATGTCACTTGGATGGATTGAAGTCGGCTGTCGTCGTCGTCGTTGCAGGAAATCTCATCCGCTTGGTTCTGTGTGTGTTCTAGCATTGATGCATACAGGTCCATCCGGGTGAAAGAGACCGAGAGACCAAACGTGAAACAGGTGATCGTGAGAAAAGAGGACGTTTCTCACAGAGAGGAGGAACCAAGAGGATCCAGTCTCTCCGGTATCAAACAGAAGATGAAGGTTTGGAATAAATACTTTTAACTTTGATTCATGCCACAGAGAGTGCCGCAGGAAAGAGTCCTAAAACCTAGAAAGGAGTCAGCACTGACTGTGTACTCGTGCAAGCAGTTCATTTATAACCCAACGTTAGCTTTTTACTTCTGCCGATAGCATCGGCTCTTCAAAAATCATAAAAATGGTGTTCCCTGCAGCACTCTTACAGTATACGTGTTAACTTTTCATGTGAACTCTGTTATGTACTTTGGACCTGATTTGAAGTACAAGTTATAGTTCATCATACAGAAGGCAAACATTTCTAACACTCTATTGTTTCTTTAGATTCTGACGAGTGAGATGAACCTGCAGCAGACAATCATTCATCAGGCCAGTCAGGCACTGAATTGCTGCACGGATGAAGAGCACGGCAGAGGATCCCAGGTGGAGGCTGAGGCAGAGAGGCTGCTGCTGGTGGCAAGTGAGTCCATCCAGACAACAAACTAATTGGGGTCTTATACTTAACCCTTGTGCCTCACTAAGGACATATTCTGGGGGAACCTTGCATTTAGTATACAGAAAACAATTACATTTTTGTATGGAAAATAAAATGAATATATAATGTTATGGCAGTTTTTGTCCTAAGGACATCGGAGCAACTTTTTTTTTTTTTAAAGTGAGGCATAAGGTTAAAAAAAAAAAATTCAACACACGTGAACATATCTGAGACCATGCAAGTGTACAAACATAAAGAAAGCTACAACTCAAAGTGTTGTATGCAATGCAAAATACATTCATGCTGCCACTTCTAGGCCGTGTGTAAACCCAACTTATAGACATCTACCTTTTATAAATGATAAAGCCACAATACAACACCACCACCACAGCCCATCAGCCCCGATCTTCAGGATTCAGTAGTATCAAAGCTTGACTTTCTGACCCTTTTGACTGTCTTAGCGGAAAGGAGGGAGGCGTTGAAGGCAGAGCTGGACCGTCTGAAAGGAGACCCAAAGGGCCATAAGAAGGCCTCTGCAGCCCCAGAACCTTCTAGCATGTCTGCCTCCAAGGGCTCCATCGCCCTGCAGGAGTTGCGCCTGCCTCTCAAGGCAGACTTTGTTTGCTCCATTGCCAACAAGCCAGGTAGGCTCAAATTGCTTATAGCCACAGTTCAGTAGTTTAATGCAACACTCCACTGTTGTTCAACTTTCTCTCCAGACATCAGGGCCCTGTTTTAGAAAGGTTTAACAAACTGAGGCTAAGCCTGAACGCTGAGTTGACTAATCCTGAAGTGGGGAACTCTTGAGTTTTTGGTTCTAGAACCGCTGATCAGATTCAATTCAATCAACTCTGAGTAGGTTGAACCTGAACATAAAAATCAGTCAGAGCGGGGGAAAGTGTCGATAGCAATAACGTTTTATTCAGTGTTGTCCGTTAATTTGTTTACCAGATTTACGTTACCTTAATGGATGATTAAGTGGTGAAATCTAACTGTGTATTAGGCTTTAGCCCACGTTTCTTCATCCTTAATCTGACGGGGACAAAACACAGTGACCAGCAACTGAAGATGAAAATTATAGTTGAAGACAAAAAAAAGTAAAGATCAAAGACAAACTACGGGTTTTTACCTGCCAGGAGGCAAATGTGTGACTTTAAACTGAAACTAGAGAGTTTAATTTCTTTCTTTCTGGAACTGAAAACCCAGAGTTCCCCTCATCTCAGGGTTAAACAAACTCAGATTTCAGTAATCCTGCTTTCTGAAACGGGGCCCAGTTGTCACGAATGCTCAATATTGTAAATCACCCATTTTGTCTTAAATGTGGGCTTTGAATTGATGCTATTGATATTTGTGTTCAGAATCAAATTAACCTTTTACGTGATTCCTGGTCATAACTTTTTAAAATAGTGTTTTGGAGTCTATTTATATATCTGGATCTAGTCACTATCTGAGTATTTGTCATACTGATGGTTGTTAATATTATTCTGTTTTGATCATTTCAGAGTCGACCCAACATTCGTTCTTCTTGATGATTCGTGCGGGAGCAGAGAACACCGTGGCCACACCTTTAGCCAGCACCCACCGGGGCCTCAGCGGGGACACCCTGGCTTTCCCCACCAAGTTCACCATGTAAGTCCTGCACCGCTGCTCACATAAAGGAACACGCACCATCCGATAACGACCGATTATTATTTGATTGTGATTCAGATCAAAGAAACGTTTGTTCTCTCGCTTACCGAACACACATGATGAGGAGGCACTGAGTTATATTTATCAAATAAAGATCATTAAATAACAAAAACTGATTTAATCTGATGAATCACTTTATTGAAATTGAGGATTTTGTTCGAGGGTTTTTTTTATTTTTTCCGTACGGTGATTTCGTTCCAAAACCTCAACAGAAGCTACCGTAAAAAACACGACATTCGGTACAGCTCTAGATTCCGACACATGAAATGTAACCGCTTCGTGTTGAACAGATCTCATACTGGTGTACTTGTGTTGATCTTAATTGTCCCTCTTCTTCCTCACTTTCAGATCTGATGTCTCCAGTGACTTTGAAGTTGCTGTTGAGGTCTATTGCTTGGTGAGTGTCCCGCATAAGGGTTCACAGAGAGCAGAATAATGAGGCTCTGACCACATAGCCACTATATTTACTGGGCCTGAGTTGCTTTTACTTTTTCCCTCCACATTTATTATTAAGCTGCAATCTAGAGTTACTGACAACTGATCCATTCTGATCTTGTGTCTTAACTCGTGACATCTTCAGGTGCAGAAGCGTGACGCCTGCAGTGACAAGAAGAAGAAACCCAGCAAGTCAAAGGTAAATTAGATTTTTTTTTTTTTTTTACCAAATGGAAAACACGTGATCAGTCAATCATGGAGCTTTCTTTAATACTTAAAGTGTGTGTGTCCAGATGATATGGAGAGAGGTTCATGAGGCCCATTATATGTGTATGTCGGTATGAACAGTTTCTGAATCAAATCCCTCACATGTTGGTGGGTGTGCACTGTGTGCAAGTCACTGTTTCTCTACACAGCTTCAGGTGGTCGTTTCATGTGGTGGGGAGAAATGTTAACGGAGATCTACCCTCAGACAAATTACTGTCACTCCCAAAAAAATACTTTTTAATTATTTGCTTTACTTCTATCTGTCCAGGCGATCACTCCAAAGAGATTCCTCGCCATCACTGTAAGTATTTCAGATGTATTTTCTATAATTAGATATCAGAATGTAACTTCTCATCTGCCTGACGTTTGTATTTTAATTTGCTGGTTTCATCTCTTGTCTTGCAGAAAAGTGTCCAGACGCCAGGTAGGTCAAAAAATATTGAATCTAAAAACTATTTGTTCTGTTGAGTGAAATGTATTCAAAGTGTTTAAAGAAGTACTCTAGTGATTGATACTGCATTTGAATGAAGTTGGGAGTAGGATTACAACAACTATTATACAACGGTTTCTGGCGTACGCATTTGAAAAAATAGCGGCGGCAGAGACTGACCTGTAGGAACTACTTTCTTTCTACTGTCCCTTTTTAATGATGTCATTCTTTCTGTGTGTAGTTGTGGCCAGTCCAGGAGGCCCCAATGCTGTTCGCACCAGTAACTTCGTCCTGGTCGGATCACACAAGCTCACCCTGTCCTCTATTGGGACAAACAAATTTCCTTTGGAGAAGGTATAGAAACCATTAATGTCACCTTTTTTATATAATGTCCTCATGTCCCCTTTTCCACATTCTCCCTTTTCGAGCACTTACGTTTTCTTCTGTTCCCTGCATTTCGTATGCGACAGGCCTTAGTCTGAAGGCACAGTGTCCATGCTGTATGTGTGAGGCCCACACACGGCTCACTTGGATCGTAGTCGCATCTTTACGTCAGGCCTCACAGAGACTCTCAGTAACCGTGTTTGTTCTCCCTCTGCACCCTCTTCACCCGCCTTAATATCTTTCTTTTAGATCGTATATGAAGGAAGTGAAAGAGAACTGCTCAGTGACATGTTTCATACCAAGGTTACTACTTGCCCTGTTTTTTGTTCTGTTTGTGTGGGAAGGACGGTGAACACACTATAACAAGGAATACGTTTAACTGCATTGTGACACTAACATTTGTTTTTATTGCCTTTCGTCACAGTCTATGATTTTTAATCATCGTAACCTTTATTTATTTATTTATTTTAACCCCGTCTTGTGACGTTAAACATTACATGAATGGTGACCCTGGTCTCTGAGCTTTTAATGAAGCGTCTGTACCTTTTGCCTCTAGGTTCCGTTCTTGTGCCCTCTGGAGGGCCACGTCTACCTCAAGATGCAGTGTGAAGTTGGCTCCAAAGTGGAGGAGAAGGGCTTCCTGGTGAGCGCAGGCTGATCAAATCCTCACCACAGATTAACTAGCGCTGAGAGGCTGGTATTGATTTGCGAGTATGTGTTGTAATTTTAATTCCCCTCTCCTCTAGACAATGTTTGAAGATGTGAGTGGATTTGGAGCCTGGCACAGGAGGTGGTGTGTCCTGTCAGGATACTGCATCTCCTACTGGACCTACCCAGACGATGAGAAGCGCAAGGTAACTGACTCTTCTACAGTCTTTATTGAGCTCCTTTATTTTACCTACCTAGGTGGTTCCTGTTTTTTTGAGGATAGATATTAGTTAACATTGCCATAAATGTGGGAAACGTGGACTTGAGCCAAAAGAAACATATATATCAGGGCAAGCTGTGTGAGCCTCCTACAGCTTTACAAATAAACATGTTTTATTGATTGAAAAGCCAGTATGGCTGTCTGCAACTTGCACACCGGTTTGTTTTCATGAGGCTGTGGAGAGAAACGGTGCCGGCAAGTTTCCTAATATCCATGATGTAAATGTTGCGTTTGTCTTAAACACCTCGTTTTCTTTCTTTCGTCTTCTGTCAGAATCCCATTGGCCGCGTCAACCTGGCCAACTGCACCAGTAATAAGGTGGAACCAGCCAACCGAGAGTTTTGTGCCAGACCCCACACATTTGAGCTCATCACAGTCAGACCACAAAGGGTGGACGACAAAGAAACACTCGTCAGCCAGTGCCAGAACACCATGTGTGTCACCAAGTAAGTTCCTACCATTGTCATTAGGGCTGCACCACATTCACCCTAAATATTGTGGGCTTCATTTTAAAGTTGAATGCATCAGTCCGTTTCAAAGTTAAGAAGCTAGATAAACAATGTTTAGCTCACATCCGTTACAACAATCGTATTTATCCTAAGTCACAGGAGCTGGTCCTCATCATAGAACTATTTCCACTTTATTAAATCACGCCTATCAAACTGATCAAAGACCGTCTGACGTATAAAGAAGTGTCTATAAATAACCGTGACGTTTCTCTGTGCAGGAACTGGCTGAGTGCAGACACTAAGGACGAGAGGAATCTGTGGATGAAGAAACTGAACCAGATCGTGGTGGATCTGCGTATGTGGCAACCGGACGCCTGTTACAGGCCACTGTAATCACTGCACTTTGTCACAGCCTGTCAATATCAGTGACGCATGCAATCACAAAGTGCAATACAGTATGCCAATTGTTAAATATGATCGATGATCAGACACATAAGTTAAAGATCAGAGGAGTAGGTAAATAAAGCCATTGAGACATTTCAGGACAGTGTTTTGTGTAGGAGTCGGGGTTTGGCACTATTTTATAATTTTTTTTACTACATTTCCACACTGGTTTGATATTCTAGTGTTTTGGGGTATTGTTGAGTTGCCACATTTTTATGTTAATGCCAATATTTAGTGTCCTTGACACACAATGCATGGCTTTAAATTATTTGGTTTCAAGGCTGAAATCAATGTATATAAATGATGTTATAATGACAGATGAATACCGAGGCACCACAGTTTTATCACATTTTATCCTGCATGGCAGCACAGAACAATACTGATACTTTTGGTAAGCTTTTACTTTATATATTAGCTTTCGTAACTTGCGGCAGGATTTACACGTTTTTCATTGTCATGCAGTTGTACCCCAGCTTTCAATCTAGTTGTAATGTAAAGTGTTTATGTCCTTGTTTCGGTGTGGAAGTTAGAGTTTTGGATAACCACGGGTACGGTCTGTTACATAGTCTACGCTAGAACCTCGCCAACATTGATTTCATGTAAATGCTTCGCTAACATTTGTTACAGCTGTAAATCACCTGAAACGCATGTTACTGCAGCTTTGAATACATCGTGGCATACATGCTGAAACCTATATTTTTGTTTTACAGTATTGGCCCGCTTATTAACGAGCCTGCCTTTGCGCTGTATCTGTTTATAAAACGGCTCATCTACGCAGAAGAGCTTTAGTTTGAGCAACAGATTGGCATTTTTGGTGTATGTAGCAATGGTCTACATTCTTAATGGCTGCAGACGCAGCGCTTTGAAAACAATATGGCGGGCTCGTGTACCCTTTGTCAAAGTACGGATATATTTATTTTAAAAGGAGACACTCGTTTATTTTTAGTTGTGCATTAAGAGATTATATGCAATATGTGGCGTTTCAGCAGATGATGCGATCACAAAACATTTTAAACTGCACATTTCCCCCGCACAACGTCTGCGGTGCTTATGTAACAGACCTTACAGTGACCCTGCAGGTGTTTAGTAAAGGTAATTTCAATAGCAGTAAAAGCGCTTTTCATCATGTTGCTAATGAATACAACGTACACCAGATGTATTCTTTCTGCATACCCTCTACATACCTCTTCATCATGAAGAATATGAGGGAGCAGGAGATATATACGTATATATAGATATATAAGAGCTTTCAGCGGGTACTTTAGCAGACTTCAGTTCTTCACTTTGTCCGGTTACTTTGTGGTTCTATGAGACTTCAATAAATGCCCGCTTTGACCAAAATGGACCAGGTTACTAATGCTGAAGTTCCTTTTGTTGTTTTATTGAAATGTAACATTAAATTGAGTCTAAAATATGTTTTAAGATCGGAGGTATTTTAATGTGTCTTTCATGTACTAGCAAATGAAAAAAATAAATGCTACTTGTTTTTGGTTTTAAGTCATAGTATAGTCAGTCATAATACAGTATTTCTTAAACAATTCATGGTATAGTATCTTATAAAAAGTCAAAGTATAGTAAAGTGGTATGTCATGAAATAAGACATAAAAGGTCATAGTATAGGAAGTCATAGCATAGTATGTAATAAAATATATTATAGTATATCATAAATATAGTCTATAGTTTTTCAAAAAAATTCAGTATCATGTCATCAAAAACAACTAGTAGTATAGTATTCCCTGACGTCATAAAAAGTAATTGTATAGTATGTCATGAAAATTCATTAACAGCATTATTAGGTATCTCATAAAAACAAGTCAATTAAATGTATAAAGGTTATCCCTGAGTTCGCCTGAAAAGCATGAAAAAAGTAGGGAGACCGTATGAGTTATGAATAAGAATATTTATTTACAACATGACAAAAACAATTTAGAAGTCAATCAGTCATGCAAGCGTGTAAAAATGTCTACAGTAATAAAAAACAAAGCAGTGAAGGTGGTAAGCTTTTACATCCAGAACCACGTCGGGCCTGTGTGTCTTATGAAGCCGAGGATGACTTCATATTTTTATGTTGTCAAAAAATGTCATCGTATTATATATCATATATTTAGTATGACATGAAAATAATATCTTGTGATATTATTGGTGCCACTACTGCTATTACTCTCGTATCATTTCTTTCATGTGGATTAACTTCGTGGTAATTTTGTTAATTCTGTACACATGACATCTATTGTATTTCTGGCCTTCCTGGGAGACGGATCCCTCTGAAATTGCTCTCCCGAAGGCTTTTCTTTTCGAATGCGAAGGTTCCAGGACAGAGGATGTTGTATGCGGTACACGGGGTGAAGCCATCTGTAATTTAGGATATTTGACAATATAAATAGAATTGAACAGAGTGGTATGTCATGTGTAATGGTCAATTTATACTTAGTATATTTTATTCGTAAGTAATTTAGCTATAAACTTAGTTAAATGTCACCATGTCTCTGTTGGGCAGAAGAATTCACCCTTTCCTGCGGCTAAGATAACTGTTGTATGAGAATGTTCCAGCACCAAGGACGGCCGGTCTCTTGTTTTGGTTGCTGGCCGTGTTTTTCATTGTTGTTCCCATCAGTCAGAGACCAAAATGTCTAACATTGGCCATCGTCCTTCTGTATAAAGAAAACATGCAACTCTTTTCTTGGTTCTTCCTTACTGAGACTGTACGCATTCTGTTAAGTCATAGTAGAGCATGTCAAAAATCAAGTATAAATATATATACACACACTTCCTTGTCCCTTTTTTTTTTTTAAACAACTTGGTTTGGTGTTGAAGTCAATAAAATGGTGTAAACGCAACTGTCGTGAGATCTTGTATCTAAGTGATGTTAACATGAAGCTCCACTGCAGGAGTCACAATAATTCTGCTAAAATTAACACAAATGGTTAAGAGGTACAGAAATCGCATTATTTATTTTTTTTATATATATTTTTAATTGTTCTTTAGGTGCAACACCGATGAGGACAGATACATATTCAGTTTCTACTGATGGTTTCTAAGTCCTACATGAAACAGTAGATATATTCTTTGATAGAGCTCAGTTGCATCTTGGCCATAAGTTAACATCACTGACAATGTATATTTTAACATATATTCAAACAAACTGCTAAATATGTTTACACATTTAATGCTGGGAGAGTTTCCTAAATTTCTACACAGCTGATATGAAACTCTGGCCTGAAACTTTAAATGCATCTTTATACACTAGATGGCACCAAACCTTCAGCAGTATGCTCACATGCTGGGAATTAACTAATGCCACATGGCTAGCAGGGGAATTCAGGACACAAAACAAGATGTAAATTAAATCAATTTTATTTTAAAAACACTAATCATTCATCCCAGGACAGCTGCTGCACCTATTTGAAGGAGGAAGGCATTAGGAATCAAGTTTATGCATATAGAACTTGAAGACGTAATGAAGTACTCACCTACTGTCCCATTGATGAACTGATCCATCTGGCCTCTGGATGAACACTCTGGACCTGTGGCTTGTAAGATGCAGAGGTCCGCTGGGGGGCCACGTAGGCAGAGGGCCGCTGGGGGGCCACGTAGGCAGAGGGCCGCTGGGGGGCCACGTAGGCAGAGGGCCGCTGGGGGGCCACGTAGGCAGAGGGCCGCTGGGGGGCAGAGGGCCGCTGGGGGGCCACGTAGGCAGAGGGCCGCTGGGGGGCCACGTAGGCAGAGGGCCGCTGGGGGGCCACGTAGGCAGAGGGCCGCTGGGGGGCCACGTAGGCAGAGTGCTGCTGGAGTGCCACGTAGGCCGGCTGCGGGGCAGAGGGCCGCTGGGGGGCCACGTAGGCAGAGGGCCGCTGGGGGGCCACGTAGGCAGAGGGCCGCTGGGGGGCCACGTAGGCAGAGGGCCGCTGGGGGGCCACGTAGGCAGAGTGCTGCTGGAGTGCCACGTAGGCCGGCTGCGGGGCAGAGGGCCGCTGGGGGGCCACGTAGGCCGGCTGCTGTTGCTTGACATTCACTTCCTTCTGGTCAGCAGGTTCTTTCAGCCGTCTGATAGCGTAGCCACCAAAGCGCTGAGGGATGTTGTGGGTTCTGGTCGGGGCGAAGCGCAGACCAGAGGTCCCCACACTCCAGGTTCCAGAGGCAGGGAGGTTACGAGCATTCACAAGATTTCTAGTCCTCTTGTTTTGGAGAGACGACAAATAAGGTTTAGATGCTACAGAGCTACGGCTTAAATACACTCTTGTAGCAGGGGCACTGGCTGATGTTTTCGTCCGGGGAGGGATTCTGTGTGGCTCAGCAGCACCTGTGCTAGTCAGCCTGGAAGCTTTCTGTGCTGCAGACTGATGGGAGGCAGGTTTGAAGGAGTAGCTTTCCCGAGGACTCTGAAGAGATCCAGAACTGCTCAACCGATAGTTGCTATTCTTACTGAGTGAACTACTACTAGCAATATTAGTAGAAAGGCCAAATAACTGGTTTTTTGGAATCTTCTGCACATTTCCCTGAGTCAACCTAGTCTTTGGCCGGTTAGATTTTGACTCAGAGCTGCTCTGCGCCAACATGACTGAAGCATAGCCACTTCTAGCGGTCTGTGAAACACCTTGTGTGTAGCCACTACTGGGAAATCTCTGGCTATAACCACTGCTAACATCAGTGTCCGTGTTGAGACTGCTGCTCTGGGCTGAGCCACGAGAACCAGAGGCCTGTCTGAGTTGATTCTGGGGATCGCTGCCACCAAATCCACTTCTCGGTTGCGAGAAGCCAACATTTGTGTTGCTGTTTTGTCCCCGAGCTGCAAGAAAAACAAGAGTATAAATCCACAGATTGTAAATCACACCAATAAATGACGGCAGCATTTGTGTGTTGCTCACCTTGTTGGGCCCACAAACAAAGCACATGCTCTGCTTGAATTAAACAAATCAGCAAGATCCTGCACAGAAAACATAACATCCAGTAAGAAAAGGTACAGCAACTCCACAAACACTGAAAGTTACTGCAAACACTTACCCCAAATGAACTCCACAAGCCATTTCTGTGTTCTAAAGCAAGCAGCCTGGTCAAAGCAACAGTAGCCAAACTGCCTTGAACCTGCTCTGCATGTGGTGTGTGCAGCAGAGAGGTAGCATTTATTGCAACCTGCATCCAATCACTGCTTAATGTGTCTCCTGGAGCACCTGAGAGTCAATCAACCAATCATTCTAGGAAGCTGCAGCCCCACAGCAGTCCACACTGAACTCCTTTCAGCACCAAACGTTTTCCCAGACCCCATCAGAAGAGAATTGAATTGAATATACTTTATTTCAAACATTAAAATAAATAGCTGTAAACAGATTTAACACATTTTTGAACAAGCCACATAAAAAAATCTCTGTCGTGCAGAAGAAGAATTCATACAAAAATAGCAAAATTGTTCCTTAATGTCTTTAATAAGTCCGATTTGTGAGTTATTCGTACCTGTTTTGTGCATACGTGGTGACCCGTGTGTTAAAAAAGACGTGATCTCAGACTGGCTGCACTGTACGTCAATCAAGTGGCAAATGCCATGAGGACGTCACATTTTTTTTTAATGGGATGCGATCTACCGGCACTACCTCCGTGATCGACGTATTGGGCACCCCTGATCTACATTAAATTATTGCCATGACTTTTAACTACTCCAAAAGTAAAAAAAAAAAATTCAAGAGTTGTGAAGTGGAGGTTCTTCTGCAGGAAGTGAACGACAAACAAGTTGTGATTACAGCAGCGTCTTAGTGGAACAAAAACATCCATGAAATGCTATAACTTGTTCAGTGTTGAAGTGTTAATGTAGTGTTTATTCATTTTAAAAGATCAGAATGCTTTGTAAAATAATTCAAATTATAAAAAATGTATTAAATAAGATTATTATAATTGTAATACTATATTATTTTAACTATGTTAACTGTAGAATTAAAGAAAACACAATAAACAATTACTTTGCACAAACATGTCAGCACTCAAATGTAAGTGTCCATAGATTCTTACAAGAACACATTCTTAAGACATTAATTAATGCCTTTGTGAAAACTGCATAAGTTGGTTTTAATAAGAAATTTCACCTTAAAAGCGATCTCTGAATGATACCTGTTGTCTATCATAATTTGTACTTGTGTTTATTTAACAATTTCCAAACAGCAGAAGTTTGATTTTGTTTAAATGTAATAATTTGTTTGTGTCAAGTCACGTTTTAAAGTTACTAATTTCTGTCATGACCACCTCCAAAAGCTGCTGCAAATTTTCCACAGAACAGAACATGTCTCTGTCCTCCATGAATAAGACAGGTTTGAATGGTTTTGATACCTTGCATATATATTTATATACAGACAAAACAATTCAGGACCCAACACTGGCCCCTGTGGGACACAAGTAATATCCAAACCTGTTCATTTGTGGTCATCTCCCTGCAATAATTTTATATAGCTTCAACTGGTTCAGCACAACTCCTCCGATGCCATACCTTTTCATTTTATTGGGTAATAAGTCATTGTTCTGATTCCATACAGAATAATCGGTGAAGTTCTGTAGCATAGCATAGCTCCAAACCCAGCCATAAAATGTGCAACGCTTCTCCGACGCTGTCAGCAAGAAATACCGTTCATACAAATCCTTTTCCTGGCTGAGTCAAGGCTGCCAGCTGTGGTGTTGACTGACCCATTCATCATGTCCAGCTTTTCCTGAAATGTTTTTCTTGAGAAAGGCAGTCAGTAAATCTGCCACTAAATCTGTTTCTCCTCATTCAGCCATTGAGTTGAAAAAACAAAGCTAGGTAAAAAAATAAATAAACTACACAAAGCAAAACCCTAAAAATGTTATAATTTCTTCCATATCTTTCAATTTGAACTCTTTTTCCAACTAAGCTCTGCTGGCAAGTTAAGTTTCACAATAGTCGTGCTCGCCCACTGACCAATCACAGCACACACTGAGCTGTGTGTTAATGCTGACGTAGTTGTAGGCCAGCTGGCTGCTCTGGCATGTCAAAGAATATCAAACTAAAGATCTAAAGATTGGTTGAAGACTGACAAACAAGATCGTCCCCATTCACTTAAACTGGACATGGATTCACTGGTGAGCCTGCAGGCCTGGGGCCTCTCTTCTTACCTAGAGACACAGAGGTGAAATCTGATTGGATAAAAGCTCTACTTAAAACAAGCTGCACTGGAAGCAGAGCAACTGAGGAAGACAGTAGCTGTGCAATGAGAATTAAAAAAAAAAAAAATACATAAAATAGTTAACTGATTCTGTTTAGGCCAGCAGAGAAGGCTTTGCAGGCCCTGATGGCCCAATCTTTAATCTACATTGATTTTGCAAGAGTAAAGTGTCCATTTCTAGTGAAGTAGTGTTGATTGGCAAGTGTGACAGCAGCAGGAAGAGGAACTCTGGTTTCTCAGTCACTGAACGAGCCTTCTATATAGTACAAAAAGATATTACAAAGCTTAGTAAAAGTGTAGTCAGATGCTCTAACGGTTGTCTTTCCACAAATCCTTATGAACTCTCCTTCACATCTAGGTCAAGTGGTTAGGAATAGACATTAGGTCATTTCTGACCACAGCGAGGATCATCACACTCTAGCTGTATATTGTTGAGAGCTAGCATTTACAGACCGCTCACACGACATGTCAAGACTGGTTCAGAGGAACCATTTTGCAACACATCTTTTGCACACTGGATGGCACCAAGCCTACAGCAATATGCACACATGCTGCGCATTTACTAGTGCCACACAGCTAAGAGGTGAAGTCAAGACACAAAAACAAGATGTAAATTAAATGCTTTTATTTGAATAAAAACACCAATTATTATATCCCAGGACAACTGCTGCACCTATTTGAAAGAGGAAGATACAACATTAGAAACGACGTTTATACATATAGAACAGCAAGATATGATGAAGTACTCACCTGCTACTTTCCCATAAATGAAGGGATCCTGATCCATCTGGCCTCTGGATGAACACTCTGGACCTGTGGCTTGTAAGATGCAGAGTGCCGCTGGGGGGCCACGTAGGCCTGCGGCTGAGCGGAGGGCCGCTGGGGGGCCACACTGGCCTGCTGCTGAGTGGAGGGCCGCTGGGGGGCCACGTAGGCCTGCTGCGGCTTCCCGACATTCACTTCCTTCTGATCAGCAGGTTCTGTCAGCCGTCTGATAGCGGAGCCACCAAAGCGCTGAGGGATGTTGTGGGTTCTGGTCGGGGCGAAGCGCAGACCAGAGGTCCCCACACTGCTGGTTCCAGAGGCAGGGAGGTTACGAGCATTCACAAGAACCGGTTTCCTTGGGAATTTGTTCCCAGCCTGAGTCTGGCTGGGGTTATTTCTAGTCCTCTCGTTTTGGAGAGACGACAAATAAGGTTTAGATGCTACAGAGCTACGACGTAAATACACTCTTGTAGCAGGGGCACTGGCTGATGTTTTCGTCCGGGGAGGGATTCTGTGTGGCTTAGCAGCACCTGAGCTAGTCAGCCTGGAAGCTTTATGTGCTGCAGACTGATGGGAGGCAGGTTTGAAGGAGTAGCTTTCCCGAGGACTCTGAAGAGATTCAGAACTGCTCAACCGATAGCTGCTAGTACTTGGTTTAACCTGCTGAAGTGGCCAAGTTCTCTTCTTGCTAAGCGGAGTTTGATCATATTTACCGAGTGAACTACCAATATTAGTAGAAAGGCCAAATAACCGCTTTTTTGGAATCTTCTGCACATTTTCCTGACTCAACCTAGTCTTTGGCCAGTTCAATTTTGACTCCGAGCTGCTCTGCACCAACCTGACTGAAGCATAGCCTCTTGTAGCTGGCTTTGAAATACCTTGTGTGTTGCCACTACTGGGAAATCTCTGACTATAACCACTGATAACATCAGTGTCCGTGTTGAGACTGCTGCTCTGGGATGAGCCACGAGAACCAGAGGCCTGTCTGAGTTGATTCTGGGGATCGCTGCCACCAAATCCACTTCTCGGTTGCGAGAAGCCAACATTTGTGTTGCTGTTTTGTCCCTGAGCTGCAAGAGAAACAAGAGTATAAATCCACAGATTGTAAATCACACCAATAAATGACGGCAGCATTTGTGTGTTGCTCACCTTGTTGGGCCCACACACAAAGCACATGCTCTGCTTTAATTAAACAAATCAGCAAGATCCTGCACAGAAAACACAACATCCAGTCAGAAAAGGTACAGCAACTCCACAAACACTGAAAGTTACTGCAAAAACTTACCCCAAATGAACTCCACAAGCCATTTCTGTGTTCTAAAGCAAGCAGCCTGGTCAAAGCAACAGTAGCCAAACTGCCTTGAACCTGCTCTGCATGTGGTGTGTGCAGCAGAGAGGTAGCATGTATTGCAACCTGCATCTAATCACTGCTTAATGTGTCTCCTGGAGCACCTGAGAGTCAATCAACCAATCATTCTAGGAAGCTGCAGCCCCACAGCAGTCCACACTGAACTCCTTTCAGCACCAAACGTTTTCCCAGACCTCATCAGAAGAGAATTTAATTGAATATACTTTATTTCAAACATTAAAATAAATAGCTGTAAACAGATTTAACAGATTTTTTAACAAGCCACATAAAAAAATCTCTGTTGTGCAGAAGAAGAATTCATATAAAATATAACAAAGTTGTTCCTTAATATCACACCAAGAAATGTATTTTCATTAACTCTTTCATTAACGTTGGGCCTAATTCACCAATATCTTCCTAATCTTTTTCTTAAATATGTTCTTGAGAAAGTCCGATTTGTGAGTTATTCGTACCTGTTTTCTAATAAAGAGGAATCTCATCATTTGCACAAACCCAACTTGAGAGTTAAATCAAAAATGCCCGAACAAAAGTCTAAAGAAGGTGGAACAACTGGACCAAAGTTTATAAAAAAATATGTTTAATGATGTTGAAAAGAGTGTATTAAGATTAATTTCTGTGTTATAATTACTCATAAATCATATTGGAAACCACACTAATAATGTAAATACAATACTGTCTACAGCCATTGCAACATTATACAAAACTAAAGATGTCTTGAATCAGAACTCCCTGTCGGTATCGCTCTCTCCTACTGTGTGGACGTTTGGGGAAACACATGAAACCAACACATATCTGCAATGTTCCTGCTTTAAAAGAGGTCAAAAATAAAAATATCATAAATCGATCATATACGAACAAACCAACGCACTATTTAATACATTATCTACATTAAATTATTGCCATGACTTTACCTCTACTACTCCAAAAGTTTAAAAAAACGAAAAACTTCAAGAGTTCTGAAGTGGAGGTTCTTCTGCAGGAAGTGAACGACAAACAAGTTGTGATTACAGCAGCGTCTTAGTGGAACAAAAACATCCATGAAATGCTTTAACTTGTTCAGTGTTGAAGTGTTAATGTAGTGTTTATTCATTTTAAAAGATCAGAATGCTTTGTAAAATAATTCAAATTATAAAAAATGTATTAAATAAGATTATTATAATTGTAATACTATATTATTTTAACTATGTTAACTGTAGAATTAAAGAAAACACAATAAACAATTACTTTGCACAAACATGTCAGCACTCAAATGTAAGTGTCCATAGATTCTTACAAGAACACATTCTTAAGACATTAATTAATGCCTTTGTGAAAACTGCATAAGTTGGTTTTAATAAGAAATTTCACCTTAAAAGCGGTCTCTGAATGATACCTGTTGTCTATCATAATTTGTAATAATTTGTTTGTGTCAAGTCACGTTTTAAAGTTACTAATTTCTGTCATGACCACCTCCAAAAGCTGCTGCAAATTTTCCACAGAACAGAAAATGTCTGTCCTCCATGAATAAGACAGATTTGAATGGTCTTGATACCTTGCATATATATTTATATACAGACAAAACAATTCAGGACCCAACACTGGCCCCTGTGGGACACAAGTAATATCCAAACCTGTTCATTTGTGGTCATCTCCCTGCAATAATTGCATATATAGCTTCAACCGGTTCAGCACAACTCCTCCGATGCCACACCTTTTCATTTTATTGGGTAATAAGTCATTGTTCTGATTCCATACAGACTAATTGGTGAAGTTCTGTATATCCAATTAGAGTTGGAACCCTAAGCCGCCACCTCCACAAACACCCTACCTCCCCCAGCCGTCAAAAGGACAAGCTCGACTGTGGAGGTGTTTCAGTTAAGGACTCAGAGTACAAATCTAGTCACACAATTGTGATGAGCAAAAGCCATTACAGCCTGTTTTTAGGTGATATTTCATATCAGCTAGTGTTTAAATCTTTTTTTCAGGTCAGGCTCATCTCCTGCCACTGAATATATAGTATACTCACACTTTAAGGTAAAATACCAGGTTGAGTAGCACTGCTCATGACTCGTCAACTGGCTTTGTGTAAAATCAGTTGAGTGCACCTCCTCAAAATTAACCACACTAGATGTAAAACACCATTGACATGATTCTAAAGAGAAAATGCAAATGCTTAATTTTTAAGGCAAAGACTCTTGAATGAAAGTCAGTGAGGGTCAACCAAGTTATAGTAACACCCCCCCCCCCCCCCCCCCCACTAGGCTTTAGAAGCCATTTTTCAAGCATGACCCATTAGTGCCACCCCAACATTTAAAGTGACCATTAAGCCATCCATGGAAACAAACATCCATCTTGCAGAGATTTAACAATTATCTTCATAGTCAAACTAAATGGCATTCATTTTAATAAATACAAATATTTATTTTGCATTCACTTCAAACATGTAAAAAAGAAAAAACATATAAAGCAAACGGTCAATTAACAATTTCTCAACAACAAGCATCAGTTAAAAGAAACAAGTTATGCCAATGAAGATTTGACTCTGAAAAAGCAAAACATAACCCAATCTTTAAGTACATTGTACAAAGGACATTGATATTGCATGAGTCAAGTGTCCATTTCTAGTGACGTATTGATTAAGCCTACAGCAATATGCGCACGTGTTGGGCATTTAGTAGTGCCACACAGCTAAGAGGTGAAGTCAAGACAACAAGATGTAGATTAACTTTTATTTTTTTTTTTAAAAGCTGATCATCCCAGGACAACTGCTGCACCTATTTTGAAAGAGGAACAAACATTAGAAACCACATTTACGCATACAGAACAGCAAGATATGATGAAGTACTCACCTGCTACTTTCCCATATATGAAGGGATCCTGATCCATCTGGCCTCTGGATGAACACTCTGGACCTGTGGCTTGTAAGATGCAGAGTGCCGCTGGGGGGCCACGTAGGCCTGCTGCTTAGCGGAGGGCCGCTGGGGGGCCACACTGGCCTGCTGCTGAGCGGAGGGCCGCTGGGGGGCCACGTAGGCCTGCGGCTGAGCGGAGGGCCGCTGGGGGGCCACGTAGGCCTGCTGCGGCTTCCCGACCCTCACTTCCTTCTGGTCAGCAGGTTCTTTCAGCCGTATGATAGCGGAGCCACCAAAGCGCTGAGGGATGTTGTGGATTCTAATCTGGGGGAAGTGCTGACCATAGGTCCCCACACTCCAGGTCCTAGAGTCAGGGAGGTTAGGAGCTGCCTGCGCCGGGTTTCTGCTGTTCCAGGATGTTTGGAGAGAACTCGTACTGCTGGGGACCTGCTCAGTGGAGGTGTAGCTTGTGAGAGTCTTTCCACTGCTTGGGTTGAAGCCAGCAGGAGCACTGTGTTTGTTGGACACTGGAAGAGACCGACTATAACTTGGGTGGCTTGAGGCCATGTTGGACGCTGAAGCAGGCTTGTAGCTTCCTTGGGCATTTCCTGCATTCACAGGAACCGGTTTCCTTGGGTATTGGTTCCCAGCCTCAGTCTGGCTGGGGATATGTCTAGTTATCAGATTTTGGAGAGACGGGGAATAGGAAGGTTTAGATGCTACAGAGCTACGACGTGAAGACACTCTTCTACCAGGGGCACTGGCTGATGTTTTCGTCCTGGCAGGGATTCTGTGTGGCTCAGCAGCACCTGTGCTAGTCAGCCTGGAAGCTTTCTGTGCTGCAGACTGATGGGAGGCAGGTTTGAAGGAGTAGCTTTCCCGAGGACTCTGAAGAGATTCAGAACTTCTTAACCGATAGTTGCTAGTACTTGGTTTACCACTCTGAACTGGCCAAGTTCTCTTCCTGCTAAGCTGAGGTTGATGATACTGACTGATTGAACTACTACTAGCAATATTAGTAGAAAGGCCAAATGACGTTGGCATCTTCTGCACATTTCCCCGACTCAACTTAATCATTTGCCGGTTAGATTTTGACTCAGAGTTGCTCTGCACCAACCTGACTGAAGCATAGCCTCTTGTAGCTGGCTTTGAAATACCTTGTGTGTTGCCACTACTGGGAAATCTCTGACTATAACCACTGCTAACATCAGTGTCCGTGTTGAGGCTGCTGCTCTGGGCTGAGCCACGAGAACCAGAGGCCCGTCTGAGTTGATTCTGGGGATCGCTGCCACCAAATCCACTTCTCGGTTGCGAGAAGCCAACATTTGTGTTGTTGTTTTGTCCCCGAGCTGCAAGAGAAACAAGAGTATAAATCCACAGATTGTAAATCACACCAATAAATGACGGCAGCATTTGTGTGTTGCTCACCTTGTTGGGCCCACAAACAAAGCACATGCTCTGCTTGACTTAAACAAATCAGCAAGATCCTGCACAGAAAACATAACATCCAGTCAGAAAAGGTACAGCAACTCCACAAACACTGAAAATGACTGCAAAACGTACCCCAAATGAACTCCACAAGCCATTTCTGTGTTCTAAAGCAAGCAGCCTGGTCAAAGCAACAGTAGCCAAACTGCCTTGAACCTGCTCTGCATGTGGTGTGTGCAGCAGAGAGGTAGCATTTATTGCAACCTGCATCCAATCACTGCTTAATGTGTCTCCTGGAGCACCTGAGAGTCAACCAACCAATCATTCCAGGAAGCTGCAGCCCCACAGCAGTCCACACTGAACTCCTTTCAGCACCAAACGTTTTCCCAGACCTCATCAGAAGAGAATTTAATTGAATATACTTTATTTCAAACATTAAAGTAAATAGCTGTAAACCGATTTAACAGATTTTCAACAATCCACATAAAAAAAAATCATTCTTGCCTGCGCCTAAGATAACTAACTGTGTTGTATGAGAATGTTCCAGCACCAAGGCCGTCCTACCTCGTGTTTGGGTTGCTGGCCGTTTGTTTTTCATTGTTCCTATCAGTCTGAGACCAAAATGTCTGTAACATTGGCCATCGGCCCCCACCTCCGCTCCTTCTGTATAAAGAAAGCGTGTTCACTTTTCTCTTGGTTCTTCCTCACTGTAACCGTACGCATTCTGTTGTGATGATTGAAGCTTCTCTGCGCAGAAAATAAATACTTAAAAGACAACCTCTGGTTTTCGGTATTATTTATTTCAGCAGTAAAAGACTCACGCAAAGCGGGTGTGGGATTTTTTTCACTACAAATATCACACCCAGAAATGTATTTTCATAACCTCTTTTATTAACTCTTTCACTAACGTTGGGCCTCATTCACCGATATCTTTCGAAGCTTGTTCTTCAATATGTTCTTGAGAAAGGTCCAAAGAAGAGTCTAAGTCAGATTTCTGACGTGTTCTTAAACTGCAGAATTATTCAAACCTGCTTTCTAATAAAGAGGAATCTTATCGTCCATGTCAATTGAAGGCATGTGCCAGTTGATCCTGATTAGCATAAGTAAACGTCCTGTTAATCCTCCAAAAACTGCATGAGACTGCAGGGCCATTTGCACACACGGAAATTGAGAACAAACATTTAGAGTTAAGTCAAAAATGCCCAAACAAAAGTAAAGAAGGTGGAGCACTGGACCAAAGTTTAAAACAAAATATGCTCAATTATGTTAAAAAAAGACAAGTGTATGAAGATTATTTCCTGTGTCATAATTGCTCAAATTATGTTGAAACCACGCTCGGTAGCGTCTTAGTGGAACAAAAACATCCATGAAATGCTATAACTCGTTCAGTGTTGAAGTGTTGATGTAGCGTTTATTCATTTTAAAAGATCAGAATGCTTTGTAAAATAATTCAATTACAAATATTTTAAATAAGATTGGAGTTGTAATACATTATATATATACACTATATTAACTGTACAATTGAAAAAAACACAAACAATTATTTTGCACAAACATGTCAGCACTCAAATGTAAGTGTCCATAGATTCTTACAAGAACACATTCTTAAGACATTAATTAATGCCTTTATGAAAACTGCATAAGTTGGTTTTAATAAGAAATTTCACCTTAAATGCGGTCTCTGAATGATACCTGTTGTCTATCATAATTTGTACTTGTGTTTATTTAACAATTTCCAAACAGTAGAAGTTTGGTTTTGTTTAAATTTAATAATTTGTTTGAGTCAAGCCACATTTAAATTTACTCATTTCTGGTCGTGACCACCTCCAAAAGCTGCTGCAAATTTTCCACAGAACAGAAAATATGTGTCATCCATGAATAAGACAGATTTGAATGGTCTTGATACCTTGCATATATATATTTATATACAGACAAAACAATTCAGGACCCAACACTGGCCCCTCTGGGACACAAGTGATATCCAAACCTGTTCATTTGTGGTCATCTCCCTGCAATAGTTGCATATATAGCTTCAACCAGTTCAGTACAACTCCTCCGATGACACCTTTTCATTTTATTGGGTAATAGGCCAATTAAGATTTGACTGTAAATAAGCAAAATATAACCACATCTTTAATCTACATTGATTATTTGGATAGTGCATGAGTCAATTGTCAGTTTCTAGTGAAGTAGTGTTGATTGGAAAGAGTGACAGCAGCAGGAAGAGGAACTCTGGTTTCTCTCAGTCACTGAACGAGCCTTCTATATAGTACAAAAAGATATTACAAAGCTTAGTGAAAGTGTAGTCAGATTCTCTAACGGTTGTCTTTCCCCAAATCCTTATGAACTCTCCTTCACATCTAGGTCAAGTGGTTAGGAATAGACATTAGGTCATTTCTGACCGCAGCGAGGATCATCACACTCTAGCTGTACATTGTTGAGAGCTAGCATTTACGGACCGCTCACACGACATGTCAAGACTGGTTCAAAGGAATCATTTTGCAACACATCTTTTGCACACTAGATGGCACCAAGCCTACAGCAATATGCACACATGCTGCGCATTTACTAGTGCCACACAGCTAAGAGGTGAAGTCAAGACACAAAAACAAGATGTAAATTAACTTTTATTTTTAAAAAAAAACTGATCATCCAAGGACAACTGCTGCACCTATTTGAAAGAGGAAGATAAAACATTAGAAACTACATTTATACATATAGAACAGCAAGATATGATGAAGTACTCACCTGCTACTTTCCCATATATGAAGGGATCCTGATCCATCTGGCCTCTGGATGAACACTCTGGACCTGTGGCTTGTAAGATGCAGAGTGCCGCTGGGGGGCCACATAGGCCTGCTGCTGCTTCCCGACACTCACTTCCTTCTGGTCAGCAGGTTCTTTCAGCCGTCTGATAGCGTAGCCACCAAAGCGCTGAGGGATGTTGTAGATTCTGGTCGGGGCAAAGCAAAGACCATAGGTCCTCACACTCCTGGTTCCAGAGGCAGGGAGGTTAATAGCTCCCTCCGCCGGGTTTCTGTTGTTCCAGGATGTTTGGAGAGAACTCGTACTGCTGGGGACCTGCTCAGTGGAGGTGTAGCTTGTGAGAGTCTTTCGCCTTCTTAGGTTGACGCAAGCAGGAGCACTGTGTTTGTTGGACACTGGAAGAGACCGACTATAACTTGGGTGGCTTGAGGCCATGTGGGACGCTGAAGCAGGCTTGTAGCTTCCTTGGGCATTTTCTGCATTCACAGGAACCGGTTTCCTTGGGTATTGGTTCCCAGCCTCAGTCTGGCTGGGGACATGTCTAGTTATCTTATTTCGGAGAGACGGGGAATAGGAAGGTTTAGATGCTACAGAGCTACGACGTGAAGACACTCTTATACCAGGGGCACTGGCTGATGTTTTCGTCCGGGCAGGGATTCTGTGTGGCTCAGCAGCACCTGAGCTAGTCAGGCTGGAAGCTTTCTGTGCTGCAGACTGATGGGAGGCAGGTTTGAAGGAGTAGCTTTCCCGAGGACTCTGAAGAGATTCAGAACTGCTCAACTGATAGTTGCTAGTACTTGGTTTACCACTATGAACTGGCCAAGTTCTCTTCTTGCGAAGCAGAGTTTGATCGTACATACTGATTTTACTACCACTAGCAATATTACTAGAAAGGCCAAATGACTTTGGCATCTTCTGCACATTTCCCTTACTCAACCTAGTCTTTGGCCAGTTAGGTTTTGACTCCGAGCTGCTCGGCACAAACCTGACTGAAGCATAGCCTCTTCTAGCGGTCTGTGAAACACCTTGTGTGTTGCCACTACTGGGAAATCTCCGGCTATAACCACTGCTAACATCAGTGTTGAAGCTGCTGCTCTGGGCTGAGCCACGAGAACCAGAGGCCCGTCTGAGTTGATTCTGGGGATCGCTGACACTAAATCCCCTACCCTGTTGTGAGAAGCCAACATTTGCATTGTTGTTTTGTCCCTGAGCTGCAAGAGAAACAAGAGTATAAATCCACAGCTTGTATATCACACCAATATATGACAGCAGCATTTGTGTGTTGCTCACCTTGTGTAGCCCACAAACAACACACATGCTCTGCTTGAATTAAACAAATCAGCAAGATCCTGCACAGAAAACAAGACATCCAGTCAGAAAAGGTACAGCAACTCCACAAACACTGAAAATAGCTGAAAAAGACTTACCCCAAATTAACTCCATAAGCCATTTCTATGTTCAAAAGCAAGCAATCTGGTCAAAGCAACAGTAACCCAACTGCTCTGAAGCTGCTTCCTCTGTGTGTGCAAAGGTGGCATTTATTGCAACCTGCATTCAATTGCTCCCTAATTAACAGGTGCCTGCTGTTGTGGTTTCAGGGTGACTTTCAGAAAAGAGTGCTGTTATTTACCTTATTTCCTGCCACCTCTGTGTTTTCAAATCATGTGTTCATATAGAAAGAACTGTAGGGTAAAAGCTTTAGTTTGCTACAAAGAGCTTTTTCACACACACATATAATGAGAGTTAACATCTCTTGCCCACTTTGTTACGTTGAGATTTCTCCTGTCTGCATCAAGGCTGACCTTGAGAAACATCGTATTAGTCTTGACGGGCCTTGTTAACATTATTAATGATGACTCCTGTACCCTCTGACGCTGGATAGACCCAGGCGGCACACTGCAGTAATGATGCAGTCGACCCTAACTGTGACAAACAACACATCAAGATCAGCGTGCTTCCTCCTTCTGTTTGCAGACTATAAATCACACACTGTAAAACCAGCACCACAATCTCCACGTCACACATTCTCATTTCATTTGAATCATGTTTAATTAAACAACTGTGAGGAAGCATAAGCAAAAATGCACAATGTCATACTCACAAGTGAGTGTGATATCGTCAGCTTCCTGTGTCTATTTGACTGATTTGTGACCATGTGGGACGCTCCACATGAAAATGACCCCTTACATTGTCAGTGTAGGTGACACACACACACACACACACACACACACCCTGGTAGTCTGGCAGGTGTGAATCTTCTTTCCAGACTGTGCTCGGTCAATAATGTTCATTAGTGACACTCCCCTTCTGCCAGGAGAAGCATGATGCAAGTGCACGACAAGTTGACGACAAAAGAGTCAGTCACTCTGTCCTACTTTTCCAAAGAACTGTATAGGCCTTCATCAGGTACCCTTCTTGAACCCACCTTTATTAAAAATGTACAATCTTCGTTTTCATCTTTTAGGAACTTGAGTGTTCGTCATTCACACGGGCTTCCTGTGTGAGTCACAGCGGCCGTAGCAAATTTCCTCCTCCCCGCCGTGGGAAGGAGTGACACCTCGCATGCGATGACCAGATGAGTGTGGTGGCTTAGATCAAAGACACAATTTCCTGTCAGAGGAAATAGCGCCAGAGGATTGTTTTTCAGGAACAGTTTCCTCCCTTGTGAATTCTTTCCATTACGCTTATCAGCATTCATATGAGCGAGACGTAAAAGCAAGTGAAAGTCCTCCATTGGAATCAGCAGAAACATTCCTGATAACACAGGCATTAAAAAAGACAAACGCACACAAAAAACAGAAGGGTATCATAAATCAAACCACAAATCTATTCATCAACATAGGCGATTCTTTTCTCCTTGTGGATGATCTCTCTCATTTAAATTCAAAATCTGCCTGCTTCATGTCTCACAAGTGCACAGTTTCTGCCAAAATGTTGCTCTCCAACGGAACAGATTGTTGCTCTGACGCTGTTCGATCTGCACAGACCCCTGAACCGTGGACAAGTAGAGGACACGCTCATTTGAGGAGCTTCTCTGCTGTAAAGGTTGCTCTATGTCAGGTTTCACTCTACTTGTTAGCTTCCTGCACGGTAAGATATATGTGTAGCCACAAAAAGGGGTGTGATGGAGGAGAGGGCAAACGCAGCATCGTCATCTAATGTGTGTCACCCATGATGTCACCCATGTGGCGATAGCAATGTGCTCTCCTACAATGTGACAAGAGTGTGTCAATGAAGCATTATGTAGTACAGTTGTACTCATTTAGCAACTGGCTAGTTAGCTAGCTAGTTGGCTAATTCCACTTCCGTGCTAAATTGGTGACAGAAATTGGGCGCACATGGGAGAAGTTTGCCTCTGCCATGAATCTCCTTTGGGTTCGGCAACAAACCCTGTGAGCAACATGAGCCCAACAGTCGAGGCAAGAAGTAGTAAATCACAGCTCAGTAGGGCGGGACGAGGCAGAACACTATTGGGGAGGAAAAAATAGCACCTCTTGAAACAACAATGATGAGAGCGGTGAGAATGAACCAAACAATAAAGCTGCAGGTCATAAAAAACAAAACGAGCTGAAAGATGCTGAAAAGCAGATTAGAGCTGAGCAGAACTACATGCCAGGTTTTTATGGTTTTATCACTATGAGTGACACCGTTCACTTTACACATACACATATTGATTATAGCAGCTTTAATTTAAACTGCAGGATCAAAAAATCTACAATCATTACGAAACTTGGTTCCTGGAAAACTTAAATTGTCAAAAACATTTATAAGGCAGTTCCCAAAGAAAGGACAACCTACTGTACCTCATCTATTCTGTATTAGGAGGCTATAGGTTTCATAAATACTTTGATTGAAAACAATTTACTTAACATTACAAAAATGGAATTACTGGTTTCCCAGTCTGTTATCATGAGAGATTTATATTTATCTTCATCATGAAAGACATGGAATTGTATAACCCTACAAGGGCGTGTCCTCTTCTAAAATGAGCAGCATCATCTCCTCAAAGTCCTTAATGTAGCAAAATGCTGTGAAATTAGAAAAACACCATCAGCAGATGGCGTCTCCAAACTACCCTTTGGCCTCCGAACCGTTCTTCTCCTTCTGACCAATCAGGTGCCTCGGATCCCTGTCGGGTGTGCTGGGCCCCCTCCCGCTCCGGCATCTGGTCCAGCATTTGAAATAATGAAGGTAATAATAATGAGCTTAAGGCTCCGCCCTCCAGGAAGGCGAGAGGTCAAACTACCTATGGAGAGTTCACACCCAACACATTCCACGAGCAGCTCGAGGATCCATCATCAGGGAGGCTGCTCTCTTTGCGCCTCAGTTTCGACTAACATTGATCTGAAGCTAAAGGACATTATCAAGTCTTTTGATGTAGTTTTGGTCATCGTTTCTATTGGTTATGATCATAGTTCTCATCAAGGTGATTGCTGAGATCTGGGCACACGCCTGCATCACTAAAGTAGACTTAGAAATGTCCTTTTTTAAAGCTTCATTATTATTATTATGTTCTTTTTTGTCCCACTTGAAAGCAGAATAAGCTGAAAACTTACCAGCATGTTATAACAAACTATTGCCTGTTAACAAATCCAGCGGACACGGAGCAATCTTAGTATTTAAAGCCTATGTAATCGTGTTTCTGGCCACCGGCACATGTAAGTCAAAATTGACTCTCGTTTTAGCTCTGGTTTGGTCTCCACCATAGACTGTATATAAGAAGTGGACGTAGTCGCCGTTATGTCACACATAGGTTTGTGAACTACAGTTTTGAAGCCTTAAGTTTGACAATTTGGCCATTGCAATCTTGGTTTTTGACCTTCGTCATCTAGGTTTTTCACAACAGAAAGAGTCAAGAGAGGGTGGAGCTAATTACAACCGAACGCTGAATAAGGCATCTTAAGGCGACCAAAAAGGTTACAATTGACTTTCGTGAGCTGAAAACACACTGTGAAAGGGTTAAAGTTGTAAGACCAGACATCACTGTGGTAGTGGCCTGTCAACTATGAGGTAGCCCCGCCCTAATGTATAGTGGTATACTGTATTTTGTTTCTATTTAGAAGCACTTTATTAATCCTTCATTTGGGGAAATTCCATGTTTACACTCTGTTGTTGTTATTTACACACATCAGGCCAGAAATACACATATTGTATTTTCCCGGCTCACAGCAAAAAAGCCAATCGAACTCATTGATGCACGGAGAAGATGATAAAGCAGTGCGGGAGTCGTGAGTATATTGTCCTTCTTTAAAACAGGTCAAGGCCATTTGTAATCAACCAGCTACACAGATGTTATTCCTTTTCTCTGAGAGGGACCAGAAGAGGGACTCTTTAATGAATCATAGTGGGGCTTCTTCCTCTGGTATGACAAATCAATGGAAGGGCTTGATTAGGTTCGGTCGCAATGGGAGCAATTCATCTTTATACTTTGCTGGGAAGCAGAGATTTGTTACCTTTTCTTTCAGTTTCAGCACATGAAGTAAACCTCAGCTTCAGTGTTTGAGAGAATGAGGCAGGATGGCTCACAGGGAAAAATTGTCTCTCTAATTGAAAACTCCCGAGCCTCCCTCTCCTATAAACAACCACAGCAACAACAAAACTTCTGACAAGCCACATGGATCGAGAGACTGTTCCTTGGACAGCGGGGCCCACAACAAGGCTTTAGGACACTCTCTGCTCTGAGGCCCAGAGCGGGGGGGGGGGGGGGGGGGGGGGGGGGGGGAGTCACAGGGGAGTTGGTGATGGGGGGGCTATAAAGCCTGGCAGAGCCTGGCAGAGCCGTGCTATTGCTCCGTTTACAGTTGTAGTCAACTCAGAGATCAATGGGGAAAAATGTCCTGAAGACTTCAGAGGAACGCTGCATTGTTGCGGCGGAGAGTTTTACATGAGTCTTTCATTCATACGAGACAGGACTTTGTTGAGAGCATTTGTTTCTCATTTTCCGCTGGTCTGGGGATCCATTGCGGTGAAGCACCAAGATGTTTTTGTTTAAATTACAAGAGCATAAAGAATCCCATTTTGACATGTGAAGACATACAAGTTGTTCAAACTCTGTGGTGAATATACTCAAGTGGGACTGATAGATTATATAATTAAATGCAAATCAGATCCATTCGCATCGAGAGTTTTTGATTTCCCATTACTTTTTTTAAAGGAAATTCAAACTACGATTGCTTTTGTGCAGATTTTTGGACTTGTGGAAACAACCGTCTCAGTGGACAGCAGAAGTGCTGTCAACTTTGTAGACAGTTCAAAGATTCAGTTACCGATGTTCGTTTGCTTTTCTTCTAAGCTAAGCAACCATTCAAATGCACTTTGGTACACACAGGAGTAAGTGAACACTTCACTGTCCATACCGCCATGTTGTTTGGTGCTGATTCTGACTGTCTTCAGGTATGAACCAGCTTAAAAAAATAGTAAAATATGAGATGATTGCATGAGAGTCTACGGAGCAGAGCCTGGTCAGAGCTGGCCGATGCTACGTTGTGATTAGCGTGAGGTTATGGTCAATTACTTAATATCCTTTAGGACACTGGGGAGCTGATTTCTCAAAAAATGTAGTTATAGATAGATAGTGATGCCAGAAAGCAGAGAGAAACTATTTCAATACAATTTTAACGAATACCATGTTCCAGGTATGTGTGTGTGCCGTTTGCTCCAGCCTTTATGAAAGAGATAAATGGGGGACCAGTTGGCTTTAATGGATAGTTGGGCCAGCTGAACCAACTCCTCCTCGCTCAATGTGACACAATTAGTCACATTGATCAACAGAGCAGCCGAACAATGGGTAATACCCCGCTGGAACCACTTCCGTGGTTAAGTCACCGCCTCCACCGACCGCACTGGTTAGACATGATGGATAGGCAACGTATAGGAAGCTGGCCGAATGAATTCATTGATCCCCAGATAAGTTCATTGTTAAAAGGTTGAAGACAGACATGGGAGACTAGTCTTTGTTTTACAGTCCTGCGCATGGCTTGGTTTTAAAAGTGGGAACCCAAACGTAAAGCAGAATGTGTCAGATGACTGTGTAGTGAAGACAAATGTAAATGATGACATGTGTCCTTTAGTTGAGAGAGAGACAGCTGTATTTTGTCGTACCATGCCAGCGGAGGGGAGTAGATGCCACTTTGTCTCTGTCGTCATGCTGCTGACTGTTGTGGTCTCTTTTTTTTTTTTAACATGTTCAATTCCTCACAGATGTGGTTGTTCACTTTTAAGGCATATTCCCTATCATGGCCATTAAACCCGTGTAATGGCGCCAAGATGTTCCCGGAGACAGGAGGCGTATGAAATAAAAAAGCCTGCTGTGCTCCAGTGGGACATTCCCAACGCTGAAAAAAGAAATACTTCAAATATGCAATTTGTCTTTTGCAATAGCAAAACCCACATGCTGCACATACAGCAACATAAAGCTGCTCAAGTTTTTAAAACTGGTTTCCTTGAAAGAAACCTCAGACATAGCGAGCAAAGTAAGAAATAAAGTCGTGATCTTTTAATCTGACGTGCGCAAACGTACAGTCTGAAAGATCACTGTAATTGGAGCAACTTTCTTCTGTTTTTAACAAGCATCCCTTTTGCACTGAGAGTAATGGAGAACGTCTGGATGTATTTGTAGGGTTGCTCTCTTTTCATTGCCTTCCTGCTGAGACAATCTTGCGCAGCCTATAGCAAACAGACCATATATCTTTCAAACAGCCAGACTCATAAAAAGACAGGAAAGGCACTGGTCCTAATCCAGACTTTAATGAGCAAAAATGGAAGTAATGACATCCAGGGAGTAATCTTTCTCCTCTCTGCGCCGCCAATTGACACCAATGACCCGTGGCCGGCCTAATGCCCCGGTTGTGACACGTTTGTGTTGAAAGAAAGACAAACTTCTCCTGGGATTTTCTCCCACAGGCAATTATTAAGAACGATGACGCTTTAACAATAGCTGGATCAGAGCGCTCAACTTTGTCATCGTGAGTGAATCCTATTATGCGGCGGCATAATGGCCGTCTGTGAAAACAGAATGAGGATGGGTATCACAAGGCATCTTTCAGCGCTGGAAAACAAAAGCTTATTTGAGGCGTCTCGCCATCCGAGCCGCCCTTTGTGTCAGCGTACGAGCCTCAATTGTTTTCTCCTCTGCGAGTAAATGGCCGGCTTAATGTGGTTCGGCAGCTCAGAGAAATGATAGCCAGAGTTAAGTCCAAATATTATGAATACATTGATTACATTTGGGCTAAATGAGTGTACAGACATGGGGACTTTATACAGCTTTATTTTGTCATCACACATGCAGCAAAATGTCTCCGTGTTATAAACATTTCTGGATCGACATCAGAGGAGTTTGGAGAACATCTTGATAGGATGAAGATGCTACTTTGGCTTTGAACTTTGGGAGGTTAACTTCAGGCCTCCTTCCTCCCGGTTCCAAATACCTAGAGAGCTAGCAATTTGGGCAATGAACACTTTGAGGAATGGCAGCTTGTCATCGCCTCTGTCTCACTTCGTAGCATCATAAGGCCACAGAGAATTGCTTTTGTCATGTAGCCATTTAGAAAAAAACAAGGACGACACATGTGACATTTTTAAAAAGAGGAGTATCGTGCTTTGTTCGGGATTCATGCAGGTTATAAATTGATTGACTTTAAACATGCATGTAAAATGTAAGGCTTTGGATTTGACCAAGAAATACATTTACTGACATACACCTCTGGATTTCTGTGTTACTCTGAAGAACTGCTCTTAGAAAACAACTTTTAAACAGATATTTTTCTTCTTGGCATAACCCCCAAAAAGCATAGAAGGTAGAAAAAAACCCCAAAAGGTTAAGAACATCTTCTTTCTTTCTTTTCATGAGGCTCACTTCTTAACCGGTCAGAGGAACTGCTGAATGAAACAATGTAGCTGGTGTTTCAGAATCATCTGTCTCTTATCATTGGGGGAAAAAATCCCCTAAACAGAAAAACGTGGAGAGCCAGACTTCTTTCAAAGAGCCTCCAGAGCGGCTGTTGTCTTTAAGGAGGGAGGGGAGATTGCTTTCAGCGGCCTCAGCCCAGGACTGGTTCTCATCATTTTGACAATAAAACTCAAGCAGTTGAAACAAAGCAACGGTTCCCGAAAAAAAAGAGAGAAAAAAAACGGAGGGAGATTTCCGCTAGTCTGCACTGAATTGTCCCCCCCCCCCCCCCCCCCCGCCCCCCCCTTCAAATCCAACAGCCAAAAAAAGAGGAGCAGAGCGGAGATTTTAGGAAAGCTTTGGAGGTTTAATTCCTCTGTGGCACCCTGGGGCTGAAGGACGCAGGGACCAAAGGCTTTGAAATAGTTCAAAGATGAATGAGTGATTGTGCTTTAAATTCCAAGAGGTTTGTTGTTGTAGTGTCAGGGCTTTATTGCAGCATTTTGTTGCTTTTGTTTTTTACAAGCTAAATGACTGACACGGAGTAATGAATGAGTCCGATCACTCTGATAAGGAAACAATACCTGGCTGACTTCAGGCACTTGCTGTTGCTTTTAAGTGAACATGAGGAGCAGGCGTGAAAATAAAGAAATGTCAATCAATGAACTCCCTGTACAACATTCATGTCCATTTGACTCTCAAACAAATAGAATATTCTGTTAAAAGAGCGCGTTACTTGTGTAATGAGTGCATGCTTTAAACAACAAGGCTGAAAGATTATTAACACTATGGTATGTATATATTTACAGACAAATCTGTACACTTTTTACATTTTTTGCCACTGGTAAAAAAAGAGTCATGAGAACGTACACCAGAGGTGCTCGTCCTCTCACACGTCAGCGCTCGAGGAGACCTGCGATAACCTGGGGTCAGAGTCGATCTCGAAGCGGTAGTGGTAGCCCTCCAACAACTCCCTGCCGGCGTCCCGCATCTCGTAGATGCGCTTCTTGATGCCCTTGCGGTTGAGATAAAGCACAAAGAGGAAGACGAGGCCTATGAAGCCCAGGACTATGCCCAGGAAGACGTAAGAGGTCTGCAGAACAAGGTCAGCCCCGGCACCCCACTGGTGGCATCCCAGGGTCAACGAGCCCACAGCCAGCATGGATGTGTTCCTCATGCTGGCGGGGAAAGCGCACACAAGGCCCTCAGCGTCACCGATGCGTCCCTGTGACCTGTTGAGCCACAGAGCAAAAGGTTCGATTCCACACGAACACGTGAATGGGTTTTCCCCCAGCAGGAGATCAGCGCTGGGCAGGGAGTCCAGCTCTCGCAGACCCTCCTCGGGCACTGTCTTGAGGGCGTTGAGGGTCAGGTCGAGCTCCTCCAGGCGCTCCAAGCCCGAGAAGGTGGAGTTGTGGATGGCCACTAGGGAGTTGTTGGAGAGCTGGAGCCGCCGCAGGCCGCTCAGGTGGGAGAAGATCCGCGAGGGTAGATAGATGAGGCCGTTGTGAGAAAGGTCCAGTCCCTTCAGGGTCCCCAGGGAGCTCCAGCGGAGGGACGTGGCCAAGTCCATCACCGAAGAGTGGTTGTAGAGGGCTCGGCTCAGGTTCAGCTCCCACAGAGACTGGTTCTGCACGGTGAAGGCATCGGGGTGAATGACTGCCAGCTGGTTGTTGCTCAGATCCAGGGAGCGGAGGCTGCGGAGGCCGGCAAAGGTGTGGGATTCCACCTCGGAAATTCTGGATTTAAGGAGATCCATGAGACGTCATTCACACTTTCATATCGCACAGAAGAGCAAGGAAATGGACAAAAAATGTATTTCCAAAAAGAACAGGACTAATTCAGTCTTGGATCAAAGCTTAACTTTTGTTTTTTAATTTTAAATCAATTTAATACACTTTGAAAGTCTGCAAAGGCACTGTTTCAAGTGTCATACAGCCAAAATGATGAAATGTGCAAAGCTGCTGTTTTCAGCAACAATGAGGATCAACTGATGACTGAAATAGTATTTTGCATTTGAACTGTTCTTAGAATACTTTGTTTTGGATTCCCCAAGCTTAACGAGCAAAGTCCAGGAGAGTCTTACCTGTTGTTGCTCAGAGACAGGTTGGTCACATTATCCAGCCCTTTAAAAGACTCCGGACCGATTCGGCTAATTTGATTCCCGGTTATGAACAGATTCCGGGTGTATCCGGGGATCCCGGTCGGGATACTCCGCAGGTCTCTGGAGACGCACTTTACTGTGTGAGCCGCCTCCGAGCACTCGCAGCGCGGAGGGCACGACGCGTAAACGGAGCCGAGCAGCGCGCAGAAAACAATGCGCTGCGCCAAATCCAGCATGTTGGGAGGGAAACGTGTGCGGGTCCGAAGTGCGGCGAGCAAGAACGAAGGAGAAAACGCGCGGAAAAAAAACCCCGGATAAAATGTAACGATCAGCTCCTCCAAGACAGCATTATCATCCGTTGTCCCGGCCGGGAATGCGCTTCAACTTTGCATCTCTGCAGAAAGTGTGGCCGGGAGGCTGGGTCTGATTTCCATGAGAACAAAACTGGGGGTCGCGCTGATCAGAGGGGCTGTTTGATCCTTTGCCGTGGCAAAGCGGGGCGTCGCTTCTCCTCCAACAATGAAGTTAAAAGGACCATCGCCTGGTGCGATGATATGCGGGGAGGGGCTTCTCTCCTGCCTGCGCCCTGTCCGGGTCCACGAGATCTTCCTTCTCAGCCTCGAGTGGGCCGAGACACTAACAGGCACGAGAGAGAGAGAGAGGAGAAGAAAGTGGTTCCCAGCTCTTACTCCTCGTCGTGATATTTACCATCACGCACGCCAAATATAATCATGTGACTCCGGTCAACATTTCAGTCACTTACACCCGAGTGATATGGAAATCTGGACTTTATTTATTGTTAAGAGGGACAAAAACAAGCAAAATAGAGCAATAAATCTGGGTTTCCTATAATAAAGGAGACATAAAATGCATCAGTTAAATACTCACGTTGTCTTTCTGTGTAATGGAATCTCGTCAGAAGTCATTGTCTTGTTTTATTACTCCAATTTTGTTTTGGGAGGTTTTTATGAGAATTGCATTGACGTCACTCTTTAGTTGGTGGATTGGATGTCCCTGGTGATTCCCACCTACCAGGTGGTATGGTGAATGTGGGGGCCACGGGTGTTTGGGGGCCAGACTGAAGCCTTTGATCTCCCTCCTGAATGCTGCAGGATAATAGCCACTGAGTGGGACTTTTCGCCACTTGATAGTAGAGTATCAAAGCTGGGACGGCTTCCTATCCTTAATGTTTATTCTGCCAGCTTATAATGATTATTACAGGAGTGTATTTATAGAAACTTCAGGAGGAGGAGCTCAGAGAGCTTTGGGATCCTGGCATTATCCCTTCTGCTGACAGCCTTCATGAAACATGATTGTCATAATTCAATAAAGTAAATTCAAGTAAAAACAAACAAAAAAAACGGCCACAGTTTTCTTTACAATAATAAACATCTTTATTTGTATTATAGCTGTAAGTGATAAACACATTCAGAGTTCACACAGCCACTTTGAAGGAGTCCTAAAATTCCTCGTGGGCTATATGATCTGCAGCATAAAAGGGTATTTTGGGGATTACGGAGACAAAAGAGGGTTTTGAAATGGCAGACTGGTTTAAGTATATATGGATAGTGGCACTAATAATAGCATCCCGACTGTCTTTTGTCAGCGGACTGAATCACTAGGACCACAGGTCTCCACATTCCTGGACCTGGCTCTTGGATACAACAAGACACCGCAGCAGGAAACGTCTAAACCCATTCAAATGATCTCAACTGAATTCTGCATTCTTGCACATGCGCTCCAATAAAAAGGGATTGGGGTACCGTTTTATCTTCACAATTTCTCCTCCTAAAATATACATATTTATATGTTCAAAGCAGTAATGATGACAGTGTTGTGAGTTTCATGTGCTGATCTCAAAGGGCCATTCATTCATTCATTTACTACCTTTCATAGCTCAAAATACAATGAATGAGCCGTTTCACTAAAGAAAACTAATTAAACATTCAAGGGTACAGCTTTTCTCCCATTTTCCAACATTTAGAGCAATTTTCAGAGAAACAAAAAGGGTTTTCACATTTTTTTCCACAACCACATTCTCTAAGTTTGGACAGAGACATAAAGAGTGACGCGGCATAAAGAGCTTCTGTTTTTAAACACAGGCTACTTTTAGTGACATCACTCCGAACGTAGACCGCTTGCTTGCATTCAATGTCCACAATATGAATTACCCCAACAAATGAAAATATGAATATTTGAGACTTTGGGCATAAAATATTTACAATAAAATGTGATTACCTCTTCACACAATGACATGGCATTAAAAACAGTCATGAGATGTCACAGTAAGGAGGTTTTAAAATGCTTTTTATACAGTATGCACTGTTTCAATTAAGGGGCAGATTCTCCATTTCTTTCTGTTTCCTCGTTTAAATTATTCCTCAGAATCTGTAGCCACACACAGAACAGCACAGGCTATTGCATCAACTCAACATTAACTGAAGCAGGCCTGTTACAGTGTAATACAGTATTTATTCTTACTGAAGTTTGCCAGCAATCATATAAAACTTGAAGATTAAGAGAACGACGCGGAGTCATAAATATAGAAATCAATCACTCGGCAGTTGGCTGCAATGAAGTGCAGCTGATTATTAATCAGGAAGCCACAGTGTGTGTCAAACATGAACTTCTCTCTCATTGTTTCCTGCATGCATGCAACGCACACATGCTGGCATGCAATCACATGCGCTCTCTCCGGTCGCTCTGTGCATGACAAACACGCACACACACTCACTGAGGCACAAATCTGCTGCCGAGCAGAGATGATATGCAGAAGCGACACCGTAAATTATTCAAAAAGGATAAATCTATAGAGTGAGAGCGATCAAGTTTGAAAGAGTATATGAAGAGCACCCGGTGTATACAGGATCATGTGTGATCACATATTTACAGGCAACATGGGTGAACGACACACAAGAGGCCACAGAATCTCTGCTTTCAACAGAAGCCCGAAGTTAGCCCTGAAGTCAAACCCTCGACACAGAAAGCAAAACATTTCATCTAGAAGATCACACTTAGTTGGTCGCTGTGAATCAAAGCTTTATGAAAGAGCGCTGACATTTCACAATGGCCGTCGACTCCGATCTGCAGAGGTGGAAAGCAGCAGGAGCGACGCTGGGGGAACTGGGGATGTTCAGCAGCGGCTGGCGAGTGTGAAAACCTGAGGATCCCGGCTACCTGCTGCTTCTGGCACCACCGCGGACAAAGAGAGGGCTCAACACTTTTCCCCCGTTTGATTGCAAACAATAGGAGGGGATTTGAATCTACTCACGACGGCCATGGCAACGGATTTGGAGTGACGACCATCAATTGGAATTAGAGTTATTAAAACGTGTAAAAAAAAAAAATGAAAATATGACATATAAAGGATATGTGAGAGGTTGTGTTTAGGCACTGACTCTTGCTTCTTCCCATGAAGTCAAATGAAAAACTAAATCTCTCTCACAGGTTGAGCAAAGATCGAAACCATGTTTCAGAACTCCTTCGTTTGGAGTCACCAATGAGCATGAACGTAGATATTCAAGGACAGTTTGGTCTCCCTTTCTCCTACATTTGGCACAAGTGCAGAAAACCAAAAGCTCAGATATTCTGTTGGTTTTGTTCCACAGCAACATTCATTGACATTGACATTGGACTGATGACCTGCAGTTTAATTAAAAAAGGTATGAACACTATTTTCTGTAAACTTATTAAAAGCAGTACCATGAGGTGATACATGTAATGCATTTACAAAATATTTCTTTTTTTTTTAGAAGATGCAGACTTTTAAGAAAATGCACAAAAACACAAACAGCTCTGGCATGTTTAGCTGTAAGTTGCATTACTGTAGAAGAGCGAAGGTAGATCAAGCATGAGATGCAATAAATTCCCTAGAAAGGCATTGAATATATTTAACACGTGTGTGCTCCCCGGTATAAGAAAAACGGCATCCTGGAAGTAAAGCAAAGTAAAATCATCAAATATCTGAATGCAAAAGCATGAATGCGTTCCCTCTGAGACTTCAGCTATACGCGTGTTCCTCTACTCAACAATCAATGCAGCTACACAACGTCCACGCTTTTTGCAGGTGGCGCTGGCTTAAACCTGCTGTCTGAATAAATGGCTGAGTATGAATGAATTTTCATCATAAGGGCATTCCAGCTTCCAGTAACAGAACACCCGCTTCCCACAAACCAACCACGTCTTGGACGTTCCCGTTCAACAACCGTCTCTCGGGAGGCAAGACGTCTTTAAATCCTCCGTTGCTTTCGCTCGACGCCTTCCCCTCCGTTGTCGTCTAAAAAAAGGTCAACCCCACATCCGACATGCAGGGGTTCCCACTGTGTCCCCCCCCCCCCAGGTCACCGCAGGTTGATGGCCAGGGCCAATGTGAAGATGACGCCCATCAGCATCAGGAAGGGCAGCCAGGTCTTCAGGAAGCCTGCACAGCTGGATGAGGCAGAGAACACCCACAGAGAGGAGGAGAGAGGCAGATGAGCGGAGGTGAGGAGAAGAAACGTATCTAATTGTTGAGAGATACATGCAGCATCACAAAAGACCATATTGTGACGTCTATCTGAAAGTGTATCTATATTTACTTCCTACCAACAACCACTGGGATGTGTAGTCCATCCCTGTAACACTTGTCTTCAAAAGGCCTTCTGGAGGAATGTCCTTTATACTCTCTTAATACTCTCTTAATACCTCCAGGGCTGTTCTGAGACACAACAGGTTCACGGCATACCAGTAAAATCATGGCTGAGCCGCGGGGATCACAAGCTTCAGCCCTACTTCTTACGGTGGCTTTGAAGAGAGCAGCTTTAGATTATAGGGTTTGGGCCTTTAAGGCAGAACAAAAAAAACGCTGATATTTTTGGACAGAAAAATAGATTTGGGCCAAACAACAAAGTTGCAGGGTTTGTCGTCATCGGCCGGAGAATTGTCTGGAAAACGTGAGGCAGAGCGGCTTTGTTTGGAAACGAGGGAATGTCTGAAAGCGCTGCGCACAACGAAGAGGAGGAGGAACTTCCATTTTATGAACATTGTATCGGGTTTAAAAAGTCAAGTCAACGA
Organism: Pholis gunnellus; assembly: GCF_910591455.1. Lineage (NCBI taxonomy): Eukaryota > Metazoa > Chordata > Actinopteri > Perciformes > Pholidae > Pholis > Pholis gunnellus. The sequence continues at coordinate 17,154,840 of NC_136543.1, forward strand.
GCAGAAAATGCTAATCTGCAAATTATGTGGGACGACGGTGGTTGTAAAGGGTTAATAAAAGTGATCTTTTCTGTCGCCTCAAATCAAAAAACACATTCTGAAATATGAGAAAAGCTAAAGAATGCTAACGGGTAAGTGAGGAGAAAAGCCCAGCCCTCAATGAAAGTCTTATTTATATACTTGTCAACGTCAATTTAAGCTTTAGAAACAGGAGGTCTTAAAAATCTACATTTGAGCAAATATTTTGCAGCCAAGTCAAATTATTTAGAAGATATTTCAACTTCTGTCTCTTCATTATGCATGTTATACTTGACTTCTTTCTATACAGGGCTTGTATTAGGGCAATACGGTCAGCCATGAATACGAGATATGCGTTTACAGTTAATTATAATTCCTCCTCGGCATTGTGGAAGTTGATTTATGGCTTTTTGCCGGTTACACTCGTCGTCTCCTTGCTTCTTCACAGTGCATTTCGTTTGTCTGCCCTCTGGCGTATTAGAGAATAATGCAACGAACAAAGCGTTGAGCGTAAACACCTTTGTGTGTGCTCGGAGCTTGCATGCCATCTGCGGAGGCTAGCGCGAGTATAACGTTACCCCGTCTTACCTGACATGTTTTCCGTGGATCAGAGCGAGGAGGCAGAGGTTGACCATGTTCCACGAGGTGCTGTTTTCATATCTCATCAGATTCAGAGCCATGGCGACATGCGAGTGACAGTTGTCACAGCAGAGATTGTGCTTTGGGGAAAAATGAGAGTAGAAATCATTCCTGGTGTTTTCCCCGTTCATAAAGTAAATAGAAACTAGTAAGTCCCCTTACTGACCATCCTGTGCTTGTACTCCTCTGAAGCATCGTGCACCGCTGTGTCCCAGGCATTGGAGCCGCTGGCGTAGACTTTGCTGACGTCAAGGATCCAGTACCTACAGTCAAAGAGGACAACGAATAGTGTTGCACCGGATGTCAGGAAACAGGTTTGGTTCTGAACCAATATGTTCACTAAAAGATCAAATAGTCACAAAATGATCACAACAAATACTTCCATTTACTCACTTTGTTGGTTTCCCAAAACCCATGTTGTCTTCCTGCAAAAAAAAAGAAAAAAAAAGAGAAAACGTTTGATGCTATTTAGATTTTTAAAGCAGATTAAGAACATTTGTGTACCAATGTCCACTACAATGCAAACATAGCCAGGTTTGAACCTGTGTTCATTATTTGCCAGTGAACATGTAAACCTTAAAAATCAGCCCTCAGATTTTCCAACTCAAAAACATTTTTGTATAGTGTTCGTCCATTATTTATTAAATGGTCGACGCCAATACGTTGGATGCAAGAGACAAAAAAAACAAATTGAAAGGTGTGTATTTAGCCAAATGTTGTCAAAAACTGTCTGAAAATACAGAGAAAGGAAGTGGACTATTTAGCAGGAGGGGCTTGATAAATGTCTGACGTTTGTAAAACAGAGTTTCCATTGGAAGTGACCCTATGACCGCCCTCCTCTGTTAAGGAGCAAGTTGCAAACTTCTCAGAGGCTGACGTGGTGCGACACCTAAAACATAACTTTATTAGTCGTTAAAACACTTCAAGCTCAAACTCGCCGTCTTACGCGAGATTCATTGAGCTGAAGCAGAGCCGCTACTGTGCTATATTTAATTTCACATACAGGCCATAATGTGCTGCAGCAGCGCCGTCATTACTCACTGAGACAAAGTACGGTCCAGCAAAGTCCCGGATGACACCAGTGGAAGTGCAGATCCCCATGTGGCCGATGAATGGAACCAGCCATCTGAACACAAACAAACAAACAAAGTTAATTTTACAACATACAAGTGTCATAGTGGACCTGTTTATTGTTGTCCAGGACAGGAGAGTGCCTCTGGTCTATATACACATAACTGTTCCTCAGATATTCTTCTTTTGGACTCTCATACATAGACTCTGTCAGCACTTTATCAATAGAAGACAATAGATACCAGATAATGGAAGCAAACTGTGTTAAAACAATCTCTACCTCCACTACCAACACCTTATAGACACATTGATTCCCACAAGTGATCTAGGAATATCACTTAAAATAATATTGACACTTAACAAGACACAAACTGTTTTAAAACAAAATTAAAAAGTGTAACTGATAAATTGCATTACTGTCACATCATTGTAACTTTTGACGCCTTCAGGTTTATTCTTCATATTTTAAGAAACGTTAACTATGAAAACAGTGGTTGACTTACATGGTAATAATTGTCTTTTTTAATTTATGCTAAACTATATATATATATATATATATATATATATATATATATATATATATATATATATATATATATATCATTTTTTTTTAAATCATACTCCTAATGTTTAAACCGTCTGTTAGCTGCTGCTAGCTAACGTTTGAGCTACTGGAGGTGTCACTTCGTCCGAAGGTTTGAGTCACAAGACGCCGACAGATAACTCACGATAGCACGGGGATAGGTGTCCACACTACGCAGTAAGGGAAGCGACCGATGTCTGGGTTAATTTTCTCAGTCGCTATCTTGTAATTCTTCATGGTGTCTTCTTTTTCTTTTTCAACAACATCCGCCATCACCAGCTGAGGAAAATGAACTTCATTTGTCTCGTTTTACAGCCGCGCTAAGTCACGGAACAACACCGGAAATTCAGGGATTTAAGCTCCAAAATAAAATGTAAGTGGTGCTAAGTAGACGGACACACGGCATTATAAATGAATCAAATTAAGTATTCGGCATTATCTTAACATTAAAAACACATCATAGTATACAAATAGAGAATGGTGTGATACAGAATTAACAATACAATACATTGACGGTTAATGTATGTTTTATTTTGAAAGGTATATTCGAGAGCTGTTTCTCTTATTCCTGTTTGTTGTCTGTCTAGGCAACAGGAGCAACTTCCGGGATTTTCGCTAGCCATCTAAAGCAGAGGTCTTCAACAGGGGGTCCGCGACCCCTAGGGGGTCCGTGGAGGTACTGCACGGGGTCCGCGAATTCTTTTTAAAAAACATGAATCTGTCCATTATTTTAATAGTTCATACATGCAAGATAACAGGTATGTTTATGCATGGCAGTGGCACTAATAGTCACTCATTTTCATTTCCACATTTATTTTTTAGAATGAAAACATCAATTTGAATAGCTTGTATGCATGATTATTGGCCCAGTTTAATATAAAACACAATTGTATACAATATATATATTCGGGGGTCCCTGACAAAAACAATCCTATACATGAGAGAATGATAATATGATCAGCATTACAGTAACAATTCTAAAATAACATCTAACATACCAGCTGGGCTAAATATACCAATCTTAATTCAAACAATTCCACCGCGTCTAAATTGAGATAAATGTCAATAATTCTACCACAAACAACTAGATTTACAGCAACTTTCCCCAGTCACCACATCATTTCAGGTCATCTAGAGACAGAAATTGTTTATTGTTTGGGCATATTTTAATGTATTAATGTGGTTCTATTGTATACAGTATGGTATGTCTATTAAGCAACTTTCGGGAAGACTCAGTCAAATACTTTGTGAACAATAAGTCCCAGTTTTGGGTTCAAATTGTATTCCATTGTTATCCTCCAAATTCAATCCTACCACAAGCACTTTAATGGGGCTTCTGTCCGGTTTATTGCAAAAAGGCCTCTATTTGATTTCACACCAGCACAAAGAGAGCTCTCCAGTATGGAGGAGGTGGAAGGCTGCAGCTATCGAAGGAGTTATCTATGGCAATGGGGGAAATGGGAAACAAAGACGAACCCAGGGGATCTGCTGGTGCCCTGTGTACTCCACACTGGGTCCCATTAGATGTGACAGTTGATGTATTGTACGAAGGGCAAAAACAAACTACTCAGCAAAAGCAGGCAGACGTTGATAAACGAAGGCACACTGGGTTCATCATCGGGGAGCGGAGGGAATTCTCCGGCAAAATGCCAACTCAATATGTGGCTGAGCCATCCAACCCAATTAGGCCAGAAGATGTGCTGCTTTAGGGACCGTAACTCGGTGACATGCTATCCTTTTCAGTCAAAGGTTTGAAAAGTAAAATGTCAAGTCTCCGCTAGTTTCCAGTTCGGCTCCCCGGACTGTGATGAGAAATAAAATCACGGTCTAATTCTACACTTTTAGAAACACATTTGAGAATGAGAAGTTATGAGAAAGGTTGTGTAAAAGAGTAAAGATGGTAAAAGTTGAGATTTTTGCCCTGATTAAAGACCACGAAAAAGGAATCTCCAAGCAGTCATTTTAAAGCTACACAGAACTTTCCTACATAAAGTCGTGTCACTTAAAAAGCTCCCGAGAGGTGAAATGCTTTTCATTAAAGGCCAATGAAACAACCCCGAAATGTTGTGTAACTGAAAAGCACGCACAAATACAACTCACATAATGAATCAATCCATTGAGTCAACGTAATTTATTGTCTTAAGAAGGATGTGGTATTGATCTTCTCTTCTACAGTACACTAATGTTCAAATGTTGCATCTCCGAGGACATGAAGGAGGTCATAACCCAGAGTTTATGTTGTGCAAGACTAGATTCTCAGCTCTTCTGGAGCCCTGTAGACCTTAAGAAGACTCAAAGGGCCCGGGAACACTTTGTGGTTATTTGACTAAAACATAAAATGATAGGGACAAAAGAAGACAAACAACTTGCTTGTTTATCTTTTATTACACCGAGGCCCTGTACTGTATGGGCCCCTGTATGACAATCTAATCTTAAACCCAGTTCAAATATCTGTTTAATCCAATAACAACAAAACTCATTTATGCATACCAGTGAGATACAATCATTGCAGAACAGTCGGTTTCTGGGATTCTGAGCAAAATATAATGAAGGTGGGTACATCCACGGTGACATAGGAGGGGAGCTATGTGGGGGCCCACATCTAATTTTGGTGCAGCCTACGTCTCAGCTTTGGTGTACTTTAATGAGTTTGAGATTAACAGAAAATACTTTTTTCTCAACCGTTTTTTTTTTCTGTTCAGAGTAACCGCAAAGCATAATTGATTACTGTAGTGGCCATTTGTAAGACACTTTAAAGTACCTGGCAAATATTCCATTGTCCATGCAAAGTTTCAGTGTTTTTTATTATATATTCCTCTAAAAACAAGCAAGCAAACAAAAGAACAAAGAAATCATGGCTCTCTATCTCTTTCTCTGGTGCACACTGGTCCTACCTGCCTGCCTACGTACATAACCGCAGGTGGTCCCAACTACAAACAAAACAAATCACTAATCACGCAAAAAAAACTGAATATACTAAACAAGAAAATAAACTAAAAAAAAAGAAATAAAACCTAAATAAAGCAAACATCTAGATTAATCAGTCAAACAAAACTACTTATCATTAATAAAACAATTAAGTACATATAATACAAATAGCTGCAATCACATTTGGTGGCGTCTGCTATGAACAACACGGTTACAAAAGGAAACACTGCCTCTCTGTGGATGCAATGCAGAGCTACTGCACATGGTGTATGGGAGTCCTGCTGAGTTGTTGTATTTACACACAAAAGAGTCACCTTACTGGAAAACAGGCTGAACAAGTGATCTTTGTACGCCTCACAGGAGGCCCCTCAGGTGAGGTGAAAACAAAATACCTTCACTGGTCTGATCCACAGAGACATGGACGGATTACAGTGTCAAGGCCTCCAGTTCAAATTGAATCTCTCCAGCTTTATCTTCTTCCTTATTTGAGACTATTTCGTCTCAATGTATTTTATTGTTCAGAACCAGAGAGTCAGAAACGGTTCATTGCCGAGTACGTTACACATACAAGGAATGTGGCCTGACCATAAACATTAGAAAATTAGAAAATACGAACATTTAACGATAACATATGATAAACAAACAAACAAACAAATTAAGAGTACATGTATATATTTAAAGGGAAGAATTGTGTAACTGTAAGTAATTGTCCTGGGTGTCCGTGTCAGTGGGGGTCCCGGGCTTTGTTGATGAGTTGTTACTATTATGCTGCTGTTTACAGTGTTTAGTATCTTTTTATTTTATTCAGCTTATATATATATATATATATATATTATTCTAGGTTTTTGCTTGTATGTATTTCTGCTGCAGCGACACTGAGTGTGATCAATAAAGATGATCTTATCTCGTGTTATGCACAGACTGAATATAGGTCCAATACTGGTTTAAATTCCTGGATTGGGTATCGGTGACAATGGGGCCGATCTATTCAATTAAATTCTGTTTATAGATACTAGAGTTGTAATTCCTGTTCATGTTTTGACCAATTTGTGGCTGCATTTAAAAAGTGTTCACTTTAATTGTTATTCCTTTTGCTTTGGAAGTTTTTTAACCAAGGTGCTGGTGTACAATTTATTATTTTATTATTAAATAACAATTCAATACATTTATTTAGTCGTCACGTTTTGTTTTACAAAGTTATGAAAGCAAGTTATGAAAGCAAGCTTGGCGTTGCCTTACACATAAAACAATGATCCCAGTCTCTCCACACAGTGAGGCATACAGCTTATTAAATAAACACTGCTATCAGATCCGTGTAGGTTTCAGCTGATACCCAAAGCACAGGTCTCTCTGTCGGTATCTGGACTGGAAAAGTGGGATTGGTTTATCGCTAGTATGAATGTGAACCGTGTGAGGTATGTGAACACAAAACAAAATAACCCAAGTGTGGAAACTATAGATTTCAACACAGGAAATCTAGTCTTCTGCATGAAAGGGCCACAAGATTAGCTAATAATGCCTGAACAGATATTGTATTTTAGTTAATAGTAAGTAGTAGTAGTAAATTCCCAATTAATTTCTGAATTAATTCAATGACAAAAAACTATTTTCAAGGCTCCCTGAAGCCGTTTTTTTGCTTTGCAAACTTGGTAATAGTTTCTAATCCATCTCTTCAATTTGGTGAAATAATAATGATTTTATTTTGATAAACAAATCAACACTTTGTAACTTAAACACACACACACACACACACACACACACACACACACACACACACACACACACACACACACACACACACACCTTGCCCTGAGAAGTATAAGTCAAGGTGCAGGGATGAAGACAAATATAGATATAAAATAGTATATGTTGACCTAAAGAAATCATATAAATAAAATCAATCAATCCATCACCAACACATTAAAATGCAACATGGTAGAAATCTGAAGGAGAATTTTAGGGCAATAATTAAAAAATGAAACAGGCCTGAGACAGGAAATGAATTTATTGAGGAAGTGAGTGTGGTAAGTAAGAGGAAGTGTGTAAATATATAAGAGAGCGATAAATCGAGCGAGAAAGGGAGTGACCGAGTGAAAACCCTGAAGCTCAGTAGATCTATGTGTGTTTATCAGAGGTTTACCAGATGTCTTATATATTTAAACCTGTGACAGGAAAGAAAGTTACTGGTGATGTGAATGTAACACTTTCAGAAATCCTCCCAATCCAGAGCCACTGAGCATCAAGAACACATTCTGTTAAATGAGGAACTTATATTACACAGATTACACATTTAATGTTTTGTGCATGAAAGAGCAGAGTGACTGTAGGGCTTACTTTTACTAATGCCGAAAACCGGATCCTGCTTCATAGATTACATCTGTTCTAGACTTAGATATCTATACAGCAGATCTATAACTTGACTTTAATAACACTGAAATATGTCACTAATCCTAAACATAAAGATGCAAATGACTCACCAATTTAGGGTACACGGTTGCAAGGTTTCTATTTTTCAATGTACGACAGGGTTGCACAGGGAAATCTAGATTCTAGTCCCAGTTTGCTAAATAGGAAAGAAAACAAAAAAAACGTATATTATTTATGGAGGGTGGAGAATGAGTTAAGGAGTCTCACAGCCAGAGGAAAGAAGCTGTTTTGAAGTCTGGTGGTTCGGCAGATTTTACAGACAGCACCAGGGTGAACAGGTTGTCACTGGGGTGGGTTTTGTCTTTTAATATCCTCTCAGATCTTCGCAGGCTCCTCTTCTCGCCAATAATACCGATGCTCAGTAGATGGATGCCAGTGATGTTTTGGGCGGTTTTATTAATCAGTCCTGGGCCGTGCACATCCCATGCCAGATTGTGATGTTTGCAGTCAGGATGCTTTCTATTGCCCCTCTGTAAAAGTTGCCAAGAACTTGGCAGGATGGAGATGTGTGAGGACCATGTCAGGTTGTTTGTGATGCTGATTCCCAGGAACTTAAAGCTGCTAACTTGCTCCACCAACTTTGACAATCAGTTTCCGTGGGTGAGATTGGGTTGAAGGCTGAGCTGATACCAACAAACAACATTCTGATGTGGGTGTTGTTATTTTCCAGATGAGTGACGGCTGAGTGGAGAGCATGTGGAGACGGCATCCTCTGTGGATCTGTTGGCTCTGTACACAGACTGGTGAGGGTCCAGGCCGGCTGGGATGTTGTTTTTAGATGAGCTGGAGAAACCAGTTTCTAAAAGCACTTCCTCAGAATGTGGGTGAATGAGTGACACTGGACACTGCAGACTTTTTAGTCACAGGAACAATGATGGCTGTCATGAAGCAGGTAGGGAACACTCCTGTGACAGTCATATGCTGAAATGGTCAGTGATGTGGTTGCCGCTGCGGCCATCAACACTTTGTACACTTAAATGGGGCCCGTTTTTAAGGTATGGTAAGTATGTTTAATATGTCAATTTTAACTCAGTAAAGTTTCTTAGATGAAATCTTGCCTTTGAGGTCACTGACAGTGAATCACGGTGAATGGTTTCTGGTACACTGTGAACTAATTACCCTTCAGTACACTGTTGATCATGAAAAACACCTTCTAAGCAGATAGAAAGCAGCTATGGTGTTTTTAACCCCATGTTCTCAGTCTGAAAGTCAAACTCGCTGTTCCTGATGTTATTTCAGTGAACTCAGTCAGTCAGAGTGGGAATATCTTTCACATCTGGGGAGCTTTCCCCCCTCCTCTTCTTGTCATCCTTAAGTATACACACCCTCACAAATATGCAAACAATCGACAACCTTCTGTTTCTCTTAAAGGTACAGTGTGTCGGGGATCTATTAGCAGAAATGGAATAAAGGCCTACACATATATACACATATGTATGTATATATACTGTATATATACTGTATATTTATAAGTAGGTTTTCATGCGATGCATTGATTTTTATAATCACCTAAAACTAAGGATCGTTCTCGTCAAGGAGTCCGCCAGGTTGCACCACCGTGCTTCTACAGTAGCTCCGAAAGGACAAACCAAACACTGACTCAAGCGAGAGCCTTCAACATTTTTTCACTTGAAGGCCAAAAAGCGCAAAACCGTGCTACTGCCAGCCGCCATGTTTCTTCTGTTGCTCCTAAAGTAGTGGTAATGTGGTGAGGATGGCCTCTGAGCGAGGCGAACAGGCAGTCACGGAAATGGAGGAGTGAGTGGAGGGGTGGATGTCTGGATCCCACTGTCTATACTCAATGCATCCTCTAACCTGTTAACCTTGTTAACCGTATCCTAATTCTAACCATCAACGTAAAACCAAGTCCTTACCCTCAAACATCTTTTTAAGAAGCGAGGACAGGCCAAAATGTCCTCACCTTCCAAAAATGTCGTCTTTCAAGGAGTTTCCTGGCAACATATTCGATGAGAATACAGTATTTTTCAAAGGCTTCAGTACTGTAAGCCAAGTTTAAGGCAAAGCGCAGACATGGTAAATGTCCAAACCTGTACTGTTTGAGACTGTTAGCTGCTCTCATGCTCAACAGGTAAAACTCAAACTGCAGGGACATTTCTGTCTACTGTTAGCCTTTAGAATCTTTTCTAAAACCCTTTGAAAAGTGCTCGCATCCCTTGAAGCAAAAGTTAAAGCAATACTGAAAGCACTTTCTTTGGAAATACTCCTATACGCGATAGCAAAAACGGATACGACTAATATCTGAGACAGGAGCGAGGAGAATGTCAGTTTAGCTTCACAGAACGACTAGAAACAGAGCCAAAGTGTAAAATCTACAAGTTGCAGTTTTATGGGGGGTCATGTGCCCATCTTTGGTAGGCTATAGCTGTTTCAAGTCTTTATGTTAAACGAAACTGACTGGTTTCTAGCTGTACAAGTAACTAGACTCAACTGACATGAGAGCATATTCTCCTAAAATGTCACACTACTATATAACAGTATCACTGAAATATCCCATAATGCGTCCTGAGACTCTACCTTTGTCTATTCAAAAACACATTTACGTGTGTGGAGTTTGTTCTTGTATCAAAAATATGCAAAGGAGTGTTAAAGTGAGAACAATGTTGTTGTTTTTATTGCCGCCATATAATTGCCTACAATCACCAAATATGTTCATAAAAGCTTCTGACTTGTCCCCACACGCCCGTTGGGTTCGTCCAACACCAACACACCTGAATAAATATGTAAAGTTTGATAAGTATCTTTACTGTTAGGAGTATTTAAAATCAGTCTGTGTGGTCAGCTGCTTCGCCTGTGTGATATATATTCTGTTTTATCAGGTCTGTGTTAACTCCTGAGCAGATTCATGGACAAAGAATGTTCCAGGAGTTCACACCCACACAGTCAGACTACCCCCCCCTCCCCCCCACGCTCTCTCGCTCTCTCTCTCTCTCTCTCTCTCTCTCTCTCTCTGGCTGCTAGTTGTTCTGATTTAAATACTATTTAAGGCCTCATCTTGACTTTGTTAGATCGTTAGTCGATTGTTCAGAGATTGAAGGACGTTTTAATGTCCTCTCAAATATAGGTAATATCCATTTGTCCATAAACACGCCGCAAAACAACTTCCGTCACTACTAACGCTTGCACATTTATGTTATCTTATATGTTTACACATTTAACACCTCACATCCGCTTTTCTTTCGGTACTTTTGCGCCTATTTAGTCTTTTTTGGAAAAGCACCTTCTTCCTCTTGATACACCCGGTGAGTGGCAAGTTACAAGCACAGCGGGGCTTCCGGTGTCCGTTTTCAAAATAAAACACATTTTGACATTCAATAACCAGGCTCCACCATAATATAAAGGACTAGTCTAATTATTGCCCCACCAACCTAAGAAATACACTTCACACCTGAGCAATGACTGACAAGCCTACAGTTTGGTCAAATAATCTCATTATTATATGACAATCGTTATGTTGTTTTAATGTTGTGTTGATATTCATATTAATATTATTCTGTACTTTTCTATGTTGATACTTTGATAAAGTTGTTCTTTTCCCTGAAACGTTCATGTCAATAAAGCCACATTGAATTGAATTGACTACAAGTAAAGGTCTACAACAAACACGCCTGCAAACACGTGCATAGGTCAAATCAATATGTATGCCGGCTCATGCAGAGTAGATTGATTTAGATTTTTTAACGTTTTTTAATTATTCTTTTATTTTTCAAACTTAAATTTCATTTAGTATATTTTATCAATCTCATGTATTTTCAATCTAAAACTGCTGTTTCATTGCACTCTAAAAAGTATACACCATAGCAGGCTATATGTTTAATATTATTTTTTATTTTTTTATTATTTATTATTATTATTTATTGTCTATTATGACACCTAAAAGGTTATTTAAACATTCCATTTTGTATCTATAATTTTAATTTGATCCATCTGACATAAAGGGATGGTCTAATTTTTTCATTGCAGATCAATCAGTTTTAGCAGTTCTACATTGTTTTATTCTTTATGGCCAAATCAGTAGCCTATACTTCCGGCTGTGTTTAAAGGTCGGCAGCTTGATGCAACTTTCTCACTTCAGAACAAGTCTGTTGAATATTTTGTCTCGACCGGGCGGAGGAGGAGGAGGAGGAGGAGGAGGAGGAAGAGGTCATTTCCACTGCGGGAGCACAGAAGGAAACAAGGAATCATTACAAGGTGGGTAAGTAGTCAGTAAATTAGGTCACCTGTTAAAGTCACGCACAATAGGTTTAATAAGTTACGCCTGTGTTTCGGGCGGAGGGCAGAACTTCAGTGAAGTGCCTCGGGTTCAGTCCTGGAGCTTTTTACAGCACGGTTCATTAGACCCGACTCGGTCCAGTGAACCCAGATGAAGTCCCCTTTTGATGCGGCATGCTTTCACCAGTGATGGGACCAAACAATGAGTGTTGTGCCATTTTTACACAAGTGAAACTTTTGTAATTTCATCCACTCTTGTTTCACCAGTTAGCCCATAGCCTGCTACTGCTTGTCCTGCAAACTTTATATGTCAGACAGACAAAACTGCAAAGGAGGGAGGGATTGCAATCTGCCTTTTTTTTTTTTCCAACACAGTTTTGTGAGAGCAGAACTGTCAGTGCTCATCATTACATAATACCAGCCATCACTGTTTCTGCAGGAAGTCTCAGGGCTGGACTCACTTGGTATCGATAACTATGGAGAACTGGACGCTCATATCAATAAAGAGAACGACTCCAAAGCTGTGGAGCTTGTGAATTTTTACCGGACAGATTTTAACATCTTCAACATGTGGCTCAACGAAGCCACTGATCACTGTGGCAACACTCTTGAGTCTTAATTCTAACAACAGGGTTAAACATTGACTCTGTTTCAGCACTCAAATGACCTATTATTGACAAACATAGAAAGCGTATGAACCTACAGTAGCAAACTCACTAACCCAAGATAATGTTAACTTAAAAAAAGATACCACATTTACAACCGAGCTAACTTGCAGAGCTTTAACAAAAAAAGATAAACAAACACAAATGCATGCAGGAAAGGAGACTGATGACCCCTGCTGAAGTATTTTGTTTGATATCTAAATTTCTACAACAACAAAAAGGTCATTTTTGTGGATGTAAACGCTTAAAATCTCTGCAGGGAACCCAGTGTGCATCTCTCAGCTACCGACCGTGATGGCGACCATTGTGATGGAGAGAATCGGGCGACTGTTCATCAGCCTGCAGCAGATCAGGGAGCTCCCCCGGATGCTGACTGAGGCCGCACCCTCCATGCCCGGCACCGTGAGGGACACCGAGGTCCCCTACTACTTCAGGGAGCGCTACGTCTGCACCGGCTACCGACCGCTCAACCAAAACTGGCGCTACTACTTCCTGTCTTTATTCCAGCGCCACAACGAGACCGTCAACGTCTGGACTCACCTGTTGGCGCTCTTAGTTATCCTGGTTAAGTTCCGGCAGCTCGCCGAGACCGTGGACTTTGTCGGCGATCCCCATTCGTGGCCCCTGTTGATCCTCTTCCTGTCCTCCCTGACCTACTCGGCGTTCAGTGCGGCAGCTCACCTGCTGGCTGGCAAGTCTGAGCTGTGTCACTACGTCTTCTTCTTCCTGGACTACGTCGGGGTAGCGCAGTATCAGTACGGCAGTGCCATCGTTCACTTCTACTACGCCGTGGATGAGAGCTTGCACAGACACGTGAGTGGCGTCTTCATGCCCGCCGCCGCCGTCCTAAGCTGCCTGTCGTGCCTGGGATGCTGCTACGGCAAGTACTGCAACCACAGCCTACCGACGTGGGTGCGTAAGGTGTGCCAGGTGGTGCCCTCGGCAATTGCCTACATGTGGGACAGCAGTCCTGTGGCTAAAAGACTCGCGTCGCGGTCTGCAGCCGGCGACGACCCGGCCATCGTCTACCACTTTGGCCAGGTCGCTTTCTTTCTCAGCTGCTCCTTCTTCTTCACCTTCCCCCTGCTGGAGCGCTGCTTCCCCGGACGGTGCAACTTCGTGGGACAGAGTCATCAGCTGTTCCATGTTTTTCTGTCCTGCTGCACCCTGTGTCAGATCCACGCGTCCCACCTCGACTACGTTGGCCGTAGGGAGCTGTACTCGCGTCTGCACGGGAGCGGCGAGGCCGCATTCTTCGTGGGACTGTACGCGGCCACTTTGGTTGGGTGTGTGCTGATCGCTGCCTTCATGCTGAGGAAAGTTAAACGAGTGCTGGACGCCAAGTCCAAGTGATATAATAGATGTTGTAGGAGCTATATGCAAACGCCTTAATGTGCCTTTCCTTCCAGACTAACTGCTTTTGATGTAAAGTGAACTAATTCTACTGTTTATTCTGCTGGCTTGACTTTGGACTCCCTGGCTGTAAGAGGCAGATTACAAGAGGGATGCATGACGTTAGGAGTTTGTGTTTTTGGCACTGATTTGTTTTAGAATTTGCGGAATCATTCACAGTATCACGGATCACTAAAGGGCGGTGCTTTATCCTAAAAAGTGTTATTAAATCTTACATATTACATATCGGCACGTGCTCATTTATATGATCGCTGCTGTTTCTCACGACTATAGATGACGTGCAGTCGGATTCGTTCAATCGTCCGGTTGTTTTGGGATTTTTTTCTTTTATCCTACAATACTGGGATAATATGTGGAATACCAATCAAAAATGAGGAGATATTTATTTTAATATATTTTGAAAGTCACTGATATTGAATACCTGTTTTGATTTTCGTGCTGTTGGCATATTTCACCCAAGCTAATGGGCCTAAATTTGTTGGAAGTGGCTTAAAGGAATTAATAAAATTACCTTCACAATTGAACTTCAGACACTTTAATCGAGTAACATTCAAAGAATTTACCATTTTGCAGTAAAACAAAAAAAAATGACTATATATGGGGACTGTCGGGCTTGTGCCTTCGGAGCCACATTTTGCCTAAAGTTGGTACTGATTGAGTATTATCTTGTGATTGTTACAGTTCTCAGCCCCTTAATGCCGGCTGTTTCTTCAGCTTTAGGATTTAAGTCCTAACTTTTTAAGATTTAAGTCATATATATATATATATATATATATATATATATATATGTATGTATATATATATATATATATATATATATATATATATATACACCTATACGTGTATACGTTAGAAATCTCTGATGGGATGTTTTCATTGGCAGATTTAAACTATTATGATGTTTTTCTAACACGTTCCATTTTATAGTACTTTTACATTGATACACAGCCTTTAGACTGTTTTAGAAAGGTGGATATTTTTTTATGAGGGATCTAATTTATAATGAAGTCTTAAAAATGTCTTATTTCAGACATGTAGACCGTTTTTGTATTGTGTATATTTAGATGTCAGCAATCAATGTCCTATTGGAAATCTTGATTGTGTCTTTTGAGACCATAAGGGAAATCTGAATGTAGGTGTTACATGAGAGTACTAACGACAGATAAAGGTATGTCTTTGTGAGATAATAATGCTAACTACTGACCAAGATGTGAACACAGTGGGATTGAGTTCAACAAACATCTCTTGGGGACAGAGTGGCAGAAATAATCATATTTCTTTTTTTTTTTTTTAGAAAAAGCACAATTTCTCTCCTTGAGTTTTCATGTGTGCAGCATTGAACAGTGTGCAACATCTTGCTGACCGCTGTATAAAACTCTCTAGTCAAATGACGGAGAGGTTCCAGAGGGATGGGAAGAATTGGGTGGTGTTTATCAGGAGAGCGCTGACCTTTGCACACTTTACGAGGAGCAACATGTACATGTTATCTTCATTATCTTTAAAATACAGTATGATATGCACGCAGCCCTCCTCCAAGCCAAGATAGAATGTGGTGTTGATTACCAAACTGTATTTTTTAATGACTTAACAGTCAGAAATACAAGTTAAATGTCACTTATATGGTCTGATCCAGGGGTCTCCAACAAGCTAAAGGTTCAAAGAATATATACATAAGTTTGTTCACACAAAGTCACTTTGTTTTCAATTTCTATCCAATCAAATTCACAGATGTGATGCAAACATAATTATTGGCCAATCAGCTGTCAACTCAATCAGGAGAGACAAGTACGTTCAGAGACGGTTTATTATAAACAGATGATAAAGTCTTGATTAAGACTTTGGCCTTCAGACTGTTCGGGGGACATTTGTAGTCGAAGGGCGTCTGCTCTGAGCAGCAGCAAGATGAACAAAGCTAGCTAGCTTCTAACAAGCAATCCAACATCCACTGACACTAATAAGGTAATGATGTTGGCAGCGAAACGTTTAGTGGAGCTTTTGAACGATGTCAAAAATAATTATTTCGCTTCTTAGCAGTATTTTAAAGGGAGGAGCTGCCTGGGATACTGGAAACTAATCTGGTGTTTGGCCGCCCTTTTAGCCGCCATTAACATCCACATGTCCTCACACAGCCGACGAAACATAACATGTTGAACGAGTCATAGCCTATGAATAAATGAGAATAAATGTTTTTGTGGTTTACTGTCGTCTGCTGTCATTTTTTTGTTTGTGATTTATTTATTTTGTACATTTGAAGTAGTAAAAGTAGGAGCAATGATTTATTCCAGTCCTTATTGACGATTTTCCAAAAATAATGCACATATAAATAAATAACAATAAGGCATTAACTTAAAGGAAATAGAAAAACATACTGACCAACAAGGTGGGGGCTGAAGCTTGAGCTTATTACTCCTATCCTTTAAACAAAGCATATTATCATACCCAACTCTTTCACTCCTAGTTTTACAAAAACAAAGTTCCAAATGTGTCATACAAAATAGTATAATACCTCAGTTTTATATTGTTTTACCACTTTAACAAAAATTATATTTGCAAATTGAACTACCCATTTGTAATTCCTTCTTTTAAACATGCCTGCTTCCCTAAATCCACACAGGCTCTCTCTAATGTCAAACCTTCTCTACATTATCTGTGCAGTTTCAAGATCAACTGGAACACAAACTTGTAATGCATGTGAGAATTAATAGTGCATTAGTTTGTTTGTAATAATCTGATGGATTTATGATATTTTTTATTATAGACCTCTTTTGGAGCAAGAACATTGCAGATATGTGTTGGTTTCATGTGTTTCCCCAAATGTCCACACAGTAGGAGAGAGCGATACCGACAGGGAGTTCTGATTCAAGACATCTTTCATTATTCATCTTTGTATAATGTTGCAATGGCTGTAGACAGTTTTGTATTTACATTATTAATGTGTGGTTTCCAACATAATTCATGAGCAATTATAACACGTAGAAAATATTCTTTCTACACCCTTTTTTTACATAATTTAGCATATTTTGTTTTACAAACTTTGGTCCAGTGGTCCACCTTCTTTAGACTTTTGTTTGGGCATTTTTGACTTAACTCAACATTTTTGGTCTCAATTTCCGTGTGTGCAAATGGCCCTGCAGTCTCATGCAGTTTTTGGAGGATTAACAGGACGTTTACTTATGCTAATCAGGATCAACTGGCACATGCCTTCAATTTACTTGGACGATAAGATTCCTCTTTATTAGAAAACAGGTTTGAATAATTCTGCAGTTTAAGAACACGACAGAAATCTGACTTAGACTCTTCTTAGGACCTTTCTCAAGAACATATTTAAGCACAAGATTAGGAAGATATTTGTGAATGAGGACTAACGTTAATGAAAGAGTTAATGAAAATACATTTCTGGGTGTGATATTAGAGAACAAAATATGGAACCTCGTGTAAGATATGTGCGAGCAAAGTTGTCAATGAGCGTTGCAGTTCACAGTCTGGATCATAAAGTATGGTATTATTGTATGTGAACCACTGTGTGGAGGGACTAAGCAGCACCCTACAATCATTGTGCATACTATAAGACAGAGCCATAAGGATAGTAAGCAATATTGAATATGGGGAACACACTAACAAACTGTTTTTAAAGCCAAATGCACTGAAATTCAAGGATCTGTTGGAATTTAAGACTGCACACAAAAAATGTACAAAGCAAGAAAACAAATGACTTCCTGGCAATATACAAAAAAATGCTCTTGGACAGAGAGGGTGGTTATAGCTTAAATATATTTAATTTTGAACAAAGTTGTGTTCGCACCCATCTTAAAGGTATGTTGTATTTTTCTTTGCAAGGTGCAGAAATGAGGAGGAGAAATTAAAGTTTGTTTCTTGTCTCTTTCTATTTCACATTCTTGACAAAGTCGTATTGTTGAGTAGATATTTTTTTATGTGGCTTGTTTGAAATCTGTTAAATCTGTTTATAGCTATTTATTGTTTTTGTTTGAAATAAAGTATATTCAATTAAATTCTCTTCTGATGGGGTCTGGGAAAAGGTTTGGTGCTGAAAGGAGTTCAGTGTGGACTGCTGTGGGGCTGCAGCTTCCTGGAATGATTGGTTGGTTGACTCTCAGGTGCTCCAGGAGACACATTAAGCAGTGATTGGATGCAGGTTGCAATAAATGCTACCTCTCTGCTGCACACACCACATGCAGCGCAGCATCAGGGCAGTTTGGCTACTGTTGCTTTGACCAGGCTGCTTGCTTTAGAACACAGAAATGGCTTGTGGAGTTCATTTGGGGTACGTTTTTGCAGTAACTTTCAGTGTTTGTGGAGTTGCTGTACCTTTTCTGACTGGATGTTGTGTTTTCTGTGCAGGATCTTGCTGATTTGTTTAATTCAAGCAGAGCATGTGCTTTGTTTGTGGGCCCAACAAGGTGAGCAACACACAAATGCTGCCGTCATTTATTGGTGTGATTTACAATCTGTGGATTTATACTCTTGTTTCTCTTGCAGCTCGGGGACAAAACAGCAACACAAATGTTGGCTTCTCGCAAATGGGAAGTGGATTTGGTGGCAGCGATCCCCAGAATCAACTCAGACAGGACTCTGGTTCTCGTGGCTCATCCCAGAGCAGCAGTCTCAACACGGACACTGATGTTAGCAGTGGTTATAGCCAGAGATTTCCCAGTAGTGGCAACACACAAGGTATTTCACAGACCGCTAGAAGTGGCTATGCTTCAGTCATGATGGTGCAGAGCAGCTCTGAGTCAAAATCTAACCGGCCAAAGACTAGGTTGACTCAGGGAAATGCGCGGAGTCCAAAAAAGAAGTTAACAAAAAAGGAGTTACTTGGCCTTTTTAGTAATGTTGCTAGTGGTAGGTCAATCAGTAAGTACGATCAAACTCTGATTAGCAAGAAGAGAACTTTGCCAGTTCAGCAGGGTACACCAAGTACACAAAGTACTAGCAACAATCAGTCCAACAGTTCTGAATCTCTTCAGAGTCCTCGGGAAAGCTACTCCTTCAAACCTGCCTCCCATCAGTCTGCAGCACAGAAGGCTTCCAGCCTGACTAGCACAGGTGCTGCTGAGCCACACAGAATCCCTGCCCGGACAAAAACATCAGCCAGTGCCCCTGGTATAAGAGTGTATTTAAATCGTAGCTCTGTCGCATCTAAATCTTCCTATTTCTCGTCTCTCCGAAACGAGAGGACTAGAAATAACCCCAGCCAGACTCAGGCTGGGAACAAATACCCAAGGAAACCGGTTCCTGTGAATGCTCGTAACCTCCCTGCCTCTGGGACCAGCAGTGTGGGGACCTCTGGTCTGCGCTTTGCCCCGACCAGAACCCACAACATCCCTCAGCACTTTGGTGGCTCCGCTATCAGACGGCTGAAAGAACCTGCTGACCAGAAGGAAGTGAATGTCGGGAGGCCGCAGCGGCCCTTCGTGCTCCCCCAGCGGCCCCCTGCTCCGCAGTG
Source organism: Pholis gunnellus (assembly GCF_910591455.1). Classification (NCBI taxonomy): domain Eukaryota; kingdom Metazoa; phylum Chordata; class Actinopteri; order Perciformes; family Pholidae; genus Pholis; species Pholis gunnellus. The sequence continues at coordinate 17,174,278 of NC_136543.1, forward strand.
GCCCTTCGTGCCCCCCCAGCGGCCCAGCGTGCCCCCCCAGCGGCCCCCTGCTCCGCAGCGGCCCAGCGTGCCCCCCCAGCGGCCCCCTGCTCCGCAGCGGCCCTTCGTGCCCCCCCAGCGGCCCAGCGTGCCCCCCCAGCGGCCCCCTGCTCCGCAGCGGCCCAGCGTGCCCCCCCAGCGGCCCCCTGCTCCGCAGCGGCCCTTCGTGCCCCCCCAGCGGCCCAGTGTGCGGCCCCCTGCTCCGCAGCAGCCCTTCGTGCCCCCTGCTCAGCAGCGGGCCAGCGCGGCCCCCCAGCAGCCCTCTGCATCTTTCAAGCCACGGGTCCAGAGTGTTCGTCCAGAGACCAAATGGATCAGGATCAGTCGATTAATGGGACAGCCGGTGAGTACTTCATCATATCTTGCTGTTCTATATGCTTAAATGTGGTTTCTAATGTATTTTCCTCCTTCAAATAGGTGCTGAAGTTGTCCTTGGATGAATAATTGGTGTTTTTTATTCGAATAAAATGTACATCCTGTTTTTGTGTCTTGACTTCACCTCTTCGCTGTGTGGCACTAGTAAATGCGCAGCATGTGTGCATATTGCTGTAGGCTTGGTGCCGTCGAGTGTGCAAAAGACGTGTTGCGAAATGGTTCCTCTGAACCAGTCTTGACATGCCGCATGTGAGCGATCCGTCAATACTAGGTCTCAACAATGTACAGCTAGCATATGAAGACCCTGGCTGCGGTCAAACTCCAAAAATGACCTCACTTCTTTTCCTAACTACTTCTCCTTGACCGCTATGGGGAAACATCACGGAAAGGTGTGAAGGAGAATTCATTAGGAAAAGACCACTGTGGTGTTTAGAGAATCCGACTCCACTTTCACTAAGCTAGGTAACTGACGCGACGGCGGATGTTACTGACGTAGGTCTGCGTGGCGAAACTACAACGGACTACAAAAAGCGCAACAAAGTAAAACATGACGTTTGTTACTAAATTACATGCAGGCTTTAAAAACAGCTTCCTGAGTGAGAGGCTGCTTCAATCGTTGTGTGACGGAGAAACCGAAGCTCCTGCTTTCACACTTATCAATCATCACTGCTTCAGTAGAAACAATTCACTTGTGTGCAATATCGATCTAACTGTTCAATATTTACTTTGCAAAGTAAATATTGTGGATTCAACGGTTATATTAATGTATCAGTCCTAGTTTCTGTTTTTTACACTGTTCTTGTTGAGTGAGAGTTGTTTGCTGTATTTGGTGTTCAAATGTTTACATGTTAGAAGTAAATATGAAATGACACTTGAGTATTGCGGTCTATTCATATTCAACAATCCATTACGCGTACAATTAAACCTGCATGGGTTTCATGGACGGCCGAATTGTGCGTCACTTTAAATGTTGCAAGGAATTGTGGGGCAGAATGATCTACTTTCCTTTCGTAAAGTTAGGTCTAGTGTTTCCTATGCTAAAAGAGCTTAGAAAGGAAGCATTTGGAGAATTCAAACAGCTCTTATCATGGCAGCCACTTAAATGCTTCCGCGTCATTTCACTTGGTTAGGAACCTTCCTAAGCAAAAAGGATTATTTGACCGAAGCCCACGGTTGTCTTTTCCTAACTCATGAATTCTCCACATCTTTCCTTACCAGTCCAAGGAATATGTCCTCTTGAAGAGGGACATCCAGGCCAGACCGGGTTCCATGACTGGAAGTTCAAGCCAGAACTGTCAGCCAGGGCCCAAATGTATGACCTCGGCTGGGTAACCAAAGATCGGCTGATATCCGACCCAGAGTAATGAAGTGTGTTGGAGAGTACCATAATGGACAAATGCATTCAATCTCTACCGTATGAGGCCAAGAAAACGTCCAGTCAGCAGAATAGCCTGGTGGAGAGCCAGAGGATTACAACCCGAACTGCTGATCTAGTGAAGAGGAACTAGGACAAGTGAACTGGAGGGTCCGAGACGAAGACGGGTGATCTAAGGGCGCTGCTTTCAATGTGGAGAGCAAGGCCACATATCCTGGGGACTGTCCGGAAAGGAGGAACCGATGCTCACAGCCGCCTCATCTGGTGGAAGACGCTGTCACTTGCTCGTCGCCTGCTGGGTGCGGGAAAGCTCGCCAGCCCATATGACACCAGTCAAAGTAGATGGGGGAGCAGTGTTGTGTCCCTCGTCCAAACCCCATCTTCCCACTGTCTGAAATGACAGCGTATGCATTGTTTCCAACATGTTTCAAGTCTGCAGTGGCAGGTTCCTATATCTGCCAGGAGGGGGTGTTACAAGACTACAGTTACATTTGGTAACTTGTTCTCATCCACAGAGGTGTCAACATTTTTACATCATCTGAATTACTTTTATTTAAGAACTATTGGACCACGTATAGCTCAATTTTAATAACGTATATTACCATCAAGGGCTCAGATTAGGCCTCATCCAGCTGCATGTACAGTTGAGGTAAAGTGGCCTTTAATATATATTAATATATTTTTGACCACACTGACTTTTTATCATCCCATTAGGGCCGAAATATAAGCAAACAACTGTTAATACGCACTTCCAGCAGCAGAGCTGAGACAAAATTATAATTTTCTGTGGGTTTGTTAATACTTGTGACCCCTCTGAGGTCATCAAAGTCATTTGACCCATTGTTAATATTAATATATATATATTGATTGGTGCGGCTTTAACCTCTTGAAAGTAATCTGTTTGACTCTTATGGTTTAGTTCCCACTCTGTCCATGGGGCTCTGATGTCCTCGTCAACACTGGGTGGGGCTCATGTGCTGCTGCTGTTGCTGAATTGGGAGCGCCTCTCAAACACAAGGTTGCTGAGCTCTGTTGTGTCTTCAGTCCACTTAATAAACCCCCCGAAACCAAATATAGAGGCGTTAACTACTGCTCGTTGCCAGACTTGATCAACAAGCTTCACATTCGGTCACAGCCGGCCTTCAGTGGACGTCGGGTGTTTGCATGTGTTTTGGTTTTGTTCAGGATTAGGTGTACAGTTTGTGCACGGAAAAAACTCTGCCAACTCTGAAGCACCTGCACAGGCATTTTCAAGAAGATCCTGAAAGTGAGCGTTGAGTTGTAAAGCAGCTGCCTGCTCAAAGGTGAGACACACGGATCGGTGTTCAGAAGTGAGGCTGAACAACATATAAAGCGGGACGACAGGAAAAATGTTTCAAAGGTTTCTCAGAGAAAAGTTAAAAACAGAGATAAGAGTTTTATCTCTGTAATGCTGTCAACATATTGAATCTCTCTCTTCAGTTTAGAAAAGTGCTCTATTTTCACAGCAAAATCACAAAAGAACTTAAATCAAGAATCATCATAACTATAAGTTAGCAACAATAAAAAATATGTAAAATGTATCTGTTGAAAAGAAATGCATAGTATTTAAAATTAAGAGGTTGAAATGAGCTGAATGTTCACGGTATATAAAGAATATGTGCAATGTGTGAAAACAATACTTTATCCTGTGGGCATTTAATGGCGTTCCAGGGAGCAATCATCCACTTCTCAAGATTTAACCAGCCTTGTAAGGATCCCCTGAACAATAGCAATCACAGGCAATTAAAAGCCTGATTAGCTCCGTATTTTGTCAACTTCCAGGTACTTTGTATAGCTCTCAAATAAGACATTTTCGCCAAGGGATCGAATGCAAAACAGGCTTGAGTACATGGCGCGGTTTAAATCACTACGTTTGATTGAGAGAAACATTTGGCTTGGTACTTAAAGAATCCCCCCCAGTGTTCGTCTAAATGAGGAATCAGGACTTCTCTGTGTGGGTGGTATCTCTCTCTCTCTCTCTCTCGCTCTCTCTCACCCACCTTGATTGCTACTTATTTAGGTCAACTCAGTGTGTCTTAATCACTGTTGGGTTGAGAGAGAGACCAGGTTAGTTGATGAAGCCCTCTTTTCTCTCATCAAAGTGGAAAATCAGATCAATTTCGAGCACATCGTCAGTCCTGATGTAATTAGCATTGTTCGGGATCAGCTGGTGATTAAACCCAATTGTTTTGATTATTAAATATACAGAAGGTGTTTTTTTTTAAACTCAATGTCGTCAAACAACAAGAGGAGCCGATTCTGTTTTGACCTTTTGTGCACTTCAGTGAACTTCTCCCTTACTGATTTCCCAAAAGAGCGATGGTGGATGTGTGATTTCTGACAAACCTGGTGGGTGCATGACTGTGTGATTTCATTTGCTGTTACTGGTACACACACAGAGAGGGAACCATGCTCGAGTCCAATTGTAATTATTTATTTATTTTTCCTGAGCTCATGCTGCTCCATCTTTAAAAAAAGAAAAAGGCCTGCCAGCATCGAGCATCCTAATTATCCATTTGATTACCCAAGAAAAAAAACAAAACAGATTCTTAAACACAGAGGGAATGTCTTGGCGCCTTAACGCATCAAAGCTGCATGGTAACAGACGCGTGTGCAATATAGCAGGACACACAAAGAAGCTTTATCTCCACCACAAATCGTTTGTGCCGATCAGATGTCACTTATCCCCTCAGGCACTCGTTTTCGCTACATTGTCATTAGATCTGCACTGATCAATATTTCAATTGAACCCTGGATCATATGGCATGAGTAATGTTGCTGACTGCGTCCTCATTTCTAGGAGGCAATTGTCCAAATAATGAATTAATGTGGCTTTAACAAAGGTATTCTTGTGAAGGTGGGAACTCCTCAGAAACATTCTCAGCCTCCTCATTCCCAATTACCACGTCATTGGTGCATGCTCATCTCATAGTTGCAGTATTTCCTGCAGCACATGAAGGCAGCATTGCGCTGCTGTCCTACCACCTCCTGCCCGTGTTGCCTCGTCCTCTATCCTGACAATGTGCCTCTGCCTGTAAGTGGGAGGGTGTTGAAGCAGAATAGGTGTGTTACGGCCACTCTTCCTCAATGTGCTCTCATTCTGTCACCGCCTTTAGTGTGTGCGTGTATGTGTGTGTGTTGAGTGGTAGCAGGTGGTCAGCACAACCACACCTATTGTTAAAGTGATGTGAGTATAAGAGGTCAAAGAGAACGTCCCGTCTACAGCGCAGTGAACACACTCATAGATGAAGAATGGGCCGTGTTCCGACAACATGTTAAAAACAGGCGGCTGTGTGTCTCATCCACTTCCTTATATCCGTCTCTCTGTCAGCGTGTGTGTGTGTGTGTGTGTTGGACTTAATTTTGGGGGCTGTTTCCTTCTCTATCTCCTCCTCGTCCTCCTCTCACTGTCTAAATTGCTTTTCACAGATTAGTTCCACAGTGATTTGTCACTTGGGAAAGTTTGTGTGTGTGTGTGTGTGTGTGTGTGTGTGTGTGTGTGTGTGTGTGTGTGTGTGTGTCTGTTATGGTGGTTTAAGAATGGGATTTCCCTAATTTGAGTAACATTGCTCAAGGACCCATGAAAAACAACATCTATCACACTGAGCGAAGGACAAGCTGAATAAAGGAAAACGTCTCAAAGTTCAAGCTGTCTCTCACTTGCACAAATACAAGCGCACACACACACACACACACACACACACACACACACACACACACACACACACACACACACACACACACACACAGAAGCACTCCTTAACTGTTAAGTTAAGCTCGGCTCAGTTCATTAATCTTGTCTTTGTTGTGTCAAGGCAGAACTAATTAGATTACAATACGCACACTTATTCAAGTCAACCAAGCAGGAAGCATATGATATGTTGCAATATGGTATGATCACACACACACACACACACACATGTAGGGATACAGTGTAGACATAATAGACACCATAAATACTGCAGATTAACAGCCTCTGTTACCAGCAGTTGGGAGATTTGATGTGACAATGAAACACAGATTCAAACTAACTTCCACGAGGTCAAAAAGCCGTCGGCAGAGAGAGCAACACACTTCATGTCGTACAGCTCTCAGCTTGTCAGGGGAAATCTGGGTTACTGCGATGCGTGACTGCTGGCGTCAGTCATCATCCCTCCTATCGCTCTGCTGTCTTTCCTGTGACTAAAATAAATATTTAGGCCTCTGCTGTGCCAGAAGGTCTCATTTTTTTTACAGCAGCGCCCTGCTTAACATTCAGGAGGTTGTTGACACCGAGAACTCGATCCTCTTCTTACCAACCGCTGGAGAGGCTGGCTTTAAGAAGTTCAGACTTTTCAGATATCGGCTGTTTTTGAGACTGCAGGTGACCAGACTTTTTTGGTAGACTTTTGATGGGTCATACACAGCAGGAGAAGCACAGGTGTAACTAATATCAATGAATCAGACACACCTGAATGGAAGTCAATACCTCCAGCATCCATCAACAGCACACTGAATATGCTGATATCGCTAGAGTATGATTAATATTTCCATTTTCCCTATTCAAAGACATTATATTCACCCTCATCATCAAGTTTAGCACCTGCTAAATAAAAGTAATGCTTTCAGTACTGAACTGGGACAAACCACACATCGCTAGTGCCCTCTAGTGGTCATATAATCACCTAATGTTTTCTTCATGACCATAAATAGTTAATGAATTGAAAATAAATGTCATATTAAAATCAACAACTAAACACTTACAGCACTGATAGATTGTCAAGCATTAATTCCTGACCTGCAGGAGCTCGCTTTTTGTCTTCTACAATGTGACTAAAACGCATCTGACAAAAAGCGTGTTGCTGAAAATCTTTCGATAGTTTGAGGCTTGATGTGCAGCAGGACATAATGATGTATCATTATCACTGTCATTATGTTGGTTCGATGGTTATTCTCCATGAATTTGTCATCAGGTCACTTTCTCCACAGTGATTGATTTCCCTGCTCTACACTCTCTCTGAAAATGTCTCTTTCTTTGATTATATATTCTCCTTCTTTCTACAGTCACAGGACCATTGAACGGACATAGCTGCCCTGTGCTCTGGCTGTTCCTACTGAAGCTCAGTACACTCCCCAAACACCAGGAATAAGAAGCCATTAATCACGAGTAAGTCCATCCATGTTTGTCCATCCCTTACATGTGATTAAAAATAAAAAAATGCTAATCTGATTATTTTACAACACATCTCAGCGACACATTCTGGGTCTGTTCAAAATTACAAAGAATGCCTGAAGGGGTTGGAACTGACAGTTGGATTAAGATGAAGTATGGTGAACCCAGGTGTCCTTGTTATAATAATCTGCCCTCAGGAGCATCAAAGCGCCTTTTCATTTATGTACCGACTGCATCATGTGTGCAATCAATCACAGCTGGGCAACACAAACACTGTAAATAGACTGCTGGATAGCCAGGGGACCTGGGATTTGGCAATGTCGGTCTGTCTGTTGGTTGTTCGGTTTTTCTGTCCAAATGTTGGACAGATTGCCATGAAAGTTCATACAGATCCTCAGATGATGGATCCAAATGGCTTTGGTGATCCCCTGACTTTTTCTTCTGGCGGGAACATGCGGTCAAAATCTTTTGTTTTTTTTGGAAAATGTCTCAACAAATGGAGGGGGAGGCTGTGGTTCAGCGTTGGATTGTCATGAAATTCGGTACAGACATTCGTGTTCTCCTGAGGATACATTGTTTAACTTCAATTGGTTCCCCGACATTTCATCTAACATTTTTCCAATTTGTATTTTATGACCAAATAGCTGCAAAAGTATATTGACATCAGCCTCAACCGTTCGTTGTGTTTAGTGCATATAGGCAAACGCTAGCATGCTATCGCACTGAAACAAGCACATTTTAAAACGTTTCAGTGTACTGATGTTAGAAACTTAGCTAGCATGGCTGTTTACAGTCAGTACAATTTGAGGTTGTTGCCAGTTTGCCCCACAGTGCATGATTTGTTTGTTGCCTCGCTTGTGGCTGCTTTGTGAGATTTGGTGTTCTGGGACAAAATCTTGTCTGTATAAAGTCATCAACACTCAGTTTTATGTTCGGTTATAATGATTAGTAGACTGTCTGGTTAGCGGGCTTAAAGGAACTTCATTGACATGATGAAGTAGCACAGTGCATCACAGAGCATCACGTGCATGAATGTATTTTAAGAACAACACAACGTAGCCTCATACAGCGTTTCGTATGATATCTTACGAAATATCGTTTTCATATGAAAGCCACAAGAAAAAAAGCAAACACGAGTCAATTTCCGCTCGTTACGTGAATATGGTCTTTTCAAAATATACTTTATTCTTCACAGGAAACTACTGAGTCTGCTTGGACTCCAAGATGTCGCCTTTTCAGACCAATGAGAATCGTCCTAAATTGGATGAAAACCTGAGTGGCGGCGCCAAATCCCGGTCTTTTTTTATGCATCTATGATCACATGTAGCAGGGGAAGAGAGGACAGAGGAAGCCTGCAGTGGAAAAGAAAGAGAGATAAATGAAAGCTGGGATGAGATTTGGTTCGTCAAATCTTATTTTAGTCCCACCGCCGACACACACACACACACACACACACACTTTCAAACTTTCACTCATTACCAGCTCTCTCTTCCCTCTCCTTCCCTTTTGTTTGAAGCACCAATCTTTTTTCCTCCCACACTCTCTCTGTCTCATGAGGTTTTTTCCTTCCTGACTTTGTTTCTTCTTCCTCTTCCTCCCCGACCTTCCCCCTTCTCTCTCTCTCTCTCTCTGTGTGTGTGTGTGTGTGTGTGTGTGTTTTCTTGCCCGTCTTTTTATCTCGTCGCCGGCTGCTGGATGGCACTTTTCCCTCCACACTCTGCTGCTCTTCTTGGTTTAGCGCAGCTGTTACAACCCTTCTCGCTCGCTCACTTTTGCTCTGCTTTTTTTTTCCGCGCACACCCATGCTGACAAACGCACACTGTTCTTCTCCTTCCTCTCTTATGTAAAGTATCTTCTTTTTATTCTGTACCTTGCAAAGAAACACACACACACACACACACATAAACACACCTTGAGTCATATTCCAGTTCTCGCCACATAATCTCACACATCACCATTCTCACATTTGCACCCGCTCAGCGAACACACACACTCACACACTTTTACCCACTAGCTCTCCCCACCACACATATTGGTACACACCCTCTCTCCTCTCGCTCTCTTTTCCTCCCTCCCAGTTCTACACATTCCCTCTCTCCCTCAGCTCTCTCTCACTCTCTCTCTCTCATTCCTCATCTGCACCTCAGCTGAGTAACATGTTGCCTCGTCTGAGCGAAGCAGAAGCTGCCTCCTCCCCATCTTACTGACCAAACATAAAGAGCAAACAAGAAGGACAAGCAAGAGGAAGGGAACCGAAGTCTCGTCTCTCGCCTTCGATGTCCGACTACCTTCTCTGAGAGCAAGAGGAGGAGGTGGAGGAGAAAGATCTGTTTTCACACTTTCCTGACTCAGTTTGTGTCCTCGAGCAGAAGGAGCAGCGGAGGATGCAAGGAAGAGCCGAGGAGCTGAAAAGTTGTCTCTGTCACTCCACTGTCCATCCATCCCTCACTGCTGACCAAACTTTTGTTTTAAACGGAGAGGAGGAGAAGGTGAGGAGAGAAAAGGGGAGCGAAAGCATCCCTCACCCCGGTTACTTTTGTGTGCACGTGTTTTTGGTGAGAAAGAAAGCAGGACCATCCCTTCCAAAGGGCAGCTACCCATGTGGCAGGAGGCTCTGTGGACCCGCGGACGCTACCTGCTGGAGAAGAGCGATGGCGGCGAGGGTGCCGAGGGGCCCGAGAGCCTGGGAGACGGGTGCCCGGGGTTCCAGGGTGAGGTGTGCGTGGAGGACGAGAAGCCCCAGGACTGGCTGTACGAGTCCTACTACAGAATGAGCCAGCAGCATCCGCTGATCGTGTTCCTGTTGCTGATTGTCATGGGAACCTGCCTCGCGCTGCTGGCGGTGTTCTTCGCGTCAGGACTGGTGAGTGTGTGTGTGTGAGTGTGTGTATGTGTGTGTGTGAGTGTGTGTGTGTGTGCAAATTCTTGTGTACTTTGATGTTGAATATAAATGCAGCACATCAGTGCCAATAAACAGGAAATGTTATTACACAACAATAGTTGCAAACAACATCATCTGTGACTTGTTGAAATTTGGTCACGTTTACATGTTTTGCTCTCTTGTCATCAGCGATAAATACAATTACTGAGCCGGGCGAGGGGGGTTGATATTCTGATTAAAAACTCAGAATTTCCCTCCAAAAAAAGTAACTGAATATTCTCTCAGATTATCAAGTCACAAAGAAGGAACCACATGACTTCACAAGGTTGTGTTAGCTTGATAACACGTACACATTGTACACACAAAGTGGTACAATGTGTAGCAATGTCAGTTTTTTGGCTCATAAAATAATGAACATGACATATTCACATATTCGGAGAGGCACTCAGAGCTCGTCGTTACCATGAGAACACTACTTTAGGTGCAACGAAATTCGGACGGCCGCTGAATTTGTGAGTTTGTGAATTTCTGAGTTTTTTCTCGAAATTTTTTGATTTCTTTCCGGTAAATTTACAACTTAAATCTTGTAAATTCTGGGTTTGTTTTCTCTGAATATGACCCCACTCCCCCGGCTCCGTATTTATTTGTTATTTTATTTACAATGGACCTAATATTTTGTCTTAAAAATCACTTTTTTTTTAAATAACTAGGAAAATAACTTGGTAATTAAAGGTACAACTAAACTTTTTGAGTAATTCACTTCTTCACTTTCCTAAAGGGAGTTGAATAAGAAGACTCATTATGAAGCTGGAGCTCGCAGATAGTTAGCTTAGCATAGAGACTGGAAACAAGGGGAAACAGCTAGCCTGGTTCAGCTCAAGGAGCACTTCTAAATCTCACAAATTAACATGTTACATCTGTTTTGTTCAAAGGGCGGCACACAAAGATTATTATTACACACAGAGATTAATTAAGATTTTTTTAATAGATTTATATATATTTCATATGATATATACCGTATGTATATGTATTTGATATATATGTATATGTATTTGATATATATATATATATAATATTATAAGATAATGTCTCATTGTGCCGCTAAGCCATGGTGCTAATCACAGTAGCTGGTAATCAGCCTACCCTTCACATTGTCCTAATTGGTGTAGATTCTGCTGTGGCTATTACAGTAAACAGAAAATATTAAATGTCTGAATAACAACTCATTATGAAACGTCACGTTACCATAACAGCAGCTGCGAAGAAATTATTTTGAACATGGCAGGTGATGAAAAGACATTAGGAAAATCAATTTTAAGTGACTACTTCTACCAGAAACACTCCACGTGTTGATAATCCTGATGTATCCTGCTTCGGTGTAGACAAGAGGTAAACAGGACACGTCGCTGTCTTGCTGCCGCTGCGGTCTTGAGAAAGCTCTACACGATGCTTTGTCTTTAAGTGTTTGTGTGTAGCAGTTGTACTGCTGTGATAAGCCTTTTCCAATTTGCAGAGCTTACAGAGCACCAAGTTGTTGAGTCTCTTGTCTAAAATACTTCCACACTTTGGAGGATCAGAGGCGAGGATTTTTAGCTGAAGCTTGTTCTCAAGGGGAAAGCATGCTTTGACTGTGCGCAGCCACCATTACTGGCACACACACCGACACACATTATGCAAATACACTTTTGTCCAATCAGTGCAGAAACCAAAATGTAAAAATGTCAATATGTCGTGATGTGCCAGACGTTATTTTTCAGGCCAGCTGTTTCCCTCTGTTTCCAGTCTTTATGCTAAGCTAACTGGATGCTGTCTGTAGATTCTTGTTTATTGTACAGACATCAGTCGCTCAGCAAGACAGTAGTAGTGATAACCAGAATTACTGTCAGAGAGCAAGACTAGAGTTATATTTTTTTAACCAGATTGATCAAACAAATAAAATGCATTTCAAGACGTTTTTCAGAATAAAGTCCACTGTGTGTTTTTAAATGCTGTGGAATGCTGTACATTTCATTTACAGCACCATAAGAGATTCTGCATGGCTAAAAGCTATGTGTGCGATTATCATTCAGCAGATAGAGTCCCCCTCTCGTTAGGATCGCTAGGAATAAAAGAAGAGTTTCGGGTTGCACGAGACAGGGAGGCCTAAGTGCATGTGTGTGTGTCAACATAAGCGGCCGCGAAGCGGCACTTTAGATTGCAATGCCGTGTTTGCAGAGTGGATCAAGAGCGGGATGAGAGTTTAGTTAGCGGCTGTGTAGGTGTTGGTGCTTTCGTCAAGTGAAAAGTATTGTTTTGGACACAAACACTCAACCACGAACACAAGCTATTGTTCCTCGAGTCCTGCTTTTGTGTTTTTATGAAATAGCCGTACAAAAGGAAACCCACTCATTGCTTCGATTGTTGATGTTGTTTCAAAATAAGTGTTTTGCTTCTATATGTTGAAGGTGATCTGTAGACGTATTCTTTTCTCTCTGTGTGCGTCATGTGCTCTCAAAGTAGCGCCTGGAGGCCTTAAGGGCAAACTCCAATCAGACATTGAGGGGGACCAACCGGGTTGGGAGTAGGTGGCATCCTCCAAAATAGATTGACGGAGTGAAACGCAGATCATCCTTTAGTCAGTTACATCGACAAACACCCACCAGATCAACGGAAGCAGCACACTGGTTTATATATATATAACATCAGTGATGCTGTGGTCTAAACAGACTGTGTTGAAGCTGCGCAGTAGACCTGTGGGTGATCAACTGTTCACGGTGCGTTTTGAGTGACACAAAACGTTGGCACTCGCTCGCAAGACGCATGCACAGCTGGTGTGTTCACTGACATACGCCAACGGGATGAGTTTAGTGACCATCCAGTGTGTTTTGGAGATAACGCGGAAGGGTGAGGGGAGAAAATCTGCTTTCTTTTAGCTGTTGGAGGCATTTGATGACCCTCCGCCTCCAGCAGCGGTTAAGCACTTGCTCGAGGCTGTCACTAAAGTCCTGTTAACATTCAATTGAACTCCATATAACAGGGTCGTTCCGGGTGGACTTCCACCTAAATCGATTCCTTTGCCTCTATTTAAGACAGATCAATGGAGCTTATTGCCCCAGTTTGTCGATTGTATTTCCCGTTCTCTTCTTCTGGTGTGTCCTCAGGTTTACGATGTCCCTTCATCGTTTCTCCATCATTCATAATGTCAACCAAAATATATCATGTTTGTTCCTGATAAGTAACAGACAGACCTGTCTGTGGTTATGGAGTGGTTGTTCAGTGAGGCGCGTGTATTTATTACTGCTGGACAAAGAAGAATGGCAGGAATAAATAGAGGGTATAGGGCGGGTTTGGAGCTGGTAGCCGGGCAGTCGGAGGGAGGGGAGGATGTTGTTGTAATTGTTCTGGCTTTATCAGCGAGTCGGCAGAAACTGGAGTGAGTGAATGTGGAGTTTAAAAGACTCCTCCACCCTTACTGTGCAGTGTGTGTGTGTGTGTGTGTGTGTGTGTGTGTGTGTACATGTGTACACTTGCATGCGTGTTCATGTTTGTGACTGTTTGTGTTATTTGGGTGTGTCTCTGAGGAAGTCTCTCATTTCCTTCTTGGTTGCTTATCTGTATTTTTTTTTGTTTTTCAGAGAAAATAATTATAGTTTTTTCTTGTTGCCTTGAAGTTGTATTTTTGGGAATGTGTATAAGTATGCGTGTGTGTGTGTGTGTGTGTGTATTAGCATGCTCAAATGTGTGTGCGTCCAGACAGATTCGGTAGCAGTATGTTAAATTAATGAGGCACCATTAGACACTTTAATAGAGATCAATATTATCTGGTGATGAAACATAGGAAATCTATCAATGGTACAAAAAAAAAAGCATCTTTTATTGACTGCAATGTTCATTTCGGTTTATGGTCATTTGCAACACATTTTCATGATATATTAAAAGCATCGATTTTGTTCCATCTCAACGATAGATCGGTAGATGCAAGGCGGAGAGAGCTTTGTAATGATGGATCACCGGTCTGTTATTTAGGGGCAGGAAGGTGAATGAATGAGGTGAAACAGATGCTGAGGTGTGGTCAGAACACCACAAAGCACCAATGTGCTACACACAGATACGGAAACATGCTAAATTTAACATGGAAAAAAATGAGACTTTTTGTTCATTTTAACTGGATACACATTTTTTAGTACGTGCCATTACTAAGACAACCAATGCTACAAACAAACCAAGACTATTACAGTGTAATTTCACCCCCAGGTCAGAGCCTAAGTCCACCCACTGCTTGATTTTGAAAAATGCAAAAAAAGTTGGCAAAGGGCCTTAGAGGTGAAACCACGCCCACTTCCATAAAAATAATAAAATGGCGACATGGCATGGGGCACTGAGTTTGATTAATTTGCAGTTTCATCAGTTCACAAACGAGAGAAGAATTACACCTGTGGTCCGTCCGCCTCACTGTCTCAGAGACTACTTCTTCCGGAAGGGCAGCTGCAGTCTCCCTGCGGCGTGGAGCAGGTACCGGGTGGAATTAGCAAGCTTACGTTAGCTAAATGAGTAAAATCAAACAATTTAATGCTTCATCTACACACTCTTGTCTCAGCCTGGGAAAGCAATACTGATCCACCAGATTTTGTAACGTGCTGATGGCTTAATTTCCAGTACACAGAAAAGAGAGAACAGGCTTGTGTCATGACTAAGTAAAAACCATAGACGCTGTGGGGTAGCCTCATCCGAGCCTGGTGGTTTCCTTAAACTTCCATTGTTTCAAATGGCCAACAGGGGGCGACTGCTCTGGTTGCAAAAAGAAGTCCGATTGTACAGCGCACCATGACAGCTAAAGTGACTTTGTTGTGTAAAATAGATGGAGGGCCCCTTTTAAGGTTACATGCTGATTTTAAAACGCCAGATGTTTGTGATTTTTGAAAACAAGTACTGAAACTAAAATTCAGATTTTGTGAAATTCGTACTAATCGTAGAATACCCGCTTCTATTTCATGAATGTCATTACCATTTCCCCATGTATTTTACTAACTATCTTCACTGTCGGGAATTTCTGCTTGTATGAAGTGTTTCAAACTGGTCTGATCCTCTCAGCAGTCCCCTCCCACCGCCGTGCCCTGTGCCATGGATTACGAAATAACCATTTCTTCACAGTGCACTGATGAAGACCTCCCCTGGGGTGCTGTGATGAATGGATGTTAGATCACAAAGTTGAAATAATAAAACCTCTCAAGATCTCGGATATGGAAAGAGTCACAATACATCAATCGTGTATATGTATATATATATATATATATATATATATATATATGTATATTTAAATTAAGTCATATTTCAGGGCTGAGGAAAAACAGGACTGTAGAGTATCAAACTTTTTATCTCATGTTCTCTCATCTATCTATATTAGTTATCAGGACTCCAGAAAAGCTACATATTATGACTTCAAACATAGTTTTACAACATTTTGGGTCAAATGCTTGATGCTCTGCAACCTTTGACCTCCTCTCCACTGCAGACGGAGAGTTCAAGTAAAGGTTTGTTGATTGTTGATGATTTTAATAACCGAGCCGAGAGTGCTGCGTCGCCATGCATTATGAATATTCAACAGGCCCCAATAAATGGAAAGTGCATACACTACCATGATTTCAAGCAACACAAGCTTCCCCATATCCCTTTCTGGCATAATGTATTTGGTGTGTTGGGGTCCTTTCACCGCTGAATAATTAGATTACTGCATTTCTCTTTTTGTCGGCTGCTGCTGCAATGTCTCCCTGTTCCCCCTTTTTTCCTCCCAGTATAATAGCTGGATAAGCCAGACTGGGCTAAAAAAAGGAAATAATTGTTCTGGATGACAATGCAGTATATTATGGCAAGCCGGCACAATTCCCTCCCTCTGTGCCGTGTCGAGGGAAATGGCTTTAAATGGTTTCAAAAGGGTTTTAACAGGATTAGATGTCCTACAATCGAAAAATGTGCAAAGTCAAAATACTGACGTGGTGAGAGAACAGCTCTCTCCACTTCCTAACCTGCAGTTGTTTGCTTGTGTGTGAGCTTACAGTTTGTGCAAAATGTGTTTTGAGGCCAAAGGATGGGTCTTTGTCACCGACGTCCACTCAGGTATCCCTCCGGTGTTTGAGTTTGCAGTCTTGCTCACGTCCTCATTGGGATTCTCTCCGCGCTCCAGACTGACTGTATAGCTGGCGTGGCGTCAGCAGCAGTCAGATCCCATGGGAACCCCTCGCCAGACCCTGACTCATACATCGTGTTGCTACACTAATTCACAGCAAAATGCTCTCTTCCTGCATTTGTTCTATGTTCTCTGAAAATAGCAAAATAGCTTTTTGCTATTTTCAGCAAGCAGCTCCGAGTCAATAAACTGTCAAATCAGCTGCAAATTCAAGGTTGAGTCTGTGACATCTTTTCATTCTGTTCCATGAAAAGCTGCTCTACTGATTTGCATGTTGAGGGAATCAAACACATTTCTATGCCCACGCTGATGTTAATTTTTACTGTAAAATCAGTGACGTCTTAATCTCACAGTGGCTTGCTAATTCAACATGTACAGCTGCTGGACCTGTCAGTGCAATCATGACTTTGGAATAACTTTAAATGGTTTACGTGGGTGTCGGCTAGCATCAAGTCTGTGAAAGTGTGCGGAGTGTGTGGAAGCTCTCCGCCCTCTTTTTTTGAGCAAATTATGGTGATTTTGCTGCTGTTTCATAATTTACACAGCCTGAAGAGGACAAAAGGAGTTAGAGAGTGTTCTTACCCTCACCGCATAAGCGCGTGCGTGTTCGTGCGACGTGTTTGTGTGCGATGGGATTTTTGCATAGTAAAGATTTCAGTCAAAATCACAAGAGGTACTTTCCCCACAGAGTGTAGAGTTATGTGTCGGACACACACACAGGCAGAGGTTAGGGACAGGTCAAAAGGATGTAATTGCTAGGGATGAAGACATTAAAGGGAACTGAAAAGTGCTGAAGTCTCTTCCTGTTAACGCTACTAATGTGTCACATGACGCATATGAATCTAATCCCCTCTGTCTACCAAAGTTAGCATATATATGCTGGTATTTTAGACGCAGACAAACTCCCTAAAAATAGGCGATAGACTCCTTCCCCATTGCCAGTAGACGAGTACGCCTTCTTTCTGTTTTTAGTTTTTCTTGTGTGTCATGTTCATCGCCATGAGCACGCTGGAAAACAGGGTTAGTAAATATGATGAAGATGGTTTCTTTTTCTTGTTTTTATATCCGGTACATATTCAGTCTCTCTTTCAAACTCTCAGAGTCGATGATTGTTGGAAGAGTGGAGAGAATATCAAAAACAAATTTAACGAGTTTTATTTTGAATTGGGTCTGTTTTACAAAGATCAGCGAAGTAAAATGACTGTTTCTGTCAATGGAGTCTTGTAGCTTTGAGGAGAACATAACCTCTGTTTATTTTTTTCATCTAACTCTGTGAATTAAGGGTTTATTTCGACCAACAAGAGTAACTGTGGAGAGGCTAACCAGGACGAGTTTAATTTGGCTTCCGTCGAGTTTGAATGAAGCGTGTTTCAATGTAAGGTAAAATGAATGTTGTGTGACTGGAGTCTGGTGGCTTTGAGAAGAGCATACACATTTAATTGCATGTTTTGTACGTTGAATATATTAATTCTTCACATAGCACCACGCCGATAAATACCTACCTCATTGTCCTGGGAATAAAGCCGAATGTAACCTTTAAGATAAAAGCCAGGCGTTAGTTGGTGTCTTGTGTTTTTCTTTCGCCAAGTGGGAAAGGCGCTTATTATAAGTTTGTGTGGTCTCAATATTGAGAACATTTCATTAACCCAAAAACCATCCACACAACCATGAATGTTTGGGGAAAATATGAGTGTGATTGTGACACTGAGGAAATACACAGTCAAGTTTCCTTATTAAACAAAAGACAAATTCTCACAGTTACGGGATTATTTGCACTTATTTGTTTAGGTTTTTTTTGGCAACAATCAAGATCTTCACAAGGCAGAGTAAAGCAAATTATGGCGCCAACATATAAGAAAGAAACTTAACTGCCTTGTAAGGAAAACCTTCAGCCAGATTTGTCTCTCTTAAATGTACATCATACTGAACTGTAAACATGATGAAGTGAGTATGAGAAAGAGGCTGTCGAGGATGAGGAGGCGGGTGAGGGAGGTCTGGTCGGAGTCAAAGAGAGAGAGAGAGAGAGAGAGAGATAGTGTGTGTGTATGTGTGTGTGAGTGTGTGTTGACAGCTACTAAATGCTGACTTTGACAGTGTGAGTGCAGAAGTGATGCTGTAGCACATTCTCTGGGCCCAGACAGTCTGTCTGCCGAACTGTGTGCCGTCTGTTCATCAATTTGTGTGTGTGTGTGTCGTGTTGTAGTTCTATCTTTATGAGGACTGTGTGTCCTCACTAGGACACTAAACTAGGGAGAATTCTCCAGAAGTGAGCACCTTTTTGTATAATTTTGACCTTGTTTTTGGGGTTTAAGATTAAAGGAATGTTTTTGGTTAACCTAATCTGTAATAAGTATGGTCCTCCATGCTAATATTGTAGCATACAATGTGCTGAGGTCTAACATTATTCATGTCTACAAATGCACTCAGTGGACAGCCCAGTCACAAGGGAAAATTTGGCATTTTACGTTTCTGCAAACCACAGATACGGTAAATGTGTGCAGAGAAAGTGACGAATCACAACGCACAGCCCACCGAGCAAGTGACATAGTACATAGAGCAGGCGACGACCTCCAGCTGTGAAAAAGTGAAGCCAATGCATTATTTCTAATGGCCAGCAGGGGGCGACTCCTCTAGTTGCAAAAATAGGTCAGATTGTATAGAAGTCTATGAGAAAATGACTTTACTTCTCTCTTGATTTATTACCTCAGTAAACATTGTGAACATGAGTTTATGGTCTCAATCTCTAGTTTCAAGTCTTCTTCAATACAGCATGATGTTCATTTAGTAAATGACGGTCCATTTAGAGTAAATGATAAACAGGTCGCTACCAAAAACGTCTTATTCAGTGTGTTGTACTCCAACCTCTCTTGTCTCTTTTGCTTCCAAAAAACCCAGATGTCAACGGCCAAAATGAAAAACTTGATGCTTAAAAACGACAGTCCACAAACCAATAGGTGATGTGGAGCGGCCGTTACTGAAAGTAGCATGATATTAAAACGAGCATAAATGAGAAAGTATACAGGAGTAGGTGGGAGGGGTTGTGGACGGGTCTGTTGGGGCAACAGGTCAAACAAACACAGAACTTTCACCCAGGAAGCCGCTGCTCATGTCCCGAGTGAAACCAAAAGTGAACGTTGAGTTTGTGTTTGTGATGTAACATTGTTACGTAACCTTACATAAGAAAGTCTGCCCTGGTTGCTATTTATCTACCCTTGTTATGTTGTTATGCTAGTTTCAAATCTGTGTGTTACCAGATTGTGAAAGTGTTCAAGTCACCAAACCTGAAACTCTATAAACAAATAATTCTTTCTTTCTCTCTCTCTTTCTTTAGAAAACAGAAGAGCACTTGACGTTCTTGATCACGGTTCCCGCTGCTCTCTTCCTCTTCCTGTCCATCTTCATCCTCGTCTGCATCGAGTCGGTCTTCAAGCGGATGCTCCGGCTCTTCTCTCTCCTTATATGGGCCTGTCTGGTCACTATGGGTTATCTGTTCATGTTCTCTGGAGGGATACTCAGCCCCTGGGACCAGGTAGATACTCTTGATTTAACACAGATTCAGACTAAAGGAAGCGTCTCATTTCTAGCTGATCATTTATTTTGCCGCTGAAATAACTGTTGCTAGCTGATTTCTTTAACACCTTTAGTACCTAGCTAATTCAGCTAATGTTAGCTTATTGAGCTGGTGCAAAACACCGTCTCTGAGGCTGACTTCTTAATGTTTCCATCTGACCCTTTTTGAAATACGAACTCTGTAACGGGGTCTTGAATATTCTCTAGATGGCTACAAGCGTGATATTATAATAATGAAGCGCTGACGCTGAACCTGCGTGTCTCAGCTGACAAGTCAGCATCCTCATCAGTGGATGGTCCATGTAGAAGACACAGCACTGCACATCCTGCAACCTAGAGCTTGTTAGCCCTCGTGTAGTGGCAGCTTGTTAAAAACCTTCTTTGCCACGAACTGCATTGAAAGGAACCAACTCCAATCGTCCAATAGCATGACCAACTACAAGAGCACAAGTCTCAGTAGAAGAACATTCTGCAACGTGACCAGCTATCCTAAATCTAATTTACATTGAATATTTTAAATGGCGTAACAATTTAATTTGACAAAAAATTGTAAGCAATACAACATGGCTTTTGCATCATTGTGAGTATGACAGGGAGAAGATGAGGTTGTTATAACAAGACCCGGGAAATACTACGCAGTAAATGTTTTGTAACCTGTAAAACCATAAAACGATGTGGCATGAAATGCCCCTATCCGTGGAAGTAATGCCTGATTAGGTTACTACTGCAGTAAGATAGTTAGCTGGACATGTTTGCAGCTTACATGAGTGAAGACAAACACACTATTTAATCCATACCTCACATTGCAGCTCTTGTATCTTTGGTTTTGCAGACAGCAGAAAATATGTCACCATCTAAATCGCTTTTTCTACATCCCCCATAGACCTCATTTAGAGATATCCAAAGCTTGACAGGCCTGCCGTTCCTAATTAAGGTTGTGAAGCTGTGATGGGAGAATCATTGTTCAGGGTAGGGGTTCTGCAAATTTTCAATAAATAGCAAAAGAAAAAAATCATGACCGGCATGGTCGAGGGAAACAACAATTCACACATTCAGATACAGGCAAGGGAAAAAAACCAAAACAAAACAGAACACATTACTGTAACTGCAAAGAAAATGCCCCAAAACTCACAGCAGTCGGCTACTAACTTAAAGGCATACTCTAGCTATTTATCATTACACTCCCATGAAGTTGGAGAAATAAACAGTATTGGTCAACATGGAATGAACAGAGACTAAAGAGTGCAAGCAAAAGCATGTTTATTAGACTCTTAAGTGCTTGGTAAATGACTCATTGACGCAAACAATTAAATGAGTACATGACTAAGAATAATCACACTTAATAATTGAAGTCTGACATTTTGACACACGCATATGTGCTCATGAGTGATTGCATATTATTTTTTTTACAATCTGTTCGTCAGTTTAGGTGCACCTTTGTATATGCATGCATTGCATGATTGTGTGTGTGTGTGTGTGTGTGTGTGTGAGCAGTCAAGGGTGCAGAATTAGTTCTCCGTGTGACACGTGTTAATGAAGCCTGATGAGAGCTGGAGGTGAGCAGATCAGCAGACAGACACATTAGTTCTCAGTGCCAGACTCATTCTCGCTCCGTCTCAGGAATCCTATTCTCTCAATCTAGCGCCCTGTCCCCCCTTATTCATCAAAGCCCATTACACCTGCTTCCTCCTCTACTGTTAAGACCCCCCCTCCTCCATCCACCCACCACACCATACCATCCTCTTCCCCCCTTTTCCCTCCCCTTCACGCCATCCCTCCCTCCTCTCGGGTGGAGATATTTTTATCATCAGCCACCTGTGAGAGCATAATCATTCTGCATTATTTATCGCTCTATTCTGCTCCCATCACTCCCCCACTTATACCCACATCCATCTATCCATCCATTCATCCATTCATCCATCCATCTATCCATCCATTCATCCATTCATCCATCCATCCATCCATCCGTCTCTCTGTCTATCTATCTATCATTGTGAACAGAAATCACCACTATAGATGACAAATAACAAAATAAAAGAAAATGGTTGATGATAATAAATATTTTAGTTTATTAGCTATTGGCCTAGAAATATTCTGGTAAATAATTGTGAAAAACGTAAAACTGTGATATTTCTTCTGACAATAATCGTGATATCAAAATATATCATATTGTGACATCACTAATCTATACATCTCTCTATTTATTTATATGCATATATATATATATATATATATCTTTCTCTCCGTCTATTTGTCTGTCTGTCTGTCGACTGTCTATATCTCTATATCTCTTTCTCTTTATTATCTCTCTCAAGCAATCTCTCTTTCTACCTCTCTATGTCTCTGTTTTTCCATCTCCCAGGCAATTTTAGTTTACGTGAAGAAAGAAAGAAAGACAGAAAGAAATATAGAAATCCGGTGAAAAGAGAACATCTGTATTGGCTGCCTGCTCCCCGTGAGTTGGATTGATTGTGATTGCTGAGAGAACAGCACGTCTGGTGGAGCACACGGAGCTCATAACAGCGAAGGCCTCAAAGACAGAGTGAGCGAGAGGGAAGGGGTGAGATAAAGAGAAGCTGGTGCTTCTGCTCTCTCATTCACTTTTAGCCCCTCCACCTCAAACATGCTCCCCTGCTCACCTTACCTTTTGTACACAAACAAAAATAAGGTGCGCAGGGGAGCATGCCTAAATACGCTCATAAATGCCAAAGTGAGCAAAGAGCAAACATTTTCTGATGTGGGTATTCAAGCATGTGTGTGTGTGGAGGCAAGGGAGCATGTGCTGCTTTTGTCTGAAACACAGAGGAGGGTTGAGAGCAACTAAAAAAAAAAAAAAAGTAATCGAAGACGCTGAAGTGAGATGATGGCTTTGGCTCCCATCTTGGAGGTGTATTAGGATTCAGGCCAGAGTGCTGTGGAGGTGGGAGTGTGTCTGGCTGCAGGTGACGCACCCGAAATTGGACCGACCACAGCGACCCCAAACAGTTCTCTCCAACTGCCCTCTGTCCTCCGTTGTTTTTCAGAGTTGGGAGTCCGGGGTTAGGAGTTGAAGGTTACGGCAACATGTCCAGGACCTCCAAAGTACCACATCTGCTCTGTTGGTTACCCGAGCAACAGAAAGCCTACTCAAAAACACCCTCCTCGCTGCTCTCCGTGTCCAGGTCCTCTTTTACGAGGAGCTCGGTCAACAGTCACTTACATCTAATGCTCTAGTCACGTTTTGCCTGATAAAACACTGCTTGTCAGTGGTAGGAGTAACAATTTCCTTGCAACGCTTCACCAGGTAACCCGTCACTGCAAGTAATGTTTATAATGTTGACGTCATAAACGCTGCGCTTCGTATTGGAGAGCTTCTCCCAGCTAGCACTCGCTCAAAGGAACCAAAAGACTTAGAAATGTAAGACAAATGTATCCAAATTTAAATATGAATATGCATATGTATAATAACACGCAGTGGCGGAGGAAGTATTCAGATCCTTTATTTATGTAACAGTAACAATACTACACTGTAAAAAAGTATGTAAGTATAACTGGAAAAAAAAAAAAAAAAAAAAATATATATATATATATATATATATATATATAAAAGTACTCAGAGCAGAAAAATGTCCTCCGTGACTGTTATACTATTATATATTTCATCATTACACTAATACTTCTCATACGTTATTAATGTAAAAGCAACCAATGATTGTTTTCATTATGGATTCATTTGTAAAATCTCTGAAATTTGTGAAAAGTGCTGCCACAGCTACTTTACTACCTTCACAATGTTTTTATCCAATAGACCAAACCTCAAAATGATTCATAAATGATTAAAATGATCAAATTGAAATCTTCACATTTGAGGTGTTATAACTATAAAATGCTTTTATATGAAAAATGACTGAAACAATTACTTTGAATGTTGCTCTTATTGAAAAACTAAAGTAACTAGTAACAAGCTTAAAAAACAAAGTAGTAAAATGAACTTTATTTCCCTCTGAAGTAGTTTAGTAGAAAGTTGCATAAAAAGAGAAGTTAAAAAATACAGAAGTACAGTGTTTGAGTAGATGTGCTCTGTTATGTCCAGCAAGATCAATGGTCAGGGTTATTTTTTCTTTTGAAAAATCGGATTCTCGAAGCTGTCACTCAGCAGATTCCTGTTTGCAGACCGACTCTCTGAACCTCAAAGACACAGGAAATCAACAGACAGACAGGAAGGTCGGAGTTCATCTGGTGTCGCAGTTGAAACTGTGACCCGTTTGTGCCGGCCGCCACCAAAGCCACCATAACAGGAAGGGGTGGACTGACGGCGGGGGAAATGGGTGGGGATGAAACAGAGGGTTAGGGCACAAGGTATCAGTGAGTAGGAAACACGCATCTATGCACAGCAAACAGGAACATGCACACAGGTGTGAGAGGCTTTGATGGAAACCTGGACTAAAAACAAGCATTTTCATTCCCATATGGAAAGAGATATTCGAGATATCATTGTATTATACCCATTTTTTTGATTATGTAAGGAATACTTCAGACCAAAAACGACCATTCGTGTATCAATTACTCACGCCGTGTTACCTTGAATTCTCGAAGAAAACTTAGTTTTTCTGGCAAACCTCCACGTGGAGCGGAGAATCAAAACACGGAAGAAATCTTAATGAATTGAAGTAAACGGGGGCCACATTTAACAACAACAAAACAAAATAAAAACATCTTATTTACAAGCTCGAACACAACTAGTGCAGTATAATCCAAGTGTAATTTATCTAGTCATATGCTCGGTAGTTGCCAAACAAATGCATCTTCGCTAAAGCAGGCAGGCAGCCATTAGCACGCCCGAGCATTTGTGAGACTGTTTATGCAGTATTGAAGTGTAGTAAGACTTTAGATGAGATGATGCATGTGTTGCATTCGACTGGATGAATTGAGACTTGGATCATACTGCACGAGCTGGTTGAAAGTTCGTCAACGGATGTTTTGATATAGTATTGCTGTTTTTAAATACGGCCCCCCCCCCCCCGTTCACTTTAATTCATCAAGAATTTTCTCTGTTTTTTAATTCTTCGTTCACCATGGAGGCATGTGAGGAAAAACAAAGTGACCCGGGGTGAGTAATTGATATACAAATGTTAATTTAGTGGGTGCAGTATATTTTTTTTAATTGCTGAGTGAGCAGCCCACACATCTTTTAAAAATGTATCATAAGATCAGCTTTACTGTGGGCAGCCCGGTTAACGCTTCTGTATTTAGGCAGAAAGCAGACAAAGAGGAATGATGCAGCAGAAATCTCTGATGGGACTCGAACCACAGCCACTTTTGAGATCGATATTTGGACGTTGCTGTGGTCACTTTTTGGCATTACTGCACAAAAGCACCAACGTGGTTTACGTCCGATGTGTTTAATATCAGGGAATGCATTTACTATCCACTGTGCTTGCAGTTCTGTGAATCAGACAAAGCGACGCTGAAGCACGATGGTCTTGTTTGTTGCCTGCACATTTCTCTCCAGCACTAGCTGAATTATTTAACGCTCTCTATTTAGATTTACAGGCAGAGGAAAAAGCTACAAAGTTGGAAAAAAAATCACAAGAGCTTTAAACATCTGGATATTTCTCCCTGTTTCCAGGTGTCCTTCTTCCTGTTCATCGTGTTCGTTGTCTACACCATGCTGCCCTTCTCCATGAGAGGAGCCATTATCGCCAGCGCCATCACCTGCTTCTCGCACACCGTCACCCTCAGCATCTGTCTGGCCTCCACCGTCACTGAACTGGAACCACTGGTCTGGCAGGTAACACAGATAATTGCTCACCTTAAACCCAACTGTTGGAAATTCACACAACTTCCTGCTTCTGTGGTCAACGTGGCCAAGAAGTCTCTGCTTTGAGCTTCCTGTTTTGTTTTTTTTCTGAAGGCCTAAAAATGATTACTTCAATGCACTATTAGCTGCAGGGTTAGTTTCTAAAAACTACGGTTTTATGCATGATTAAAAAAGAATGAGGTACAACTTTTTAATCAAGGCCTGGGTTGTAAAACTGTCAACCTTTTCTGTATCGTGGCGACGCATCACATTCAGCAAAACCTCCAGAGTCAAATAAACTGCCTTTTAATGTACTCGGGGAACAAGGTTTTAAAACACTGGGTCTAAATGAACGCACTGTTGATCGCACAAAGCAGGAACCTTGAAATGCTTCTATACACCACACAGATGAGACAATTATAACATTTAAATTAAGATACAGAAACATGCCAGATAACACTCAAAGTAGATAGAAAACATTGTTTTTGCATCACGTGCATGTCTGAGGCCAACACACACACACACACACACACACAGCGGCTCTTTCTAATCAACCATCACAGTAAACACACTGATAACACTCAAATCACGATAGTCTGTCTCTCTCTCTCTCACACACACACACACACACATACAAAGTGGAAAAGCACACCAACAATAAAACATGCTCGGAGACACTCATTTCCCCTGGATACAGCACCGAGGACAACCTATTGATATGCAAGGCCACATTTTAAAGAGCTTGAGGTTTACATAGTGGTGGAAAAGCGTAGTCAACGTGTGTGATCTGGTTTTTAAGAGGTGATAATGTGGGCTTAAGTGGAGGGAGTTAGATACAGGGGAAATTACACATACAGGCATATCTGGAACACGCATCACCTCCGAGCATTATTTTAATGCCTCATTCTTTGTGTGTGTATGTGGTGTATGTGGCAGATCTTAGCCAATGTGATCATCTTCACCTGTGGTAACCTGGCCGGGGCGTACCACAAACACCTGATGGACCTGGCTCTCAAGCAGACCTACCAGGACACCTGCAACTGCATCAAGTCCCCCATTAAACTAGAGTTTGAGAAGCACCAACAGGTACACACACACACACACACACACACTCAAAGATGGATTTTAAATGAATGTGTGATTAAACTCTGGTTTAATGTGACACATTAAAGATGGTGCTCCTGATTTTTGTTAAAATAAAAATATCAATACCAGACTACAGAATGGAACAAATAACAATCTATCTAATACCTGAGTTACAAAGATACGGACTATGAAACTATAAATCACAAATAGTTTTGTCTGAATCGGCCCCCAATGACGAGCATTAAAAGCCCATTAAACGAGATTGGGAGCATTTCTATTGCTTCTCAACACGGCGGCGCCTGAGCCAGCAGCTGGTCGCTAACGGTGCTAACGGTGCTACCGGCGCTAACAGCACAAACTACTGCGCATTCGCTGACAAAGCTGACAGTGTTTAGCTGAGGGGGAACCAGAGGGTGGGTGCTAACGACACACACACAGATGGAGAGCGACATTATTCCTCTAAATCTTCACATAATGAATTGTTCTTTCATTGCTCCTTTAAGAACAACTATATAGAAATAGACAATGTTCTCGCCGATGGTCTCGTCTGCTTGTGTGGGTCATACAGAGGCATCAGTAAGTTCCTAGTAACTTTAACTTATTAATCTCTGTACACTCAGTGCAACTTCTCCTTATTTTAGCTCTAGGTATGGCTGTTGGTTGGTCGGTTCGTGACCTTTTGGATAGATTGCTTTGAAATTTGTAAGAATTGTAATAGTTTCGGTGATCCCTTGACTTCTTATCTCTTGTTTTTTTTCCAATACAAACCTGCAAAAAGTAATGAACCGCTGCTGCTGCTGCTGCTGCCTATCTTAGCCGGTTCTCTCTTGAGAAAGAGTTTTCTACTCTCAATCGGACCTTTATGGGTTGTATAAAGGTTAAAAGAATTGGCAAATGTTAGCATGCTAACACGCTAAACTAATATGGTGAACATTATGAACATTGTGAGTATGTTAGCATACTGACTCACAGCCGCTTGGCTGTAGACTCTCCCTGTTATTCCTGCCTCTCTCTCAGAGCCACACTTACCGCATAAGAGACCAAATTCAGTTAATTTATTGGCAAAATAGTTTTATCAGGGATGAGGAGTTGGAAAGTTGTCTCTAAAGAGGCATTATGCTGTGACATTTGCTTGACATTAGCCATTCTCTCCGACCAGGGAAATGACACATGAAGTTATATATTAATAAGTGGTGGTCCACTCAGTAGGGACTAGCTGGGGTTATCTTTTTAGTAATTTCTTACTAATGGTGAACTACATAATTTATCATTACTATATTATATATAGATATGTAAGTAGAAGAAGAAGAGTATGTAGAAATATTACAAATACCTCATAATGTGCAAATATATATGAACTTTATTATTTAAAAAATGTATGACATGGTACATTATGTCACCTTTGATTTTAACATGGCACTTTTGTGTGATTTGTGTCAGTTAGTCTTGATTTTAATGTTACTTACTGTTACTAATTAAAGTCTTTGTTTGTACGACTGTGTATCTACTGTATGTGCAGCACTTTGGGCAACTTTTGTTGTATTTTAAAATGTGCTATACAAATACGTTTTGATTGATTGATTTATTCTACAAAAGGGATGAAATCATATGTGAAAAAAATATATATTTTCATTTGAATTCAGATTTATTACCACCGGTCAGTTACACATTTTTGGGTTATAGATGGTATTTGAATAACAGGAATCTGCCTATAGCAACAATCTTCATGTTGAATTTGTTCACTGGCATGTTTCTGTGCACTTGTGTGTGTGTGTGTGTGTGTGTGTGTGTGTGTGTGTGTGTGTGTGTGTGTGTGTGTGTGTGTGTGTGTGTGTGTGTGTGTGTGTGCGCGCGTGTGAGGATGCACGCAAATGCAAGTGCAAAACTAAACAACACAGAATCTCATTCAATGGCTGATTACAAATCACTTTAGTTCTTCAATCAAACACGTGATTAATAAAGATACATCTCTTCCGGCTATTATACCCCCTCTGCATGCTCACAGTGGAGGGTTCATATTGCTTCAGTGCTGCATAAGTAAATAAGTGCGGGTGGTGTGGATTTCTATTTTTAGCGCACTTCAACCCCCCCCCCCCCCCTCCCCCTCAACCCCTCTCTCTACTTAATTTGCTGCTGTGTTTTAGGAAATGAGCCTGTGGTGTGTGAACAATGTAATGACCCTCTCTGCTGTGAGCCGCATTTATGAGTCACACCCCCTCGGCAGCTATTCGCTCACTCTGTTATGCACACACACACACACACACACACACACACACACACACACACACACTCGCGCACGCTCAAATTCTCCCTCAAACATCCCTCCATCCGATGTGGATGGTGCTTCAATAGTTGAACTTCACAGTGAAGAATACGTCAACTTTCTAAAACATCAACAGTAACTTGAAGTACAAATCAGTGTGGCACGTTGAATAGATAGAAAACACACTACGCTACAAGGTGCATCAACATCACAAATGGGTTATTATCTATCTGACGAGTACGTCTCTTAGATGTTTCACCTGCAGGATCACAGATAGTCTATTGGTTTCCTCTGCGCTGCGGTGGAGGACAACGACGTCTCTGCCTCAGTCGCTCTATACTTGACTTTAGCTTCCTGTGCTCAGCTGAAGAATTGGCCCCAAAGAACCACAATTAAGGAAGTCTATTTAGGAGGTTAAATATTAGCTGTGGACGACAACGGCTATTTTTATATGCAGTATCAGAGAAAACAACATAATAGGAAAGTTCTGTTCTGTTCTATTGCGTTGTAAATCACATACTATGCACTACATGCTCAATATGTATATACTATAAATAGTAGCCCTAGTATGTATTGTTTCTGATGCACTGAACTGAACACCAAACGATGATTTGTGATGTCTAATTTAACTATTTACAAAGATGTATTTAGCTGAGCTGTCCGCCACTGTCTGTCATGAACGTTGCCATTATTACCACATTGCATTGTGGGGAATTGTGTTCAGTTTCATTCTACTGCATCCTGTTGTATTCTACGGTCTGTTTTGTTTTCGAGGATCAAGATTGTCATCCTACAACACAGGGTTGGAAAACAAAATGCAGATGTAGTATTATTTATGAGGGTGAGGTGGAGCTGAGGAGGCTTTTATTTTGTTCTACTATATTGTTTTCTGTTCTGTTCTATTCTGTTGTGTTTGTTTCTACAGTGTTCCGTTTTACTGTATTTCATTCTGTTAATAGAACAGAAGAGAACAGAAGAGAAGATAACAGAACAATCACCTTATTTATTTTGTTTTATATGCCACTCCAAATGACCTCTTACACAGCAGGTACATTGTGTAACTGTACAAATCCTGCATTTAGTCCAACAAATACTCTGAATGTACAAGAGCACTTATTTATTATAAATAATTATTACCTGTTGCTATGTTTTTTCTTTGACTCGCAATGGACGAGTCCTGCTGTGAGTTAGAAATCAAAAACAAAAAAAGTAGAAAAACCAAGCATCCTGCAGGTGTATCAAGGTCGCAGTGTAAATTCAACAAGTTTATTCTATCTCTATTGTGTTATCATATAAACGTGTAAATCCAAATATTCGTTCATTTTTCTTACACTCTCAACATAGTTTGTTACGTCCTAGTTGCTTAACTCTGTCTCGTCTGGTTTTCATCCGTACGATCCCCTCTCTCTGTCCTCAGGAGCGTTTACTCTTGTCCTTACTGCCGGCTCATATAGCCAGAGTGATGAAAGCCGAGATCATCCAGAGGCTGCAGGGACCCAACTTTGGTCGAACTGAGAGCACCAACAACTTCCACAACCTCTACGTGCAGCGGCACACCAATGTCAGGTCAGGGATCCTTGTCCTTTATCAGACCCTCCGCATATTAAAGGCTAATATTTTCTGTCCTCCTCTCAGAGCTTGATTGCGTCCTGCACCATCTTATCCTCCCCCTCGTCGCTGCTCATCCCTCCTCGTCTTTTGTCCTCCCCTCTCCACCTGCCCTCTCATCATCCCACTTCATTTCCTCCTCTCTTCTCCTCTTTTTTTTTCCTTTCTCATCATCTTCACTGCACACCCATCTTCTTATTCCTTTTCATTGCTATGGCCAAATTCATTTCAGAGTTAATCCACCTCCATTGCACTCGGAGGTCACTCTGTTCTTGGCGACATCCTCCTCTATATTGCGGAGGTCCTTAGAAACAAATCAAGGCTAACCATAAGAGCCTCTCCATAGAATGTCCTCGAGAAATGTTTTCTCTCATGCTGGAAACAATATCACTGTGTCCCTCTTAAGTAGGCCTCAGATGTATATGTGTGTGTGTGTGTGTGTGGGTGAGTGTGTGCTCATGTTCATCTGGCTATTATCCTTCCAGTAACAACAGATTCCCACATGGTCTAGCTCACAGGTAAGAGGATAAACTCTCCAGCACAAAGAACTGACACCCAAGGACATGTGGCAGTGTGAGTCTGCTGGGACCCTCCCACACCACCCAGTTAGAGGAGAGCTGCTGCCTCGTAATACTTGCTCGTTGGTTAGATTGTGTGTTTTTATGCTTGTTGTAAGACCATTCCTTCTCTTTGGTGAAAGTGCTTTCAAAGTGTTTGCACCCTCATCTTGGTGTGAGCTACAGATTCACTCTAAACTAGATTATTTCATCGGTATGGACGATTTTTAAAAACACCATTAAAGGAATACTTCACCCTTAAAATGAACATTTGTACATCAATCACTCACTCGCGTTACCTTGTATTCTTGGAGAAAACATAGTTTTCTTGCATGCCTTCATGGTGAACAAGTTATCTATAAGTTTTAGTTTTAGGTCTGTTCTTTGTGCTTTAATGTAAAACATTCATGAGGCCTTCTTGGCCAGAACTCCCTTGAAATTTCTTTTTCAAATCTCAATGGGAATATCCTGGTAAAATAAAAAATAAATGTGTTCTGACCACTGACATTTATCAGGAGCTGGAGACATAATATATGCAATACTGTTTGTTTTTATGTAAATAGTGAAATACTAATAGGTAAGATACACAATACTAACATGATTGAAAGAACACAGTTAGATGCATGAGCCACATAAATTAGCGGCACATCTGGAGATATAGAAACCAGCACAGAAAATGTGTCTTGCATTATTTATTTTTTATTGCATTTGAAACCTGAGCACACAAGCGTGTCTTCATTCATTTCTATGTGAAGAATCTTGAGCAGTAAAATGTTTCATCTGTTGCCACTATGGAAAAAATGCTCAAGAACTCAAAGGAGAGGTTTGTGGAGAAAAACACTGCAGACAAGATTAATTAAAAAAACTAGGTTTGAAATGAATAGTGGTATTTGATGTCTGTGTAATGCAGTAATGCGATATTAACATGTGTTGCTTCTTCTGGTTTTGTGCAGCATTCTGTATGCCGACATTGTGGGTTTCACCAGGCTGGCCAGTGACTGCTCCCCAGGGGAACTTGTGCATATGCTGAATGAACTCTTCGGCAAGTTTGACCAGATTGCAAAGGTAACTCAAGACGAGCCCATCTTCATTTATACATCAGCCTTCATACACAAGGACAGTGTGTGTGTGTGTGTGTGTGTGTGTGTGTGTGTGTGTGTGTGTGTGTGTGTGTGTGTGTGTGTGTGTGTGTGTGTGTGTGTGTGTGCTTAAGTTGAAAACAATCACAGCAGAAATGGATGAAACATTAGAAAAGAGAAGGATGTGTCACATTTCCTTCCACAGATTTGGATGAGTAAACCACTTATGGCTGTGTAAACAAGCATCATTAACCCCTTAACTTCTAGAGCCTCCATGAATCAACCCAATATAAATCAGCCCAAACTATCTGAAATTACAGGATGGCCTTTTTAATCAAGAAATCATTTGGATTCAAAGTTACTGTGAGAAACTTTTAACTGATTATGAAACTGTCTCAATGTAACACTGATGCCTCTATATGAACTACTATGAGTACTGGTTTGAAGAGAGGCCCGTGAGAACCAGGACCAGGACTGCGTGGAGCAGACTGTCGGACTCTACCCCAGTTTAATTTAGAGGTTTTCTAAATGGACCCCGTCGCTCGGAAACACTACCTCTTTTGTCCACAGGGACCGCCAAAATCAACACAAAATTAAACATCCTTGTAGTAGCTTTAATGGAAAATGTAAGGATGTTTAGTATAGTGTGTTTTGGTTCACAATTAGTGCTTCCAGCTAATGTTTCCTGGCATCCATAACAGTTGCCCTTATTTGAATAGTGTGCACAAAACAAGTTAATTACAAAACAACCAAGAAGAGAGAGCAGGATCCGTCTTGCGCTGTTAATCAGATGAAGCGCAGCCTTGACGTGGATGTTTTCTCTCTCCTCCGGCCAGTGTCGACCTTCATACCACACCTTTCCAGAGCGCTGTGCATGTTAACAGCCGCAGGTTAAAGCAGTGTGGGCTGGTCAGAGAGCATCTCGCGGTCTCATGGGTACTCTGTTATTCGGGTCTGAACAGTTGAGTCAGGCTCTCTCAGCTTTGTGTCCAGCAGCTCTGTCCTCATGCCTGACGAAGCCGCCGTTATATAAACCCGGTCCAACGATGAGCTGTTACACATCCCACATGTGGAATGAGAGCTTATGTGTTATGTGGGTGTATGATTTTGGGCTTGATGGATGTGACTGTGTGTGTGTGTGTGTGTGTGAGGGTTGTGTGGAGGTGAGAAAGAGCACGAAAAAACATCATTTTCTAAATGAAACTGAACTGGTAATTTTAGAAAGATTATGCAGTTTGATGAATGTACACTTCTTCCTGTTTCCCTCTCTCTCTCTCTCTCTCTCTCTCTCTCTCTCTCTCTCTCTCTTTTTTTAAGGAAAATGAGTGTATGCGAATCAAGATCCTGGGAGATTGTTACTACTGTGTGTCTGGTCTGCCTGAGTCGCTGCCTCACCACGCCAGGAACTGCGTGAAGATGGGCTTGGATATGTGTGAGGCCATCAAGTAAAATACCAGATCTCTCTCTCTTTCTCTCTCTCTCTCTGTCTCTCTCTCACACACACACACACACACACACACACACACACACACAAATGAAAACACAAACAAACACGACTGTCAAACAGATTGAGCAGAAGGAATGCCAGACTTGATTTCAGCTCTGTTTGAACTCCACAGTAAACACAATGTGAACTCAATATGATAAGCCTCCCGACTGAACAAACAAAATTTCAAACAAATGAAAAAGTATTCTCTTTCAGCCCCCCAAATGTTTAACATGTTGGTGAATGTGCTTGGTTAGCATAGAAACAGTTCCAGCTAATACACTTGTCTTTCATCCATTTTATTTTACATTTAAAACTTCTATTGGGGTTTTTGAGTAAAACTTTGAATGTCTGTCGTCATATTTCTTAAAACACCTGCGCATCACTAACACACAGCCACCACTGGAATAGTATAATTCTAATCTTAATCTGTAACCGTGCAGAAACATGGATTTAAACGGAATGAATAGACATGCACAGAAGAAAAACATTGATTAAGTATTCAATTATCAACGTTATAAATGAAGCTTTGAATCTTTTAACTGTTCAGTAGAGCCTTACTTACTCCTCTCTTTGTGTAAATGAGATACATCTAAAGGGCTTTATGCTGAGTCAATACATTTGAGCTTTAGAGGTGTGCTTTTAAACTTCAGATAGATCCAGGCTAGGCTAGGCTTTATGCTAAGCTAGGCTAACCACGTCCCAACCCCAGCTCTGTACTCAACTTTGCGATTGATAAACCACTCCTTTAAAGATTAATTCTGCTCCGTACTCACCACAGGAAGGTCCGAGATGCCACTGGAGTCGAAATCAACATGCGTGTTGGTGTTCATTCTGGGAACGTCCTGTGCGGTGTGATTGGCCTCCGCAAGTGGCAATATGACGTGTGGTCACATGACGTAACGCTAGCCAATCATATGGAGGCAGGAGGTGTGCCCGGGTAAGATATAACCAATTCTTCAGATCATTTTACAATTAATCTGCTGCTTTTCAAATCCTTATAAATCTTGTGAGGTTGGGTTGCGAGTATTTGTCTGTTACAGACAGCTATGCTTTGGGATTTGACTAACACGTCCTGCTCTCTCGGTGATAAATGTTGAGTTGCACTTGGCAAGTCAGAGAATTCCCATCTGCTCCGCTGTGGCCTTAAGTCTGAGTGAGCTAGTCCCAGTGGCCACCAGCATCATAGTATCATTATCTTCAGTGTCAGTGGAGCGCTAGTGTCTCAAGGAGGCTGTTTTGGAGGCTTTTTCGCCCTTAAAAGAATAAGGTACTCGCTTTTTTGCTGGCAGATTAATCATTATGAAATATCAAAGTTCGGCCAGGCGTGTTCATATCAGTATCAGTTTTCTAAAATCAATGTTGGCTGAACGCCAGTAAACCGCCCCCTCAAATCCAAATATGAAGACACGCCAGCACCAAGAACAGGCACAATCAACGATCACATGAAAATATTTATATTAACTTGCTTTACATCAGGAAATGCACGTTTACCGACTCACATGGAACACATGATCTATGTCTGCTCTAATTCTGCCCCGTTGTAAACATTTTAGTCAATTACAGCCACTTCATTAGACCAGTCAGCTCTGCCTTTGTTATGTGGGCATCAGGTCTGCCATCCTAGCACTGTAACAAGCACGGGAAAATTGGCTGGTGGTTATGTGTAAGCTACTCAGAAAATAAGCTCTTTCTGGTGCCACCACATTGTCTCACCGGGCTGCTAATGGTCGTGTCTGCTCTTACGAACTGCTGAAAGGTATCTGAAAAATATGAAAACACATCTCCATCCCTCTCTTTTTTGGAAGGGCAACAAACAAAGGTGGAAAGGCACGGTTGCAGGTTCTTGTGAAGCTGGAAAGTAAATAATATGTTTGAGAGAGCTGTTAATGGTACAAGCTCTTAGCCTCTCTCATCGTCTCTCCTCTTATCTCTCCTTGTCTCAACTTCAGAAGGGTCCACATCTCTTCTGTGACGTTGGAGCATTTGAAGGGCTCATACAAGGTGGAGCATGGAGACGGACAGAGCCGAGACTCCTACCTGAAAGAAAATGGAGTGGTCACCTACCTGGTCATCAACCCCAAGGTCAGAAACCATCACCTACATGGTCTCAAACATTCACATAAATTCAGAAGGCACCATTAAAGAGGTTACCGTAAACATAGATTGTATATAAGAAGTGGACATAGTCGGCGTGACGTCACAAGTTGGTTTGTGGCTCGGGTTTTGAAGCCTCGAGTTTGTCATTTTGACCATCGCCATCTTGGATTTTG
The DNA here is from genome assembly GCF_910591455.1 of Pholis gunnellus. Lineage (NCBI taxonomy): Eukaryota > Metazoa > Chordata > Actinopteri > Perciformes > Pholidae > Pholis > Pholis gunnellus. The sequence goes on from NC_136543.1 coordinate 17,209,985, forward strand.
GCCGTCGCCATCTTGTTTTTTTGCAACCAGTGAAAGGAAGTGGCCATATTTGGACTTCAGAGGACTAATGTAGAGATGCCATATATAGCTCTGGTAGCGGTAGCAACCTGTCAATCACAAGGATAGCCATGCCCTAAAGCATACCCTGCTTTATGGTCTATTTTACACTAAATAGGACCATAATTTACTAAATAAGCATCATGCTCTATTGAAGAAGACTTGAAACTAGAGATCAAGACCAGAAACTCGTGTTTACAATGTTTACTGAGGTAATAAATAGGGTTATTACCTCATAGACTTCCATACAATTATACTTCTTTTTGCAACCAAAGGAGTCACACCCTGCTGGCTAATAGACAGAATGCAAGTTTAAGGAACTTCCACATTGGCTTTAACACAAGAAAGAGCAGAGGATATGACCGATTATCACTTGGAGGCGAAATAGAAATCCTATAACTTAGGTTCCTCCGTGTTTAGCCATGTTAGCGGTGTTTGTCTGTTAATGGCAATGCTGGTTGGTTGGTCAGTCTGTCAGTCGGTGTACCACTTTGTTCTAGACTAAAACATCTCGGCAGCAATCAGATGGATTTTCATACAGTATTGTACTCAGCTCAGAAAGACAAAACAAGCCACCAGGTCAACCACTTGGAGGGGAGTGCAGACTTCCAAAACGCGTGACCTCCCTTTGCAAATCATCTCTTTTATTGCCTTAAAAAACTTGTAGTGTACAAATACTGTACCTTAAAGCGACAGTTCACTCCCTAAAGTCCTCCTAACTGTAGTGCTATTTATCAATCTAGATTGTTTTGCTGCGAGTTTGCGAGTGTTGTAGATATCAGCCATAAAGATGTCTGCCTCTCTAATATAATGAGACTATTTTGCAACTCGCTCATGACCCGGTTACTCAAAATAATACACAGACCTTGTGGTGAGCAGGTTCATGTAGGAACTGTGGTTGACCACCTTCTCATCCTTCTCAAGCGCACAGTGAGCAGCTAAACAATATGACAGAGTCAAGTGTAGGCAAATAGCACGAGTGCACAGGGAAATGATGAAGGTATGTTATCGAATGAACAACATCTCTGCAGGTGTTCAGTCAGGCGCTCTACTGAGAGGTTTTGGTTTGAAGTGAAGTGACTCTTTTCACAGCTTGAGGCGTTGTGCAGCCCCTCCTGTCGAACCGGGAAACACAGGGTTAGTTGAGGACATTCAAGAGATTTGCCTCTTCTGTGAACTTTCTTCTGAGAACATCTCTATATAGAATATGTTGCTGGCATCCAGTCTGTGCTCAATGTGTTTGGGCTTGGCAGAAGAAAAACAGTGCTCTGCCTTTCTAATCCCTTCATAACTTGGCGAAGATGCACCCGCCCCCTTAAATATCTGCACTAAGGCCTTCATTTTCTCTCCTTCGGGCATCCTGTGTTCACTATCTGCTTGCTTCCATAGACCTCAGGGTTCTGAGTGGCATCTCCTTTCTGAAGAATTGAGGGCTTTATGCTTTCTAGTGCATCTTTTGGAAATGCCACCACTGACACAAAAAGCCGCGGCTTCTTTTCAGCATTCCTCCAAAGCTGCTCCTTTTTTTCGTCTTCTCGGTTTTCCATCTTCTGATTCCTCTCCAGAGAGCTTGACCAGCGGTCGGTAGCTTCCCGTAGAAGTCATCATATCACTTTAAGCACAGAGAGCAGATCCCCAACTCTGAAACAAAATATTCTCATGTCAGTGTGAAAGCAGGACTATCAGATATCCATTAAACTGAAACATAAAAGTTCACCTGGCCTTCATAGAAGTACATAATCAAGCATGTTTAGTTTGAGACTGTTGTGATTATCATCTATATGTGTGATATCTTCTGTCCAACAAACATATGTTGACTCGTTTGTCAGTGTGCAACATGTTTCCAAGATCTCCTCTGCTGAGTTGTTGTTGGTTTAATTTTGGAGAAGACGTGTTTTCGCCAGTCAACAAGCTGAATCTTATTAGCTGCCTTTTTGGTTGCACTCTGCAGTATAATAATGTATTTCGTGACAGATTGGCACTTTGCATGTTTTTCAACTTTTTTATATCCCATTTATGAATGTAGAGTTGCAACACTCCATGCCGCCCTGTAGTAATTAAATAAACCAGCAGGTTTAGGCCTTACCTACCTTCTTACAACATAACATTATTACTTCATAGAAGGTTTCCAGAATTGTGACAAGACGCTACTCTCTATCTTTTGTTTACTGTAACGGAGAAAGCTTTACAATCTCAGATATTGGAGAAAGGGCTGTGGGTGCTATGGATCACAGGAGGTGTCATCTCCACTGTCATTGTCATTGATTGTCACTGTCAGAGCGGTTCAGCACACCCGCGGTAAATGAAAACCACCGTTATGGGTTTTTTTCTTCATATAATAGCCTCATGTGCCATGTTCGGGTCAGTCACAATACCCTGTCTCTGGATTAATGGAACAAGGAACATTATCTGACTAATCCTCCTAGATGCTACTCCATTTTGGCATAAATGCTCACTTTCACTGCCCTATGGCTTTTTGCCGGGCAACGTTTCTGTCAGCAGTAAAGTGGTCTGGTGTTTGTCAGAGAGAAGCACTCAGCATACGGTACGGACCAAAATAAAAGGCAAGCTGCCTCGTTCTCTTAAAATGTTTTATGTAGCTCAATACACTGACAGACAGGTCAAGAGCTGTTCCCAAAGTACCTGCTGTACTTCTTTCTACTTTATCATCGTCTGCTGCTGCAATATTAATTTTTTTTATATAAACTTTGAAGATCAGCTTGGTCAGAAATGACGGATTGTGCGTGTGATGTTTGTAGTGAGTTTTGTATTGCCAGGTTTATGCTCTAAATGGTAACTTACGGTTTAACCTGTCTCTCTGTGGGTTAATAACTTTTGGTCCCAGAAAAATAATGTATTATATTTTACAAAGATGTTCTAGTGTTTTTTTAAAGCTGCTGAGATTGACTTTTTAGGAAACTGTACTTTTCGGGAGATAGTCCATTGCAGTCAATAAAGTTTAACTGACATTGCTCTCCTTAATTCAGTTTAATGCACCTCAGTTCACCTACATTAATCACAATGAGGACTGTTTGCATGCATTGATTAACATAACATTTTTAAAAGCGCACACAATGAAGAAATTATTTAAAAGAGATATCACGCTAATTTGTAGGTTCATAGTTGTGTTTTGTTATTACTAGAACATGTTTACATGCTTTTATTTTTTTTTAAAACAAGGGGGGAATTTTTCTATAGCTCACTCGTTACATGGATGCTCTCAGTGGTCGCTCGTCACACGGGCGTCCTCAGCTCCACAGACGATCCGCCTCTTTGCCCTATTTTGGATTAACTCTGAGGCTTCCAAGATGGCGACGGCCGGAGCCACCCACTGTGAGCTCGGAGCATACATCCATATGTATCTATAATACGTGCCCCGTGTGCATCTCTTCATGGATTCAGTGCTTTAATAATAATAATCTAATAATCGTCAATTGTGAACACAGTGACCACTGTTTCAGCAAATGTCACACATGGTCATGACTCTGGTGGGTCAGTCAACTCACAACAAAGTCCCTAAATTCCTGTTTGGTTTTCCCAGACTGAGAGGCACAGCCCTCTGTTGGGTGTGCGCTCTCGTACCTCTCTGGACGGTGGCAAGATGAGGGCGTCTGTCCGAATGACCCGATACCTGGAGTCCTGGGGCGCAGCCAAACCCTTCGCCAACCTCCACCATCGAGAGAGCATGACCACAGACAATGGCAAGATCAACACAACTGTAAGTGCAGCGCTCTCTGTCTCTCAAAAGCACACACATAGAAGCAGATATCAGTCATTAATAGGTCCAATTCCTGTTTCAGGACGTTCCAATGGGGCAGTACCACTTCCAGAGACGAGAACGGTGAGCTTGGACTCACTCTGTCTTCATTACATTTCCTCACATACACGTGAACACATTTTAATTACTCAGTCTCCATGTTTGAATCTGTCCTCCCCTTCGTTCGATTCCAGGTCCAAATCTCAAAGGAGGAGGTTTGAGGAGGAACTCAACGAGCGAATGATTCGCACCATCGACGGCATCAACTCGCAGAAGTAAGCATCACGTCCGCTGCATCACTCTGGAACAATCACAGACGCTTCAGATAAAGATCCACACAGTACTAAGTAGTAGAAGCATCAAGTCAGCGTGTACACTCAGGTGAAGTCTATTTTGACAAGAATATGTTAGTGAAATTGACATGTGCTGCTGGCTTCTGTTGGAAAATGCACAAAAGAAAAAGATAGTAACCGTTGTATGAGGATATGGTGATACTGAAAAACCTCTTGTTGACCTCACTTGACCAAATAAAAACCTCAGTTAACATAATGTTGTTCAAAGTTTGCCTAAAACCCATTTTTTTAATATTATTTTTAGGGTGAGGGTCTGAAGATGATTATCTTGGTTTGTCAGCATCACTTGTTGCTGAGGAGATCAGTGTCTAGGCCCCAGAAGTGACCCACGCTATCTTTACTTTTGCAAAGCTGCTCATAAAAACACACCATTATAACTAAAAGAACTGTGATTTGGAACAGTGCCAAGAAGGAGGGAGTTGGCAAAGATCCAAAATAGCAAAGCTACGAAAAGAAAAGATAAGATAGAACTTTATCAATCCCGAATGAAATTCTGATGCCAAAATTCGGTCAAAGATTACAGCAGAAGATTGAGAAAAAAACTATGTAATACAAAGATAAACATTTATGAACAAAAGAGTAGAAAAATACAGAGTATGAGAAGTAATACTTAAGAAAAAATTGAAATGTTAAATTGTGCATGATATTATTATGAGAGTAATATTGTCAATGACATTGAAAAGTAATAAAAAGTTATATTGCACATGAAAATTATGTAAACTTAATGGTGTGAAAAGTGGGTTGCTACCTAAAAATAAAACCTCCCACTGGGAGCATTTAAAAAAGGTGTATGAAGCCAGAACTTGTACATCTAGAGGCAGCTCCTCGGTTCATGAACCCAGCCTCCGTTTGCTGTATTTAGCTGGCCTGGGTCCAGACCTTTGAATCCGCCCACTCCACCGGGTTTGAGTGGAAACGGAGTGAAACGAGTTGACAACTCTGTCTGATATCAGGCAAGTATTTCAACAGACTCTGCCTGCTTGTATCATTTTTAAACGATTTAGTCATTATAGGAACTATAGTGAACTGAAGATCTGCTGCTTTTCCATAACACTGTGTGTTTATAGTTGTATCTCCCAGGGAATGTGCAATATTTGTACATATATTTTTTACTGCGTCTCAGCTGTACCACTGTACTGTCTCGTTGGCTGCGTATTATTTTTAAGCTGATTGCAGCTGTGTGCAGCGCTATTGCCCGAGCAAAATGTCCCTTTGGGTACAATTCAGTGATCATTTATTGTCATTATGCAACAGAGGGAGGCACAAGGAATGCAGCTGTAACCCATTTACAGCACACGAAAAAAACAAGACAAAAAACTAAATAGGACAAAAAAACAGTAGTGGATTCCTGGAGTCTGTTTTTTTTTAATTTGCGTCAAGAAGAAATGTAAACATCAGCAACAAAAACAATTCTCTTATCTTATCAACAGCTTATGAACAAAATGAGTTTGTAAATTACAGTTATTTCAAACGATTGTTATTTCTTTCTTAATTCTTTTTTCCAAGTGCGCAGTGTCTCTCATGTTATTTACCCCAAAATAATTGCAATGGTTATATTACCAAATAACTTGTATTCATGAAATAAAAAAAAGGCTTTCTGGTTTAATTCACTGAAAAAGAGTGAATCGTAGCTCATTTAAAATGTAAATAACGTAAGAAATAATCAATTGATACCTTAGTATTTGGCTCATTACAGTGCCATGAAGCATAGTTTTCAGCTACCACATAACAACCCGGAGCCTGGTCCCTCTCTACTGTCTGAATCAGTCTGTTTCGATTGTCTCTCCAGACAGTGGCTGAAGTCTGAGGACATCCAGAGGATCTCATTGTTCTTTCACAACAAAGCTCTGGAGAAAGAGGTAGGCGAATGCATACAAAACACCTGCCAGCATTGTTCACTGGGGAAAGAATCGATGGGATTGTGTAGTTGTCAGTGAAGCAGAAGTCATTAGGGAGAGTGAACAATATAGAACACAGATTGTCCGCTATATAATCTACACGACAACTGTCCTCAAATTCTTGTATTCTCGTATTATATGTATTGTTTTTTCTTCATTCCATATAAGTCTGTTTTTATATTGTGCTCATGTTGAGTCTAACTCTGCTTTAGCATGATTTACTGCTGCTATGTTACACATCCTTATGCAACGTTTTTTTTTTGTTGCCTTATCTCAACAGTACAGATCCACAACATTACCAGCCTTCAAGTATTACGTCACCTGCGCCTGCCTCATATTCAGCTGTATATTCATAGTGCAGGTCCTCGTCTTGCCCAAGTAAGTCTGCACCCCTTCACAGGATTTTACACAGCACCGTCCCCGTAGCATCAGCAAACTCCAGCTGTGGAAGTGTGGGGGTGGGGGGGTGAAAAAAAGTAATTTGATGCCGGCTGTCTCATCAACAGGACCGCGCTGAAATGAAAGGAGGCAGGGGAGCAAGAGGCAGAATGTTAAAAAACCAATCGAGATGAAAGGGCAGCGTGTCTGGTAGTGATTATAGACGAGGTGAATCTTACTGTGACGTCTCTTTAAGGGTGAGGAGAGAAAGTCACGGTCATGCTATTTTACTGTCTCCGGGAGCCAGAAGTGTAATTCAGCATCTGAGAGGCTATTGATTGTCTAATTCACCTCTCTGTGTGTCGCAGCATCGCTCCGCACATTTAGACGTGGCGTCGTCTGTTTTTAAGGGCAGGGATCCTAAAATCAGCCGTGCTGTGTTCCCCCCCGTAGACAATGTGATACATGGGCGTAACTGCTTTACGAAGCACGTACAGTGTGCTGTACTGTAACATCCACGGTTCTGCTTACTCAGGGTAAATGGATTGCAGGTCTGAGGTAGAATACATTAGAGCCTTCAATACATTCATAGCGCTGGATGGTACTGCAGAGGGCCAAGAGGAGCCAAGAGGGTTTAGAGTAATGTGTGTGTGTGTGTGTGTGTGTGTGTGTGTGTGTGTGTGTGTGTGTGTGTGTGTGTGTGTGTGTGTGTTGCAGAACTGCTGTGCTGGGGATCTCCTTTGGCCTGGCATTCCTGCTGTTGGCTTTGATCCTGCTCCTTTGCTTTGCTGGTCACATTCTGGTGGGTTTGCGTGGAGTCATCTTGCAACACTTACACATACACTTGAGACCATGAATTTAAATGAATGAATGTGCTGGTAACACTTTATTTAAAAAAGTCATGTCTATATTGCATTATAAGCACATTCATAAGACATCAGGCTTCATAAAACTGTTTGTAAATGTTTATTATCATGCATGACAACTTTATAACAAGGTGTATTATTTATTATAAATTCAGCATTCATAATGCTTTATATCTTTGCTGGCTATATGCTCATTGTGTGCAGGATTGCGGCTGTTGGCACCACTCGGTCTAGTGGATTGCCGATCGTGACATTAGGTCATGATGGTCAAGTGAGCTCTTGTTTGCAAAAAACAGTTCAAGCCAGCTGCAACTTGGATTTTGATGCTTGTCTATTCGTGGTGTTACGGTGTCGGTGCATGGAGCTGCCAGAAAGTTAGAAAGACCGAATAATAAAAAACATCTCAATTTGATACACCAAGTAGAAACAGCATTATATCGCACATTTTAACAAAAGACAAGAACCATTTGAAATAACTGATTCTTCTAAAATAAAACACTCAATAATGACATGCTCTATATAAAGTGGTAGCCTAGTTCTCTTTTAGTGTTTTGCTGACCAGAAGTTTCCAACAGCATTAAGCTGTTGGAACACTGCACTGCACTGCACTATGCGAGGTTTCCATGAGCCGATCTGCTTTCTATTCTCCTTCATTCATCCATCAAGTCACTGCTGTTGTTTGTTGTGCAGCTCAAGTGGAGGGATGGTTGTTATTAAGCTGCTGCAGCTACCTGTCACAAGTGTTTTATGGACAATCAATAAATGCGTTCTCCCTTAAGAGCCTACTTTCCTCTCTTTCTTCTCAAGAGAATATTATCACCCAGTAAGTTGGTCACTTCTAATGAGTGGAGGTTTAGCAATAACATTGGTTCTGACCCGACACAGATATCAGCTTTGTATACATTGCATTGAAAAGAACTGTGTTGCCTTTAAATAATTGTATGTTTTTTTACGGTTTTCGGTTGAATCATTTCTGGTTGCTGTGCTTCCGGTTTGGTCACTTCAAGTTATAGTTTAAGAGTAATTCGCTTTCATCCACTAGGACTCATCATAGAGGCAATGAAAAAAAAATGTCAACGCTGGAAACTGGAAAGTTTGGTGTATGTAAGAGCTACTGAAGTGGAGACACTCATTTTGAGAATACTGACTTCAAATATATTGTAAAATGATATACATTTTGAAGACGGTACAGGTAAAAAAAATATAACTAATAGATATCCCCATGAAACTTTCCCTGTTTATAATATAACATTTTCAGAAGTTTTATAATTAAATATGCAAATTAGTCATTATCTAATGCTAATCTTTGATATATACAGACACCAATACACAACGTAGTAAAATAAACACCTACATGTCAATTTTAGATGTTTTCTTTCCACTAGTCTGAAAGAAGACGTCATATTAAAGCAGAATTAGCCCGAAATCTCAGAATTGACCGGTGCATAAATAAACAGTTTCTGCCTTAAATGAAGCTCGTCCATGTTTGGCATGAATGTGACAGATGAGCCTTCGTCTCTTACTTTCTGCCTTTGTTTTAATGTGCTGACATGTAGTAAGATCGACTGCACTGCCCTGAGCTACAAGAATGACGACAATAAATGGAGTGATTTCCACCCAACCACTATCTTTATATTAATTTGAGTCACATGAGAGACCACACAGTCCACAGAGGAAACTAATAATGAAGCATTAACAGAAAGAATAAGAGATTTCATATGATTTGTGTATTAGAGTTGTGCGTTGGGTCCATCCACCGCTTCTCCCCCTTTCTTCCTGCTCTTATCCTTCCCTTTGATTCTTTGTAACCTCAGCAGGGAAGGAAGGGGTCCTTCTGCTCTGTAACCTGGTTCCCCACGTCCTCCCGCATCATCGTCACCAATAATCCCTGGCTGCGATTGGTCCTCACCATGACGACCACTGCTCTCATACTCGTGATGGCCGTCTTCAACATGGTGAGAAGGTTAAGACGTCGTGGATGCCGTCGGTCCATTGATGTTGTATCGGGTGATTGTGGAACAGCCCGGGTCACTGCACGGTTACATTCAATGCTCTTTTATAGTTACGACACCAAATATAACACTTTCGAAGGCGTCCGTACTTACACAGTACAGTACTAGTTTGTACTGTATCAAAAGTACAATTCATTTCCACAGCTCAACCTGTGAAGGTTGAAAGGATAAAATGACGTATGCGACGCCTTATACTAGGTAGAGACTTAATCTATATGAAGTGTTACTGCACTCCGCTATGCATCTCTGATTATCTCTCCACATAATCTAACAGTTTTTAGGCTTTAAAATGCAAACGTAATGTAGATCAGTTCTAGCTGCTGTGCCAGTTCAGTGATCCACCCTTTTTGTTTTGTTTGTCAGTTCTTCGTGGAGGACCCTGGAGGATCCATTGAGGACGTCCTCACAACTACTCCCCCTGTGAATCTAACCAATGACAGCCTGCCGGACTACCTGGAAGAAAACACAGGAGAAAACAAGTTTTACCTTCCAGTAAGTACCATAGGGAGAGGTCAACAACAGGAAAGAAGGTACAAGTCTAATTACTGAGCACCAGCATCCAAAGAAACAACTTAAATGAGTTGGCATTTATCTAAAACATTTGTGTTTAAACTAATCTAGCTTTCTTTAGAATTGAAAACCTGCTGCCTTTCCTTGTGTGTTTTTTTTGTTGTTTTTTTGCACTTAACCTTTATTTTTCATATGCAATCATAGAGAAGTGAACATACGGACATGACACATCGATCACATAACAAATCTTATACGGATTCCCTTCCCACAGACATCACAGACACCCAATTAACCTCATTTTAACCAAAACGCAATCACCCATATGTTTAATCAGACACTTCTTCATATCCCTGATGGAAAACTCTGGAGATTGAAGAGGAGAGGGTCTACCATCACTATACATGCAACTGAACACATCCACAGTCACATCTGTACTACATGCAGAGAGGGCACCAGTCGGACTTCTCCCCTCCACTGAGATTCCTTTATCAGTGTCGATGGCTGAAATATAACCAGATCAGTCCTGAGCTGGAGTTTGGCTGTTCTGCTCTCCATCAAATTGACACTTTTTAATACTTCCCTCCACTGTTGGACAGTTTGTGGCTTTGCATTTCTCCATAACACTGTAATCATCTTCTTTGGGACCAACAGCAACTCCCCAAGCAAATATGTCTATTTTTTGTATCTATATCTTCTAGAGAGGCCGTGTCTCTTTGCCGTAAAAAAGAACAATTGATTCAAAGACAAAGTCAACATTTTACCCTTTTACAAGGAAACTTCTAATTCTTCTGCATAGCCAAGCAAGAAATAAGATCGTTGTGTGATGTTTATTGTTGTCATCAGTGGCACCAGTTTGTCATAATTATATGGGGATTCTCAAAGCTTTCATTCACTGTCATGTTTATTAATAAGCCTTCTCATGCGACAGATTCTCACTCCTAACCAGTATGCTTGTGGTCTTTTAAATCTCTTCTTTAAACTCACTTTTACAGAATGGCTTTTATGTGATGTCATCTTTTTTATTTGACTTTATTCTATTTTACTTATTTTGTTTTTTTTGTGTTGTTTTGTTTTATTTTGTTGTGTTTTCTTTTTATTATTTTATTATTTTATTATTATTTTTTATTTGTATTTTATTTTTGTTGTACTGTTTTATCAGGGTTTAAATTGTACCCTAATTTGCATTGCTTTGGTTGGGTCTCACTGTTGCCTTTGCTTTGTTTTGTCTGTCAAAGCCCTTTTGTTTTTAAAGGCGTTATATAAATGAGTTATTATTATCATTATTATTATTATTATGTAATAACATGTGTTGGTTGACTCACCACTGTTAGAGCAGCATATTTACTGAAAGCACACAAACAATTCTTACATAGACACCAGTGTTATCTGTTGCTTCACCTCTGCAGAAAAGTTTTTGGTCACCACCTCTCTCTTTCTCTCTCTCTCTCTCTCTCTCTCTCTCTCGCTCTCTCTCTCTCCCCCCCTCCCTCCCCAGTACTTCATCTACTGCTGTATACTGGGACTGGTGTCGTGCTCAGTGTTCCTGAGGATCAACTATGAGCTGAAGATGGTGGTTATGCTGGTTGCGGTGGTGATCTACAACATCATCATCCTCCAAACACACGCCTCTTTGCTGGATGGATTTAGCAAAGCGCTGTACACCACCGAATCACTTGATAGGTACCTGCAAGCTGTACACTCACACACACACACACACACACACACACACACTCCTAATAATGAAACATTTTTTAAGCCCAACTAAAGCGGGGTAGGCAGTATATTTTTGGCGTCATCAGACAAAAATACCATAACAATGAGAAGGGCGTTCCTATTGGCTGTTTTACAAATGCAGATGTGCGTGCACGTCTCTTCAGACGATGATTCAGCGCTATATATCCTGCAGGATATATGGAAGTTTCCATTCTAGCATTGGTAACAACTGCCTACACTGCAAAGCAACCCAAACAAGGAAGAGTGAAAAAGACAGTCAGACATTATCGGCAAAGTGTTTCAGAGACGGAGAGAGAAGCCGATGAAGACGACTCATGAAGCTGGACCCTGGTCTTGAGGGACAAAGTACCGCTGAGGTGCAAATATCCCGTTTGACTGTCGATCAAGCGTAGCCCCTGCAGAGGAGGAGGATGAGAGGCAGAATGACAAACAGCAGTTGATGTTTATGGAGCTGGATTAATACATTTGACTGACAGCTGGAGTCTCACTGCTGAAGAAACCACATTATGCAAAGAGGTTTTCAGAGCAGCAAGAAAGATGGGGAAGAAATACTTTTCTTTTTCCAACTCGATTTTGTTTCTCTTTCTCACCTTGGCTTTACCAGCATGCAGAGTGTTCTGCTGTTGCCAAAGCACTGGGGCATATAAATAGAATTGTTAGGCCGTGTTAAATAAAAAGCAAAGACCAGGACAGCCTAATAAATCAATTTAGTGCCGTAACAAGCATCAGTTTACACTTACGGAAGACATGCTAGCATTGCATTATGTTGTCTCACTAATTTTAGTATAGCACTAGTTTGGAAAACAATGGCGCTCAATGGCACAGAGGTTTATGTTGAATCAGGTTTTGACTACAATTTGACAATATTGACTTTGACTCCAGACGATCAACATTGTATTAATTGATCATTTCATTCTCTCCCTCTGTCCAGACCAGGAGTTCTGAAGGATCTAAAGACGATGGGCTCTGTGTCGCTTTTCATCTTCTTCGTCACCCTGCTGGTACTAGCCAGGCAGGTCAGTGTTCTTCTTTAAGTGGCAATCCTTGAGATTTTAGTCCTTTTCACTGGTGGTAACAGAAAATGTGGTTTAATACTACAGGTCCCAGAATACTGGGGGCAGCAAAATAAACTATTGTCTTTTTAATAAAGACGTTTAACAACAATTGTCCATTTTCACCATTCTGTGAGCAACGTGATCTGATTTGAGTCTGATATGAGTCTGCAAACAGCAACAGTGAAAGCAGTTAGTTACCTCACTCACTCTGCAGCCTGCAGCTCTTCATCCAACAGCTCACTTCCATTACGACCTGCAATTCTTCAAAATGAGCCACAGAAAATGACAGTTGTCTTGTTATGTAGATGCCTTTTGGTGAATGATAGCGGTCAGTGTCAAGTTCAAACACATTGCATTTCCTGTACAGTACTTCATATTAAAAGTCAACCCGTGCTGCGCCATTTAAATGCTTTTACGGGTGCAATGTGTAATGTCTACCCATCTGATGCAAACCAATAGGGGACAGCATTTCACCTCAACTACTGGGTCATGTTATAGAAAATAAAAAAGGGCAACTTCTAGCAGGTCCAAAAACGCTGCTGTCTTATAATCTTCTCATGTGGCGTCGGCTTATAGTTTAGGTTACCCGTCTGTGTGTTGTAGAGTTTGTCTATTGTATTAAACTCAAAACAAATCGGATTACTGCGAACTACGCGGTAGCCCAATGGATTCGCTTCAAACCAGTCGATGCAAATGCACCGTATTTTCATTTTTTTTCATGTGAAAAGTCTGCTTAAAATTCGCTTGACAATTAAATGGAATTTGGCTTCTGTTGCCTTTCATAGAACACGAGGTATTACAAGACAGGACGGGCCGGGGCTAGTTGGTTAGCATGCTCATTTTAGCAGATATCTACAGTACAGATATCTACGGCAGTTGTATCTGTCTTATTAGGCCATCCACCGTCGTCACAGCATGTTATTGTGCTAAATATTTCTGCATGAGGAGAAACTTTCTACCAGAGGAATTTGAATGATCTTCACTGCAAGTGAACCTGCGTTCAAGGATTTGGCTCAAAATGCTCAAAAAGACCAAAATACTTGTTCAGATGGATATTTTCGTGGCGTTGGAGCAGCCGGCCTGGCCCCCTGCCTCCATCTCCTCTGTGTCCACCGTCCTCGCTTCATATAAGAGCTAAACTCAGCTGACACAGATTTGGTGAGCAGGTTTTTTCTTTTTTGGGGGCGGGGGTACCATCCATCATCTCTGACCCCAAAACAGATTTTCTGGACAGAAAGACTCTCCCCAGAGCTTCTGTACCCAAAACCGGGGCTCCCCTGAGTCCAAACAGCTCCATGTGTTGTTCCCTTTCTGGGTCACAGTCACCAGAAGGGAGGGAGAGTATTCATTTTACAACACAACTTTGCTTTGGTAAACTCTCTGCTGCTGCATATCTTATTCCAGGCTGCGCTCTTATCAAGGTCTTTCCGGGTTAATTGGTTTTGTCCTTCCTAATGCTGTTTGGGTATAAATTAGTTCAATAAAATGCCTTATCAATTATCCTCAAAATTATTATGGGAACAGGTCAGAAAGTGTCAGAATCGGCGCCATCCGATGCCCTCGACGCAGAAGTGCGTAAATTGGTTCCTGGATATGAGGGCACAAGGCCTGGCTGCATCCATTTTAAGTGCTTTTGTCCTGCTATTAACAAATTTGCCCTGCAAATATGTTTCATCGTCAACCCTAATGAGCTCATTTTCTGGCAGTTTAGTCAGAAGGAGGAGAAAGCAGGTTAGGAGAACGGATGCATCTGTAATTCATCCCTCAAGAACAGATGCGCGATGGAGCAAAGCTCATTTACAGGCTTGTTAGCTGGTTTCTAAACGGCCTACTTTCTCAAGCCCGGGAGGCATACTGACGTGTTCAAACCGTACAAACATACACAAACGGTCCTACCCTATCTGTATTTGTATTTCAGCCTCAGGCTATCAACGCTATAGCACACGATCTCGGCACAGAGCAGCCCGAGCCTACATGCGTTGGAGCCTTCTAAATTGGCACCACTTTCATCTCAAGGGAGAAGTATTCAGCGCACACATACATCATCCAGACTGCTAACTACATACATGGAATATATCTCACAGGAGAGTGAGAGAGGCTCCCACACACATCCATACACAAACTGTAGCCTGGAGCTTTCAGATATATATACCATCATAATGATGGTGTGTTCGGAGGACCCCATCTGATGCACAAACGCACACCTCTCGGATGTTTTGACCCCGATAGATAGAAAACTCCCTCAAGCATGAATAAGCCAAACGTAAAAAAAAAGAAGTGTTGGCTACCCTTTATGCTAAACAGTCCTGTCAGTTTCTCAGTTTCACCGTCTTCTTTATCGAGACATTAATTTCCCATGAATACCAAGCAAGCACTTTAGTTTCAGTTGGTTAGGTTTTCCTTGAAATCGCATATATTTTACATTTAGTGGGAAATTATTAGAGCATAATTCAGGCAGTTTGTCTTTAGGAAATGCTCTCATATCACTCCTGTAGCTGGAGGAGAACCGAACCTCCAGTCCAAAATAAACATCAGTTAAAAAAAACAGCTTTTCAGTTTCTGTTCTCCGTCTTGGTTTCTTCTGTGGCCTGTAGCTTTGGAGCCGAGTGCTGGGTGTGAATGACACAGGTGTCTCTTTACTCTGTGTCCTCCTGTAACAGAATGAATATTACTGTAGGTTGGACTTCCTGTGGAGGGACAAGTTCAAGAGGGAGTGTGAGGAGATCGAAACCATGGAGAACCTCAACCGGGTTCTGCTGGAGAACGTTTTGCCTGCCCACGTCGCCGAACACTTCCTGGGACGCAACTGGAAAAATGAGGTGAATTCACAAAAAAAGGAGACAGCTGTTGTTTTATTTATATCTTTAAGTTAAAAGGAACAGTTTGTTTTGGGAAATATGCAAAGAAGGTAATGTCTGTAAATGTAGCTGTAGCCTGTTGCACACTTGGCAATCCTACCGGTCACAATTCTCCCGTATCTCTCAATTTATGACAAATCTTCACACCTTTTTTTCGCTTACGACTCTAAAACTCTAAAGAAAAGATGAATGAAAACTGATGAATGATTTACGTCAGAGATTCATGACAAATGGGTGAATTATTCTGTATTCTTTCCTGCAGAATTGAAAGTAAAGTAAGATAAATGTAGATAGATAAATGAAAAGTATTTCACATTAAAATGCTGTTGCAGTGTACTTATTCTTTTGTTATTTTTGTAATCATTTAAAAGTCATCAGAATGCAGGAAACAAAGTCTCTTTTCGTTTTCTTTGTTTCGCTCTTCATGCTCTGCTGCTGTTGCATTCTGTCCCTGCGTTAATGTTGTAATTGATGTAGCCTTCCTGCCTAACACACTTAAATTCCTATATTTCTCCTTAACTCGCTCCAGTGCTGTACATTGTTGCTGTACTCGGTACTCTCTTTTACTCTGTTCTTACTTCTGCCGTTCCTGTGAGTAATGCTATTTTGCTGCGAGCGGTGACCCAGTGTCCCCCGAGATGATTTCATTTAATTTATTTAAAGAGTCGACGTTAGCTCCTCAGCTCGTAGATCTTCTTTCTGTGGTTGGGACCCGTTGAAACCACGCACTGTTCGCCTTTAACTTTCACACACAAGTGCTCGATCGATGCAACACATCTAGCTGTTATCTTCTTCTCGCTCGTTATCAGGACCTTTATCATCAGTCGTACGAGTCGGTGTGTGTGATGTTCGCCTCCATCCCAGACTTCAAAGAGTTTTACACCGAGTCTGATGTCAATAAGGAAGGACTGGAGTGCCTCCGTCTTCTCAACGAGATCATAGCAGACTTTGATGAGGTAAACTCTTACTCTTACTCTGATAATCCTGTTGTTGTTTTTTCAGAAGCAGCCACACTGGCTGATTACGCTCGAGGAGAGCTGGTGTCATTTCCTCTTCCTATGTGTTTCATCTTATTCTTCATGTGTCCTCCAGCTGCTGTCCAAACCTAAGTTCAGCGGAGTGGAGAAGATAAAGACCATTGGTAGCACCTACATGGCTGCAACTGGACTCAATGTGACGCCAGGACCAGAGTGCGCACAGGCATGCTTTTACACACACACACACACACACACACACTCATTGTCACACACGTGCACACACTTCACATGACCTCAACAGCAGTGGTTTTGCAGGATGTAGCTGAATGTAACTTTGGCGAGTTCCGTGGCCGTCTCAACCCGTGCTATGAGTGCATGTTCAGGAGTTTTGTACAAATAATGTAGAACTTCTAATTTGCACTATCCAGCTATGCAAGAATGTAATGTCATAAAATGCACTGGCTAGCTAACGTCTACAAGCTAACTTCCACAGGTCTCGTTAGTAAACAAGCCTCACGCGCGGCACGCTTGGTAACGTTTACCCCATCGAGCTGTAAAGAATGAAGTCACCATCGTCTATTAATATTAAATTGTCACCCGTTTGTGAACACATTGTAAGTGAATTTCACTTCATCGTCAGCTGTTTGTTGACTTATTTGGTGTGAGTGAGAGAGAGTGAGTCAAGTTAAATGTGATCACAAAGTAACGTTGATCTTTACTCTTTAGGTTAACGTTTTATAGAACTATCCTGGGCGCCTCCATCTTTATTTGCCTGTTCAACATTATGGTGGTCAATTTGAGCGTGTATCAAGTCGGGTCCTTTTCATAATGTTGACAGACACAATCTGAGCCTGTCAGTGGCAAAAAACAACACTTTCAGTGGACGTAATGTTACATTGAATTGAACTCGCAGCTCGTATAGAAGTTGCTGTCTGAAGCGCCCTCGAACAATACTGGACCAATTTAAAAGATTGTAAATAAAAAATAGGGTCCATGTTGAAAAATACCGTAGTTACCCTCTAAGGCACAGATCAGGTTGATACACAACTTT
Source organism: Pholis gunnellus (assembly GCF_910591455.1). Classification (NCBI taxonomy): domain Eukaryota; kingdom Metazoa; phylum Chordata; class Actinopteri; order Perciformes; family Pholidae; genus Pholis; species Pholis gunnellus. The sequence goes on from NC_136543.1 coordinate 17,227,491, forward strand.
TTAGCTTATCCAAAAAGCGACAACAACTTTGATAATGAAAGTGTGAAGAGGATGTGAGGCACAGCCTCCAGGTGAAGTATCAAGGGAGTCCCGTCCACGCCGGGTCAGCTGCACGGTGTTTATGTTTTCTCCACATTGGATTCAAAGTGAGGTTAAAGCTGCTACTGTCCAGATTTCATTTGAGCTCATATTTGATGAAGATGGTTTTGGCAGCTTGAGCTCATATAACAAAAAAAAAACGTGTCATTATTCATTTATTGTCACAAAACAGGATGAAGCTCAAGCATCAAAGTATGAATTGCTGTCCAAATATATTTGGGCGCTTTGTGTGGGTTTCCCCTTTGAAATGTGCTACACATCAACATTCATATGCATCAGTGATTCATCAGTACATTCATTTGAATACATCAGTGTAGTCACTGGAATGAGATCAACACTCAGAAAGGTGCCAACACGTTGTTTTTAAAAAACAGATCTCGATTGATGTGAATCTGCTTAATTGACCGTTCGTTAAAATCCCCGCCTCTTAGTTTCTGTTGCTGTGCCTGTCAAGCTTTCCATTCTGGCACAAAGCGGTGGCAGATTTACAACTCTTAGAGTTGTCATATTTGTAGCAATGGGTATTTTAAGTTGCACACAGGAGCAGGCTTCTCATTCCGGGGCATTTAGTTCGGCTGAAATGACGACCGTCACAGGCAGATTTATTAGCTATAGCTAGCTAGCTCGTTAATGCTAAAGACATACTTGGAATAGGAACACGGGTTAGATTTTTGCCTTATTTTTCATATTTCTGAAAACTATGTTTCACTTTTTAAAGAGTAAAGGTTTTAGGGAACATTACTGATAATACAGGTGACACGTTTGGCTGGTGTTGCTGGAGTGTAAACATGATCAAATCCAAATAAATAAATAAACAGGACAGAGCCGCTGACGTTTGCTAATTTAGTAGCAATTAGGGCTTTTACTAACATACTCTTTTAATTAAGGCACGGCAGAGGGGTCTTCAATCACCCGGAAGGGGTTCATTGCATTTTGCAGTAATGACCGGCTCGCTGTACATTATCCCGCTCATTACATAGCTACTTACTAAAGAAATCAATAATTTGACACATTTGTATTTACAGTCTTCCCAAGCTATTTCTGTTCATTTGACAACGACACGTTGCGGTCTAGACATGGTTCAGTTAGCACCTTTAACTTCTCCCCCTCTCTGCATTTCCCTCAGGAACATGACAGACAGTACATGCACATCGGCACCATGGTGGAGTTTGCCTTTGCTCTTGTGGGGAAGTTAGATGTCATCAACAAACACTCCTTCAACGACTTCAGACTCAGAATTGGTGAGAACATTTCTTATTAGCATAAATTAGCATAAATGTGTTTGTTTGCTTTCATCCTGTTGATGTTGATGCCGTTGGTAATTTGGTATTTTTTTTTTGTTAGGGATAAACCATGGGCCGGTGATAGCAGGAGTAATCGGGGCCCAGAAACCTCAGTATGACATCTGGGGAAACAGTGTGAACGTGGCCAGTAGGATGGAGACCACCGGGGTGCTGGGAAAAATACAGGTGGGATGTCTCACAAAGTACATCTGCATGTCATCTCGTGTGGTCATGAACTTGCTAATCTAGTCATGATTCTTTCTCTCTCTCCGTACAGGTAACAGAGGAGACGAATGGTATCTTGTCAACACTGGGCTACATGTGTTCATGTCGCGGCATCATTAACGTGAAGGGCAAAGGAGAGCTGAAGACCTACTTTGTTCACACAGAGATGACTCGATCTCTGTCACAAGGGACAGTGATGCCTTGAAGGCGCCACAATAACCGCACAAACAAGACTCGAGAACACAATCACACACACACACACATACACACACAATGTGGCCGTAGAAGGGATTTGTCATGCTCCGCAACTAAAAAGCCCATTACCAGCAAGCAGCACTGCAGTACAACGGACAGACGATTGTCGGGAACCAGTTTTGTCCTCAGCAACACGATGTAGAGCCGAGGTGCACCGCCAGGATGGTTTCCACATCTCAAGTGTGACAAGGACTTTGCTCCGAGGAGCCTCATCACTGTCTAAAGGAGTGCCTGACTAAAGAGAGGTTTGCCAAATTAGCGCAGCTCTCAAGGACCGCAGTCTTTACAGTAGTAGTGGTGCGGAGCTAATTACCCACGCCAGTGTTTTTGCAGTGCTTCAAAGCCTTACACTTGAGCAAACTGAGCCACGTTTTTATAGATATATATATATATATATATATATAAAATATAATATATGATATATATCTCTGCCTGGTTGGCACTGTGAACCTGTTTGTTTCATTTATTACCAAATGGATGTTGCAATAGCTTCTTGTCATATAGAGCAGTTGATGCCAACAAATCGGCGGTGTGGTGGGTAATTTGCCATAAACCTGTGAACTGTATTTATAGCTTCTGAGCTGCGTTTGTGTCCCACTGAAGGGTTGTTGGACTCCAGATTCGAGAAGAAAATAGAGGTTTCCTTTTTTTTTCTTTCTTTTTTTATATAATCCATCTGGAAACAAACAAACAGCAATGTGTGTAAATGTCCACTGCTATCCTTTTGGTATTCATTAAACATTTGTATATAAACAGACGTCCTCTGTCTTTGTGCGTTTGTTTCACAAACATTCACAGGATGTGCTCACAATGCGTGTAAGATCGTTGAGTGGTTAGAGACAACACAGGTTTTCTTTTGGCAGCTGTATTTATTGTATTCATCTAACATGCTAGAGCTAGCTTAGCTTAGCACAAAGACTGGAAATGGGGACATTGCATGTTTTACATGGATTAAACATTAACGCAATATATATAATATATATGTATATATTATATATATGCTATGAATGAGTGTTATAGGTGCTGGTAAGCAGATTTTGTTAACAACTGACAGAGCTAGGCTAACACTTCCCCCTGTTTCCTGTCTTTGTGCTAAGCTAAGCTAATCTACTGCTAGCTGCAGCTTCATATTTAGTGGACAGATAACTCTCCGCCATAAAGACAATTTCTCGAAATGTCAAACTATTCCTTTTTAATATTAACATGACGATATGATCTGTGTAACTATCACATTCACCAATACACCCTCTGGCTTACAAACACCAAATGTCACTGTTTGTTGGCACTTTGTAATTTTCTGCATGATTACTGTCAGAGTGTATCGAATACATATGTTTTTTCTTGGTAAATATAAAGTATGAAATGATTTGTTTTGCTGATGGAGTAACGATCAAAGGTGATGCAATGAGCTACATTCACTGCAGAATCTCTGAGGCTGACTCTGCTGATTGAGGTGTGAAACCATTGTTCTTTTTTAGGCTTTTGTGACCACATGCCAATTTATGCGACAAAATTTACATTTTACGAAGCAATTTTTTCCTCTTCCTCCTTTTGAAAACAACACCTTGTGTATTAGCTCCAAATCCTCCTAAATAAACACTGCACTTCTAACACCAAACAGATTCAAATACTGTATCTTTTCTAAGAATAAATGGTCTATTTCTGCCAGAGTACAAAGCCAGAAGCAAATGAGAGATGTCTGAGCTCCTATTATGTAGGAGGTTGGTCTCGCGTAGGTTCAGGATTAATAGACAAAAAGAACCCAAGAACTTGCAAATCAAAGCTGTTAGTGATGCTGTATTTACATAAAGCAAGGGTTAGAAAGAACCAACTGCATAAGAGAAAACCAAGGGGACTCCAAAAAAACGTGCATGCATAGTGGTATAGTATATGCATGTGAATGATTGTGGGTTAGGTTGAAGCAATCCTTTGTAACTTCTCGTTTATGTGAGCTACGTATGCTCAAAAGACAAATCCTAAGAACCCACATTATTCCTGTCACCGAGAACATTCAGTCTCTTAAACCCATTGTACTGAAGGCAGAAATCTGAATACTGAATCTTTGATATCATGTGCAATATCGAAATGTAATAACTGGAAGACATTCTTGGATTTATAGTCTGTCTGCACCATCTGAACTTTAAATTACGCTCACACTGACGGAGTGATTTCAGCCTCAAACTAGAAAATGTAGCATAACGTTCCTGGAAAATGTCACGTCTTCGTATTTTCAGAATTAATCCTTTGACGGATTATATTTCACTGAAAGTATCATTTATTTCTTGCTTATTACCACGATACAATACAGCAGTATATCATAAATACCTTCTGCTTAAACAATGGTTGGAATGATGTGGATCCATCAACTAAACTGAAATCCATCAACTACAACACTGGTTGATTATCTTCTCAGTGAGAACAAACATGCTGTGATACTTTCAAGTCACGGCCACTGATCCGAATCCTTCTTCCACATTCCAGTTCATCCCATTTTTCCTGGATATCTCAGTGTTTATGCAAGCCAGGCGTGCGTACTGCGTGCGTGTTTGATACCGGCTGGGATCACAATGACGGCCGTACCCTTAAGAAGTGAGCGCCGGTACAGCTCTGGGCTCCTCCTGGGCTCCAGCAGGACGACAAGGCAGAGAGAGAAAGAATAAATATTCAAAATAGTTAAATTAAGGGGGGAAAAAAGAGAAAGGTTTAACTTGTACTTTGCATAAAAAATGCCAAGGCACCCTACTTTACAAACTATTCTATCACAATTCAAAATATGTACATATTTTTCTGACCAATGTCGTGACTGTGGTTTAAATTGCGATTCAGCTCTTTAAACGAAGCGCATTTAAATGTTCATCCTGAGGTCCGTAACGTCACAGAGTGATGAATGAAGTGCTGGGATGGGACTAGCTATATATAGCCCACTAAATGTGTAGGTAAAAACCAGTAAATGTGCTGATACAGTTAAACGGACACTGTATCCAAACCGTCACCTCTTACCACTTGTGAATGCACGGACGATGTCATTAAAAGTACACTTTGTTGTGAAGGTGTTTACAAGTTCTGCCGTAATGATTCATTGACACATATTGCCAATAGGGTAAAATATTGTCTGGAGTGAAAATTGCCCCAACAAATGAAAACTATTAGCTTCACCACCATATTTGATATGTATGAAAAAAACATATGTACAGTGTTGCTCAATAATACCCAGGGTGCCTTGTTGTGAGCAACACTGGGAGCCTCTGACTTCAGGCAGGTCAGACTAACTATCCACAGAACAGACAGTACCTGCTCCTGGCTGTGGCAGAGTCACTGCTGGCTTTCTATTTGCATAAGAATAAGTGGAAACGGAACCCCAAAAAAAAAAGAAACAGCACTGCCATTATCCTCTGAATAGTTTAAACAATAAATTATTTTTGATTCACATTCAAGTGTGAATTCCGGAACAGAAAACGTCCTAATTTAGCAGGATCTGTCAGCCAGCCTCTCAACTCGCTGTAATTACAAGCTCGGCAGCTTGTGTGTGTGTGTGTGTGTGTGGCGGCTTTGTTCCCCACCGTCTCTGCTTTCAGTGACCCAGAAACTCACTGTGAGCCACAGTGAATGATTCCTCTGTGGAGATGAAATGAAACGGAGCCACAGACAAATGTCATGAAACTTAAATGTCATAATACGTACGTCAAACGTCACATGGTGAAAAAAAATAGCGTGTAGATGGAACATTTTCATTTTCAAGCGCCTTCATCATTTCATGTGTTCGCCTCGATTTAGGCATTTTGGCCGTCGCCATCTTAGTTCTTTTCAACAGTAAAGTGACACGAAAGGCTGGAGTACAACCGAACATTGAATAAGACATTTTTAGGCGACCAAAATATTACAATTATCTTACATAAACTGAAACGGACTGAGAAAGAGTCAAAGTTGTAAGACAAAAACACAGACAACTGCCAAACCGGACAAAACCGTGGCAGCGACCTGTCAATCACAAGGTAGCCCCGCCCTAAAGTATTTCTTGCTTTATGGTCTGTTTGACTATAAATGGACCATCATTTACCAAATTAACATCATGTTGTATTGAAGAAGACTTGAAACTAGAGATTGAGACCATAAACTCATGTTTACAATGTTTACTGAGGTAATAAATCAAGAGAGAAGTAGAGTCATTTTCTCTCAGACTTCTGTACAATCAGATCCTTTTTTTCCATTGGCAGTTTGCCGCCTGTAACAAACTGACATTTCCATCTACAAAACACTCCAAAAGCCATATTGCCAATGTTCTGTTTTCATTAACAAGCGTCAGGAAACACCAGGAGAAGGTGTTATTAGCTGAGAGTGGTGATGCTTGCGTGCCAAGTGTGTAGGTGGTCAGTGCTATAAGGCAATGTTCCCCGACGTCATTACTGAACTGTAATTCATGAGTTTAAAACTTCACTTAAAATGTGAGAAAATACACACGCTATAAATATATTCTCCAAACCTAAAGCCTGATGTGAACAGACCCCAACGACCATCTACCATATGGTGTTAATTACCCATAGCTTCTTCCTTTCTGGTCGTGCTTTCTTGACATCATTTCTAAGCCTTATGGCTGTAATATTACGCCCTCTCTTACAGTTGCTATTTTTGGTATATTCTCAGCTCCAGATGACTCCAATGTAATTGCTTTTCTTCTCTCTAGTAGCTAGACACCTAATTTTATTCAAATAGAAGGATGTAACCCGTCCATCACATAATCAGTGAATCACAGATGTGATGCAGAACATCAAGGGGGGAGAAAATGAGATGCTCTCTCGACAGCTCCATTAGGAGATTTCACAAAAACCTGGGAGCCATTAACAAAGTAAGTGAATAGCCTACCTGACCTGGGACTATGACCTCATACCTCTAAAGGTAATCTGTCCTATTTATGCTTCAACATACTTTTTTTGTGATCTGTCTGCATTGGATGTTTTTTGTTTTTTTTTGTTTACTTTACCTTTCTTTATGTATTTGCACCTTGAGATGATCACTTATCTCAATGTCTAATAAAAGGAAAATAATAAAGCTTTAATACAATTATGAAAGCAATGCAATCATTTTCAACATAGTATATCATGTGGGGAACATTATATAAAATGTATCCCCGATACTATATCACCACTGAGTCAATGGTGTGTCCTCTCAAAAGGAAGGATTAACATGTCTTCATCATCCATGGATTTAAATATGTCAAGTTTTAATGATTATTCATTATAAATACTAGTATTAATGAATATAACAAGCCTATCATCTGTCATCATAAGAAGCTGATTTAAAGAAGTAAACTGTCTTTTTTGGCGAGTTCGTCCCATTGGTCCCATTACTGGATGGTTTCTTTTACTACAGAATTACCTGCTCTGTTTGGTGAATTGGTGGAGTAGCAGTAGTCACATGGGCAACACTTTCTATGACCCTCAGGTCTATAATGCATTATATAAACATACATGTAATGTGTTATAATATGCTTATAACACTGAATAATCAAAGTAGTAATAGTAGTAATAGTATAGTGAATTATAATAGGCTACATGATCCTTGTAAAAATAAAATAATGTCAGTGAGTAACCAGCAATTATGAAGTGTGATACTTGACCTTATAAGTCATTACACAATGTTTTATTATATGTTGTGTTTTTAGAAGCTGCAGTAGTGACAGGGAGTCAAATAAGTCAAACCCAGGACAAAGTTTGGATTACTAAAGGATCCACGATTTCTTAACAAACTAAATAAGCAGAAATATCGAGACTATTTCCCACAATTCCAAATAGGTCGAGACAACTCAAATATCTTGCCGAGGCTAAACACACTTGTCTTCATTCAACTCAAGTTTGAGCTCATCAGCAAGCTAAGAGAGTTTAAATGAGACGCTTAGGAACCAAAATAGCAACTAAAGTGTGGTCATTACCTCCTTGTTTGTGTCTAGTCGTCTTCCTTTAAAGTGTCTTCCATCGTCTCGGTGCAGTCTCATATCATAACCCTCTGCCTGTTGGAACACTTGGACCTGCCAACTGAGGGACAGAGAACGAGTGTGTGTCATTCAAAGCGTGTCCTCAAACAGAGATAGTTCATTTTACGCCACTTTGGGTAAAGAGCAGGAGGTAGTGGTGGAACCGAATGCAACAATCACAACAACTTCACCTCAAAAGGGGTTCAAGTTACAAGAAAAACAAACAGCAATGTGGTGGATCAGCAATTTTGAAATTTAACTGGTTTAGCTGAAAGCCACAAACCTAATGAGAAATGAAAACTGTGCTTCTTTTTGTAACAGGAGAATAACAAAGAGAACAGTGGGGATTATTAAATTAACTGTTGCTACTGCCAACAGTTATTGATAAAGCTACCGTTGTTTTTCGCTTTGTAAGATGATTTCTACATTCGGATTTGTTTATGAAACCGAACGAACAGCCTTCCAGTACATTACAGGGATTTATATCAAATGAGACAGTCTGGCATTAGGGGGTGTACGTGTATTTAAGCAGATGCATTTACCATGACCAACGCTCTACAACTGATATAACAGTTATAGTTTTGTATTATATTATAATATATTACATTATATTATAGAATGCTGATATTCAAAGAAAATATATAATACTCTGTTAGCTGATACACAAAATAGTTGAGAGTCAACAGTGGACTTAAATACAGTGATAGCACATCCTTGCACAGTTGCATCGTCCTTTATGTCAATAGCACTTGTCCATTCGAGGTCCTTCAAAGGTCTCTCACTGCATCTGCTGTGTAAAGGCCTTTACACGCCGCGGGCCTTTGTTTATTTCTTGTGCGATTAATTCGCATGTCAATATATTTATTCTGACTGTATAGTTGTTGTCATGAGCTGGCTACTTTCACGCCCCCGGTGTGTAAAGGCCTTAACTCTGGCAGCAGAATCCATTTTATTACACTGGACAGACTATGCCTCCAGCACAGTTTGGAATATGTGGTTCTGTTATGGGTGATGAGAAAAGTCCAATTGCTGGGGCTTTGGATAAACTATAAATAGGCTAACCTCCCAGTCCCTCAGCAATATGGAAAGATACAGATGGTGCACCTCAAGTCCTGGCAAATTGAGTCCATTGGGGAGACAGGGAAAGTAGCTACAAAACAACTGCTGTACAACCAGAAGTTCCAATCCATAATGCTGTAGGGAACCTTACATTTTACAGTTTGACATTCTGGGAAATTAACTTATTCACTTTCTTAGAGAGTCAGATGGGTGGTTCAAAACCACTTATGTATCTGTTATATATGAAGCTACAGCCAGTTAGCGTAGCTTAGCATAGATAATTGACAGTTTACCAGTCTGGAAGTTAGTTTTATTGGGAGTTATGTGCAGAACCTTTTCTTGACCGCACACAGGGATTTCCTGGCCAAGAAATTGCCGTTAAAGTTTGTATACGTTAGTTTTTGAACAGATTAACGCAAACCTTCGGTCACAGCCAAGCACGCAGTTTCCCCCTGTTGTTAACCTTTATGCTAAGCTAAGCTAACCGGCTGCTGATTTGTAGCTTCACATTAAACAGAAAGACACAAGAGTGGTATCCTCCTCTCATCTAAGCCGATTTTGGTTATATTTTGCAAAAACAAAACTGAGAATATAGAATTGCATCCATTTTGATAAAAAGAGGTGATCAGACAAATAAAATGATGCCATCAAATAAAATGATGCCATCATTTTATTTGTGGAACACAAAAAAGAAAGACTTTTAGAGGTTGTGTATGTATGTCACCCGTCATACACATTTTAATCCATCACATCACAGAGTGTGTGTGTGTGTGTGTGTGTTTGTCTTGTACAGTGATAGTGGCTAGAGAGGAAGACGTTGTTCACACGGTGGTCCAGCACATCTTAGCTTTCCCTCCATTTCGGTGATTACAGCCGTGACATCGGGACACAACTTATTTCCTTATTTCTGTGTGTGTCAGCTAGTCCCACCTGCTGTTATGGTTCTCTCCTTCCATGTAATTATGACCGAGCAGCAGGGGGTGGCCAATGAGAAGACACCACTCACTGCGCCAACACACACACACACACACACACACACACACACTGAGACAGAGAGAGAGAGAGAGAGAGAGAGAGAGAGAGAGAGAGAGACACACACAAAGCCTGAGTGCAAAGGTGCACAGATGTTGATAAAAACTGCCGCAGTAGTTCAAGAGGTTCCCAACAACAATGACGTATGAGGACAGAAGGGATATGTGGACAAAGAGAGAGAGAGCGAGAGAGAGAGAGAGAGAGAGAGAGACAGACAGAGTGAGGGAGATGTGGCATGATCCCCGCCTGCTTTCATTCATTTTAGAGGTCGTCTCAGAGCACAGGAGTAATTACTGCTGACATTTCAGTGGGCTATATTGCTATTTGGCAGGAATCACTGTGGTAATGAAACCACCTGAAGGCGGGGTTCAGTCATTCAGTGGTCCGGAGTTATTAAAGGGAAGGTACCAGTGTTACTGAGCCTTGTTCATATCTGTATATGTTTTTTTTCCACTGCCTCAGGCGATGTTTTATTGATCTGGAATTAGATGTCTTCTTTGTGTCATTCAAAACAGCGCCGAATATTTTACGAGCAAGAAGTTCTCATCAGTATGAAGCAGCTTCAGCTACTTGTTTACCCGAAAGGGACAGAGCACGTTTATGAACATCGGTACAAAAGCACACAATGTAAACATGCCGTAGATAGCAAGAATGCTAATTTACATCCATATTCCCTGTAGGCTGGTCACAAAAACAGAAACATAACAAGGGGCAGTATGAGACAAATACACAAATATCCCGGACAACACATGACCTTTCAGAAGGTGTCCGTGTCCCTGGAGAAAAGAAAAGAAACGCAATATTAAAGAGAACAATATTATTGAGAAAAGCAACACATTTTGAACTTCATCAAAGTCATGAAAGGCCCCAAAAATATCCATTTTGTCAATCAGCTTCTTACAGCTTTCTTGTTGTTTTCTTGTTCGAAAACAGTGTTGTTGTACAAGAATTTTGTTCAAAACTTATACATAATAATAATAATAACAATATATTGAGAGGAGAGGAGAACCCTGAAGGCAAACTTCTCCCATGAGAGATTCAGCTCATTCTTTCACGACCAAACACTGTAATATCCCTCTGAGGAGGAAAGCCAGTCCTTCACTGGTATCAGTCTCCCCCTGCTGGACATGACAAGTAACCACACAAGAAACTAAACACCACAAACTGTCGAAGCAATAAAACTAATTATACTATATGTCAATATACAAAAGACTTTAATTTTCTGAGCAGCTTTTGGTCGGTAAATCTAAGAAGTCTTGATAAGCAATGATGCCAATTAAAGCTCAGCAAAATAAAAATTCCACAGCTTATAGCTGTGTTTTCCTGTTAAATCAGCACCACTCTAAACTTTATCAATATGTATTCTTACTATATTTTAACACCTTTTATGATTTATTGCGATATTGTCTTCTTCATCTGATGTTTCTGAAATATGTTATCTGTTAAGTAAGTGAGCTTCAGCTATAAATGTTAATAATTGTGAGCATCAGTGTCATTGTGGTTGAATAAATAGAATAATATCTCTGTAAAAATAAATCATTGTAGGTATATTAACTTGCATTGAAATATCACCAATGGGCCTCACAAGGCTGATCTGCAGTCCTCCACTGACTGTATTGAATACAGATAAAGGTCATTTTCCATGTTGAGTCACAGTTATAAAAACAAAATATGTCTGCTGCGACATCTTCGCAAAACACTTACGTCAATATCAACATTTCTACTCACTGGAAATCATTTGCAGTGTTTTGTGCAGTGTGGGTTACTTGTTAAAGCACTTAGAGCACGCAGCCATGCTGTGATGCTTTCACAGGAGGACCTCCGGGTCCGTCCCTGGAAAGCATTTACTTGACATTACATTAAGGAGGCCCCGAATGTTACTTAGTACCAAACAACTCACAAGTTGTGGGTGATCAGCGTTAATGCTGTTCGCAGCAAGACAGAAGGCAACATAAATCCTGCTCTGACTTTGACTCACACTACGAACTAGAGTTGTTAAAGCCTACTATTCACCCTATCGACGCCCCCCGAAACCTCTGCAGCCAGAGTCACACACGCTGTTGGTGTTTGTTCTTTCGCTGATAGGAATTTATGGAGATCCAAAGTGTATACAATAAAAGAAGACTTAGATAGTTGTACAGTTTATACTGATGCAGTCTCAAACAACTGCCCTGCAAATGTTATGGAAGTTATTTTGAAGTTATTTTAGAGACGTGTTAATCCAACTTCATTCCTATTTTTGTTGGATTATTTTGTGTTATACTGAGAATTGTATCTAATATTTAGTCAACCCTCATTAAAATGCATGGTGTAATGCGATGTAGCATCAAATAGCTCATCAATAAGATGACATCGTGTCCTTTAATAACTTATTTTGAAAAGAAGCAGAATTAAATAACATTTTATCTGACTTTTTACAGTTATTGAATTATCTCACAATTGTTTTTGTTATATTACGTCACACAGTTTGTATTTATCATTTGATTGTATTAATGACCGCTTTGTGTCACTGATTGTGTCTTGCTTGTGTATGGACTTCAGAAGGCTGGATTGTAGCACCGTAAACTTAAGTTTCTTGTTTTTATATTGTCACTGGAAAGAGATTTTGAGCAGATACATGAGTTCCAGCAGGAACCAGCAGAGGGCATCAGTAAAACAGCTCAGATGAGAAAGGAGAGAGAAACGAGTGCCATCACAGAAACAGCTGACCTATTCTGTTTGGATTGTGTCAGGGAGGCTTTACCAGTCACTGTACTCCTCCCTTTAAGTATGAGTAACAACATTCGCACACTTTTTTTTTATGGAGAGTTCACATAAACAATCAACAGTAGGCTACATGAATCATGCACTTTTTTAAAAACGTATTTAATATTCTTTACTGTTATAATACTTGTTTTGATCTTGTTTTTTTCACTATGTCTCTTGTTTGCACTATCCACTATGGTGCTGTAATCCTGTAAATGTCCCCACTGCGGGACAATAAAGGATCATCTTATTTTGTCTTATGTGTTGTCTTATGTGTTTTCATAACTCGCTGTTAACATCCTGTATGTACCTTCTTCTTCTTCTTTTTTTCTTTCCGTTTTGAGGTTTATTGGCGGTTGGCAAACAATGAATTGGTGCATTGCCGCCACCAACTGGTATGGAGTGTGGATCAGGATGTCTAGTACTTATAGTTTAGTATGAAAAAATATAATTAAAAAAGAAAAGAAAAGGGGAAAAAAAAAAGAAATAAAAGAAACAAGAGGACGAAACAAAAAACAACTGGCTCATATTTTGTTAATAACGTTAGTTAGTCGAAGATATTATTTGCCTTCTTCTTGTCCATGTGTAGTTTTCATAACTGTTTTTTTGGTGTGTTTTTTTTCATGACCGACGTTTAGACGCACGCGTGCGCGCACACGGTGACCGCCGTCGTTCCTTGATGACCCATCGTCGGCTCATTTCCGAATGCTTACGGAGATTCACCCCCTCCCTTCCCCCTCACCCACCTCCCCCGTCTCCTCCCCGCTACAGCTACTCTCCCCTCGGCTCAGCTCCGAGGAGGAACCCGGTGCCCCCTCGGCTGATCTGATCGTTTCCAATTACGTTACCCCCCAAAGATGGAGGTCTGCAGATGGCACCACTAGCGTCTACGAGTCCGTGTTGTGTCTTTAACGACGCTTTTGTCGGGACAGAAGTGATTTCGTGCCACCCTTTTTGTCGATTTTTTGTTGGTGGGGGATATCTACTTTTGGGAGTATAACTCCTCCAAGGGTTCGGGTTGTGTGGCAGCCATGAGCTCCGGGGAAGGAGCCGAGGAGACGACGAAGGACGCTAGCGACATAGCGACGTTCTTCAAAACCGGTAAGCCGAATAACGAGCCGGAGAGGTCGGACTGAGCACCGCTGAGAGCTGCTCCCCTCTCTGGTCCTCTGGTCCAGCGACGCGAAGGGACATTGTTCCCGTCTGTGTTGACTGCTTTTGGGGGGGTCTTTATCTCATGCATGTCACAGCTGTTGTTATAAACAATGTGTACAAAACACAACAATGACCAACAAAGTCTTGGAAATCTCTAAAAATCGGTTTATTGCATGTATTTCTCCAACTACATGATCAGATCCGTCCAGTCTGTTGTAGACAAGCAACGTTAGCTAGATCGCTAATAGTCCGAGTTCCATCTTCGGACACCACCTTGTCACAGCTTGGGTAGCTTTCCGTGTACTTTTCTCCAAAAATACTGTATTCTATGTGTTTTTCCTTGTCCATGGCACTACCACAAACGCAAATGATTGCTGTCATGAGTATGTGGAACATAATTTTGACCCAGTAACGTTAAAAACGGTTGGAGAATGGAAAACACGGGGAACCGCAAACGTATGTTGTTTGTCCCGAGACAATTGGAATCAAAGCGACTTTTTATTATACAAAAAAAAAAAAGAAGACATTTACGATTGTATAGATCATTTACTTTTGTCTAAATGTGGACTTTGCTGAAAAACGAGAGAAGAAGAATCAGGTCAGGGGCTGTCCGACAATGGACCAGGCGTGTTAATAACTAGTTCCAACGTTAGCTTCCCAATGCTAACCTGCTAGCTTAGTGAATCCTGAATCAGATTTAAGTGAATCCTGTCTCTGCCTGGTTAGCTAACAAATGCTAGCTTAGGTTAGCGTCGCTTAGCTTGCCAGTGAGTTGACAAAGCTCGCGTCTATTCTAAACTGCTTTAGTGGTGCATGAAGTACAAACACAGACAGTATCTTTAAAGCCACTATTCCGTTAACTCGTTGTTGTTGTTTTTTTGTTTTCCGTGCTGTCAAAAAATAGCACGACTGTGGAAGCTATGTAAACAATACATGGCGTGGCACAGATAGCCTGGGTGTGTGTGCAGGAGAAGCTAGCTGTGCAACATAAGCTATCAAGGCCAGAAGGCTGCCTTTTTTTTTTTTTTATCAATAACACGGTCTGGTGGTTGTGATAACACCGCAGAATGACACTGATTCACACATTAAATGTTGCTTTTGGACACGATTATATGTCGCATACTTGCATGCACGGATTGCTAACGTTAGCTAAGTAGGCTAATTAATCAGTAAGGACTGTGACTTGGAAGTCCTAACACGGGCCTACAGTGATTTCATGGGCTGCAACAATGGCTCATAAAATGTGAATTCCAGGGGTCCTAGCAGAGATTAAAGGGATGCCTAGAAAATGTTAAGTTTTATTTCACCCAGCTGACTTTGCATAGTGAAACCATGTGGAAGGATGTCATATTTTCTGCTCGTTTCCAGTATACAAATTGATACCGTCTGTGCAAAGATTGACAATATATGTTGTAATTTAAGTTTCCTGGGACACAGTTGAATGTAATGGGGATCCATGCGTGATCGTTCATGGGTTTATGGGCTGCCCTTGAATATGCCGGATAACCCTCCAGCTATGTTCAGTGACTGCAAGTAGTAAATTAGATCAAGTGCCTGTCATTTCTGCCAGTGTCATCATCTAACTCCACTCCTTTTTTTTGTAGCACTAGCTTATTGTTTACATGTATTTATTCATGAATCAATAGCAGTGTAGTGGTAGTTAACCTCCACCAGTGAAAGTGATACTCAAATAGGAAACAAGAGGCTTACAAGAGAAAATGAAAAATTTGAAGTACAGTCGGAGGGGTGTAAACAAGGAGGAGAAAGCAGAGTATTGACATCCAGCCCTCTGGCTCCTGTGGTTTTGTGTTTAGCGAGATAATAAGCCACAGAGGGAAGTTCAGTATCCACACTGAGCTGATCTGATGGCTCCCTTTTTAGGGAGAGAGAGACGAGAGGCATCCTGTAACTCACTTGCGACCAAACTCTTTGTATGTTTTGTTGATGGTGCACAGCTGCAGCCATTCTGCCTCACTGTTAATCAAATCTGTTGCATAATTAAAATGTTTAGATATGCCGCCTTTTCTTATTAGCACAAGGCCATCTGCAGCAGTTTAGGAAAAGATCTTTATTTACCAATATAGCAATTTACCAATGCCAATCTGTACGTGAAGCATCTTCTTGTTCGCCGCAGAGATGGAGGTCCTGCTATACATTCAAACACCTTTACCTCATCTCTCATGTTAACCGAGATCTTAACTTAAACATGACAGTTACGAAGCATATGTGTTCAACACTAACACCTCGCCTTGTTGAACAAACCTCTGAAGCCACACCTAACACAGATTATGAGGTCTGTGTTGCTTACTTAGCTCAAATATTACTTTTTTTTTTTGAGGTGGAACTGCTGATTTGTCCTTTTTGCAAGATATTGCTTCAGTGTTTTTACAATCCCCTGAGGGAGCCTGGCACCACCAGTAGTGGGCTTACGTCACCGCGTGCAACAGGACAGCGAATGACGAGACCACCTACTATATGAGATAATGATAACTATTTCCTGGAAACACGAGATCGGATTTTTCAGTCATGCCCATTTTCTTTTTTTCCCACTTTTATTTCTGAGCACTATGTCTGGTTTTGTATTTTACGCAATCTAAGGAAGCTGGCGCTGAATAAATGTGTATGTTATTTGCTCAGAAAGAGTAAAAAGTGGAGCGTTCTTGCTCTCAGAATCAGTCATCTCAGTAGTGAAAACAGTATAGGTGGTCTACCAATGGCTCTGTACAACAAGCTGGTTGGAAGGCCTGAGTGTCCTCGTTGTTTTTGCTCAGGAACTTCCTCCTTATAGATCTGGGAGTCTTGTTTTGACATGCACAGGTTTGAGTGTCTCGCCACAGGCAATGCCTTTCCCCCCCCCTTCCCTCCATTCTCATCTCTTTTTCCATCCTTATGCATTTGGTGTCTTTGTCTTTCCCACGTCCTCCCTCTTTGCTTTCTTCCCTACTCGCTGTCTGACTGCCTGCTGTTTGCGTGTTCGTTCGCCAATGTCTGTTTCATGTTTTCCTCCCTCTTTCATTCTTGTTGCGTCGTGTTGGGCCTCGCTGTCCTAATGCAAAATGACATCTAATAAAAAAAAAAAAGAGAGAGAGCTTCCCCCCGTCTCTCTCTCTCTCGCCCCTGTCTTCCAGACTGGAATTAATACCGAGGCCTCAGAGCTGTGAGACGGGGAGTTTTGTTGTGGCATGTTGTCAATCATCAGGTTGTTCCACACTAAACATATCTTTGACTACGCTGGTGACTAAGAGGCTGATTTAGTGTTGATTTCATCCAGTTATTACTTGTTGGTACTGTAGGGTATTATTCACGGCGGGGGGGAATAAACCCACTGCCAGGCCTTCATGAATGAACGTTTAGAGGCAGCAACACGCCGTTCACAAGGCCGGTCTGTCTGTATGTTTGAATGAGCATCGGTGTGTGTTTGTGCGAGAGAGTAGTGAAACAGACGAGAGAGAAATCTGATCCAGAGCTTACATTTATGACTCAGGCTCATTGACCCAGGATGAGGCACGCACACACACACACACACACACACACACACACACACACACACACACACACACACACACACACACACACACACTGAGACTAATGGATATTGATCCAGGAGATGGAGACTGATTGAGCTCCCTCATTTCAGGTTTCCTCCAGGCTTAAAGCTGCCAAGTCAGACACAGAGCAGAGGCTAAAGCCTAATGCTGCACGAAGCAGATTTCTTTCATCATCCCATGTTCACGGGATGGAAGTAAACACAGAATTGGTGCATCATATAAGTCAACGCATAGGGAACGATAGAGCGGTCGGTGCTCCTTTCTTGCTCACAGATTTAGTTTCTACTTATTTACTTGACAGGTTGTTCAGAACTTGTTATCGTATAAACAGCCGGTTCCATATCCTGACTTTTTAGCTCCTTAGTATGAGCCACACCCCCGAAACACTGGATCCTACATGATAGCAACTCGATAGCACCCGATAGCGTCACCAGGTCTTATTTTTATCTGACCGATCTCTTCAGATTCATAGAAAATAACTGTTTCTGTTCCACCGGTAGTTAAATCATAATTTTTAGGTAACAAACAAGCAGAAATCAGCTGCAAAAAATGATTTCAGAGCACAGAAATCAGTACATCTGAAAGACTAAATTTCAGAAGCTCAGGCTGAGTAATCAGGGGTAACTCTTCTCGACACTCGGGCATCATGTGGTTTCGCCGTACGAGTAGCTCCGTGATAGGCAGCCGCTGTTCTGTCTGAATTGCTGTTCACGTGCACTCACACGGGCACTTTCTCTGATTTTTGCCGTTCCCACTGTCTCCTCCATCTCGTCTTCTCAATGTCTTTGTATTGTCGAGGTCACAGCGTACTACGATCACACCCACAGCCATTTCTACTCGGGTACCTCACACACCTCTAAGTAACTGTACTTTAGTGCAAAAAGAGAGGAGTGAACGTACTCAATGGAAGCCAGCTGGAGGGAAAGATGATGGTTATGAGATTTTAGCCAGGCAACTTCAATCAAGAGCAAATGGATGGCCGGGTAAAAAGCTTTTTAAAAAAAGGGGGCCGCAGATTAAGCTAAAACGTGAGGCTAAAAAAAACACTCTGCTCCAACTGTTCCCTTTGTTGTGGCATTAAAAATGAGATGTTTTAGTTAGAAAGGCATCCATCCCTCGAAACGAAGCACAAACACATGGTAACAAGATGAGCGGTGGCCCAAACCAGCGTGTCCTTAACGGCTTCTCTCTGTCACACTCGTATGTTTCCAGAAATATGCTGAAAACATTAGCTGGCTGGTGGAGAGTAAATAATTCAAATAGCTCTCGTTTCCCCTGAGTAGTTGTGTAAACACA
Organism: Pholis gunnellus; assembly: GCF_910591455.1. Classification (NCBI taxonomy): domain Eukaryota; kingdom Metazoa; phylum Chordata; class Actinopteri; order Perciformes; family Pholidae; genus Pholis; species Pholis gunnellus. The sequence goes on from NC_136543.1 coordinate 17,246,156, forward strand.
TAATCTTTCTCATCCGTAGTAACAGGTGCAGGTACATTAAATTTTAAAGCCGAGTAAACTTCCCCCCCCAACAAAATCTGCTGTGAGGTCAGTGTGAGTGGGAGGATTGGGATTTTTCTGCTTTCTTTCTTGTGTGAATTATCTGTTGAAGGCCGTGGCAGTACGATCAGAGTTTGTGTTAATCATCAGCGTTCGAACACAGAGTTAACCAGCCTCTCTCGGTGCAATGAGGAGGATGACATGGCGGATCAGGATTAGTGCACGAAGCCTGTTGTGATGCGCTTGATCCAAAATGACAGAAACTGCCCATTCGGAGAGTGTAGCAGGATTTTTTTTTGGGAACCTGTCCTGCTTTCAGACTAAGACCAACGCAGCCACAGCACCGACATGCTAACAGCTAATCTCACACCGAGGAAAGTGAAATAAAGCAACTGCTTGAGCACCACCTATTTGAACAACTGCCTGTTTTACACACCTAACAGATGAGTAGCATCACAAGCATGGGTTTGTGTTTCTGACCACTACCTGAAGTCCTATTCATGCTCCTCCTGGCTGTGTTTCTAGAGTCTGACCCCTGAGCTAGCTCTTTAGCTGCTTAATACTCCATTGTGTTTGTCTGTTGGTGTTTAGCAGGAAGTGTACAGCGGGTCTATAGAGGGTTCTTCACTTAAAACAGCTGCCTGCTGCAGTAAAAACAGAATAACAATGCTGTGAGTGTTGAGAGAGAGAGAGAGAGAACACAGTGCTTAGTATCAAGCTTAAAGATGCTAAAATGCTCCGTGGAGCTGAGGAGGACTACAGTCAGGTGATGGTTCTCTGTGGATTTAACATTAAACCTGCTCACATACAGGCACTCACAATCCATTGTTATTAAAAGAAGAATATTGTTTCTAGCACATTTAAATGTTAAGCCATGTGGTGCTCAGAAAGGCCAACCCGTGTTCAGTTGACTTTCCGTGGAAAATATTTGGTTAGACAGTTTCTGTGGTGAACCTGGTGCCGAGCTGGCACAGTCCACCGTTTCTGCTCAAAGCCTTTGTTGCCGCCCTGTGTATCGTTTCACAGGCTTGTGAGGACCGGTCATCTGGGTCACGTTTACTTTGGCATCACAGGATGTATTCCTGTGTGCAAAGTTTGGGCTTGCCCGCATAGTTTTATGATATTTTAATGTGTTATTAATGTGGTGAGGTGAGCCAAGAGGTAGATTTCTCACAGTGGCAGTCAGGCAGTAACGGTGTCCCGAGCCACCTTGGGTTTATGGTTGGAACCAGTCGGGTAGAGATTAAACGAGGTAGTCTTTATGAGGTCTTAAAATGTGATGAACCCACCTCGGACGCAGACCAGGAAGCAGTCGTTCGCAAAAAAAAAGAAGGGAGAATCGACCAGGAATATCTACAGATATTGATGCAAAGGGGAGAAATAACTGATACAAATTCAAAGTTTTTGGGCTCACATGTTGGGGGTCCGCGGAAGAAATGGTCCCCCCGCAAATCTCTGGGTAGACTAAACAGTACAATTATTCAATCAGAACACGGTGAGCAAATCCACCAGAAGCCATGAAGTAAACGGCAGCGCTGGAGTTTGTTTGTAGCCCAAAGCATGTCTGACGTCAGCGTGAACTCTACGGCGTACCACAGTAACACAACCCGAAACCAGAACAAAAAGCACCGGCTTGTGTTTCAGAGGGAAGGACATTCACTTCACTCATAGTCAGATTTTCACTCACTCACTCACTCACAGCAGTACCTGGCCCTGTTTGAGTGATGGTGTGATGTTGTCGGCTCCAACGACATCAGGGCAGGTTAGAAATGAGAGTTCATTGGATTACACATGCTGACCTAATCTAATCTGGTGTTTATTCTCTGGGATTACTGTGTGTGTGTGTGTGTGGTAGAGAGAGAGGAAGGTGGGAATGTGGCGCCTCGGTGCATATGGTTACATAAAACAGACACACACAACATTTACCAGTACCAAAACGTTTTGTTGATACCTTGCTTTACGGAATATAAACTCGTTTTTTTTTCCTACAAAACGTTTGAGCGAACCGCCGATCTTCCGTGGGCGCCGCGCTCTGTCTCCTCAGCCAGTATAGTTACTTCTCTGGTAGGATGAAGCCCGCCTAGTGTAAAGACTGGCAACGCGGGGAAGTGGCTAATTTAGCTCCTCTTGACCCTAATAAAGTCACAAAATCAAAAAAAGAAATCAAATGCAAAAAGTTGTGTTTTTATTATTTGTGGACTATTTGATGGCCGTAAAACCAAACCCTTTTGTAAAAGTTATTTTTATACGGATGAGATGGTGATTTTGGTACCTTTGGACACAGCTAGGCTAGCTGTTTCTCCACTTCCCGTCTTTATGCTAATCTATGCTAGCCATCTCTTGACTGTAGCTGAATTCTTAAAGGACAAAGATAACAAACTTCAAACCTAAATGGCAGCCTTTATCCAACTTTCAGGCCATGTGTACATTTTAGGATAAAGCAGTGTTGTAATCCAGAAAAGAAATATACTTCGTAAAGACTGCTTTCTGTGTTTTAGGAGCATGTTATGTAAACCAAACAAGCCTGGGCTAGGACCTATACTATGTCTTTACTAATACCCTTTTCCTGCCAAAATGAGTGCACGTAAAGAGGTTTGTAGTATGAGGTAGAGTTTAGTAATCCGTGAAAGTGTGACGGTGGTCACTCTCAAATGAGAGTTTGGGGACAGTTGGAACAGTGGAAATAAATTGTGTGTTTTGTACATAAATAAATTGTTCAAATGCCGGCTGATTTTATGTATTCTATATTCACTTCAACACGCAATAGCATTGCATTCCACCCCGGTTTCCGTCACTGCCGATCGAAGCTGCAGCCGACCAAAACCACTGCGGAGTCTTCTGTCCCGGGAATGAATAATGAACGTAACCTTCTCACCGAAGACAAAAGCCAGATGTTAGTAGATGTTTTATTTCCAGTGGGCTCAAGAAGCCAGACCAGGTGCTATCAGTGAGGCTTTACCGCTCACACAGACAGACGCACAGGTTTCCGCCCTGATAAGACCAAAGGTCAGCTGATAGGAGCTAATGGAGACGATCTGTGTCTGTGGTCCTGCTGTGGTCCGTTGAGTTGAAGGGTCGATCGTATGCTGCATTAAAAAGTTTTACCTCAATCACGATACTTACAAATCAGGGCAATGTGTTTACAGTCAGAGTAGGTAATGAGAGGGGGAAGTGTTGAGTGCTGTAGTACTATTTTGTGATGTTGCGTAAGAGTTATTGAAAAGTACAATATAACAATGTCAACTACAGTCTGTTCAGTTAACCAGGAAAATGAAGAATTAGGGTGTTTGTCAGATGTTCACTGAAACACATGAAACAACACACACTCTCTCTCTCACACACACACACACACACACACACACACACACACACACACACACACACACACACACACACACACACACACACACACACACACAAACCTCTCGCCTCTCTGTGTGTTTATAAAAAGGAGCTTGTCCCACTTTTCCCTCTCATCCGCCGCTCTCCCGTTCGGTAATTTCTCCGCCGTGATAACTAATTGGTGCAAGCTCGGGGAACATTTTTGCCGACGTCTCCTTGAAACAAGCTGGAACGAGAGAGGGAAAAGAGTCGAGGGGGAAGTGAAGAGGAAAATGGAGAGAAGGAGGAGAAGACAGGAGGTAGGTTGCGGGGGGGGGGGGGGGGGGGGGGGGATCGGTGCGCAGGTTGCAAGTGACCGTGAAATCACGTATACGCAGATAACCATTTTCTTTATGCATTCTTGTTAGCGGAGCATAAAACAATAAGCCCTGGAGTGAGTGAATGATTTTATTGTCCTGTTTAGAGGGAAATAAGGAAGTCTATTCAGTGCAGGTGTGAGAGAGAGAGAGCTTGTAAAGATAATGAAGAGAGGAGACGTGTAGATATGTGCCAAGCTGTGTTCCTACTGGCTAATGAAAGAGGTCAGTAAAAGAATTGAATCAGCTTGATTTGGATCAGTGTGAAAGATTTACAAGACTGGTCTGTGCTCCTATTTAGAGAGTAGAAAGCGAGAGAGAGAGAGAGAGAGAGAGAGAGAGAGAGAGAGAGAGAGAGAGAGAGAGAACCAAACTAGGACAAGTCCTGAAAGACCATTGTACTCTTTTTCTTTGTGTCTCCGGTGCATTTAAAACTGCTATCTCACTGTTGCCCTCCCCATCTCGCTCACTTTCTCTTTCGCTCTCTTCTTCCTCCGGCTGCCTTTCACCCCCCTTGTTTTCCCTCCCGCTAAGGGCCGGTAACCGAGAGACATTGATCCACTGTAAACATCACAGTCGGTGGCCTTTTGTGTCCTTTTTTTAAAAGCAAAGGCTGTGCACCGTTGAGGTCCCTGAAGAGAGCTTTTAAAGCAGTTTCCTTAAGTCCTGATCTGGAGGGCAGAACCGGGCTTTTTCATCATTGCTACAGAATCCAATGAGGGCTCTTATGTACCTGGGAGAGCAGAAAACAGGGTTGGAAACATGTCAGTCTTGTGCATCAGGTCCTTAAGAGTGCTGATCTAATGAATTAAACAATTCTAATGTATTATCTATCATAGACTTGGGTGCACAGGTAGGGAAGTATTTAAGGTTTCAACTTCGCCAGGAATGAAGAAGAGCTAGCGAGCTAGTTCACTGTAATGAATCTCTTCAGGGTTACACGAACGAGCTCTGTGACCGTTGAACCAAACAGGAAGCTGGTTTTAAGGTCGAAATGAATACCGACTGACTCAATTTAACTAGAAGGCACATTTTGTAATCACATCTGGCTGATACCGGATCTGTTACATTTAATAGGAGTATCAGCAAATCAGGATCCAGCATATCGGGTTGGTGCAAATATGTGAACAATACCATCACTGCTGCTTGTCGTCGACACAAACGTTTGGTTAAAAAGCAGGTATGTAAGCAAGTAACTTGGCAGATGACTGCTGACCATCGTGGCTGAACGAGCAAAGAAAGGAGCACCGCCGACGTCCCCGTACCGATCACCTTGTTTGACTAAGAGGTTATCTCCAATATATCAAATACACCAAACACTTTTATTATCCCCTGAAGTTTAGCGTGTCCTTACGGTGACCAGACGTCCCGGTTTGCACACTGACGCTTAAGTTTGTCATGCGGAAGTGAAAGTCAGATTTCTAGCTCCAGGAGGTCACTTCTTCTTTCGTAAAGTAATGCTGCGTTCCGCACACACTGCACGAGTACTATTTCCTGTGACGCACGGTGGAGACGCCCATTTAAAAGATCACATCAAGACGGCCAGATAGCATTGTACGATAGCACCCCTATGATAAACAGGGATGGGTATCGTGCTAGTGCTCTTATCGGTTCTTTTTGATTATTTTGTGAGGAAACCAGACAATTAATAAGGAAAATAATCAACATTGCTTTCATTTTTCTTTTATGGAAACAAATAGTCTTTCTTAAGCAGCAATACATAAAGTTCCAAAACTTTGCTAGACTCACTAGACCTCACGCAGAACCGTTAACCCCGGACCTTGTCAATACTCCTGGTTTCTACTCATTTAGATCTGGTTCCCATTTAGAACCGGGTTTCGTGGGGGATCCCTAATAATAATATTGACTTATGGGTCCCGGCTTTTAAAAATATGGTCCCCTCACTATTTTGATCATCAGTTCCATAAGTTGACATCATATATATTAATATATCCTCCAAGTTTCCCTCTCTCTATCGGTATCTCGCCACTTGCAGCTCGGTGCCCTTCAACAAGAATCCCGAGATGAGTCGTCTCTTCGGTACTGTATTGTTAAATGTGTTGTCTGTGGCCCTTTGACATTTAAATGTTAGCTAAACCCCCTACAGCACTCGCTGCCACTCCACTCTCCAAGACGCATTTGACAGCAGGGTATTGCTCATTGTTGTTGCGCCTCGCCGCCCCATTGAAGTCGGTGTGAGCCACACAATAGGTATGTTTTAAATGAAAGGGGGGTCTTTCCTATTTGTGCGTGAGTCAAACGATGAGTGGGCCTGCCGAGAAGGGAAAGGCAGGAGGCCCACAGAAAGGGTGGTCTCGTGTTAACGTGGGCTCAGAGACAGAAGTGGTGTGTGTGTCGGGACAAGACGGAGCTGTCTGCAGATACAGTACAGCCAGTGTTCAACAGAGCTGAGGTCTACGTGAGTTTACTGTATCTGAGAGCGTTTACATGTTTCGGAGAGACGGGAGTTTGGATGTTTTACGGGATCGGGACCGTTGCATTTGTTTGCTTTTTCATTTCCTCAACGGCCGTTAGATGTGTATCCGATCTCTTTAACTTTGTCCAAATAGCTTGGCTGACGTTTCAGCGGTTGGCTTAACCTACTGTGGTTGTGTGTGTGTGTGTGTGTGTGTGTGTGTGTGTGTGTGTGTGTGTGTGTTTGTGTTGTTGTTGTTGGATTAACACTGCTTCAATGGGCCAAATCTCAGAGGAAAAGCCTTGGTTCATAGCTGTCAATCTGTCTTTTTATACACACACACACAATGTGTGTTATGTCCTTTTTGTCCACGTGTGTTTGACTTCTGGTTCGGCTAGAACTCCTTTTTGTTTAGCTTGCGATAAGATGCGGGCCACCGCTACTGTAGTCTGGTATTACATTGTTGCACGCTGCGGCTTAAGTGGACATCTTTGGCATTGCAAATATGTGAAGTATGTGTGTGTTTGGTCTTTCTCTCGCCTTCCCTTTTCCCCTTCATCCCATTCATTCTCTGTTAAGTTGTCCCAGGTTCACATCTTTAGAGAAACATTCCTCTGAGATCTTTGTGCTTCTCTTCCCGTGCCATGTTATTGTGTGTGTGTGTGCGTGTGCGTGTGTGTGAGTGTGTGTGTGAGAGCTTTTTGCTTATGAACACGAGCCCCTGTGGCGTTGTTGCCAGCAAGTTTGCTCATGTGTAGTTGTGTGTGTGCTGCTATATGTTCATTAATGGAAACGGCCACCAGCTAAATATTGCTAAAACATAGCGGTCTATTAGGAGAGTTTACTTTAGCAGCCACTAAGTAAGGGGACCCGTTGTCACAGAAAGAACTATTATATCATAAAGACGGATTTAGATGAGAAAATAAAACCGTAGGGTGATTTAATATGATAGCGGGGTATTGGTCCTCTTTTTCTCCCTGAAGAGAAAGGTCTTAGCCTGTTACATAAGACGCTACGGTTAAGTTTTCAGGAAGGCAGATACTTCCTCTTAACTCGGACCCTCGAGTTAATGGTCAGTCCCTCTATTTCTAGTGTGTAGCAGCCACATTGTCGCGTTTATGTCATATCGGAGTAACTTTAATGAAAGGTTTCCCACTCGTATGTCACGTTCAGCACTGGATGTCGTTCACTAGCGATACCAGACAATCGGAGATCTCCGTCTACTGAATGTTCGAGGATTTCTAAACGGGACAGTACAGGAGTGCACCGTGGGAATAAAGCGCTGTGATTGGTCGACGGAGGGAGCCGGAGATTCTTGAAGTCATAAAACCTGCAACCGCGACTCACATCCCATACAACAAATCCTGCCGCCACACCAGACGTGGGAAAACTTCCCATCGATAAATCTATTATGACGTGAACGTGAAATAAGTTAAATCACTGCCCCGTCTGTTTGCAAGTGCAAACATGTGAGCGAGATACAACTAATACCACCGTCAACTGACAACTAAGGAACAGGTTTCAATGTTGCCTGAATTAAGACTTGTTAATGTGACTCAAGTAATTCTTTTTCACTCCAACTCCTCCAACAATTACTGGCAAATTATCAGGGTTCTGTATTAACGCTGGAGGACTGTAACAACGGGGCATCAACACAGATGATTGCACTCAGAAAAGTGAGCGGTAACACTCTTGATTTGATTTGCTTGTATAAGAGGATGCTAACCTCGTCACAACTGAGGCTCTGTGTTAGTGTGTGTTTACGTGTTCCTCTTGCTTTAGTGCACTTTGGGCGTATAGAAGTCTGTTTTGTATGTAGAGGAAGGAAACAGCTGAAATCTGTTTTTAAGTCAGTTTCCCCAAAGTAAGCACGTATTCCCTTATCACAAGATCAAAACAACTTGCACAGCATTTAGCGCACCACACACTGCATGTACTGTATACTGCATTTAGTATAGGTCTCCGTATTGTTAAATACGTGACGGCAGAGATCCTATGTTCGGTGCGACCACCGGCTTCTCTCCGCCTGAAAGCCCGTGAGGTTAAAACGGGAAGGAGTCGAGCCTGAGTCAGAACAGAGGGAGCGTGTGTCACTGAGTCAGCCAGCTGAGCGTTGTTTACATGTTGACGGCACATGACACGGACCATGTCTTCCTCTCAGTCACAGCAGCAGCTCCTCTCACACATCCAGCTATAGGCTGCATCAATGGGCCGATTGTTGTAACCGGCTAAGCAACCGGTGGGCCTCGGTCATGAGATGTAGGGGGATGAGAAGAGGACTTCGTGCGTGCACCGGTCCGGTGTTGGTCTTGGGAACAGATCGGTGGTCCGTTGGTATAATAACTATGGATGGAGATGATTTTATGCTCAGTGTTTCTTGTGACTAACACGATGTGGATACTACTGAACAAGCTTTCCATCAACCTTATATAATGCAAGTAAACACCTATGAGGGCCCTCCGGCACAAACAGCACCAGCTTCCCTGTTTGCTGTAAAGCAGCGCAGCAGATTTCTGACAGTCTGTACAGACTTGTTTTTTTTTTTTAAGCCACAATAGCACTGATAGCAATGTCAACGTGACACTGTGTGTTTGTTTGTGGTTTGGAGAGAGACACTTCAACAACCATTCGATGGATTGCCACGAAATGAACAATAAGGACTTTGATGATCCGCAGACTTTTTATCTCGTACCATCACTACAATTTTTATTCTTCCAATTCTTTGGTTTGTGATCAGCGAAACTGATACTTGCGAAACTAACAATATTCCCGTCAGCCTTCGCTCTGCTTGCCAGACAGACTCAGTACCGGGTCAACCCCTGAGGTGTAGTTACACAATTCCCGATAGAAGATGTTGCATGATATAGTATTTTAACAATAAAGTTGTGCAAATTCAGCCTTTAGTAAATATACAAGCGAGTTGTGTTCAAAAGATCCGGGAACATGTTCTCATCAGTAATACAATAACATGCTTGGTATCACTGAAAACAAGAAATTCTGATCTTTCTAATGCACCTGAACGCACCTCAACTCAACACGCGCAGCATCAGCTGTTAACAGGGAAGCGAAGCGTTCACACTGATATACAGCTATGTTGTTGCCAAAGTATTTCAGGCATTTGTCATTTTCGCCCCAAAACAACGGATTCTACTTACTTACGTGTCCCCAAACTAAAATAGAGCTCATGATGAACCTGCTCAACAATAACATGTTAGCATGCTGATTAGCATTTAGCTCAAAGCACCACAGTGCAGCCGCACTGAGCTGCCAGTATGGCTGCAGACTCCAAGTTTGCTCCTAGTTTGCTGTTGTCGTGGCATTTTGACCATTTTTGGGAACTTGGCTTTGGATGTGTCAGCAAAGTAGCGGGAATAGTGTTGAGTAATCGAGATATAAAATACCCTTTTCTGGCACAATGATCCATAAAGTGTAGAGGATTGTAATGGAACCTATTTCACAACATGTCATCATTGGTTTGTTGTATATTCCTTTGAATCCTCCTCTTTATTGTTGATCTTTGCTAAATCTGCTCTATTTCTATGTTGGTAATAAAATCTTGTTTTTGTGTGTGTCCCTACAGATGGCTCCCTCCCTAAAGAGCCAAAAGGAGACGTATCGAGTCAGATCGCAGGTAAAGCAAACACAAACAGTGATTCAACATTTTGCAGTTTATTTTCCATCCTCATCACGTCAGTTTTTGTGGAGATGGTGGACAAGGAGTTGGTTTAATATGTAGTCTCACACACACACACACACACACACACATTAATATTTCAGTGTTCAGTGACAAAGACAGGTCATTGTCACTGTAATTTCTCACATCTCCCTGACTCCCCCTCCCCGTCTCCATCCTTCCATCCCCCCCACCATCACATACCATGTTTCCCAGCCTGTGATTGGTTACCTGTGTCTAGCACATCTGTCGCTGCGTCTCTCCAGCAGGCTCTCCATGATGAGTTGAGATGGACGATGTCTGTCGCTTTCTTTCTCTGTCTTTTCCAGCCCTCTTGACTTATTATTTGGTTGTAGATTTGATACCTCCTGTTGCTTCTGCTGTCTCCTCCATTAATGATTATTCCCTCATCCTAAATTGACCTTTCTTCTCAGTCACCGTATTGACCAAGTCAAAAAAGGATGTTATGATGGTTCGTTCCCGCATACAAGATGGATGATATCCGCTCCTCGATGTTGCTTCCCTCTGATGTGACATTTTGAGGAGACGTGGCCACTTTCATATTTAAGATTATTACTCTCCTGTGCGTCAGTGGGACGTTTTAATATTTTATGGACTCGGCTTTCTAGTCTGAAAAGGAGACATGCAAAATGATTGACTTTCAGTTGCTTTGGTCTGAAAGTCTCGGCAGCGTCGGGCTTAGAAAATCACAACCCTCAAACCCTCGATCTAAAGGAGGGCAGTGAGTTGGCAGGTTGCTCTGGTGCCCGGGGGCCCGCGATGGAGACGGCTCTAGCGCCTGCAGAAAAAGGCGATGGAAAAAAACACGAATGCAATTACATCTCGACAATACTTTGCTTCATCGCTACTGTTCGGTCTGTCCGTGCAACACTGTCACGGCAGTGTTTTTCTTAAGCTTCCTGGTGCTTGCCAGTGATCACTTCCTGGTTTAGAAAGGAGGGGGTGATGGGAGATAAAGCCTGTCCATCTGTTGGCCTGGCCTCCTCAGCCACTGGTCTGACTGGGCGGCTGAGAAGTGGGTTGCAAGGGGGGGGGGGGCAGCAGTGCTGTTATGTAATAATGTTAATGCCTTTGGACCTTGACAGATGTGCTGAAGAGTGCTTTCCAAGGAGGACTTGTGCACTTCTGTCTCCTTGGTAGTTTGGTCCAAATGAACCGCTAGTGTGAATCTTCAGGAATCGATCTCATTCTACAAGCTGCCGTTTCATTTCGTAGTCTCCTCCAGATGGCGTGTCTGTGCCGATTGAGATAGCTGAAGCAGAAAAAGGGGGGCTTGTTGTTGACAGTGAACTGCAGCAGGAGTCAACAGCTGAAAACAACCCGACAGTGTACGACATACTGTGTGTCGCACTGAATCTCAGCTGGTAACAGAAAGAAGCGTGGAAGTATTTTACAACACTAAAAAGTGTCTGTTTTCCTGTTTCTATCACGGTCATATCGGACTTTTAAATATAAACCGTAGTGTTGCAAACGAGGCCTTTTCTCCGTCTCGTCACGGTTTGCCAGAATGACATCATGTGGCATTAAAAGACCCGGACAAATGAACTCTTGGCTCCGATAACAAGCCGTCTTTTCTCTCTCTCGCTCTGTCTTTCTTTCCTCCCTCCCTCCTCCCTCCCTTTCCACTCCTCCCCTGCTGTGTTCGGGTCGCTGGGGTAACCCTGGCCTGTTTGTCGCTCGGTTAGCCTACCCTGCTATTAGAGGTCTGGACGGATGGAGAGAACAGAAAGGCGGAGGTAAAGGAAAGATGGTGCGCTCTTTCTTTTCTTTTTTCACCCAGGCCAAAACTCAGATTTGGGGACAGAATGGGGAAAATGGGGGAGGACGTGGAGAGTCTGAGGGGAGTGGACTGGAAACAAACAGGCTGTGCTGTTGAATCGCTCACGCTGAGCTTCTAGATAATGATACCCCGCTTTCAACGCAGCATGAAATCTGTCCTTCACAAATATCTCTTCTAAATAAAATTGCCCCCTTTAGTCCACGCTGTTTCTGTTGGATCGCACCAGACGGCTGGCCGGAGGAGTCATTCCAGTGGTGTCGAGGAAGATTTTACTCGTAAGTTTAGAGGCCCCAGCCTGTCAAATATGACTCTAAACGGCCTTAAACTGCCGCTTAGAGCGTTTTAGTGTCTCATTATGCAGCGCAGGCTTTCATGCCCCAGTGACTCTGTCTTATGTTAACTAATAAAAGATGATCAAGAGACCATTAAAGAGAAAAATAAACGTTCACGTGTCAGGCAAATATACAATCTGTTAAACTTTTTATTAAAAAAAATGGGAAAATGTTAAAAATATGGATGCATATTGCTCAATCGTCAGATGTAACAACAGGCCATAATAACGTGTTGTTCCTTGTTAACTAGTTACCAGCTTGTTTGTGTGTATACAGTGGCATAGCCCGTGCCAGCTGTACCCACAGTAGGTGCATTGTTTAGTAGCACAGCTGTGTCTCGATCGCCACAGCCAATCAGATCAGCCCCTTTTTGTTTCAGCAGTAAGGCAACACCTTCATGTGCCGGCAGCCAATCGGAGCTGCTTTACCGGGACAAGAGGAAGACAGGGTATCTGTCAACGTTTTATTTGGCTGGCTTTATGTTGCCTCTAGGGTGTCGGAAAAGTCTTTAATGACTGGAAAACAAATGTGCTCCACATCTACTCCCAGACACATCTGCAGACAGTAGCACTGCGTTTCTTTGGTTCTTGTAAAACACATCCAGTTTAGCAGTAATTGACAGTTTTGCTAAATGCTCCCCCCCCGGGGCGGCTGTGATTGTCCAATCAAGGCGGAGTAACCATAACTAGGCTAGAGCTGCACGAAGAGCCATTCTCAGCATTTAAAGAGTTTAGGTGGTTTATTTAGGAATAGGGAATAGAAACGGTATGTTTATCTGCTGTAGCATGAGCCACATCGTTTAGCTTGTCCTGCTCACTAACTCAGGACTTAAAGTAGCAACCAGCATTACTCCAAGTCCAAGGAGCACTTCATTTTATTTTGTGGGGTAGTGAGTGTAGGCGTAAGTTAGCAGATCTATCCCTTTTTGATTTTGGGGAAGTTTATACAGACAAACTCATTATCCAAGAGGTTATTATGCTAAAAACCTCTTTCTATTGTTACGTTGAAAGGTGTTTAGTTAGAATGAAACAACGGGTCTGGTCTTACATTTTTCTTTATTATACTTATTTTACTCTTTGTAGCCATAATGTGCATATTTAAGACCGCTGTACAGGGTTCTTATTCTAAAACCAGTCTGGGACATTAAAAAGTCAGACAGAGGCCACGGTTTTCACCATATCATCAAGCTAACGCTAGCTAGCTTGAAAGTAAACGAAAGAAAGAAAGAAAGAAAGAAAGAAAGAAAGAAAACTCGACAGGTGTACATCAGAAACGTAAGCTCAGCAGACCGTCCGTTGACTGCTGCCCTTTGGGCCATTTTCAGATTTTCACATCATGAATCTATCTCGAAGCGCATGACGGTGCTCAAGTTTCATTTTGACCATATAGTGCATAGTGATGTCGCTCACAGGGCTGTAATTATAGGGAGGGCAGTGACTCAGAAACAACTGTTAGACCACGGGAAAAACAAAGCATGAATAAAATGTTGTGAAATCAATATGAAAATCTAGTTAATTACATTTAATGTTTCCCACAATGAAAAAGCATGCAACCAAACCAGCATCTATTTATATATTTCTTTATAACCAAGTGATCAGGATTTAAGTCAAGAGGTCCAGGTCATGGACGCCCCAATTCCTGTCCACTCCCTCAGCTTTAAGGAATCCCCCCCTCCAAGCAAGGAATTTCTGGCACGCGGTGAATGTGGGAAGTCCACAATTATGCAGGGATGCTCCCACATGTGTCCGGTGTGGGTTTCTCTTGACCCCGTAACAGCTGGTTCAGAACCGACAGCGTCCACGTCAGCTGCTGCGGAGCCATTATGAGATTTCGCCTGCATGTAACTGCTCCTAAATCAGATTTGTCTTTTTCACGGTATGTCGGCAACTTTCCCCCCCCCTCCCTCCACTGACTGACCGTACCACCCGTCCCATCTGTCCCGGTCCAGGCAGCTGTTGCATTCTGTCTGTCTTTTTTTTTCTTTTGAAGCAGACACACACACACTCCAACCCCTCCCCGAGGTATTTGTCACAGTCTCTCTGGGGGAGTCTTGTAGTGGTTGTTGTTGAGTAAACTGCTTTGTTGTACGAGCCGGCCTAACGCCCAGTTGACCTCTCGGAGGCCCCGGCGAGTCTCAAACCTCTGAGGTGTGTGCGTGCTGAGTGTTGACATATTCTGATACACACGTCCCAGTTTACAGTCCTGACCTGAACGATGAACTGACCGCGCTGTAGTAGTTTCCATACGGAGAAGGATTGATGGATATTTGTGGCATTTCCCTCTTTGCCCTTTCTCACTGAGGGGTGCAGTTTCACCGCCACCCACTTCACACGGGACCAGTGACCCAGGACACACTGGGACGGACGTTCGATTCGAAAGGTTAATCTAGTTAATGGTGCGTTTTTTGTTGTATGGGATCGATGATCTTCCTGGAAAATACAGTTCACCTCACCTTCTGGAGAGTGAATTCTTCGGTTTCTCTGAATTAAGACGTCACGGATAAGGTAATAATAACCCTAATGGCTTATTGATTATGAGCAAAATGAGGAATGTCGTGAAATTACATATTCTTGTGTTTCCCACAGTTACCTTCATGACTGTTGGGTGGGTGTAGGTATCAGCAATCGATACTTTTAAGGTATTCATAATAATAATAATAATAATTTTATTTGTATAGCGCTTTAAAAGGTATTCAAAAGCACTTTACATGGTAAAAACGGAAACAATAAAAGCAATAACAACATATAGAGAGATTACATTATAACAGTAATAAACAACAACATACATAACTAGCATCACACGGTTCAAAGCAGATTTCAATGCAGCGCCAAGTATAAAACGTTAGATCCTTTTTGTACCCAGATCTAGAGTAAAAACACCGTTTATGGTTTTCTGCTATCCAGTTTACAGCGATACGAATCATATAAAAGCAGGAAATCCTCACATTTCAGAACCTGGAACCACTGAATGAGTTTTTTTTGCCTGAAAAGTTACTAAAATGTTTAATTGATTGTCAAAATATAGTTACTTTTTTTGTTTTTGTTGATGACTTATCAATTAATCAAATATTTACCGCAGCTCTAGCCTCTTATTAAGTAAGCAGAGGGACTAAGCAAAATCATAATAATCTTTCACAACATCAGAAATTGTTCTCTCAGAATTACAGCCCAAAAACAACAAAAAAGTGGCCCCTAAAACTGCTTATTATCTCTTAATAATGACATTAAATAACTGGAAGATAATAAGTAAATACACCTGTGACTTCTACATAATGAGCTGAAAACATTATGAGCAATTATAACTATATTCACGCATGCTGCACTTTAAACCTTTATGATGTATTCTGGGGGTAAACTATGGAACATTGACATGCATAGACACACACACAGATGTGTACGCTGCCCGGTACAACCATCATCAGCTACTGTTGGTCACTGACTGGCTGCACTGGACCGGCAGCAGAGGAAGGAAAAGACTGTGACGTGTATTTGATGTTGTGTGTAAGCCTCTCCTGCACTGTCAGGGGTTCTCCTCATCAATCTCAAGTCTCCCACCTGAAGCTAAGCAGCTTCCCAGGGTGCACAAATGCAGCGCAGGCATATTCTAATGATTGCCCCTCCTACACATCGAGGATTACCTCCAGGAACCTGCCTTTTCTAAAAGACGGGCAGATTAGCGGCTCACCTAATGCCGCGTGGGGGGGGGGTTCACACCGACTCTGAATCCACACAGATAGCCGCGTTCCTGCTCGGAAAAATGTTTGCACCAGCTTTTCCACGTGTGGGCGCATAGACAACGCACCAGAATGGGCGGTTTTTGGTTGTCTGCCGGGTTTGGAATATCTGCCCTCAGGAATCTGTGGATCAGCCTCAGCAGCTGCGACTCTGCCCACAGAGGACCGGGTCATTAGCTGCTGGTAGCAGCAGGACTATGTCAACGCCAAAGAAAGCCGCAGCAATTTCTTTTTTTTTTGGTCAAATTTGTGGAAGAATCATCGGGCATGGCTTGCTGGGCAACCAATCACAAGTGGCGGAACGCCCAGACAGGCTCCGCCCTCATCCAGTTGACAGGTACATACAACGCTGCGAGTGGTGGGTGTGTAAGTAGATCTACCATGATGTCATCACCCTCCTCTGCTTTTTTATACTCTTCCTCACCTCCTGCATCTACAGGAGGTGAGTTTAACTTCTTCTCTGGTTCCAGTGTCTTACATGCAGGGTTCGACGTAAGGGCTGCAAGGTAGCCGTTTACTTTTTAACGTATAAAAAATAGGGACAGAAAAACGTGCACCACGAAATGATTCCATTTTTGATAGTTGTTGCATCAGTGACGATGGTGAAGCAAACTGAGTTGTTCTACCGTGCGGTGAAAAGTTCGACTAACCCGTCAACAACGAACCGGATGAACCTGAATGGAAAAGTCTCTGTGAAGTATCCCGCCATCTTTTGAGCTCGATGGAAAGTTCTACTGCAAACATGTGCAACATACACAATGACATGTATATGTGTCACAAAGAAGATTCGCCTCCTTTTCTGTTTTATTTGATAGTAAATGAAATATTTTTGGACTGTTACAAGTCACTAACACTCAAAAATGACTTCACCACTCAATCCGTTATCAAAACCGTCCTCTCCGTTTTCTACTCATCCTCCTCATCCCTCCATTGACAGGAAGTACATTTTACTCGTCTTTATTTCTTCATATTGTTTTAAATGAAAAGAAAACAATGCTGAAAATAAAGATGGAGAAGCACAAGAAAGGAAAAGAAGGCGGGAAGGGAAGAGATTGGGACGAGTATCATTACCTGTCATTTCCCACCCTTTCTCCTCTGACATCGTTTTCCTCTCTCTGACTGCCTCTTCCTCTCTCTCTCTCTCTCTCGCTCTTCTTTTTTTCCTCAGCCTAGTTACGACGAGATGACTCGACTCATTATCTCACATTTTTGTAGTTTCTCTTTTCCTTGTGCGCTTCTTTGCTCTTTTTGTTCGCTCATCATTCATCCAGAAGACAAACCTTCTCCAGCGTGTGTGACCCGGCCGCTCTATATTTAGCTGCTGTGCCACTTTTTTTTTCTTTTCTTTTCCAGCGCACCGCATCAAGCACAGGGAAGTGATGTGTCTGTGTGGTTAAACTTACCTTTTGTGTTTGGCAGAGGATGAAAATCCACCCCCAAAAAGTACTTCAACACAGTTACAGGAGGGTGTACTGTACGCGTCAGGCTATTCATAGAAATACGTCAAATTTGAGATATTTCAACCCGTTCTCACCCAGTGCTCCTCTGCGCCTGACAGTTAGTGTTTGTATGCGAAAACACTGAAAACACGCCGTCACTGAGACGCACCGAACTGACGTTAAAGAGGTTCAAAGAGCGTCGTAGTTTGAAGCTTAACTGACCAATCGTTGTTATTGGACGCATTGGTGTGAGAATAGGTTGGATGTCTCCAGATACACTGCCATTCAAAGCAGAAAATGTGTCAGGGATACAGTCAATGAGCCATGTAATCATGAGGCGATTATAGCAAGTGATCCGGTGTAGAGAGGCGATTATGCATCAACAGTCAATCACACGGGATGAAAGAGGCACCGATAACAGTTTCACTAACAGTTGCATTAGCTGTTCAGAATGCATTTTGCTGACCGCAACGAGTTTATTTGCACTTTTCTGGAGCTTGTCGAAAGACATTTTGGAAGATGGAGGAGATCACTAACTGAAATTGCAGTTAATGAAGGAACATTAAGGTTTTAATTTGCAAAAGAAAGGAGGGAGGGGAAGGTTTCGTGGGTTTAAAGTGTGCATCTGTTTTGTGGTGTTTACACAAAGACGTAGTGTATCTGCGCAGACCTTAATCTTGTGACCGTTAAATCTGACTGTACGGTAGTGAATTCACACAGAGCTACAAAACACTCACTGTGTGCTCCGTCTAAACACACACACACACACACACACACACACTTAGTGGTTGTCTGCTTGTCATCGTGTCAACATCACATCAGGTCTTTTATTGACCTTTTTCATTTTCCTGCTGGCATGCAGCCAATCAGACAACAAGTTTGTGGGAAACATCAAAGATGGTCTTTGCTTTAGAAGATGAAAAACCTCCATGGGGGGAAAAGATGCTTACTTGTCTGTTTGTGTGCAGATGTATGCACACCTCTCTAGAATTAAGCCGAACACAACGGACATTACTACTAACGACAGCGTCTTTCTCTTGGTCTGTGGTGCAAAACAAAAAGAATGCGTGACGCAATATACAGCGGCAGTGAAGCAAACATTCAGACTTCATATCAGGTGCAAGGTACAAAAACAAGACATTGAACGGTTACACACACGATACAAAACAAGCTGCCAACATGCGGTGCAATCGACAGGACTATAGACAGAAATATAGCAGTCTGTTGTAAAAGAATAGAAACACATATATATATACACACAAATGAGTGCATGAAGAAGTTTAGATGATCATTTTCATTATCAATAAATCTCCTTATTTTCTCTCTTTTATTTAGTCTATAGAATGGTTAAAGAAAACAAACGCCAAATCTCAAATGTGTTCATTAACACAAGACAAAGAAAAGGACTTCAACACTAAATCATTAAAAGAGCAAATTCTCCGTTGTTTGACTAATTGATTAATTGCCTCGGTATATTCTCTATTTTTAACTCTGAAACATGTCCCATTGGATGAAAAGCCCATTTGTCTGGGATCCCAAAAACAAACGGCCATTGTTCTGAAAATACACACCAGAACATCGCTAATTATTCTGCAGAGTGACGTCGTCGGGCCGTCCCGATCTCACCGGCGAAGGCGTGACCCACCACTCTGCCTCGTGTTACTCGATGCCCTCGTTGGTTGGGGTGGGTAGGTTTAGGCATGAGGAGTGAGATTAGTAAGGTGTAGGGTAAGAAAAGCAAGACCACCACGTGATTTTGCATCATAATTAGTTATATATTAGTTATTAATTGTTCATAATTAGTGTTTATGTTGGGGAGTTTGTGACCTCTGTAACACTAGCTGTGTATTTTGCTTGTTTTTCGGGCTGTTGGAAAGAAATGGGCTTTTGGTCTCAAGGATTTTTGGACCACTGGGGGTTTTGGAATAATGTGCTGTCATAATAATGACATGGCACCATCGTATACATAAGGAGTACTTCGCTGAAAAACTATTTAGAACTTCTAATTTATAGTATTTGTTTGAAACCCATAACCCTGATTATCAAGTATTTATCTTCCTATAAATATGATCCCTATAGCCTAAGTTGACTCCCCCGCTCTCTCCATAGAGAGCGATGTCTGGTCCACGTGTGGCTCTCTGTCTGCAGCCTCGTCTCATGCATCATCTTTAAAGAACTACAAGCTCGCTCTCCACAGGAGCGCAGTGGGAAATGTAGTTGATCGCGGTAATTTGTTTTTTGTTGCACCCTAAGGGAAGTCGAGAGACAAACGAGAGGAAAGAGATGTAAAAATAGAGACACGTCCCGATTCTCATCCATCTCCTCCGGTGGCGGAAAATAATTAGCATCTCATTAGCATGCAGTTATAAACATGACGACGTGCTGAGCGCAGAGACTAGAGTACAATTTAGTGTGTGTGTGTGTGTGTGTGTGTGTGTGTGTGTGTGTGTGTGTGTGTGTGTGTGTGTGTGTGTGTGTGTGTGTGTGTGTGTGTGTGTGTGTGTGTGTGTGTGTGTGTGTCATAATAATAGGGGAAGGCCTAGAGAGAGATCACTGCTTCCCTTTACATTGTACTCATTATGTGATGCATTTTAACAAAATGTGTGTTTCTATGCACCACCACCGCACTAAGAAGCCCGTTTCCCACTGGATAGTAAACCCACTAACATCTGGCTTTTGTCTCTGGTGAGGTAACATTCATTCATTCCCTGAACACATGTCTCTGCAGTAGTCGCGGGTATTCATCGGGTCCAATCAGCAGTGATGGAGACATGACCCTTTTCTGGTGCGGTGCTGTGTGACCCGCGTTGAAGTGAATATACAATACATAAAATCAAAAGGGATTCGGACAATTATTATAATTCATTAACGTACAAAATTAACAATTCATATCGTCTCCTCACAGCTACCAGACTCCAGACAGACAGCAGCAGTTTCACCTCGCTGACCATCGACCGATCAGCTAGACGGAAAAAAAACACGACTCAAAAACCGCCTCGGTTCATCTTTCTGTTCCAACTATCCCAACTCTGGTTTGGTTGAAATCAAGCCTTAATTCACCAAGTTAGATTTAAAAAGCTGCCGTTACAAACCTACCAGACTCCATTGACAGGAACATGAAGTGACTTGGTTGTTGGCCTAATTGTAAAACACTCAAATAAAACTCCTCAAAACGGTCTTTGAAGGTCTTTTCACGGTTCCAACAAAACTGAGGTCTGAGAGTTTGAAAGAGAGACTGAATAAATAACAGAAATATATAATAAAAGAAAGAAGTAACCACCGTTTTAAACATTTTCACTGTTTAAAAACCCAGTTGTCATGCTCATCTACTGGCAATAGGAAAGGAGTCTTAGAGACGAGAACTACATTGTCTTTTCTTTCTCTCTTTCATTATTTCTTGTTTCTGAAGATGTCTGACTAGTTTCAAGCACACACATTCACTAGTGTGTGCTTGTGACGTATATTGACAAAATATACCTCAGAGTTCATTTTTATTTCTGTGCTAAAATGTCACATGTGAAAGAAAACGGAGCAGGAATCTGGCTTTAAGGCTGACGTCGATGAAGAAGAGGAGAAAGTCAGGAGGATGCAGAATGTCAAAAACAGACAGAATAAAAAAGAAAAAGAGACGCTTAAAATGTCCTTTTTAAAAAGATTAATGTGACTCGTCTGGGTCATCAGTCACACAAACCAGACCACCGCTCAGCCTGAAGGACAAAATCGGGGCCACGCTCCGTCCATCTGAGATGCGAGTTTAATCACTTAAGGGAGTTGTGGGTGTAAATATAGGAGTTGTTTTTGAGCAGGTTTTCACTTATTGAGCATCTCCTGACAGCCATCCGTTCGCTGGTGACAGAATACTATCAGTGCAGCGGAGAGGTCTTTGCCACCATCACACCCTCGAGATCCAGCTTGACGTTTTTATGGTGACCGTTAATAGTTCAGTTTATTGCCGTGACTTTTTTTCTGCTTTAATTCCCATGCTAGATCTTCAGGTCTACCTCCATTTATTCCAGACAAACCAGTATGTAAAACACATCAGTCCTTGTGTGCAGTGCCAGAGGATTTTTTTTTTAAATTTTCTTTCCAATAAGGAGCCTCGGTTATTAGAGAGCCAGGGTTGAGAAAATGTTGAAGCTTTTATGAAGCAGCTCAAGGCTCAGACACTATCGTGTGATTCATCACGGAATACGAGCAAGTAGTGGCAGACATTGATTTATAGGAAGAAGTCAGAGATTAGTAGTCTAAAAGAAGAAAAACACAGTTGAAGTGGGTAAAGTAACTATATTTATATTCATTTTGTGTGCCTTCTCTAATAGTAGCATTTAAATAAAATCCCCTGGCTGCGGTTTGTAAAGAAAGCGGAGACGTCTCGATTTCTAGGAAGAAAACCTGCCGTCAGTCGACTCTGCTCTTTTATAAGTTTGGTCTAACTTGGTAATTGGGGTAATAATTTATAACTATTGGATGGATTGGTCACCAACCTTTAACTTAAGAAACCCCTTTTCTATCATTGAGCAAACTGACCCCAGACTAATTGACCAATTATGGATATCATATTAAATGTATAACAGAGCAGAATAACAGATAAACGGTGCAATTAAGAACTCAATAACTGGAGGAAAGTTTGGTTAAAAAAAAGAAGCAATTTGGAGATTATTTCTCTTGAATATTTCATCAGAGGCGAGTTTTCCTGTTACTTTTAGGAACTTTGAATAACTCTGACTGTATTGGGTATTTTGTTTTATTTTTAACAATCATACATACTTAATAGGGCTTTTGGGGGCAAATTCTTTTGTTTTATTCTTGCTTTTTAATTCTGGAGCTGCTGATGGAAGTAGCTCTACAGTGAGCCCTCTTATTGTCCCATTGTTTTACCACTGTACAGCACATTGGTCAACTTTTGTTGCTTTTAAAACGAGCTGAAGTACAAGCGAGTGTTTTAATGAGTTGGGCGGCGTTAGAGGATGTGGGAGGGGCAAACTTTGTGTTGCGCAGTTTGCTGCTAGTTTGAGAGCACGGCGGCTAAACTATTACAGTTGACTTAAGTATGTGTATAGAGTCAAGTCAAACTTTGCCCTGGGCAAGTATATATTTCTGACACACGTTGAACTCTGGTTATGCTCTGACGCTAGTTGATGGGAACTGAAGGTGGCGTATGGCGATGAATGTGGCTTCACCTCATTTCACCTCTTAACAGTAAGATCTACAGCAGCTCTTTGTTTCCGCTGAACTTCCCCATGTTTGGCCTCACTTTGTCTCACCACTACTGTTTCTCTGCACACAGCCTCTGTGCTTCCTCTCGTGTGTGTGTGTGTGTGTGTGTGTGTGTGTGTGTGTGTGTGTGTGTGTGAAATTTACTAGACTTTTTCCTCATGATGCATGCAAACCGAAATTGGACTCAATCCCCTGTGTTTAAAAGCTGCAGATCTCCAGATTACAAGTGGACAAAATCTGCTCTGTCCCAAATAATCTGCCCTCAAGGAAAACAAAATGTCAGAGCTGATTGACGGGGAGAAAGGAGACTTTTATTTTATTCTTCCACTCAAACCCTGTTGTCTCTCTTTCTTTCTTATGCAGGTTTCAAGAGATATGAGGAGTTGAGAGCAATGGAGGTGCTGCCCATCCTCAAAGAAAAAGTTGCCTTTTTGTCAGGTAAGACTTTGTGTGTGTGTGTGTGTGTGTGTGTGTGTGTGTGTGTGTTTGTGTGCGTAGTCTCACAAGTCTACCAGCTTGTTTGATCATAATGGACAAGGCTAATGGAACATGAAGTAGGGTGTTTAGTTTGCAGGTATACTGTGTACTTATTCACCCACTGCTTCTTTGTCTAGCTCGCTCTCATCTCTCTCATGATAACAAGCTGTGCTTGGGGGTCAGACCGAGGCCCAGACACTTAACCCTTGACCCTTCTTCACACTCAGACTACACAAAATACACACACACACACACACAGACACACACAGACAGACAGCCATTGTTTAGGCAGCATCAGCAGAACTACAGCACAGTAAGCTACAGCTGTGTCTTTGCCCCCTCTAAGGGAAGCTCAGCCACGTCTGACAGACACACACACACACACACACACTCACACTCACACACTCACACACACACACGCACGCACGCGCTTGAGTCAAGGCAGGGAAAACTCACAGGAGGCCGAGCAGGAGATATGGACTGCCAAGAACATCCAGCAGGATTATTTGTACAAAACATTAGTGTGTGTGTGTGTTATCCCAAGAAAACTCTTGTGTGTGTGCAGCGAAGGTCACAAGCAGAAACACAGTGATGTGGACAATGACTCAGACAAACATACCGAAATTGAGGAGAGTGAGAGAAAGGGCGGCGTTGCCATGGAGATGACTTACTCTCAGCTACCGCATCCCATAGTAGTCGCCAGCGGAGTAATTGGCTTTGAAACGAGGGTGGGAGGGGCCGCGAGTGAAAAGGAGGGTAAATGAGCTAAGCCTATTATCCCAGAATCTGGCTCCTTAATAATTCGGCCATGTTGGCCCTCGCTCCCGTTTGGCCCGTTTGCCACGTGAGCGTTTGATGTTCTCCTCCGAGCAGCCGGGTCAGGCCTGCAGGCGCTCAGTAACCCGACTCAACTCACTCGTTTGCGGGCCGAGCGCAGCCGGCCCGTGTTTACATGTTCCCGCGTGAGTGGAGCGTCTCTCTGTGCTGCTGCGACTGGTCAGGAAATACAATTATCACTGTGCCAGATATTCATAATTCAGTCTCATGACTCCGTACTTTAAAACAGCGAGTGTTGCCAAACTACCAATTAAAATGACAAAATAATATTCAAAAAGGTTGGATTCAGGCCAGGAAGCTGTATACTGTAAATACACAAAACTGTAGATACTGTACACTACATGAAATACAGAATCCATGCATTTAGCCTCTAAGGGTTTGTTTGTATTTATCATTTTTAGCCATGCTAGCGGCATAGCTCTAATGAGTGCAATGTTGCTCCTTCAGTCAACAATTATTAGACAGATTGCCTCGACATTTTGAGCAAATGTTCATTATCTCTAAAGGATGAATCCTACTTACTGAAGTGATCCTCTGGCCTTCCATCATTGGGACAACATTGTGTGCAGGCATTCATGGTCCCCAGAGGATGTGTCCTACGGGCTTCGGAGACCCCTAACTTTCCCTCTAGAGCCACCATGAGGCTGACATTTCTGGTTTAGTGAAACATCTCAACTATTGCAATTTAGTGCACACAGTCATGTCCCCGCCAGGATGAATTGTTGGTGATCCCCTGACTTTCCATCTCGCACCACCACCAGGTCAGAATTGAAATCAATCAATACCGCAAGACTAATGACATCATCCTGTGTCGTTGGATTGGATCATTTGGATGTTATTTTGGGGACTTCAACCGTTAAGGTTTCTCAGTATCTTTCATTAGTTTTGATTATGGTGAGTTAGCTCTACAACGGCATATCACAGGCACAGAATTATGCACGTTGTTTTCCAAAAAAACCCGTTCAGCAGATCAGCGTTGTGAAGCAACAATGCCTATAACACTTACAGTATATGTTCTGTCTTCTACATGTTCTTACTCTAATCTAACTCCTTGTGTTTGTGTGTGTCGCCTCAGGTGGCAGAGACAGACGCGGTGGTCCGGTGTTAACGTTTCCATCACGCAGCAACCACGATAGAATACGAACGGACGACCTGCGGAGACTGATCGCCTACCTAGCCGGCATCCCCAGGTTACACATTCATTACATTTGTTCTGTGGTGTGTGAGTACAGTATCTGTGTGTGTGTGTGTGTGTGTGTGTGTGTGTGTGTTAAGAGATTGAGAAGCAACACCCGGAGCAAGTGGAAGAGGCTCTGTAAGCAAACACGTGAGAGAGGCGAGATGAGCATGTGAGGGAGGATCGGAGAGAGAAATAATTCAAGACCAGTTCGCTTCTCCGCTGCCAAAAAACAATCAGTTCTAGAGAGATGCTGAGAGGGAAAGCCTGAGATAAGAGGGGGATGTATAACAGAAAACAAATGATGGAAGGAAGGAGCGATCATCAGAGAGAGAGAGAGAGCGAGAGGGTGGGGAGAAGGGATTAAAAAAAACTAACAGACGGAGAGCGCATGTGTGAGGAGGTGTGTGCGAGCGAGCGAGTGCGTGTGTGTGAAAGCAAAACAAAGTGTCGCAGTAGCTGAGGCAGTGCAGCAGCAGCAGCAGCAGTAGTTTCTGTGGACGAGTAGCTCCTCTCCTCGCAGGTAAAACGTCTCTCCTCTCCAGCTCTCTGTTTACTTCTTTCATCTGCACCTCCTCTCCTCCCTCCATCCGTCTCACTCCATCCTCTCTCCGTCTGCTCTCCTCTCAATTTAAGTCACCACGGTATCTCTGTGTGGTTCACAAGGCAACTAAATTCACTGTAAATATGTTTTTTATTTTATTTTTTATGTCCTTTATGCATTTGTAACCACACCATCGTCAAGCCATGTTTTGCATATTTTTGTATGTTTTTTTTTTTTTTCGGTGACTAAAGGTGTTCTATTTTGGGAAAGGCAACATCTGCACACTAGCTGTCTCCTGACAGGCTGTTACAGAGGGAAAGGGAGAGGTTTGCAAAAGGACGGAGTGTATGAAGAAGATTGTTCTGGAAGTCTAAAGAAACGAAGGAAGGGCTGTTGTGTAAATGACCAAAAGGTCCAGGTTTGATAAATACAATAAGTGGTAGTAATACGATGCATATTGCAGAAAAGCTACAAAATAGTAAAAGTTATTTTTTGTAAGATTCCAGGTGTGTCGATGTAGTTCGTCTCTGCGTTTGTGTGTGTGTGTGTGTGTGTGTGTGTGTGTGTGTGTGTGTGTGTGTGTGTGTGTGTGTGTGTGTGTGTGTGTGTGTGTGTGTGTGTGTGTGTGTGTGTGTGTGTGTGTGTGTGTGTGTGTGAGGTTATGTGGTAATAATGTCGGCCAGAACAGGGCGCCACGGGGAGATGAGGTTGCTGATGCACAAATGTGCTGATTTGTATTTTTATATTTCTGCACACATTTGTGACTCATTCGTCGCAGGTTTCTGTGTGCGTGTGCGTGCGTGGGGTTGTGTGGGTGTGTGGGATGTGCGTTTGCTGCGTAGGCTTCTCACAGTATAGAACATGCGTCATCTCACTGTTTGTTTTTATTCTCATTTCTTTTCACTTTTTTTTTCCTCTTCCCCTTTTTCTCTCCATCCCTCTCTCATCCTTTCCCACGCCTGTCATCTGTCCCCCCCCCCTCTCTCTCTCTCTCTCTCTCTCCCTCCCTCCCTCTCTCTGGATTATACTCCCTCCAATCTCACGCTGCCCCTCCCTCTCTCCCTCCCTTCTCTTTAATTCCTCCCACTCTCGCCGACCTCCGTCCATCCCAGCGAGGCGGTGTGTAAACATGGCTTTACGGTCATCGTTGATATGCGCGGCTCCAAGTGGGACAGCATCAAGCCTCTGCTGAAGATCCTGCAGGAGTCGTTCCCGTCCTGCATCCACGTCGCCCTCATCATCAAACCGGACAACTTCTGGCAGAAGCAGAGGACCAACTTCGGCAGCTCCAAGTTCGAGTTTGAGGTAGGATGAGGGAAACCTTCAGATTCTTAACAATAACAGAATATTTTACTGTCATCGCTGCTCTCTGGCTGCTCAATATATCGAGAATAGATATCGTCTCAGATTTTGGATATCATAATATGGAATAAATGTTGTCTTCTCCTGGTTTCAATGGCTGCTTTACAGTAAAGCGATGTAATTTTCTGAACTTACCAGACTGTTTTAGTTGTTCTGTTATTTGCCTTTGCCCACGTTGTCATCATGTCCACATTGTGTAAATGTCTTGTACTGATGAACACTAATGGTCGCAATATCTATATTACGGTATTCAATCAAAAAGATATATTTATTTTCGTATCGGAGTTTAAACCGGAGGAGAATGAACTGCAGTTATGATGTGAGGCTCGTCAAAGCTCACGCATGACTACGATACTTTTATTATGTAATTATCTGCTGCTCCGGTGAGGATGGACTTGGCAATAGCACATTTTCAGCATGCTGTAATGACTTTTGGAAGCACCCAGATATAGCGAAATCAAGTGCTGCAATTCTATATTTGCCCCCCCGAAAAATCCTCCCTTAATATGCTGTCAGCCTGAGTTGTCATAACGACCGCTGTAGCCAGCTGAGCTGCTCATTGTCGGCACATTTCATTCTGTTCATCACCAGCCAGCTGTCTACCAGAGACGGGATTTCATCACAATCGACCCCGAAAACGGCACACAGCAGCGGATCACGAGTGTTTGTGATGCTGCGTACACACTTTTTTTTTTTTTTCACAGCTAATTTAACGATAGCTTCACAAGAACAGGCTTATTTTTATGCTCTGACCTTTTTCATAGTTGAACCGGCACCAAGATCTGCGTGTGCTCTTACAAACACTGGTACAGCACTGGACGTGCCGCCGCATGAGCAAGTTGTGAAGATGCCTAAAAGCCTGATTTGAAGCCCGTTTTAGTAAATGCCCACTAATGAGGACCAGACAATTTCTCGCCCTTCTGTTTGATCCGTCGTTAAAGACGCTCGCTCAGTATGCTAATGATTAGCTTCTCTTTCAAAGCAGTGAGACATGGGTTGATAGAAAATAGAGCTACATGCAGTAACGGAGGTGGAGCCCTGTTTGTTTGTACACTATGTGCTCGTTGGGTTTCTGTTTCGTTGCCTTTAGCCTGAGTGGATGCACTTGTGTGGAAATATCTCTTGATTTTTCACATGCCCACACACACACACACACACACTCAGGTCCTCTGTTGTCCGGTGACACCAAATTGATTGTGCGAGAGGAATTACAGCCAAAGGGCAGGTTAGTTATTCTCATGCTGCCTTGCGTTGCCACACAGGCATTGATTGGACACACATGCATTTGTATTTGTGTGATCTATCACAACCGGACCGCATACTCTACGTTTTGTTTTTGAAGATTTCTAAAGGTTGTACGCAGAGAAAGTTTACGCCCTGCGTTTTTTTTAAGCCCGTTTTTAAATGCAGGACTGTTGCTAGGACTACAGTTGCAGTGAATGTGTGCAAAATTAAAACGGCTCTGCCGCTTCCAGCATTCACGCCACCAATCATCTCCGAGCACGTAACATCGCTGAGTGTTACTGTAGCACGTGTGTGTGTGTGTTGAGGATTTTCTCCTGGATTGTTCAAATGAAACCCGGAGGTCGGACATTTTTCCCCCTTTCCTGTTGTTGAGTTGAGACGGGAAGAAAGGACGCGTCAAGCCGAAGCGCAGAGAGCCGTCTGCAAGCTCGATTTTGATTGTTGATAAACTGCTCCATGGGTCTGTGGGAGAAAAGGGGAACCCGATAGCCCTGACTGATTCTCCCTCTCACCATTCAACAGAGTACAAATCAATTAACTTGAACAATAGGGGGACATAGCCATATCAGGATTTTTGCCCTGTCAAGAGTCGCTCTGCTTTTTCACCCAAGGACAACAAGTGTGTCTCTGCATTGTTTGGCTCACACAAAGCTTATCTAGCTGTCGTTCTGTCTCCATCCATCCTTGGCCATGTGTGTGGGGGTGTTGTGCGGAGGTGGCTTCGCAGAAACACAGAGGCACAGCAACCAAACGGGGAGACATTTCCTTACTGTATCTCTGAAACTGATATTGTAATATGCAGTTGTTGTGCTGATTTTTATTTCACGTCACTCTAAAATGAGGGACGACCTGAGGCGAAGAAACGAGTGTGCCGAGGGGTTTTTGAGTGTCGCACTCTGAGTTTTAGAAGTCGCAAAAGACAACATGTCATGTGTGCAAAAAGCCTTTCTGGTCTGCAATAGATGTGGATGCTGTTAAATGCAGGTTTTTGGGAGGCTCAATTTTATCATGTTTTATGGCATCTTAAAGCTGCAGTGTGCTGAATGGCAGCATAAAGAGGATAACATTGGTTTAAGTCATGCCATTGATGTATTAAGTTATTCATTACATGGCTTTCTCTAAAAATCACACCTGCAGCTCTGCTGTCAGTAACAAACACTGTGTTGCTAACTTTTGGGAACTAGGAGCTGGTCATGTCTTCTCTAATATCCTTTCCCACCAACTTTAGCAAGTATATGCAGTTTTTTATATATATAAAAGCCAGATGTTATCGGGTTTTAGTGGGTTTTTTCTCCAATGGGAAAAGGGACTTGAATGAAAAGATTTAGGCATTAAAGAAATGCATTTAGAAGAGCGGAGAGATTAGAAGCATTTTCCACTCAATTGACTGAAATTAACCTAAATCTACCTAAACCCTTTTCAATCTCTCGCTCTCGCTCTCTGTCTCACCTTCGTTTTCCTCCACCTTTGCTCTCCAGACCACCATGGTGTCACTAGAGGGCCTGACGAAGGTCGTCGACCCGTCCCAACTGACGGCGGACTTCGACGGCAGCCTGGACTACAACCATGAAGAGTGGATAGAGGTGAGCTCGGCCCACACATCCCGTCTGTCTGATCCAAAAAATCTATCTTGAAATCTCTAAAACAATGGCTTTCAAATCCAGTAGTGCTGTTCTGATAATCAGAGTTCTTTTCTTTCATATTCATAAACGTACTTTCCCTCACTCAGATGTTTTGCTCTGTTTTTTTGTTTTTTTTATAAAGGTGCGTGTGGCGTTTGAGGAGTTCTCCGGTCACGCCACCCAGATGTTGTCTCGATTAGAGGAGATGCAAGAAACCGTGTCAAGGAAAGACTTTCCCCAAGATCTGGAAGGAGCCCGGCGGATGATAGAAGAACACGCCGCGCTGAAGAAGAAAGTCATAAAAGCCCCGATAGAGGAGCTGGACACTGAGGGACAGAGGTACGCTTGATTTATGACTGAACAGCAGGGCAAAAGCTGGAAAGCATCACCTTCCAAATGTTTTCCTCATATTAGATGTTATTGTGTCTCCTCCCTCACTATGATGGCAGACTTTTCGAGTGTAGTTGCTCAGAGCTGCTATAAACACTGAATACACTTCCTATCATGCTTGAATCTAAATACAACATCAGCATTTATTTTTCTATTGTGTTTTTATTTGAGTTTTATTTGATCTGTGCTCGTCAAATGTTTCTTACATAACATCAAGCGTGAGTGATGCAGCCTTAACATTATATATATCGCGTATTAAATCCCATCTCCAGATTGCTCCAGAGAATCCAGAGCAGCGAGTCGTTCTCCAACCGTAACGGCAGCAGCGGTGGCAGCGGCGGCAGCAGCAGCAGTAGCAGCGGCGGGATGTGCAACGCTGACACCCAGGGCCTGGTGCCACGGGTCACCCAGCTGCTGGACAAACTGCACTCCACCCGGCAGCACCTCCACCAGGCCTGGCACGTCCGAAAGCTCCAGCTGGATCAGTGCTTCCAGCTCCGCCTGTTCGAACAGGACGCAGAGAAGGTCGGTGGATGCTGGGAGTCCGGGGGGGTGTCACTCAGCATGGGCAGTGATGTAGCGGTAATCTATAACCATCACTGTAGGGCAGACAACTGCCAACATAATCAAAATCTTAATTACACCCACAGAGAGGCATTGATTCATGACGCTTGTGTGTGTGCAGAGCTCATGAATCCATGTCCTTAAACAGTGGCTTAAACTTTATCCCACAAATACAACGGGAGTAAAAAACGGGGCTTTGCACCCTGCACCAAATCTCAGGATGAGAGACTGGAGGGTGGAGGTGAGCTTCTGCAGGTACAAAGCCACCTGCTCTGGCTGCCACCCAGACCGCTCCGGTGATGACAGCTGCCGCACGAAATGGAAAGAGACAGGAGGAGAAATTCATGTTTGAGTGAGTAGAATAAGATAGCAGGTTGCAGCAACAGAGAGAGAGCGAGCTGCAGTCTTGGATACGCTGCAGTCGTAGGAGCTTGTTGCTAGGACACCATAGGCCACAAGTTTGTTCTCTCGGAGAGCCTGAGAGGATGCTCCTAATAGAGGCAGTCCATTGCTCTGTGTTCTGGCCTGGAAAGATGACAACTATCCGCACACTGCAGCAGAACACAAACACACTCAGGTCTACCCACACGGCTAAGTGCCAGCTGTTTGTTTTGAACCTGCTTTTGCAACGATCTGTCAAAAGTTAATGTTGAACCCCGTACCTGGTGGGTGTGTGCGTGTGTGTGTTTTCATTTGGCTGACATTTCTTGTGTGTCTGTTCTGTCATTCCCCGTGCTTCAGATGTTTGACTGGATCATGCACAACAAGGGTTTGTTCCTGGCAGGCTACACAGAGATTGGCAACAACCACCCCCACGCCATAGAGCTGCAAACCCAGCACAACCACTTCGCTATGAACTGCATGGTAAGACACACACACACACACACACACACACACACACACACACACACACTTATTCGCAGCAGGAGGTAATGCTTTTCCGCCCACTTGGACTATCAAGTCCGTGCCCTGCGCTCCATAATCATATATTTATTGAACTCGGCCGCTCGTACTGTGATTGACTGGAGCAGCCTGTACTTGTGTGCTCTCACACGTCTTCTGCGAGTCAGCAGCAGAAGCAGCAGCAGCACAACCAGGTATTAAGTAATTCTATTCTTTATCCACAGTCGGCCTTACGCAACCGTTATGAAACCACTGAGAGGAGGAATCAATCTAGCCGCTAGAGTTACTGTCCATGTGTGAGAAATTTGCAGCGCTTAAAGTGCTCTTTTTCCTCACATTAGGCGCTTACTTAATCCACAGCCCTCTGTTTAACCAGCTCTTTCCCCTCTCTCCCTGTCCGGCTGTGCAGAACGTGTACGTGAATATCAACCGCATCATGTCAGTGGGCAACCGGCTGCTGGAGTCGGGTCACTACGCCTCGCAGCAGATCAAGCAGATCTCGAGCCAGCTGGAGCAAGAGTGGAAGGCATTCGCCGCGGCACTGGATGAACGCAGCACGCTGTTGGAGATGTCAGCCAGCTTCCACCAGAAATGTGACCAGGCGAGTTGCAAACGACACTTAGAAATGACACATGTAGAGCTGCAACTAAAGTTTATTGTAATATAGTTATAGTTAATTAATTGATTAATCTACAAGATGTCCCTGAGCCCAAGGTGGTATTTTCAAATTGCTTGTTTTGTATGAATAACCTTTTCCAGACTGAAATATATTCAATCTCTTCTCACACATTTGAACGGCTCAAAACCAGTTTTTTTTCCCTTTTTTGAAAAAATGATGTTTTGTCTCCAAGTTTGCAAGAATGTAGAACATTTTTCCAGTTTCCAGCCCTGGACCAGACAGAGCAGTGTTTACGTTGACAGCAGGACTTTAGGAAGTAGCTGCGCTCATTTAAAGAGTAGCCCTAAGCTCAGCTAAGTGGCTGTAGCTTCACATTTGTGGTGTTGATCTTCTCGTCTAAGAACGCAGATAAACATAATTCCCCAGATGCTTGAACTATTCCATCAAGTCAGGTATCGTGGGAGCTGAATTCAGTAAAACTCACATCAATGCACTTTTGGAACCAGGTGAGGTTGTTGACCTTCAGTATCTCAATGGATGCTCATGGACACCTATGCACACACCTTCTGGGATGTAAAGATTCTCATTCGGCCTCATTAAATCTATAAAGCACAACATATGCATCACATTAACATATATTTACATACACAAATGCCGAATGTAAGTGCAGCATTTGTTTTGGGCTGTTATTTCTGTCTGCGCTCATTATTTCGAGCCACTATGGAATGATTCACGGCCTGAAAAAGCACACGAGCAGAATCCCAACCAGGGAGCATGGGTGGTACGACTTTTCCGACCTGGAATATCGCCGTCATCAGACCAGCCTTTCATGCTCGTGAGCTGAAATAGAAACTGCTTCTTTTTTTTCCCAGAGGTTTCACCTCAACCTTTTTCGCCTCCGCACATACCAAGAGGCTCATTTTAAATCTTTGATCTACTTATGTAGCTTTTTCTAATTATCATGGGAGAGACGTTTAATAGGGAATAATTAGATCCCTTCGACGTGCGATATTTTTTTGAGGCCAGCCTCGTTGATTGTTTTGTTTTCCTCCCCATCTCACTGGGGAGTACTGAAACTTCTGGGATCAACACACTCAGCCGTGTATAATTCTTCTGAAAAGAAAGCTTTAATAGAGCTCATACATAAGGACATTTGTGCATCCTTAGGCTCTGTAATAGTCTGGTATGTCTGACTTACACGTGACTCAAGTGAGGAGCACAAGCATGTAAACGCCTCCTCTGTTTCATGCCACGTCTCATGTGACATGCTTTACGTCTGAGTGTGAGTTTGTGTAAGTGTGCGTTTCTTCCCCCCCCGCAGTACATGGGTAACGTGGACTCGTGGTGTAAGGTGTGCGGCGAGGTCGATTTGCCCTCCGAGCTGCAGGACCTTGAAGACGCCATCCACCACCACCAAGGCCTGTATGAACACATCACTGCTGCCTACTCCGAGGTAACGGCACGCTTTAGCTAAGAACATCTAAAGGAAATGTACTTTCCCGTGGGCTGTATAATTGGCAGATATATCCTTGTTATTTAAGTTTCAGTGAAGAGTCACAATTAGATTTATTGTGTTATTAGAACATAAGTCACAATAACAATACAATAACCGTCGTAGGTTTTTATCTGTTGTGCAATTTAAACTTTTAAATTAAGTTCACTCTCACAAACTCTGGAAAATGCAGCTCTCATATTGTCTTGGGTAGAATTTAATTTTGTAGAATGAAGTCAAAGCTATTATTTTTATATATATATATATATATATATATATTATGGCTTTCCAGCTAAAGTCTGCACAGTACTACACTGTACTTCAAATTTAATTTAGAATAAATTGTACTCTTGATATTTCTTTTAGTGAACAACTTTTTATGAGTTCATGTTGAAAGAAAAGTACGTGTTTATATAAACACAGATCTAGTTTGAGTCTTTTGATTCATGGTATATTGTGAATGTACATAACATTATCTAGCATGCAGATAATATAGAAACATTCATATGTATATACGGTATACCTTGACATGTATGCACAGATACAGACGTACACCTACACATACGTACACAAAACCTAACGCAAGCGCGCACACACACACTAATGAATGTCAACAATTGGTAGTTTTATAATGGTTTCCGACCCCCTCATTTGCCTCCCTGGTGAGTGATCACACTGACAAATATGAAAGGAACTGCAACTGTACAGTGTGAGAAAAATAGTTTTTCACTGTTTCTCACTAATTCGTCCTTTGTGGCTCTTTCATTTATCATTTCCCCTTTTGAGGTTCTAATTGTAACATCAGAAGAGTGTGTTTTCTCCGGCAATTATCCACACAGCGTGCTGGCTGTTGGTATTCAGATGATGTTTATATTTCTAGGTCAAGTCACATACAAATGATATTTACACCAGAATACTTTTGGACTTGTATTTTCATTTTTAATGATTTTCTCTTTCTTTAATTGTTGTGCATCGTAGTTGTGGGTAAAAAACTTCATTTTCTACCTCCTGCTCAGGTGAGCCAAGATGGCAAAGCCCTGTTGGACAAGCTGCAGCGGCCGTTGACCCCGGGCAGTGCTGATTCACTGACGGCATCAGCAAACTACTCCAAGGCTGTGCACCACGTCCTGGACATCATCCATGAGGTGCTGCATCACCAGAGACAGCTGGAAAACATCTGGCAACACCGCAAAGTGCGGCTGCACCAACGTCTGCAGCTCTGTGTCTTTCAACAGGACGTCCAACAGGTCAACACACGCAGACACACCTACACATATATATGTTTGTGTTTATATATGCGTGCACACAAATGTTCAAACGTGGTACTTCCAGGACCAAACTTAGTTTTTTTCAGTATAAGATTGAGAGGGTTAGACTGTAATTTGAAAATAGCAGGGTAGCCTACTGGTTAGAAGCATTCTAACTCTTAATAGAGGGTTTGATCCCAGCAGCAGCCATGTTTCCCATCATAATGTCCTTGAAAAAGTCGCTGGAACGTCGTGTCTTCACTCATCGTGTGGTTCAGTGGAAAGGAAAGATAAATAAATGTGTTCTCTGCAGAATGAAGGCTTGAAAAGGAGTGCAGCCAGCCTGCCATAATCAAGTCCCAATATGATAATACAGTAGCATGCCGTCCCAAAAAAATATCACGGGGCATTCCTGAGTGTGTTGACATGGCAACTGTTGCTATGGCAACTGAATTGGGTCATGTGTCCATGCAGATGCAGCGTTCATCCATTAACCCTGTGAAGGACGGAGTGCAGGGAGAGGAGTGTGAAAAGGAGAGGCTCGGTGCAGAGCCTCGTACGACGCTGATCTTTGTTTCTGTCGTCGCGCTTCTTCTTACACACTCGTTTGATTACGATGCACACTCGCGTGTCTTACTCTACCACCTTAGAGCGCCCCCTGGTGGCTGCCTATTTCCGAGTTGCCCGTTTCACTTCATGGTCGTGTGGTCTCTCTGCACAGGTGCTGGACTGGATCGAAAACCACGGCGAGGCCTTCCTCAGCAAACACACAGGTGTGGGGAAGTCCCTCCACCGAGCCCGAGCGCTACAGAAACGGCACGAGGACTTTGAGGAAGTGGCACAGGTATCCCGGCTCTGTTTCTGTAACTCTCTCCCTCCACCAGGTTTAAGACAATATCACTGAGGCGACGGATGTGTTCCCTAATGGTAAAATAGCACATAGTCCCCAGTTACACAGCTACTAGAAAGTAAACTTTAACATCTGCTATGAAATTGTGTTTTCCTCATTTTATTTGTTCCTTTAAGTGTTGTGTTGTGTTTTTAGTCTTTATAAACTTTTGAAAGAATACATTATACGTTCTTTGTCTATAAATGAAAAGTTTAATTAATTAGCAATAAGACACTCCCTTGCTGAATTCAATACACCCCGGGGGTTTGGCATTGATATGAGTCGTTGGAGATGTTGCCTAAATTAATTAGCTAAAGCTCATTGGCTAGCTAAAGCTTGCTCATGTCAGCAAACTTAACATAGATATTTCTGAATAACAGACAATATTGAATGACTCTTATTCATTTATGCTACTTTACAGTAGGTTTTAACGTAAAGCTTTACCCCAAAATATCACATCTGGCTGCAGCAGTCTGGCTTTAACACTTTTAACGCAGCTGTTCCCACTAAACTTCCTGTAAATGCCCATCAGTCCACCCCGCATTATATGATGTATTAGTTATTATTCCTAACACATTTTAGGGGGTGTGATTAACATAAAAAGGTGGTTGAATTTTCTTACCGATAAGACATTTTAGGCACATAAGTAAAGGATCTCCCTCCACCACTGAATGAAACTGACACGATTGTGTAGAATACTTCCCCAGAATGGCAGCTCTGATCAGCTTTAACTGATAACCCACCTCAATGTGGCCATTTGTTTCTGTAGCGTCTTTGTTCTTCCTCTTTACACCACCTTCAGCACCCTCTGTCTCCATTTCCTCTCACTAGTTATCTCTGTGTACCTCTACTATCACACTGACTCCATCAGTGAAAAGGTCTCCTACACATCCTGTGTCCTCTCTCTGCTCGTCTTCAAAATATGCTTTACTTGTATTATATCGTCGCCTCGGGTTAATCCACCTCTCCCTCTCTTTCTATCGGTGTAGAATACGTACACCAATGCAGACAAGCTGCTGGAAGCGGCCGAGCAGCTGGCCCAGACGGGAGAGTGCGACCCAGAGGAGATCTACCAGGCCGCCCACCAGCTCGAGGACAGAATCCAAGACTTTGTTCGTCGCGTGGAGCAGCGCAAAGTCCTGCTGGACATGTCTGTCGCCTTCCACACGCACGTCAAAGAGGTAGGCAGGGAGGATGACGTAATGCTGAAGTGGATGGTGGGCTGTGTGTTTGTGTGGATGAGAGCTTTCACAGTGCTCTTTGAGCAAGAGGGAAGTAATTATCAGATCAAATGGAATATGTGTGTGTTGTTTTGCTTTTGTACAGTTAGTCACATAGAGGTGGACATTTCGCAGGCCTCACCTCGTAAACAAAGATAGTTAGGATAGAAATAGTGTCGAGGTGAATGTTGAGATTAGGAGCTGTCCTCTCTCTGAGTGTCGTTAAACAGCTTTCGTAATTGCAAAAGTGACGGCAAATTTGTGTTGCCGATTGTTTGCATGTTAGGGTGTGATCACAGTGAGTGTGTTCTGTGACCAGAGTGAGGATTGTAAGAGGTGCAGACCAGTGTGAGCTTCAGTGCAAGTCCATCAAACAAATGTGTGTTTTCATAAGTCAGCCTCAAGCGTAGGATAAGAACACTCTTGTGTTTGTAAAACAATATGCAATCACACCAATGCATGTCCTCCTGTAGCTGTGGACGTGGCTGGAGGAGCTCCAGAAGGAGCTGCTGGACGACGTCTACGCCGAGTCGGTGGAGGCCGTCCAGGATCTGATCAAACGCTTCGGCCAGCAGCAGCA
Source organism: Pholis gunnellus (assembly GCF_910591455.1). NCBI lineage: Eukaryota > Metazoa > Chordata > Actinopteri > Perciformes > Pholidae > Pholis > Pholis gunnellus. The sequence continues at coordinate 17,283,672 of NC_136543.1, forward strand.
GACCACGCTGCAGGTCACCGTCAACGTCATCAAGGAGGGAGAGGATCTCATCCAGCAGCTCAGGTAGAGATCAATGCGCCGGACTAGAAATGAAATGTGTCGTATAGAAGTCTATCGAGATATGATTCGGTGCCACGTCGTGCTTATTTTACATTTTTTATGAAGCTGCTAAGATATCTCTTCAGCCATATGGTTCTGTATGTCTTCTTTACTGTTGTAACAGAGGACACATGCGTTCTTCTTCTCTGTACAATAACAGACTGTATTTTAAATCTAGAAGAGTAACTTCATATAAGCCTACAAATTAGTAGATATGAACAACAAAACTAACAACGGTACTCTCCTTCTGACAGTGATCTGAAATCAGCCTAACCTGAATCCAAAGGCGGACCGACGCTATCTGTAAAACTAGTATCGGTTGAACTAGAGAGTAAAACTGATAAACCAATTCTTTAAACCACTAACATATTAAGAGAGAGAAGCAAGCAACAACATAACAGTGCACATGCTGCAGTGTGCCCACAAAGGATGCGGTAACCCTCTGGGCCAAGTAGGCCACGTTCACCCTGCAGGCAAGACAGATTTGTATCTCAAATAAATTCTTTAACAGACTGGCACGCTGTTATTTGCAAGTGATCGGATCGGATTTGTGTGTCCCCAACATGGTGCCATTGCGTAGCTACGCGATGCAGCTTTCCAACGAGGAAGCGTTCGCCCTCGAAACAAAAACACCGTGTCGAGTCGCGGTGCAGAACACCTCCATCGCACCAGACAGGAGGTGGCTGGGTATACATTGCAATGTTAGGAGGAAGCAGCATGAAGTGAAAGAGCCAGCAGACTATTTATTTTGGTGTCTGTCTCCTCTGCTGTGCTACGTAGCGCTCTAATAGTAGCGGCATGGATTCTGCTCGGCACTTCCACAGTTTTAAATCCAGTTTGAGCAGCCAGAGCGCCCGGATGCAGACGCATCTGTAGAAATCCTCACTTTTTTCGCCGTCCAGACTTAGTAAGAGAAACCGAGATACACTCTGGATATGCCTCCAAAAAACCTGATTTGGGCTGGCAGTCAAGAAGATCTATAAAGGACGATACAAATGTAAAAAATAAACAGCTCAAAACTGTTTTTAGGTCCACTTACATAATGGTCTCCTCTTCTCTTTTGCTCCACAGAGCTTTGGCAGCGTGATTAAGACATTTGGAATTGAAATGTGTGTGAAGGGAATATATGAATTATATGCAACAAATAGTCAGTGTCATTTTAAAAAGACAGCGTTGAGATGCATGAAAACCCAAAAAAGAAAAGCTGAGACGATTGTAGGAGGTGTTTGAGAGGTGGATGCAGTTGACCCTCCTTCTCCAACTCTATTTTTACACAGATACCAGTCCCTCTTCTTCCTCCCTCTTCATCCACCCCCCCTTTTCTCTCTCTCTCTCTCTCTCTCTCGCCACCCCTTTCTCCCTGATGTGTTGGCTCCACAGGGAATTCTTACATAAGTCTGCTTTTATAAGCGTGTGTCTAATTGTGTGGCAGTCTCCCCGGGAGGCAACTGTATCTCAATACACCTTTTGCTTGTGTGTAGGAGTGTATGTGTGTGTGTGTGCGTGTGTGTGTGTGTGTTGTGTGACTCTGTGCTGTTTGTGCGCACACGTGCGTTCATGGATTTGCATTTGAGTGTTGGAGTGTATCTTTCACGCTGGATAATCAACCTGAAGCCAATCAGCATCCGTCTGCCCTCCGCTGTCTTTGCTGACTCACATTTGTCCTCTCGTTAACTCACTGGTGTCTGTGTGTTCATGCATCACACATGTGTGCATCTGTCAGATTGATGATTCACAATCTGTATGACCCGTTTTTTCACTTTCCCACTCAATGTGCGGTCCACATTGTGCTCACCGGTGTTAAACTGTCGTTGTATATCAGACGCTCTCAGCGCATTACTGATCCATGTAACGCAGGTTATCTGAGTACATCCTTTGAGTGTGGAATTATTCTGGTGCAGCAAAAAGACAACATGTAATATCAGGAAAAGAAAATACTGGATCGAGGCATTGATGTCAATTAGACCCCAACTGTGACATGATCAACATGCAATTTTAAATAAATAGTTAAAAAAAAATGAACAACTTTACAAAAACTTTCTCTATTTTTGATGACAAAAAAGAGGAGAAAACATATTTTAGACTTTTAAGACTGATGGGACTAAAATGCCCAGAATTGTAGTCAACCAAAACTTGAACAAATTTGATTAATTAATCTTCATCAATAATACTTGATGCATTCTTTTCTATACTCTGTTCACTTCTACCTTTTTTATGCATTTGGTGTTATTTCCCTGTTTAAAACATTCAAGACAGCAGGATGTTAAACAAAGTGTGGGACTGGAGTCTAGTGCTGTTTTGTTATTAGATACAAAATTAAAAGGGGAGCAAAGAAATCGAGACATAAAAAGTCAGTCCACAAAATTCGGTCTTGAAAAATGAAATTTCAAAGATAAAATTGTGTTTTCAGGCAGAACTTTTCACAATTTAAATAATCGTTTTACTTTTCAACTTTTCCGCTGCTTTGCCGTATTACAGCTGAATAAGCTGCTGCAGGCCGTGCTCTGCAGCAGTTTCTAGAGCAGCTAAGTTTGCTTGGCGTTGAGCCCAACTGTGTCTTTGTAGCTGTTTTTTAAAGTGTACAGCGCTGCTTCTCATAGCTTATTGCTAAATTGTGTGTGTCTGTTCCAGGGACTCGGCCATCTCCAGCAACAAGACGCCCCACAACAGCTCCATCAACCACATTGAGAGCGTCCTGCAGCAGCTGGACGAGGCCCAGGCCCAGATGGAGGAGCTCTTTCAGGAGAGGAAGATCAAACTGGAGCTCTTCCTGCAGCTCCGCATCTTCGAGAGGGACGCCATTGACGTGAGTCTGCTTGGGAGGAGAGGGGGCATGACTGTTTCTGCTGTTTGTAAAGTAAAACAGACATTTTAAGAATACCATTAAATAGAATACCATAACATTTCTTTGTGCTACATCTCAGTCAATAGCCTTTGAGCGTTGTAAAAACACTGTCGTGGTGTTTGTGGCCTCTGAAAAGTGGAATCTTGTTGATCTTCCTCAGATCATCTCTGACCTGGAGTCGTGGAACGAGGAGCTGACGGGTCAGATGACTGAGTTTGACACAGAGGACCTGACGCTGGCCGAGCAGAGGCTGCAGCACCACGCCGACAAAGCCCTGACCATGAACAACCTCACCTTCGATGTCATCCACCAGGGCCAGGAGCTGCTGCAGTACGTCAACGAAGTCCAGGCCTCTGGTGAGAACACCACCCAGACTGTACTGCATATACAGCACCATGGCATCTTTGAACCAAAAACATTGCAGTCTGTTAATAGTATTTAGTAGTAGTATAGAATTTATTTTCTTAGAATTGTTTTCAGGCATTAAAGGGTCTTAAAAAGTCTCCTGAAATCTGCAAACACGCTGCTTTTCTGAATCTGTCCTCCTGTGAAGCGGCCATTATAAGCTATTAAATCTCAAATGCTGTAAAGCAGAAGTGAAGAGATGTTTGACTGTCACCCGGTTGCCACATCAGACATCAGTCATCCATGCAGCTGAGGGTGAAAGTAGGATAGAGCTCCTGTTCACTGTTGCTGCACAGATTTCTGTGTTGGCTACATTAGTTTAATATTGATACTGTGTAGGTGTCTCGGGTCAGATTCGGTCAGCGTTTGTGATGAGAGGCACCCACTCACAAACCATAATAACTCACCTGTGATCTCACATGCTAATAGGTGCTCTCTAAAACAGCACAACGAATGGTTACATCATGTCACGTGTATTATTGAAACATACTGATAATATGTTGCTTTACAGGACAAATACAAATGAGAGTAATAATTAAGACTGTCGGGGATAAAAATATTGAAAGTTCATTACAATCGCAGGCAGAACTTCAGGTCCTTCGGGTCTGTTGTGATCCATCCAAACTCTTTAACGTGTGACTTGCCTTTTAGGCGTGGAGCTGCTGTGCGACCGGGACGTCGACATGGCTACACGGGTTCAGGACCTGCTGGAGTTTCTCCACGAGAAGCAGCAAGAACTGGACTTGGCAGCCGAGCAGCACCGCAGGCACCTGGAGCAGTGCGTCCAGCTGAGACACCTGCAGGCTGAAGTCAAACAGGTAGCACAAACAGTCTTGAAACTGCGACAAGGCACCATCTGCAGGCCAACGTTTTGCAACTACAGTATACCAGGATATCCACAAGAGCTTCGATCACAGCTTTCCTTTTTTTTTTTTTTTTTAGGTTCTGGGTTGGATTCGAAACGGCGAGTCGATGCTGAACGCTGGTCTAATAACAGCCAGCTCCTTACAGGAAGCTGAACAGCTGCAGAGAGAGCATGAACAGTTTCAACACGCCATTGAGGTGAGATACTGTTTGTTTATCCCATCAATTTCACCCTCCATGATGTATTCTGTCCATGCTCTTAAGGTAGTTTTGACACCGTTAGTTGCTCATAATTTGAGGTCATTCTAACCCCACACTTTCTCCACCTCTTCCCTCTCTGCAGAAAACTCACCAGAGTGCCCTGCAGGTTCAGCAGAAGGCGGAGGCTCTGCTCCAGGCAAACCACTATGACATGGACCTGATCAGAGACTGTGCAGAGAGCGTGGCCTCCCACTGGCAGCAGCTCATGCTGAAAATGGAGGACCGACTCAAGCTGGTCAATGCGTCGGTGGCCTTTTACAAGACCTCTGAACAGGTAGGAGACCCCACGGAGGGTCCAGCATTCATTTCAACTACTCCCCAAGAATTCTGCAGAAACGTCAGTGTTTTCCCGAGACTAAGTGTGGCTGTCCCTTCAGGTCTGCAGTGTGTTGGAGAGCCTGGAGCAGGAATATAAGAGAGAGGAGGACTGGTGCGGAGGAGCCGACAAACTGGGACCCAACTGTGAAACGGACCACGTCAGCCCCATGATCAGTAAACACCTGGAGCAGAAGGAGGCCTTCCTCAAGGTTAACATACAACAAAGTCAAAGCAAACCCCGAACATTCCATCAGGTTACATCTCTGATCTCAGTGTGTTTGTGTTTATGATACTTCTATCAGGCGTGCACTCTGGCGAGAAGAAACGCAGACGTCTTCCTCAAGTACATGCACAGGAACAGCGTCAACATGCCCGGGATGCTGAGCCACGTCAAAGCACCAGAACAGCAGGTTAAAAGTAAGTGACAGAGGACAGTTATGGTTAAGTGGTTGAATAAGAGTGATGAATAACTGGTGAAATAGATAGTAATGGGTAAACAACCCTTCGAGTGCTAGATGTACAGGTGCCAAGTTGACCAAACCAACACTGACAGTTAAATTACATTCTAGTGTAAGAAAATATATAACTCTACATCAAATTATTCCAAACGACATACATTAGTGGGTTCACGATATGTTCTGTGAAGCGGTTTGGACCTTCTGATCTCTAAAGTACCACAGAAGCCCTAAAATACTCAAGTAGCATTGTTGTAAAATAACTGACAATGGTGAATATGATATGTCCAAACCAGTGTACTGAAAGATTTGTCCAAGAAAGTTACTTTTTGATATGAAAAAAAATCAAAATCAAACTCATCAGAACTGTCTTTGTTAGTCTTTCCACTGTTCGAACAATCACCAAGTCTGGTTTGAGAATCTAAATAAGTAACCATCTTAACATTTTCACTAACTCTGTTTTCTGGGTGAACTTTACACACCAAAATAAAAATAAAATCTTCAATCTATCGCCTATTTTATTGTGTTTTTCCCTGAAAATAGGCACACATTTTGGTTTAATTAAGTGTATTCAGTGATGAAAGTACTTCCGCTCTTGCTATAATATCCAACGGTAGAAAAGCTCCTTAACAAATTTGGATTCCTGTTATGTTGCCAATATTTAGAACAGATTTAATGTGTCGAGTTACATTTCGTAGTTAGTTGTTGAATGCCTGAATTTAGTTTCTGTTGTGTTAAGACATCCTGAATGAGCTGCTACAGAGAGAGAACCGGGTTCTCCACTTCTGGACCATGAGGAAACGACGGCTGGACCAGTGTCAGCAGTACGTGGTGTTTGAACGCAGTGCCAAACAGGTAAATGAAACGCACGAACAAATAGTTAAGGTAAAGAAAATACACATTTTACTGTGTGTAGCTGCAGTAATATAGCTACACACTCGCACTGCTCTCTGTTGTCACGCGATCTGACGACACCTGCATCCTGTGTGTTTCCAGGCTCTGGAGTGGATTCACGACACTGGGGAGTTTTACCTGTCCACACACACCTCCACCGGCTCGAGTATCCACCACACCCAGGAGCTGCTGAAGGAGCACGAGGACTTCCACATCACAGCCAGGGTCGGCCTCACACACACACACACACACACACGCACACGCACACGCATGTCACAGTGTGTATGCCAGTGCGTGTGATTGTGCATATAACACTCTCTTCTTCTTCTCCTCCAGCAAACTAAGGAGCGTGTGAAGCTGCTGATCCAGCTGGCTGACGGCTTCTGCGAGAAAGGCCACAGTCACGCTGGCGAGATCAAGAAATGGGTGACGGCCGTGGACAAGCGCTACAGAGACTTCTCGCTGCGCATGGACAAGTACCGCTGCAGCCTGGAGAAAGCCCTGGGCATCTCCTCGGACTCTAACAAGGCAGTACGTGGTCATGTGTGTTTTTGGTCGATTACAGGCGTAGAAGATCAGCTAATTCACATTCCGTCCGTCTCTTAAAATGACGTTAATATTTTACTTTGTCTGCGTCAGAGTAAGGATCTCCAGTTGGACATCATCCCAGCCACGGCTCCAGGGTCAGAGGTCAAGCTGCGGGATGCCGCTCACGAGCTAAATGAGGAGAAACGCAAGTCGGCGCGCAGAAAGGAGTAGGTCACCACTTCCTGTTTGTGTCGTACTTCATGAGAAAAAGAACTAGCTTTTTCACGTTTTGCATAAAAAAAGGTTATAAAATTGCTAGTTCAGAATAATTTAACAAGAGGCGCACGAGGTTGTGCCTTTTTATAAAACTGTTTAGCATTTAGCTCGCATAGCTAAAAGCTCCACTTCTGACCAGTACGTGTCATGCCTACAACCTAAACAAATAGCGAGTCAGCATTTTCACAGTATTTTCCCTGTTGTTGGAAATATGTTTTATTGCTCCAAAGGACGTGTAATTAAATTATTGGCTCAGTGCCCAAAAATATGCAGCAGAGCGGACTAGTGCTTGCTCTGTCATATCGAAGCTGAGCCCCGACTTACTCGGTAGTTGTAAGTGGTTCCGAGTAAACGAGTGATCGAGCTCCACAAGAGAACAAATGAGTCGACGTGTAGTACGCCGGAAATGGAGACTCTGTCATTTTGTATGAGCAGCGCAAATCATGAGCGGTCACTCGTGTTTTATGGCCTGAAACTCTTTCATTATGCATTCGGGTAAATGGATGAAGCAGAAAGAGAGCTATTGGCATGTTGATTTCATCATTCTGTAGATGAGGACAGTATGACAATTGCTAATTGTGTGTGTGTGTGTGTGTGTGTCTAGGTTCATCATGGCAGAGCTGATTCAGACAGAGAAAACCTATGTGCGAGACCTGCGGGAGTGCATGGATGTGAGTTCGGTTTCACAACCCACAAATTAAACTGTTTCTTGTCAGAGTTGCGCAACACATTTTCACACAAAATTTGGAGATGTATCAGAAACCCCGTTGAGGAGTGTTTTTTTTTTATATTTCGCTTCCTCTCTCTGTGCAGACCTACCTGTGGGAGATGACCAGTGGAGTCGAGGAGATTCCTCCAGGAATCATCAACAAGGAACACATCATCTTTGGAAACATGCAGGACCTCTTTGAATTTCACCATAAGTAAGAAAGACTTTTTAGGACTTAAAAAATGAAATGTTTGAACTGGACCTGCAAGTATAACAGGGTCCAAGCACCCTGATGCTAGTTTTAAATGAATATTAATGGTGTGACATCTTTTAGCAGCGTCTTAGTTCATCATTTCTCGGGACCCCAAAACCCGCCGGACGGTTTTAAATCCCTGTTTATTATAGCGAGAAACTGAAAAACAAAAAAAAATCGAACACCTCGGTCTGGAAAAGTAACCAAATCGAAGATTACATTTGTGATATTTCATAAAAATCACTTTATCCTAATTGACTCATTTAAAATGTTTCCAAAAATAAACTCTTTGCACCGACCAGATCCTGTAACACAAACAAACAAAAACAACAACATTAAATTCTGCGCTCCGCAGTGCAATGAATGACTCGTCACGTGACAGAAACTACTGTCTGTTTACACAGAGTAGAAAAAAGAGGACAAAGAAGTCAAGAGTTGTAGAAATAACACTTTTTATTCATTAAAGCTCTCGTTTTTTTTTGCTGTTTCTCACATTTTAAATCACTCGCTCTTTTTTTGTCAGCATCTTTCTCAAAGAGTTGGAGAAATATGAGCAGCTACCAGAGGATGTTGGGCATTGCTTTGTCACATGGGTATGTATTTCAATCTTATCCGCTGTCAGAAATTACACAAAAAGATTGTTTTGATGAGCGATAGCGGTCAGTGTCGAGCTCAAACACACAGCATTTCCGTCACATCTTCCTCTCTTCGTCCAGGCTGATAAGTTCCAGATGTACGTGAACTACTGTAAGAACAAACCCGACTCCACCCAGCTCATCCTAGAGCATGCTGGGAACTACTTTGATGTGAGTATCGCCCGTGCGTGATACATTTGGATGGATCCTTGTCAGCTACGTGCGATGACATTACTGTTCTTCTCCATGCAGGAAATTCAACAGAGGCACCGACTGGCCAACTCCATCTCTTCCTATCTGATCAAGCCCGTGCAGAGAATCACCAAGTACCAGCTCCTGTTGAAGGTAACCCACCAAACCGATTCTCACTGCTGTGGTGGCCGCCTCCATTAGTTGCTTGTTGTCCTGATTTCTGTGTTTGTGTGTGTTTGTGTTTGTGTGTGTGTGTGTGTGTTTAGGAGCTGCTGACTTGCTGTGAAGAAGGTAAAGGAGAGATCAAAGATGGCCTGGAGGTGATGCTCAGTGTTCCCAAGAAAGCCAACGATGCAATGCACCTCTCTATGCTGGAAGGTGATTAACACACACTCCTTGTTATTTATGTTGCAGGAATTTGTATCTACTGTCAGTTGTATTTATAGCAAGCTTACCTTCTATTAAATAACAGCTCTTCATAAATCAGGCATCATGTTTTGGGTTTGTTTTCATGCTAATATCCCCCTCCTTCTCCCAGGTTTTGATGAAAACATCGAATCCCAGGGGGAGCTCATTCTCCAGGATTCGTTCCAGGTCTGGGATCCAAAGACTCTGATCCGTAAGGGTCGAGAACGCCACCTCTTCCTGTTTGAGATGTCTCTCGTCTTCAGCAAGGAGGTCAAGGACTCGAACGGCAGGAGCAAATACATCTACAAGAGCAAACTCTTTGTAAGTAGACGACGGTGAAACGTACGTGGTGAATGGTGTTTGGATGAGATGTTTCTCTTTGCTTAACTGCTTTAAAGAGAGAGTGTGGTTCATTTCGGGGGGATCTATTGGCAGAAATGGAATATAATATTAAGATGTTTGTTGTGTTCGTTAGCTTAGAATGAGCCGTTTATATCTACATAAGAAGCCGGCCGCCAAAACAAAGCAAACACTGGCTTTAGAGATTTCATGTTTTTCTCACACTGCACCTTTAACTCAATTAAGAACAATGTATTTTAAGCGCCTATCATGCTTTTTGAGTGTCTGTAGTGGTAAATGACATAATTAGCCTTTTTTATGTTTCTCCGTGCCTCATATCTTCAGCTGCAGTACTTCTACTTTACAAAATACAAGTAAATCTAATGGACCCTTCACTTAAGAGGCTCCCTTCATCTGGAGAGAGAGCTTTTCAAATAGCTGGTTCACTGCTGATATCTTCTCACGTTGTCCTTCTCTCTTCTCAGACGTCAGAGTTGGGGGTGACGGAGCATGTTGAAGGAGACCCCTGCAAGTTTGCTTTATGGGTGGGACGAACCCCGACTTCCGACAACAAGATTGTGCTCAAGGTAAAACACACTTCCTCTCTTCTTTTCCTTCTAAAGGGTCGTCTAAATGTCCGCAAGGGTTCGACCGATATAAATGTTCTAAAACGGAACTCAAAAAGTCTTAAAACAAAGAAATTATCATTGATTAAATGATGAGGAACATTTTCCTGCACAATCAATACTTTTATTTTTATATTTGAAGTACATTTTCCTGATAAAACTTAAATTTACTTAAGTTACTTAAGTAGGGTTTTGAATGCAGGACTTTTACTTGTAGTGGAGTATTTTCACAGTGTGGTATTAGTACTTTTACTACAGTAATGTCTCTAAATACTTCTTCCACTACTGTTTTTCCTGTATAGTAAATATGCAATCAAACAAACGTCCATATCGGTGTGTTGGATGTCACCGACAGATCAATGTCTGATTGGGAAACAAACGCGTCGGAAAATCTTTACGTCGGTCTAACTCAGTTTTCTCTCGCCCCTCTTCATATTCATCCTTTCTTCTTATGTTCTAATCTTTCCTGTATTCTCTGACATCTCGTTTGATTGCATGAGGGCTTTCTGTAGTCACAAACTCCATTTCTGTCTCCTCTGTCCGCCTCTGTCCTCCGGTTAGATTCTGCTTTGTTCCATCTGTTAACAAACTCGGGCACATCTGCATACCTGGGGCTGTGTTTTCTGTGGATGTTCGTGTCTCTAATTCTCTCTGTGGGCCGACATGCTTCCACCAACGCTGCTGACACTGATTCAACCCCTGGTCGCCCACAATCTCCCGTCCTGGCTCTGTGCCACTTTGTCAAAGTGACGAGTAGCCACCTTTCTCCTCCAGAAAAACAAGCTTTTTAATCATTTCAACACCTTTTGTAGAAGTTAGAAATGGCGTCGGTTTATTTTGTGCTATGTGTGAATTCTTCGAGCCCCCGTTTTTAAAACATCTTCCGTGTGTTTTTCCCGTCGAATATTGTCACAGACGGATTCAAATTTTGTGTCAGCTGTTGGAACAGCATGAAGCCAAAATCCTCACACTTTTAATTCTGCGCGTTACAACTCTGTATTACATGTTTACCACCAAACTAACCACTGAGAAGCAGTCATATGGTATGTGCCTTGTAACTGAAGTGTGTCTCATTACTAACTACACACACACACACACACACACCATCCATTACAATGTGCTACACGTTTAATTGGCCTACAGTTTGCTGTCGAGGCAAATTATCAGTGTTGTGCGTTTCTATCATGTCAAACCATTTTTGTCAACACAAAAGAAAATGTCATGTTGATCTTCTGAAACCAAACCAGTGAAATTCTCTATTTTCTATTTTAAATTCAAAGCTAAGTCAGGGATCCAAACACGGAGCAATGGTGAGTACAAACCGTCCCACAGCACAGCCCTCAGCCACTTCTCACAAGTCTGAAACACAGAGTCTTAGCACCTCTTATCCTCGCCCTTCTTCTTGAAAGATAACTTAAAAGAATACTTCAACCCCAAAGTGACCTTTTTGAATATCAATCACCTGATCTTCAATTCTGGAAGAAAACTTTATTTTTCTCGTATGCCTGCAAAGCCGAACGAAGAATCAAAAAACGGAGAAAAGTCTTGAGTTGAATTGAAGCCGATGGGGGCTGCTTTTAACAACAGCAAAACTATATTAAACATCCGTTTACGTCTCATTTACCCAGTTGTATGATCACTACTTCCTTACTATTTCCTATTTTTCAGTTTTTTGATTATTTGTTCATTATAGAGGCATGCGATAAAAATATATATATTAGCATATAAATGGTAATATTATTACATAGTGGAAGTATTCCTTTAGGAACACACTAGATGGGCAAAAATGAGTGTGGGGGGCAGTTCATTGGACAGCTGACAAAATAGGTTGGGAACGGCTTCACCCTTCAGTTGATAAGAGACGCCAAGAGGTGAATTCAGACTTTGTGTGGAATGCACAGAGTGAAACAAGAATTCTCAAGAGAGTTAATTTCTTGACGGCTCTAACCTCTTGACTTCTTGAACACTCGTTCCATTATTTCCCCAACAACAGGCGTCGAGCATCGAGAACAAGCAGGACTGGATCAAGCACATCAGGGAGGTGATCCAGGAGCGCACCATTCACCTGAGAGGAGCGCTCAAGGAGCCCATTCATATTCCCAAAACGACTACAGCCAAGCACCACAAGGGAAGGGGAAGGTAAACACGTGACACCCTGCAGTTTAAGATGTTCTGAGTCGATTCGAATCAATCACGTGCACTCTGATGCTTATGCTCACGGCTTTCATTGATTCATGTCTATCAGGGATGGAGAGGACCTGGACAGTCAGGGTGAAGGCAGCAGCCAGCCAGACACCATCTCTCTGGCATCCCGCACTTCACAGAACACACTGGACAGCGACAAGGTTAGCCAACACGCACACACACACACACACACACTGATAACGTCAGTCAGAAGAACCATCCCCAACCAGGTCGTTGTGGTTATCCTTTCTCCCCCCCCCCCCAGCTCTCCGGTGGCTGTGAGCTGACCGTGGTGATACACGACTTCATGGCCAGCAACAGCAACGAGCTGACGGTGCGGCGCGGTCAGACGGTGGAGGTTCTGGAGCGCTGCCACGACAAGCCGGACTGGTGCCTGGTCAGGACCACGGACCGCTCCCCTGCCCTGGAGGGCCTGGTGCCCTGCGCCATGCTCTGCATCGCCCATTCCCGGTCCTCCATGGAGATGGAGGGCATCTACAACCACAAAGGTGGAGAATGTGCCGTGAAATGCTCAGTTTTGACGGAGTGTGTCTGCACCATAACGTATACATTTCAAACCATAACACTGCTCTGTGTTTCACAGACACTCTGTCAGTGTGCAGCAATGACTCCATCATGCCAGGGTCGTCCGCTACGCTCCAGCCGGGTCATCATGGCATCGGCTCCCACACCTCACCGGGGCCTAAACGACCAGGTATGCTCACCTGTGCCACACTAACTGCAGAGTTGTGTACAATTTAACAAGTACTCTTCAGCACACGTTACTCCCACTAGAGCACTATCAAAGTGAAGTAAAACCACTTCTTGAGTATGGCGTTCTAGTGCTGGTTCTAGCTAAAGGTATCACTTTAAGCCACCAAGTACTAATGGAACTGTACTGTTTAAGTGTACGCTATATTTAGACTGTTTTTACTGGTTTACATTACTGTCAGACAGCTTTACAGTCTGTGTTTCCGAGGAGGAGCTGAAGCTGTTTTCTCCCACCAAAGCCACCAGACTCCTTTGACGAAAATGTCAATTTTACCTCGCAGAAAACGGGAGTTGCTGCTCTACCGCTGCCTCGATCCGTACATTAGTTTTTGTTATTGTGTGACTTGGTGAATCAGAACTAAACCCTTTAAAAGTCTCACAAAAACACAAACAAACTAACCGATTGAAGCAGCGGTGGACCAGCAACTCTTGTGTTCTGCGAGGTAAAGATAAATATTTTGTCTTAATGGTGGTCTGGTTGCTTTGGCGAGAGTATAGCTGGATATAACGGCTTCAGTTCCACGTCAGAATGTCTGTCTGACGGCAACGTAAAGGTGAAAATAGTTCTTTCTTTTCTTGGTGGCCCTTTAACTGTTGAATGCTATGTAGATCTTTCAGATAAGAGGTTGTCCTCCCTCGTGTTATTCTACTGCGTGGCTTTAAATAGTCCCCCACAGAGCAGCAAGCTGAGTTTGGTGCGTTGGGTTTATTTCCAAGGTAACACTCTGCGGAAGTGGCTCACCAGCCCGGTGCGTCGGCTAAGCAGCGGCAAGGCGGACGGCCACGTGAAGAAGCTGGCCCACAAGCACAAGAAGAGCCGCGACGTGCGGAAGAGCGGGGAGATGACGATGGGCTCGCAGAAAGACTCGGACGACAGTGCCGCTACACCTCAGGACGAGACGGTGGAGGAGGTGGGTGGATACTCGACGCTCTCGATGTCGTCCCCTCTCGTGTAAAGTATTGTGATGTAATCACCCACTTTGTCGCCCATGTGTGCTGCAGAGGGTTCGTAACGAGGGCTTGTCGAGCGGCACGCTGTCCAAGTCCAGTTCTTCGGGCATGCAGAGCTGCGGAGAGGAGGAGGGCGAGGAGGGCGCCGACTCGGTACCTCTGCCTCCGCCCATGGCCATCCAGCAGCACAGCCTGCTGCAGCCAGACTCACAGGACGACAAGGTGAGGAGAGGGAGGGCGTCACAGTGGAGACGGAAGAGATGGGTCACCGAAAAAGGTACAGACAGGGAAAGATGAGGAACAGGAGACGCAGAGGAGAGATTAGGATTTGGGACCTTTTGACTTTTTACATTCTCGGCGCTACAAAGTTGGTTCACAGAGTTCTTTCAATTTTAGGTCAGAAAGGATGTTAGGAGTTCTTTCGTTCCTTTTGGAATTAGGCCCGGGAGAATCTATATATAGTGATATGAGCCGAGACGCTGTCAGCGATCAGAAGCTCTACTTCAGAACATTTTCTCTTTTTGGTTTGACTGTGGAAGGCGGTGTTGAAATTGGGCACTAAAAGCAGCAGAACAGTTGTGCTCTGTGCAAGAAATAGTCAAAGGAGAGACAGCTTCTATCGGGAACGTGTTCAAATTAGTGACTCAAACTATATTTAAGGGTTAATTTCCTTTAGATCAAACATCCTGTAGATTTAGGGATGGGGTAACAACTTAAGCTAATTAAAGCATCATCGATGAACTTCTTAAAGGCAAATGAATCACATTGTATACAGGTCCTCTTTTATTGCTTTTATGGTTTTTAGTTCTTGTAGTTTACGTTTTTCGCTCATTTCAGTCTCCCTCTGTTCCTTGAAAAAGGGGCGTTTCCTGACACAGTTTTAAGTGACTCCTTAGATTTTGTTATGCATAACTTTTTATCTTTGCATGCTGCATCATGTTCTCTTCTAAAGCAGAAAGCAATGACAGGTTTCAGGTACTCCAAGTCTCCTCGACTAAAGCGAAGGCACCTCTGACACTAATTTCTGTTTCTCTTTTGTTTTGTTTCCTGGTTGTATCGTTTGCTGTTTGCCACACTGTAGCATTACCTTGATTTATGTCCTGTCTTTGCTTTGTCTCAGTTTCCATACCTCTCCATCTGAAATGCCCTGCTACTCCCCCCGTCTCTTCCCTCGGTCAAATCTTTAATTCTCTCCTTTTTCCCCCCCGCTCTTCAGCTTTAAATGCTACTTGCTAAAGCCTTATTCTTTGTTCTGGATTGAAAGGAAATGAAGCTAGCTGCTTTTCTTTTGAAAATATACCTTTCTCTATCCCCTTAAAGTCACTCTTCCTGACTTTTGTATTTTTCTGAACCCTTAAAACATTCCTGAATTTCTTTAGTAGAGAATTGTTTCCTTCCATCGTTTCTTTTAGTTTCATTGATTTTGACTTTCTGCCCTGTTTCTACAACACACCACTGTAGAGTCGCCCGGCAGATGAGCATGACCATTACGGGAGAATGTAAATACAGAGAAGATGCGTGTAGCTCTTGAATCTATATGGATGACAATGTGGAGTTTCAGTACAGATCCGAAGGCTTTAATGCCTTATTTGAGTCTATAAATTCCAAGGACAATTTTTAATTTTATAATGCCGGCTTGAGTCTGTTACGGTAACACGTGGCTGCAGCTTTTTCCTGCATGTTTATCACTCGTACGGTTGGGAAAATGTTGGTGGCTGAAAGGAAAGTAGATGAGAATAATACATACAAGGAGGAAAGTCGGCGTCTCCGTCAGGTGAGCAGGCAGCTCCCCTGGACTATAATCAAAGTTTAGACCCCACACTGAGGTGACAATTCAAAAGCCCCCCCTTGTTCCCATCATCGTCCAACCCCTCACTATCCCTCCCTCACCCGCCCTGCCCGCTCGTCCTCATCTCCCTTTTACCCTCTGTGCGTTAACCTCATTACCCATGCGAGTAATTGGCATCTCTAAACGCTGGCGAGGCCAGAAGGGCACACAGCCTCACCCAGAAAACCTAATTGTGGAAAGTCTTGAAGCACAGCACAGCAAGGGTGAGAGTCTCCTGAACTATATATACATACATACATACATATTCCTCTTTCATTCTCGCCCTGTTAGCATCCTTTCTTTTGTTTCAAAAGCTGTTCATCATCACCCGTGAAAGCAACGGAAACATCCTCCATTCAGACGTCACTTTTTTCCCTCCGAACCTTCTCCCCATCACCATTTTCTGACATTTAACTCTTTTTTTTTTCCCCATATCTTGATTTTGTTTCAGCCTCATGTTTTTTTACCTTTTCATTTTTTTTCATATACTTTCCCTTTTCACTTTGTTTGAACCTTCAGATACAATTCACGTGTGGAAACATCTTTTTGGATCGCTCTCTCTCTCTCTTCAGACGACAGCATTGAACATTTAACAAACATTTTCACTGAGTCATTGCTCGCTCAAATAACAAAAATGAAACATTCACGTTTAATAAAACTAATGAAGAAAGCTGAAATGAATCTTTAAAGGCAGAATGAGTAGGATCTCCCCCAAAACAAATAATCCCTCTCAATCATCACTTATGACCCACTAGAAATGTGTCCGTATCTTTTTGTTTCTTCCTTTGCTGTGTTCATTTCTGGGCGTCAACATCTACAGAAACGCAGCGACCAGGTTGCCGGATCGTAAGCGCGCATTCAGGAGGAAGCTAAATGTCGGCCATAGCGCAGAAAAAAAGCCAAATATAGCGAAACGTCAAGCGGACAAAGCTTGTCCCAAAACAAGAGTGAATCTGGGGCTGACGAGCACCTAGACCCTCGTTGAGGACGATCCAATACAAACGACAAATCCTACTCATTGTGCCTTTAACCAGAACTTGAGAATTACCGTCATACGTTAAATAATATTAAGCTGTAATAGCTTTTTATATCCATTTATGTACTCTTCCAACTTACAAGTACATGAAGAATCTCACTCAAGGGTTCAGTAAGCCTTGAAGTTTTATCATAAAACAGATGATGCATTTATTGATTTATAATTTTCTGTTTTTAATTAATATATCTTTTTAAAATGACAAGTAAAGCTTGTCTTAATTATAAAATAGTCTGGTTGCTTTAAACGGCACTGTTTTCTCTGTCGGAAGAGTTGTATAAGAGCAGATTTAGTTTAGTTTGGTTTTGTTAGATTGTGCGTCTTGTCAAGCTCTAATCTTCGTGTTTTCTTCTCCTCCCTACTCTCATCTCTCTATTTTTTTACCCAGACCTCTTCTCGTCTGTCGGTCCGTCCATCCAGTTCGGAGACGCCCAGTGCTGCTGAGTTGGTGAGCGCCATCGAGGAGCTGGTGAAAAGCAAGATGGTAGGATGATAGAGGAAAACAAGAGCACCTCCAGTTTTGAGGTGCCCATCGTACATGAAGTTATTCTTCCATGGCTCATTTTTCTGAGAGAGAACTAGACTTCTTCACCTCCTCTTGGGTCTGTTTTCAGGCCTGTGACAGGAGACTTTTTGTCAATCACAACCATTTTCAGAGAGACGGTGTTCCTATTGGCTACAAATGTAGATGTGCACACATGTCCCTTCTTACGGTAAAAGTCTTATTCAACGGTGGATTATCCTGCAGGAAAAGTTGCTATTCCAGCATTGGCAACAACTGCCTACACTCCAAAGCAGCCCGTAAAAAGAAGACGGACTCATTAAAAAGAGACGCTGGTAATTTCGGCGACGGGTTTCAGAGATGGAGTGATGATCTGAAGACTTGTATAGTAATGAAATTAGACCCGTACTCTTCGGTGTTTATTAAGAAACCTGCCAGCATGTGGATTAGGGCATCAGCTGACTACCTGTTTATGATGAAATTATCAGATACACACGCGTCACTGCACATGAGTCATTTCATTAGTCATGTGTGCCTCTACCTTCTGTTTTTCTCTGCTGTAGGCTTTGGAGGACAGACCCAGCTCACTGTCGGTAGAACAGGGAGACAGCAGCTCCCCCTCTTTTAACCCCTCTGACAACTCCCTCCTCTCCTCCTCCTCCCCCATCGAAGAGATGGACGAGCGCCGGACCAGCGTCCTCAAGAAAAGGCAGTACGTTCACGTCATCTGTTTCACACTCCCGAGGCGTTCGGCTTATTTCTTGAACGTTAAGTAGAAACGTGAGATTTTCCTTTTTTTTTCTTGTAGTTACATTCTGCTGGAGTTGGTGGAGACGGAGAGAGATTATGTCAGAGACCTCGGCCTGGTGGTGGAGGTGAGTTGACGCCTCATCAGCTGCTCTGTCAGTTGTACACAACTTACTGTCTGGAAATATGACGGTTTGGTGGTTTTCTAGTAAGTTCCTCTGTAAGTCAAGCAGAGTGGTTTCCCTGATAGTAGCACAGCTTATTTTAAAAATGTCACTAAAAGTATTAAAATTAATTTGCTTTTACAGACTGGCTGTTGTAAATGTGTGTTGCTGTCTCTGTGTGTCTCCATCATAAGGGCTACATGAGCCGGATGAAGGAGGAGGGTGTCCCTGATGATATGAAGGGAAAAGACAAAATCGTGTTTGGCAACATCCACCAGATCTACGACTGGCACAAGGAGTATGTGACACACACACACACACACACACACACACACACACACACACACACACACACACACACACACACACACACAGTAAGCTAGCACAGTAGCTTACTCCCCTGTCTCTGTCTTGTTTAGTTTCTATCTTGGGGAGTTGGAGAAATGTTTGGAGGACCCTGACAGACTTGGACCGCTCTTTCTCAAACAGGTTCGTCCTCAGTGGATTTCCAGCTCCTGCTTTATTTGTTTCATGCTTTTAATACGTGTGATCATGTTGTAATGTTGTGCTTTTTGTATCCAGGAACGGAGACTAAACATGTATGTTGTGTACTGTCAAAACAAGCCCAAGTCAGAGCACGTCGTCTCAGAGTACATTGACACCTACTTTGAGGTATGAGTCCCTTATTTTGAAGATATCGCAAATGTGCGTTAAGCTATCGGCCTCTGACCTCTGACCTCTGACCCTCGACTCTGTAGGACTTGAAGCTGCGGCTGGGACACAGGCTGCAGATCACAGACCTGCTCATCAAGCCGGTCCAGAGGATCATGAAGTACCAGCTGCTGCTTAAGGTTGGTCTGTTACAATACAGCAGGGGGCGCCAGAGCTTTGTCTGCTGCTTATGCGCTCCTTTATCTAGTCTCGTCCAAACGATTTTTGTCAGAAAGGAATTAAAGAACTTACCCAAATATACGGCGGTTGAGTTCAGTGATTGAAGCAAATAAAAGCCATTAATTGCAGTTTTACAGTAATACAGAATGTCACTATCATCCACCGTTTAAAAGTGTACGTCACTGCTATTTATAATCTACCCTGATATTTAAAAGTTGAATTGTTCAATTTACATTTTCTTACTTTTTTTTCTGTTTTAGGATTTCCTGAAACACTCTAAAAAGGCGGGGCTGGAGTCTCTGGAGTTGGAGGTAAGATAATGAGATAGTGCTTCTTATTCACTTAAAATCAAGCCGAACATTTTCTGCAATTCCATCAACCTTTTGATCCTTTGTGACTCTTACAGAAAGCGGTGGAGGTCATGTGCATCGTGCCAAAAAGGTGTAACGATATGATGAATGTCGGAAGGCTTCAGGGATTTGATGTAAGAAATCACATTTAGTTATAAAACACATTCTTCACAGCGTGTTGCCTTATTTACAAAATCACTTATCTCTTCTCTACCCGATCTTCACATTTCCACCTCTTTCACCTCCCTCTCCAGGGGAAGATCGTGGCTCAGGGTCGCCTTTTGCTGCAGGACACGTTCATGGTGTCTGACCCGGAGGGCAGTTTGCTCGGCCAGATGAAGGAGAGGAGGGTCTTCCTCTTTGAGCAGGTGGTCATCTTCAGCGAGCTCCTTGATAAGAAGAAAGGTTTCTCCTTGCCAGGCTTCCTCTACAAGAACAGTATCAAGGTAACGGACATATGTGAGGGGCAAGGATGTGCAGTACTACAGTGAAAGCCAGGGGATATAAGGAACTTTAATCAGTTAAAGGGCTTATTAACTATTAGAGCTCATTATTGACCTAAAGCTGACTTGTATGCACATATACAACGATACTTCTCCCTCTCGCTCTAGGTAAACTGTTTGGGTATCGAGGAGAACATGGAAAGTGATCCGTGCAAGTTCATCCTCACTTCTCGGTCGACCAACGGCACCGTGGAGTCCTTTGTGCTTCACTCCTCCCACCAGGGGGTGCGTGAGGTCTGGACCCTTCAGATCAGCCAGATACTCGAGAGCCAACGCAACTTCCTCAACGGTAGGCTGATAAAAACACACGTACACACACACATACACACACACACACACGGGACACGTTTTATAGAAGGAACTGTTTGCGACACAGCTCGTGTTGTTTCCTTTGTAATTTACCACAGCTCTGACCTCACCAATAGAGTATCAGAGGAACCATGTAGGGGCCAGCGGTGGGTCGTGTGTGCCCAGCACGGGAGCTCCGGGTGGAGGCAGCAGTGGGTCCAGCGTGGCCGCTGGGGACGGAGGTGGAAGCTCCCAGGGTAGCGCCAGCCCGTTAGTGTCCCAGGTCGGCTCTCGTAAGCCATCCAGGATCCCCCAGCCCTCCCGCCTGCCCCAGCCTCTACGTCACCACCCTGGTGCTGACCCCGACGGCCCAAACAAGATGTCAGGTATGAAACGTCTTTTATTTGTGAATTTTGTTTCGTGTGGCAAAATGAAAGATTTGACTGAGGCGTGAGGTTTTGCTCACTTATGATCCAGGTTCGTCCCCATGTCCTGTCCCCCCTACCCTACTCCCTTCAGGGGGTAGCCCGCAGGGCAAGCGCCCCGTCCAGACCCCAGAGGACCAAGCACAGACCCCCACTTCTGCCACTTCTGTAGCCTCTATTCCCCGCGCCACCGTCGGGCCCTTGCCCTCTACACCCACTTCCAAACCACGGCCAGGAGCCGTGTCCCCTTTGGCCCCTCCCCTGGCCACTCCTGCCTTCGTCAAGGACGGCCTCCCCCCTCCCCCTCCCAGCCCGGGCCAGAAGTCCGGATCTGGATTCTGGAGCTCCATGCCGGGCTCTCCAGCCAGCCGGCCTGGCTCGTTCACCTTCCCGGGGGAGGCAGGAGAGACTCCGGTCCGTCAGAACTCAACCCAGATCCAGACCGGCTCTGGATCTGGGAGCCAAACCCACAGACACTCCACACACAGCAAGGAAGCCGACCGCATGAGTACGTGCTCATCGGCCAGTGAGCAGTCCATCCAGTCCACCCAGAGTAATGGGGTAAGACTACTACCTGCTGCCCAGTGCTGCACCGACTAACACCCAGGCAGAGGGAGGCCTGGTCTCTCCTGTCCTGTCTGTCTCCTGTCCTGCTGCAGCCAGCGCTACTAATCTGTCCCCTACTACGCATCTCTGACAAACTTCACTGCTCTTCAACATCATCCTCTCTAGCTTCCTCTGAAGAAAATCTCTAGCAAAAGTTTCCACTGTCAACATGTTTCCTCTAGTGGATCAATCGGCTCTTCAGCGATTCCCTTTTCAAGGCTGTCTCTAGATTTCTTAACTCTAACAAAGCTTGTACTAACACCTGACTTCCTCTTGGCCGTCCTTCACCTCCTGCTGTCTTCATGGTGTGTTACTGAAATGTACTTTTCCTGCAACTAACCTCCGGCGTTTGTGGTTGGCCTACAAACGTACTCAGCATTGCTCCTCTCTTCTTTGCCTGGAGCTGCAGAGCAAAGACGAGCGAGAGGGGACGTCTTCATCTTATTCCTGCCTTTCTTCACCGAGTTCTTTGTTTTTTCCAAGAAGAAAATAACGAATCACTGTTTTGAGTCTTTCTTGCACTTCACTCTAATCCTTTCAGAAGACTTTGTATCAAGTGGAAAGTAATCCCACCTCTTTTTCCAGTGTTTGTCTTCTGCTTTTCTTCTCACTTTTCTTTACAAAAAGTAACATGTTTAGATTTGTTTATGGCAACTTCAGTTCAGTCTGAATGAACCTGCAACATAAAAGCTGAATTCTCGTCGTAATTTAAGTTTCCACATTTTTTACGACAGCGAACCATGTGAGTTTGTACTGACAGTTTTCCTCCTGTTGGTGTTCCCTTCCCCGTGGTGCAGAGTGAAAGTAGCAGCAGCAGTAGCGTATCCACCATGTTGGTGACCCAGGACTACATGGCCGTGAAGGAGGATGAGATCAGCGTCAGTCAGGGCGAGGTGGTCCAGATCTTGGCCAGCAACCAGCAAAACATGTTCCTGGTGTTCAGGGCGGCTACGGAGCAGGGCCCCGCCGCCGAGGGCTGGATCCCCGGATTTGTGCTGGGACACACCTCGGCCATCGTCTCCGATTGCCCCGAGGGATCCATGAAGTAAGAAAAATGATATCAGGATTATTTTGACTGTAATTATAATGTGAAAGCCAGTCGTCCTGAGCTGACTTTTTTTAGTAAGTTAGATGAGGAATTCCAGCTCTCTCTCTCTCTCCTACTTGTTTAGTTAAACAATTTGATTTGACTCGGTCCATTTTGTCGTCCCAGTAGGAAGCCTGCGTCCTGGCACACGACCCTGCGCATCCGCAAAAAGTCTGAGAAGAAGGAGAAGGAGGCAAAGAAAGACACCAAGCTGGAAAACGGTTACAGGAAGTCCAGAGAAGGCCTGGCCAATAAGGTTTCTGTAAAGGTTAGTTCATCGGTACATCTGAGGAGACTATTGAGTTTCTGCTCCACAGTGCTTTTCTCACTCTGACGATGATTTGTTCCCTCTTTTCAGCTTCTAAATCCAAACTACATCTATGATGGTAAGTGTGTTTACTTGTGTTTACTTAAAGATTAACAAAACAAATTCCATATAATATAAAAAGCACAGTTTATCTACTTTTGGAGATCATTTCAGCATTTAAATTAGTTTTTCTCTCCTCCAGTTCCCCCAGAGTTCCTTGTACCTCTGAGTGATGTTACGTGTGACAACGGAGAGAGCGTCACCCTCAGGTGTAAGGTCTGTGGTCGACCCCGGGCCGCTGTGACCTGGAAGGGACCCAACCAGAGCAACCTCACCAACAATGGACACTTCAGCATCGCCTACAGGTCAGAAAACACAGTCACTGCACAAGAATGTTTTTGTGTTTGATAGGTTTGCTAAAGCGCCATCAGACGACAGTTGACTGTGTTTTTACGGTGGTCGTTAAGGGCCAACGCGCTGCAACGGCCCAAAACATTTCCATCAGGAGAAACGTGCTGTAGCTTCAGAAACAAATGCCAATTTAAAAACACTTGTACAACAATGGAAAGAGCTGCGAATGAGTAAAAACAAATGTGTTAATGGTAAAACGTGCTGCAAATACAGAAACGGTGCAAAGTCAAAAGCACATGCGACAGTAAAGAGCTGCAGAGAGACCTGACGAGAGGGTGCGTTTGTTTTTAGAAGCAGGAAGAAAAGTGGAGTTATGAGGCGACATGAAAAGGCACTTATTACATTTGGCCTTCGTCTTTACAATATTATACAAGAGCAACAGATTTACGGAGCTATTTTAGAAGACTAAAGCCAAATGTAATAAAGAATAAGTACCTTGTTTTTTATGTTGCCTCTTTACTTTTCTTCCCACTTTAAAAACAAACACTTCCTGTACAGTAGTCTGGTCTCTCTCTCTTTCTTTCTCTCTCTCTCTCTCTCTCTCTTTCTTTTCATATGTACTTATGAACTGTCTCCAAATGTTAATGTTTTGGCCTGTCTGCCCCTGTCAGCTACCATATATTTGAACAAATCAGCACTCAATAATGAAGAAGTATCATTTAAATGTAAACTGTTTCAGTGATACTGGTGAAGCAACGCTGCGGATCATCGGCGTAGCTTCTGAGGACGATGGCGTTTACACCTGTGTTGCCACGAACGAGCTGGGCAGCGTAACGTCCTCGGCTAGCCTCAGAGTGTTGGGTAAGAACAAACTAAAATATACCCCAACAAATCCCTCCACGGAGCTCATTTGACCATACCGGTGTGCACATGAATTGATTGTCCTGTGTTCTGTGTCTCAGCCGTGTCCACTGGTGGAATCAGAGTGAGCTGGAAGGACAACTTTGAGTCTCACTACACTGAGGTGGTTGAACTGGGCAGGTAATAGCCTCAACTTCATATCATTTGAATTTGTTTGACTTGTTAAATGTCTAAACTACACCACACTTGTCCAGTGGGGGGTGACCTCTGAATGTGCGTCCTCTTTTCTTCTCGCCAGGGGTCGCTTCTCTGTCGTCAAGCGGTGTGACCAGCAGGGCACCAAGCGCCTGGTGGCGGTCAAACAGGTGAACAAGAAGCTGATGAGGAGGGACCGGGTGACCCAGGAACTCAGTCTGCTCCAGAGGCTCCAACACCCCCACATAGTCAGCCTGATAGACACGTATGAAACCCCCAGCAGCTATGCCCTCGTCCTGGAGATGTGAGTACAGACCAAAACAAACGAAATAAACAAAATCACGGGGAGTATATGGACACGTATGTAGCTTGAGAAACCTTTTGTCTGATGGTTAAACGTTTGTGTTTCAGGGCTGACCAAGGTCGTCTGCTGGACTACATCGTTAGCTGGGGGAATCTGACGGAGGAGAAAGTGGCCGACTACCTAAAGGATGTTTTAGAAGCTTTACATTATCTGCATAACTGCAGGATAGTGCATTTGGACGTTAAAGTAAGTAGTTTTACTTCGTGTTGTACTTGCTTGATATCACATGTATATAAGTGAACAGCTAATTTGTTTTCTTGCAGAAGATTAGATGAGAAGATTGCTCAGCGCAAAGACGCACATGATCCCCCATAAAACCACGTTTTCAACCCGATAGAATGAGGTGTTGATGAGTGAGCTTTAGAAGTGCTGATAGGTGGATCTTGTTAGCTTTGTTAGCTTCATATTCACCTTATGTACAAACATGAGTGCGATAAATGTTTGAAATAATGATCTCAGCTCGGTCGTGTGTGTGCGAACATCCTTGAATGAGTTTTTTGTGTCTGTCCACGGCTAATCTCTCATTCTGCTGCAGCAAACTGCAACATATTTTGGGTGCCCAGTTATTAGATAGAAGTTTTTCATGTCATGATGTGTCAAAACTTCTTAAAACACCTTCAGCACTTATTGCATCTTGAGTTGATCGTCATTGTAGTTGAAGCTCACAAAGTGTCTTTCCAGCCTGAAATGGAAACTTGCTGTTAGATCTTTCATTTAAATACTGAAGTTCAACCAGACTTTGCAAGATGTTTCTCTTGTAACAACAAATCAATCTGGAAAAGTTCATGTTGGACTTTAGTAATTATTAAAAATCAAGACTAATGGTGAACATTGTAACCTCTTTTCCCAGCCTGAGAACCTGCTGGTGGCCAACGACTCCAGCGGCCAGCCAACGGTCAAACTCACAGACTTTGGTGATGCTGTGCAGCTCAACAGCCTCCACTACGTTCACCCTCTGCTGGGCAGTCCGGAGTTTGCCTCACCAGAGTTGGTCCTCGGAGAGCCCGTGTCGCTGACCTCTGACCTGTGGAGCCTGGGCGTGGTGACCTACGTGCTGCTGAGCGGCGCCTCCCCCTTCCTCGACGAGAGCGCCGAGGAGACCTGCCTGAACATCTGCCGGCTAGACTTCAGCTTCCCCAGAGATTACTTCCAGGGCGTCAGCCAAGCGGCCCGCGATTTCATCTGCCTGCTCCTGAGGACCGACCCGGGCAACAGGCCTCCAGCCGGGCTCTGCCTCCAGGAGCCGTGGCTGCAGGCCGGCGTGACTGACGGCCGGGCCAGAGCGGAGGGCTGCCTGGACACCTCCCGCCTCATCTCCTTTATAGACAGGAGGAAACATCAGACTGACGCTCGGGCCATCGGAGGAGTCAGGAGCTTCATCCAAAGTCGCCTTCAGCCCCAAGTTTAAAGGAATGGATACACAAGTCCGATCCCTGCTATACCGTAGGGGCCGCAGGTTCCTCTGGAATTGAGCATCTTGATGGTCTAGATGTAAAAAGGAGAAATAACGAATGCTGATCTTATCCTCTTTCACAGAATGTTGATTAAAGTCCTGTAGTCCTTTCACCAATTAAACTGAGAACCATTGAGGTCTTAAGCCAATCAGAGCCCTCGAGAACAGAGTTCTCACCAATCACGTTCAATGTATGGATGCCCTTGTCTACTGCTGCTTGCTGGTTTCAACTCAAAACAAATTTTGTAGTTAAAAAAAAAAAAAAAAAAAAAGAAAACATTATGAAGTAATTTATTTTCCTTTGCAAGAGTTAAAGCTGATCAGAAGAGCCAATCGATCGAGCCTCGACTGTACAGACGCAGAGCGAGTGACGGCGCTGGGAGCAAACTGCCCTCTTGTTGCTGGAGGGACACAGACATTTGTGTGTTTTTGCTCTTTTACACTAAAACTTGTCACTCAAAAGACTTTTGAGACGCAGCCCTTTCTTACAGAAATAATGTATACAAAGGAAAAGTGCTGTCTACATTTCCAAGAGAAGAAAAAAAAAAAATACTAATTATAGAAAAATGCTCATCAGTTGAAAGTTGCTTCTTTTGGACCCTGTAGACACCCGGAGACGGTGACTGAGGTTCTTGACTTTATTGAGACATTTGTACGTCCGATCAGAGCTTTTTGATGGCTGCGCTTATATAATGTACCTAATCTAAAGATACCATGGTGACCATGTCGCGAATAACAATGCTGCACTGTCCAATCGGAGAAGAAACATCAGACGTCATCGTTTGCTTTTCCTAGAACAAACTTGTGTTGCGCAGATATGAGATGTTTAAGCCTTACCTTGTATATAGACTTCGGCCTTCTTTCCCCTCACATTCACAGTGGACTCCTGCCTTCGGATGGCAGGACGCGAGACTGTCGGGAGGCAACGGTGATTGCCAATCAGATGGGAGTGAATGTGGAGGTAGACGAGGACAAATTACTGTAAATGCACTCATTGTATGTTATGTTTGATTATCATGTGCAATGTTGCGGCTTTAACATTTTATGCAACTATTTATGAAGACATCTGTTGTATCTGTAATAAATCTAGAGAAAAGCACGTACTTGGTACTGCAAGCACTGCTGGTAGTTTGTGTTTCTTTGATCTCTTGAGCGTTACGACTTCCAGGCCAGGACGATCTACAATCATTACGGTTTAATCGGACATTATTTAACACGTTTTGTACTGTTTGCCTCTGTAGTATTGGTACACCAAAGTTGCTCTAGCTTTATAGTACTTAATAAGACAATGTTTCACGTTGGGTCACCTCTGACCATGTGGAATGATTGTTTACTGTAGTTCAACACGATTGGTTCTTTTAGTCTCTCGGGCCTTTCTTAATAAGGCAAGGGATTAAAGAAAGCGAACGCAGCGTCGCCGTTTTATTTCAAGAGTTCAACGGGAGATTGTTCTACATCATTTACTAAATGGTGTTCTAACTTTATTCACTTGTTGCCAAACATATTTCTTTCAGAAATTCCTGTTATTTAAAAAAGAGAAACTACCCTAAAACGGTGACTAAACGATGTTTTTTTTATTTGTATTTTCCCTGGTAATTAAAAGGAGACATAGCGTTGGTATAACCACTGAACTACACGTTGATCCGATATGGGGTTAGGATGTGTCCCGTTTAACCCTATTCTACCAGGAACAGAGATCACAGTCCTCTGTGACCTTTATATTTATTTTAAAGGTGTGCACAGGCCATTAAACACGGAAACTTGGACTGGATACCTCAGTTTAGGTTTTACTTTTTCATTGTCGTCTGTCTTTTTTTGTCATGTTTGTGTCCACTTTCATTTGTTTCATAAATGACGTGTTTTTATGTTTTTTTTTTATCTTTGCATGTATATTTCTTTGTACAGATCATATACATTTCTTCTTGTAAATATTCTCATTTTACCATCAGTTATTTGAAAATTAAACATAATGAACACATATACCCTGTTTGACATTTTATTTAAGTATGGCATGTTTGAGTTTGTTTTATTATTTGAACAACAAATTTTACACAGATTTAATTCAAACTAAAATGGTATTTTAACGTAAGCGTTCCTTTGTTCTTTGATGAGACATTCCCCGACATAGTTGTACTGAGATTATGAGTTTGGCAAAGGTCTGACATCAAATGCTCAAACGTAGTAAATATCTCTTACATTTGTATTTAAAGAATTGAGACCACATCTTTCATTATACAATCTCTATAATAGCCATGTTCTGGTAGTATTATTTATATATATATATATATATATATATAGATTTTTCCACATTGTCATGAAGAATCATAAGTCATAGAATGTTGAAAAAAGTCATGTAACAGTAGAGTATGATGAAAATATAATTGAAAAGTCATAGAATCGTATGTTGAAAAAGTTATAATATACTATTTCTATGTCATAAAAAAGTCGTAGTATAGTATGTCGAAAAAAAAGGATTAGTATAGTATGGCAGCCCATTTCCGGCAGCAAAAAAAAAAGAGATGAAAAGTTTGACTTGATAATAAAAATGTCGTCATAATGATGAGATAGAATATCGAAATCGTAAGAAACTTTAACACAACAGTCATAGAAGCAGCTCTTCATAGGTTTCCCTACATTTGACATAGAAATGTACTGTGAGTACATTGACGACTTCTTTAAACGCGGCTTTACAGCAGATGAAATACTTCACGTGGGATTGGACTCAGCAAACACACCGTGAGGATTTTAATCAAGAAGCAGCTCTGGCGTAGAAAGAATGAAACCGATGTGGCTGAGGTGGCGACCTTCATTCAACAGCAACTGGAAACATCTGGTCAGTGTCATGGTTACAGATGGATGCACCAAAAGTGAAATTGGGATGTTTTTATTATGAAGTCTAACGTTTCATCTCTTTTGTAATTTATTTATTAAAAAATGTTTGTTTGAATTTGTGTTTTGCTGGCGGAAAAAAAGTAATTACAAAAGTAGTAGTATAGTATGTTGAAAAATCATAGAATAGTACTTTATACACATTTTATATGATGAAAAAAGTCATTAAAAAACGTCATAGAACACTATGTTGAAAAATGATAGTATAGTATTTCATAAAAAAATGATAGTATGGTATAAAAAGTCATATTATAGTTTGTAGAAAAAAAGTCATGAAAAAGTCAAATGTTGAAAAAAAAAAAGTTTGTCCAAAAAAGTCATAGTATAGTATGCCGAAAAATGGCATAGCATGTCTAGAAAGTCATATTAAATTACAGTATGCTGAAGAAAATCAGAGAAAAGTCATCGTATAACGTGTCAGAAGAATAGTCGTATAATTTATTTTAAAAAGCACGAAGAAGTCACAGTATAGTTTGTTAAATGTCATAAAAAGCAATAGTTTAATGTCGACAAAAATCATAAACATAATCATAGTGTAGTATGTAAAGAATGATTGTACAGGATGTCAAAAACATTCATAGTGTTAGTATAGTGACAAAAAAGTAGAACAAAAAGCAATAGAACATGTCGACCAGAGACTTAAACAAAGTCAAAGTATAGTATGTTGAAAGAAATATAGTATTGTAAGTACAATAAAATGTTTTTAAAAGTATAGTATAATTTGTAAAAGAAAGGCATACAAAGCCATAACAATCATAGTATTATATATTATTTTAAGTAATTGTATAGTGCGTCAAAAAAAGTCATTAAAGCCATAGTATAGTATGTCAAAAATATCATAGTATAGTACATCAGCAAAAGTTATAAAAAGCCAGAGTATGTCAAAAAAGTGATGTATAAAAAGTTAAAGAAAGTCATAGTATAGAAGGTAAAAATGCAGAGTATATGGAGTGAAGGTGCAAATGAGAAGAACATAATCAAACTCATTTTAGTTTGTGGGAGGGGGGTGAATAACAGAACCAGCCCAGCCATTTTTGGTTTATAGCAATGTTGTCTTTTATTCTAATTTCCAATAAACAGAGAATATATCAGTCCCTTATTTGTACAAAAATACCTGAACAGGATACAATGTAGATCCAGGAGCCGTACAGACAGAATGAAGCAAAGCACAGTGGGGTTATCTGAAGAAAAATGATAACGGTTTATTTGCTCTTTAATTCTTTCCCTGAAATGTCAATTCGACTTCAGCCCATATTGATCTCAACCCAAAAATAAAACACAGCCAACACTCGGTCAGTTTCACTTGCACCTACACTGTGAGTCACCAACGTCGATGTGACTTGTATGTGACGTTGACCTGATATTAGGATTTATTAGTTCCAGTAGGCTTCAGTTACAGCGAACTGTAAATGAACGCAGCGAGTGGACGGACGGCTACTAAGGACTTCATGTTCACAAACAAGAGGCACCCGGTGCAAGAATAGGCTTAGTTAAGAAAAAGAGTTAAAACAAACAAACTTTGTTATGCACCTTAAAATCAGAGTAAATGGTAATAATGAAATGCACTGCCCTCTTGAGCTAAGGAGTATAAATTGCACTACTTGTGATGATAGGTGTGCAAAAGCTGCTAAGAATATCCCCAAGGGTTACGCATCGGTGTGTGTGCTCATGGTGAAAAACCAGTGGTACGCGCTCGCGTGTGTGTGCGTGTGCGTGTGCGTGTGCGTGTGCGTGTGCGTGTGTGTGTGTGTGTGTGTTAATATTCACTCATTTGCTTTCAGTTTTCTTGAAGCTGAAAAAAAACCCAGAGTGGAATCGGACGTGACAGACAGAGAGGGGATATTCAAAAGATGTGGTTTTCAAACAAAATGGCATCAGAATCGCCTGTCAGCTTACACACAACTGATGTTCAGAGATTTGACACATGCCAAAAATCCAGTTTGATCTCTAAAAATAAAAAAAAAAACAGCTTAATTTAATACTGTATGTACTGTGGTATGTTCTTTTGTTTTTATATAGGTATATAAAAAGGTCATTTTGTGGCAAACCAAAGAAAATACACAAAAATGTCAATACACACAATCAAATAATGGAAAAAAAAAGGACTAAATAAATCATTCTTCATTTTACACGAGTTATGAGCAAAAACATAACACCCCATACATAGTGATCTGTGACCTAGGTACAGTGTTAGATCTACGTCTTCCATAGCTTCACATACTTAGAAAACAAATGATACTGTATACTGGTATATTCATATACTTGGGCTTGTGTATGGGATTGCATTGTAGCACAGTGATTAAAAATGGAGGGAGGAGGAGAGGACCCATAGCGATGTGGCTTTGCGGCCCCTTTCTGACGGACAGGAAAGAACTGAAGACTGAAGACTGGGAATGCTGGGAGACCTCCAGCCAACCTGCCGTCTCCTCTATAAGTCCTCGGCTTAGCTCGACTTCACCCAGCCGACAAACAACCTTCCTCTTACTGTCTCTAAAAGGCAAGTTATGATAACCAGCAGACTAAGCAATCCTGAATAATGACTATAACAGTCTGGCCATCCACACACACACACATACACACACACACACACACACACACTCACCACAGGGCCATAGCTTACAGGCTGGACACAGGTGGGAAAAGGGGGGCTGGGGATTCAAGCATTATCCAATCCCTGGAGCGAGTCTGCCCTGGCTGACTAAAAAGGCCTGATTGGTGGAGCGCAGAGCTGGTGAGTCATTCAAGTCACGTGATTGGTCGACTGGTGGTGGCAGTGGATTGGGAGTCAATGACGGTACTTGGAGAGAGTTCAGTTAGCCGGGCAGGGGGTCTGATGACCCCCCCGTGCTAACCCTGTGGACTGAGAGTCTGGCACCGGATGGAGAGCAGGTGCAGGCGAGGCTGAGCAGGTGTTTTGTCACATGTATGCGGGATTTCCATCCGCTGGTCACATGACATCGGGAGAGGGCCTGTTAATATGGGTATCGGTGCTTGATAGCTTTAAAGAATCGACCGAAATAACCCAGTACCAACTTCTCCGGTCAAACGATACCTGCAATCAATCCTTTTTGTGCCCAGATCTAGTCCATGATTACCCAACCCTAAAACAACCAAGGTCACATTTAGTCTAAAAAACATCAGATGACATGTTAAAGCCACTTTGCGTGCCAGTATAGCGTGTGGAAATAGTTTTTTCAATGCCACCACTAGGGGGCGCCAAAGATGGATCATTTCAAATCATACAAATAATGGCGTTACGGTAGATTTGTTTAGTGATTAAGTGTCACATTCTACTTTTTTTGTGGACTCACTTTGCCTTCTATACCTGCCTCGTCTCCTTTTCACTTCATCTCCCAGAATGCTTTTCTACAACCACACAGAAATAGGTATGACCAAGCTGTTCCCAATGAAATGTTGACCTATAGCCACAGAAATTGAGCTAGCTAGCCTAATTACAAAAGGCTGCCAGTAATGCTTTCTTTGATTGTTGGCAAATTTGTTGATTTTCTTAATTGATCGGTGAATCGTTGGTGGTCGATAAAATGTCAGAAAAATTGTTACAAAAAAAATGTCCATTACAATTTCCTAGATACCACGGTGAGGTCTTCAAATTCTTCCGTCTGACCCACAGCCCGTAAGATATTCAGTTTCCTATAATGTAAGACGAAGAAAAACAGCAAAAGCTCACATCTGAGAAGCTAGAATCATCTTTTCTTTTCGCATTTTATCTTAAAAACAGATTAGTGACTATGCAGATAGTTGCCAATTAATGTTCTGTTGTCTAATCAATGAATCACTTCGGCTCTAAAGTAATTAATGAACACTTGTATAGCCCCTTACTGACAACACGCCTGATGGCTACAAGGCATTCTGGTCTACCGTGTCTCCTGCTGGTGAGGAAATGGCTTCCTCTACCTTCACTATCACGAATGTCTGCTTGTTCGATTATTGCAAAATTGCTGTTGAAGAAAGACGTCCTTATTGTGCGATTGTGAGGGACTGACAGCACAACCTGACGTTCACCACTGATGCTAGCAAGCTCCCATGCAGGCGCCGTGAACGTGGATGTGAACTAAGATAAATACAGAATCCCAACTTCTTTCTTGTAAAGATGTAGATGAGTAGATTGATACCAGTTTCCTGTCTTTAGAATATCTGAAACAACGAGAGAAATGAACCCAGAGTCATATATATTTTTTAAAAGTATTTCCATCGCGGTCTGATCTCTAAATATGAAGCAACGTTACTAGCCAATAGCTAGTTAGCTTAGTTTAGGAAGTCGCCCAGCCAAGAAATATTTCAGCACACAATCACTGGTAAAACCACAAATTGTCATTTTCAACAGGATATAATGTGTTAATTAGTAGCTTTGTTACGTTTGGAAAGAGCCAGGTTAGCGGTTACCGGTCGTTATGCTAAGCTAAGCTACGCGTGGTATCGATCTTCCCATCTAGCTCTCCACCAGAAAGTGCAAAAATGTTAAACCGTCCATTTAACATAATCTTTGACACTATTGATGTTACTCCATCTTCTTGAAATATGTCACTGTATGTGCATTATAGTATAGCTTCGATTTCATACACAAGGCTCACAATTTTCACATAAGGCGAGTGAATCTCATTCCACTGTGTGTTGACGCACAATCAACTGAGTTCACATTTCAAGTCATTTGATCAATTCCACATTAAAACAAACAAAAAAACCAAAAAAAACATGACGGGAGTGCTTTTTTTTGATTTGTCTTTTTCTGGAGAGCGGGAACAGTGGTCAGAATCTGAACATGACAGCTCCAACCCATCAATATCAAATCAATAATCAAAATGTGCAAGCAGTGAGCTCAGATCAGACTTAGAAAAGAAAATGACATTCAAAGATAAATTCACCAACAGATGTAACCCTTTAAAAAAAAAATTAAAATGGTAGAAGCTTGGGGGTGGACACACTTTTCAGGAATCTATTTAAGTCTTCCTCCTCTTTCCTCATTGTCTTCAGACGCACATTCAATTTTTACCAACGCATGGTCATGTTGGTTCAAGCCATACGGACAAAGATGTCCCCCAAACCTTCCTGAAAGGCACTGCATAATCAGCCCTAACTCTCTTTGCTCCCACGCCACTGTAATCCAATCAGAACTGGTGGAAATTCACGTGCATGCTTTTTTTTCAGAAGGCATGCAGGAGGAGGAGGACGAACGGAAAAGCAGGCAGCTTCATTTAGCTAGAGAGAACAGCTGTCGCCTGTCCGCCCGGGAGTGCAAAACTAGTTCTGCATTGAATCAACAGTAATAAAACAGCATTAAAATGACATCAAGTAATCAACTCTACGAGAGAGGCTCGTTGCAGCCTTCCCGATAAACATTCCTCTGTCCTTTCAGCAAAACCCTCGCCACTGCTCTGCTTATCTTGCCTTTAGCTACTTCTCTTTTTCTCTCCCGACTTTTCTCTGAGCTTCTGGTGGAGGAGGAGAGGCCGGATCGGGGGGGTTGCGTCTGGGGATTGTGAGACAGGACACAGCGGAGAGGAAGCATCGAGTCCGCTCGGGTGTCGCGGCAGGGCGGGGCGGGGCGGGCCGGGGCGGGGTGTCAGCTTATCCAGACTGGACTGCACAGGTTGGGAAAACTCCTGGATCGAGTTTGATAAGACCCAGAAGAGGTTCCCGTCCATCCCTGATTATCGATGAGGAAGTCAGAGGGTGGTGCTCCCCGACCCGCCTCGGTAGCGAGGCGGGTCGGGCGGTCACCACAGCTTATCAGGCCTGGAGGATGAGGGAGGTGCGGCGGGTTTGAAGGTTGAAGGACTCTGAGGGAGGGATCCAACCCGAGAGACCTGAAGCAACTCTTTTTTTGAACAGACCTTAGTCGTCTTGTGTTTTCACTACATATGGTCTCTCTCCAGGGTCAAAAACGGCAATGACAAAACAATCTCTCCATGACAACATCGCCGGAGTTGGGCAACTGCTGGGTCCACAATCTGCAACGCTAGAACTGTCCAACCGGTTCCCATTCCAACATCCAAAACAGCGGTAAGGCGGAGAAAAGCACTGGCGCACTGGGGGAAATCAAGCCTCCAATGCCGGCTCCTGCCGAGTTGTTCACGTCCCCAAAACTTGACTTGACTTTTCTCTATCTGCTCAACCTCATTGCGTTGGTGAGGGAGGGGCAGATGGGGGGATAGGGATCTCAGGGTGAGAGGTGTGCAAAAAAAGGGGTCGGAGGTGTTGGGGGCGTGGAGTGTCACAAGGCCACGGCGGTGCAGGGGTGTTTGAGCTTGCAGGGCAGCACTCCTCTGTTGAGCTGGTAAAACTCCACCAGGTGGATCAAATCGGTGAACTTGGTGGCGCCGTCGTCGAGGCTGAAGAACACCTGACCGTCCTCCTCGCACTTTAGACCAGAGCCAGAGGGAGGAGAGAGGACAGTTAACCCTCACACGACTATTAGATGGACAGCCATGAAATATTGTACAGACATTCACGATCACAGGAGGATGAATTTAACTGACTTTTGGTGATCCCCTGACTTTTCATCTAGCGTCATCAGCAGGCCAAAACTTTCTGCAGCATACCTTACCTCCATTGTAATGTGGGTGAACTGGCCCTTTAAGCCTTTTCAAGTAACAAAATAAATTCAAACAGATGGCTGCCTGGGAGGAAGGAAACGCTTCTTTTAAAAAGGCATGGTATGCTTTTGAAAAAAAAAAAAGGTTGGTGCTGACTTTAAGTCGGTGTAGCAGGCCAGATGTTTCTTTATACGATGAGATTAAGCTGCATCTCAGAGCATTAGGGTGGACCTGCTTGAAATTTGCAGGGGCAGATATGTTTCTCTGCTGGTGATGCCATGATAGCTGGCTTCTAAGATGATGACTGCAGTTTTAGTAATTGAGCAACCAACATTTTACTATCCTAAAAATAAAAAATATCAACTTGGCAGCACAATTCTGAGTTTTCTATGTAAGTAAAGCAGTAATCTGCCTCTCTGTGACTTATTTCAGTGAATTTTTACAAGCCAGCATGACATATTTCCTGCAGTGATTGTGTTGTGTAATGTGACTGACCGGAAGGATCTGGAAGTGCTTGATCTTCTGGTGGTGGCACAAGGTGAGCACGAATGCCTTGGGATTACTCTGACTGTCCCGCAACAGGAATAATCTGACACACAGAACGTTAGAGAGAAATGATCAAACTGCTACATGAAATATATACATATATATATATATATATATCTTTGATGGGTTTTACAATGTTACATGTTTCATGATAAGCTACTGCATGAGCTGAGGGAGCCGTGCCTCTGTGAGAACCTTATCTTAATCCACTGGGTGAAGGCTAAAATGCGTGACTGTCATGCCAAAAAGCTGTTTTTAGACTCCAACATTTAAGATCTAAGCTTTTCTTGGCAGCGGTGATGTCTTTATTTTTTTAAACATTTTCCCAAAGCTCTCTACTGCATTTTACATGAGCAACATTCATCACATCAAACCACAGTTCCCAACCTTTTCCCCACTCATATAGTTCAACTTAAAAAACGTTGTTCTTACTCGTCTACTTGGCCTTGTTGAATGATCATTCTGTGGGCTTCCTCTCTCATGATGCGACCATGAAACCATACCTGTGTCCTGTGGATCACTAAAAGAAAGACAGAATTTAGAGAATTTAGTTATGTTCATATTCGCTGTACATCAGTATATCTATGAGCCCTGGGCAAGGAAAAGTTAACACCCAAATAAACACTCTCCCACTGGACAAAATACTCAAACTACCACTAACATCTGGCTTTTGTCTTCAGTGGGAAAGGTTATTCCTGGGACAAATTACTCCAAGTTGATGTTAGTGCCAAATGTAAATAAATTCACTCAAAGTGTTTCTGATGTTTCCCTAGAATGGGACGGATGCGAGGTCACAGTGACTGTGACCTTTGACCTACAAAATATAATCAGTTCATCCTCGAGTCCAGGTGGACGCTTGTGCTAAATTTTAAGAGATTCCCTCCAGGCCATCCTGAGATATCACGTCCACGAGAATAGAGCAAAAGGACCCATTTCCCATGTTTAAAAAAGATCTGCATGTACGCATTCATTTTGGTGGAAAAGGAGTAAGAAGCTGGTGATTAATGTTGTATTTGTTAGAGGTCTGAAGTGAGAGTACCTGTGCTCAGAGGGGATGGGTGCAGGGGGCTGGGACTGCCCAGGACATTCATACGCTGGCTCCGTTTCTATGTGGAGGAAAGGGCACATGTGCAACATTTACCATAAGTTCACAACAAAGAAAACTAAAATCCTTCAAATCAGCCACCCAGCTACGAGCCTCGACCTTCCCTCTTTTGAGTGCAGTATAATAAAAAAAAAACATTGTAAAGATTTGCTTTTGTCCACAACGAAGAAACTAAGGAGTGGACAGCTGCTTTAGCCTCGTCAGAGCTGTGATCTCAGCAACAGATAAGTGGAGCTGCTGCACAATTTACTAGGAAAAGTGATGCAGGGGGAAGATAAATGAGTTCCAAATGGAAAAAGGCTTCTGCACAACCATGTTGGTCAAAGAAAGAAAGAAAGAAAGAAAGAAAGAAAAGGCCGTGCTCTCGAATGACTTGCAATACAGACTAAACCAATGAAGAGTTGATGGTAAAATGGCATTTATAAAAGGAAACCATTCTTCGTATTAATCACATCAAACAACTGGAGCTTAAATCGGTCCCCCTGCTTACCCTCCAGGTCTGTCCCTCCTCCAGGGCGGCGCTCTGGGCCTCAACGGGGTTGTCGATGACGCGGCCGGTCCGCCCGGAGAAGTCCATGGCGACCAGGGAATTCTCCGATACACTCCGCTGTTAGTAGACGTGGCAGGTTGAGGAGTAGGGGGAGGGGGTGCACAGGGGGCATGGTGAAGGGGGGAGGGGGGGTAGATAAGGGTCAGAGGTCAAATAAGCCAGACACACTCACTGGGGCATGACAAATCCTGTCTGCACAGGAGACCCACTTCACTCCACAAATGACACACTGAGGAGAAGCTCAAGCCTCTCCTGCACAGATTATTCAGATTTTCATCTAATTAACTACTAAAGTTTTTAAAGTCATTTAAACAACTGTGCTTAATTCTAAGCAATAATGATCATAATTAGCATGGTTTATAAACATATAATTATATAAAAGGATATATTTATGGATTGCAGACCTTAAAAAAAATTCATTTCAGCAACATATCGCTACATGTAAAAGTGATCCAGCCCACAGCGTTTCCTCTTTAAAGGAGCGAGGCACAAGGGGAACGCAAAGTGATTCCAATTCACCATCAGCTAATCAATGGCTTAATCCGGATCAGTCTCGGGTGGGTGGGGGTTTGAGGTTGTACGGCGGTGATGTCAGAGAGCAGATACTCACCATGGGTGCAGAGAAAGGCGAGAGGTTGGACTTCCTCTGCTGGGGAACGTTGTAGCTCTGATACAGTAGTATCCCGTGCTGTGAGGACACAAGAGAAGAGACGCCATCAACTCATGTTTCCAAGAGATGGCAAATAAGGAAAGGGAATCTACTTATTAAAGTTACTGTGAGGAACTTTTAACTGGTTATGAAACGGCCTCAGATAATACTGATGCCTCGATATGACCTACATAAGTAAACGAGACCATCGGTGAGAAGATTGGCTGTTTATATATCGTATATATCGGCCCGTATTACTGGACCCGCTTGGAGGGAAGGGAGGCACGAGAGAACCAGAACCAGGACTGACTGGAGCACGCTGTCAGATCCTGGAAAAGTCCCTCGTAGTAACTTTAAGTAACTACTAGGTTTGGGTTCTAGTTTGCAGAACTGTACAGTTACACGACCCACAGCCACAATTACAACATGTGAAAGTAAAGGAAGTACTTTGAGCAGTCTGAAGGCGGTCATCCAGCAGGTCCTGCTCTGTTCGTCCTCAGCACTCAGCATCTTGAGCTCCTTACAGTCACTCCTCACTTTGCTGGGCTGTAAACCAAACAGTGGACAAAGTGGGATATGAATGAATGAGACACTCATCATGAACAACAACAAGAAGAAAGGCCTCTTTTGTGGTTTCTGGCATTTCAGTTTTTCGTACAGACCCTCAAACTAGTGGCATGGCAGAGCAAGACGGTAATGTTTTGTAACTCGGGCTCGTACTTCAGCGGTTGCAAAGATTGGTAAAGTAATTTGTATTGATCAGTGGTACATTATATGCAATCAAATGCATAACATATGCAGCAGTTGATAACACACAATTAGCCTTTATAGTTGCATTTTATGATCCCTGTTAAGGCCAGATTATGTGACGTTTTCTAACAATAACCACAAGTAACAACTGTGGAACAATAGTAAAAGATAAAACAGTAGCGCTGTAGTGAAGTATAACAGTAACAGTCCTAAAGTTAGCAAGCTCACTCTAATGTTAGACAGCAATAGCTCTCCAAAGTTTGCTAACATTAGCCGCCACAAGCTACTGTTGTCATACCAGAGCAAGTGAGTCAGTAGCTGCTAAACCTCTAAATGTATTAAATTGAACAAGGGTGCATTTTACTGCTTATGAATTCAACTTTTCATTTGTAAAAGGAAGAATGTGTTATTTCTACTTGGAATAAAATGCGCAAGCTTTAAAGGACATTTTTGTTATGGAGTCAAGTGCAAATAATGGGATCTTTTGAATGAGGAATCAGCTTTTTAATCTACGTAAAACTACACTGGAGGACATTCTCATATGAACTTTTATTTTTCTAAATTCTAAAACTATAAGCTTTATTTTTTCCAGGTACCAGATGACACCATTAAAACTCACTAAAGTACATTTAGTTGTGCGCTCGAGTATTTCATCTGTGCTTAAAACAACATACAGTGTTAAAGTCCTTCTCGTCTCTCCTTCCCCCTCCTTCAGTAACGAGGACGTTTGACACACTGCTCCTCAGATGAAACCCCGACCGATAAATTAATTAATGTCCCCATAGCAACAATGCAGCCAAGTTAAATCCCTCACCCAATCCTGCACTGTCACCCCCGCTGACAGCATCTGACACCCCGGTTGTCTTGTGTGTGTGTGTGTGTGTGTGTGTGAGTGAGAGAGAGGGGAGGGGGTTAGGCGGGCCAGATTCTCTGTACCATCCTGGCTTATCCCAGTGGGCTTATCCCAGATCAGCAGGTGACCCACCACCGATTACTCCTGGAGTGGGACACACAGGGCTGAGTGTGTGTTTGAACCCCCGCTGGGCGGTTTTAACTCTTGTGTCCTCTGACACACACACACACACACACAAGATATAATACATGTAGAAGGGAAGCAGGTGCATCTGTTAAGAAGCGGTTTTACGAAAGATCACGTAACAGCCAGTCTTCCACCCTGATAGGAGGACAATATCCGTGTTGAAATCATTTTATTTTTTATAATTTTTACCCGATCAACACAGAATATAACTGAACAAACCGAATGGTGAACTATTGCATTATAAATTGGAGAATTGAAAAAGTGGTTTATGAAACATTTTGTATTGAACTTACTATAGTATAATTATTTTAGGGATTATGCATCCTGATACTTCTTAAATGACTCCTTGGAGGTACTAATACCACCATTTAAGAAACACACTACATGGTACAGTTTCTCTTTTATTGGGTTTGAGGGAATCTCAACTCACTAAAATAAACAATCTATTTGAAAATGCTCGACTACATTGTTACTGTAGAAAGTATAATTATCACATTCAACCTGCAGATGATTGTCAATCTCCAGCAATGGATTAAATGAGCGGCTCAGGTTGCAGCATTGTCTCGAGTGTTACCTTGATGCAGAACTGGTAATCTGTTGGAGCGTTGTGGAGTTTTCTGCCCGAGATGATGGTGAAGATGTTACTGTCCTCCAGATCCGACAGCAGCTGCAGGTGACGGGGCTCCTGTTTGTTTGTGGGGAGGCAGACGGAAAGGGATGTCAACAACAACATCAAGAAAAGAATTATGGACTACTTTTGTTTATTTTGCTCAGGAAAATGGCTAATTAAGATTTTTTTTCTTCTTTTTAAATAAGTTTTGTT
The DNA here is from genome assembly GCF_910591455.1 of Pholis gunnellus. Taxonomy (NCBI): domain Eukaryota; kingdom Metazoa; phylum Chordata; class Actinopteri; order Perciformes; family Pholidae; genus Pholis; species Pholis gunnellus. Next base: position 17,324,545 of record NC_136543.1, read on the forward strand.
TAATAACAAAACAAGAAGTTCAGGTTTTCACTATTGACACATCACAACTATAATGTAACCGCAACTCAACTAGTTGTTTGTCAATCCTGAAAAGTAAAGTATCTATAACTGATAGCAGTAACTCGTCACCTTGGATGTTCCTTTAGTAGAGTAGTAGAGCCCGGAGCGTCGCAGGAACATGTAGAGCTTCTTCCAGGACCTGCGTCCGGGCTCCTTCACGTACATATAGCCCTGGATCTCTGGACAGCTGCTGGAGTTCAGAAAGTTCTGCAAAAACACACAAAACAGCATCTATTGGGAACACTGCTGCAGGGGAACAGAATGTACACAACACAAATGTTTGTGTTTCGTGCTGGAAGCGGCGTGTTCCGACATGATCGTGTTTAGAGATCGCAGTGGAATATAGAGGCAGGTTTTTTTTTGTCTATGTTCCTGAAACTCTGGCAGTAGCAACATCGGGTGAATGCAATTAGCATATTTCAGGAACTATGTGTATGTGTGTGTGTGTGTGCATATTTCTGACTACCAGATGTCCACACTTTAGTGCGAGCTCTTTTTCCAGGGTGGCTACTTAAGAGTTAGGATTTAGCTTGAGGATTATAATTAGATTTAGGATTAATTTTGCGCTTAAGTTAAGCATTATGTAATGAATCAAGCCCTTACATGTGTGCTATTCAAGACGCGTGTGTCCCTTCACCGAGTCACCTCCTTACCTGTAGGAGCTGCGACTGAGGGATTGAGCCATCGGACTCCTGACACCAAGCCACCATCTGCTCTGGAAAAAAGTTCTGGATGGAAAAACACACAGAGGCCGACAATGAGTGAGGGAGGAAGAAAGAGTGAGAGGGAGAGGCACTAGAAACCACTTAGTGCATATGCAAGCTCAGAGAGGGCTAGTGTTTCTCTATGCAGAATACGTCTCTCTTTCTGTGAGTGTGTCTGATGAGCACAAGTGGTGGGGGCGAGAGAGGTAGAAAGAGAGAGAGAGAGAGAGAGAGAGAGAGAGGGCACTCCAGCCTGGGAGTAGATGCAGTATGATCTCACCCGCTGACGTAATCCCCTTTAGCCAGCAGCGCTACTCTTAGCGTGATTGACAGGCCGCGGACAGCACTCTGGTGTTTTACTGTGCTCATTACCACAGAGCTGAGGTCACCTGCTGGCTCTGACACTCACCTAAATCACCACAGCAATAATGTCACTGTACACCCTGGGCGAGCACGCAACAGCATGAGCCCCCATGCTGAGTCCACATCAGCAAAAAGATGCCAGGCAAACCCCCCGGGCCAACGCTGACTCGCATGCTGCCAGAGGCCGGTCTGCGTCCTCGGAATGATGAACCGCTTTACATTTTCATATTTTAGCCGGCGCTGTTGTCCAAACGGACTTGGAATGAGGGCAGAAGCAGAATGAGCTTCAGCTTCGACATCACCGAACATGAATGTACTCGGGGACAAATAAAAGCATTGTGTATAAAGTTAGACTGATTTGGGATAAGGGATGTGTATCTGCGACACAAATACAGTACGGAGCTTGATTCAACGAAAGAGATGATGACTGTGTTCAGTGTGATGTGGCTGTTAGAGGAAGTCTACAACTTTAGACCGAACTGAAAAATCTCCACAACTATTGGACTATTGGAGTGAAGATCACTATTGTTCTGTCTGGGATCCCTCTTTTCTATGTTCTTGGCCTCCAGGGTTACAGATACAAAATAAAACAAAGTGCTGCAATGCGGCCGTTTGGTTCCTGACGAACACGCTACTAGCTAAACCTGACAGCAATTTGCTCGCTTCCAGTGGGTCTTCTCTGTTTGGTCTATCCTTCTTCCACATAATATACTGTACCTTGCAATGAACAACATTGTCCTCCACTTTATTTAAATTGATTACTTGTGGTTGTTTGGCTTTGAAAGACAAAGCAGCCTACTCGTGAAAGAATAGTAGCTGCTTTGTGCTTTGCAGTTGGATAATAATGTAGTTAGTTAGTTGGCAGATCTAGCGAGAGTGTGTTGCTGAGAAAGGTCTTGAACAAAGTTAATTTAGTTGAATGTTCAGAAGATATGTAGCTTGTGAGAAATGGGTCCAATATTTACTTTGGGGACTGTGTGGGCAAAACAAATTGGTCATAATCTGTGTTTAAGTGACACAGATACAGAGAAATGGATTTAGTGGGCCGTGTTCTTTCTCAACCGTCTCTGGTTTTACCAAACAGAGCCTCACAGAGCTGCTAGCAAGGATGTAGACTTTTCTTTTGAGGGGTTTGCCAGCCCACGTAGAAAGAAAACACTGGGTCATTCTGGTAATTTCTGCCTAAAAGCAACAAAATGTAAAAGGTTTTGGATGTCTTGGATATCTTCAGCTCCAATACAAAAATATCAAGGTGTGAAAATTGTCTGAACCCGAGCTGTGTGCGAGCTAAACTGAAGCCCCCTCTTGGTCGATTAGTCAATCGGTCGGTTTGGTCTTAAGTCTTTATGCATGTTTCATGCTAAATAACTAATTCTCACAAAACTACTGATAAACAAAAGATTTTAAGCGGTGCTTTTCTTTTGCATGATTCTTTGAGGACAAACTCAGTTTTTCAGATCTGTCGATTAAATCGACTAATCGATTGGTCGACTTAATCGGACGAGTGTTCGTCGACTAAGATCTCTTTTTAGTCGAGGACAGAACTATAAATGACTTGTTTAGGGATGCAAGAGACTCACCAGGGGGTTCCTGAAGAATTCATATTTGGCATAGTTCTTCCTGAAGAGGAATTTACTGTCGCTGCTCATGGAGGCTTGAACCTGAACCACCAGCTCGTGGTCCTCCAGACATCTCTCTGCATGAGGAGAGCAGACAGACAGCGTTAGTCTTAGTGTTAGTCTGGGATATGTTGTCCTCTGGGATGTAACTGAAGGCAGATTGTAAATCAGTGTACGCCGCTTTAGAGCTTAATCATATGGTAAAAAAAAATAATTATTAATTCAATAAGAAAAACACATTTTATTGACATTGTAACTATGTTTCACTGTTCATAGTTCTGTCCTTTTTTTAGGGTTGATCTGCAGCATAACAAGCAGCTCTTTTGCATTCATTTCCTGTCTCTCTCTTCATGTTTCTCTTCTCTCTTTAACATTGAAAGCATATTCTGAGATGTCCTTGTCACCAGAGGACCTTGTTTACTGTAAACTCTTTTGAACAGTGTCCTCTAGCAGCAGGAAACACAACAACCTTTTGATGAGCCAGAACAATTAAGTTTATTTAATCCAGTACTTTAAAAAAAAAAAAAGAAGGTGGAAGCTGGTATAAACTGGAAAGAATTAGTCTCTTTTACAGAGTTCATCACCTTTTCTAAGACTCATAAATCTCCATGATGTGAATTCACATTATTGCCATAGTTAACAGTGCTGCGCTCTATAAATGTCTTATGATAATTGAAATTAGGCACAAACACATCAGCAGTTCTACTGTTATTGTACACAATGACACAGCAAGAAAAGAAATCGCCTGTTACTAGGAGACGAGCGAGGGAGTGAGAGGTTAAATGAGGAGGGGCAGTGAAAAGAAGGAGCGTTGTGAGGCAGGGAGGAGGTGAAGGTGGAGAGGAGTGAGATGGAGAGAGGGGGGGGGTAGAGGAGGAGGTGGTGAGGGCATTGCAGGAAGATGATGTCATGTATTTAGGCTGATTGCTGAGCGCAGCGAAGCCATAAGCAAAGTACAAGCCACAGACAAACACACAACCGAACATTAAGAGCTCACACAGGCCTAACCTGCTCACTGTGCACCACAGAGGCACAATTACTTTCTCTGTGTGTGTGTGTGTGTGTGTGTGTGTGTGTGTGTGTGTTCTCCTCTTTCTTGAAGTTGAGGGTATATGATCTCAGAGTGAGGCCGCTTAGAAATAGATAGTGACAGGATGTTCTAGTTCTGCATGGACACACAAACACACACACACACACGAAATGATAGCAACTAGGATTTAGCACTAATTCTCCTGTCCAGATTAACTCACAAAGCCTTGTTTTATTGAGACAAATGCACACACACACACACACACACACACACACACACACACACACACACACACACACTTCGGACACGTTTCTTGCTAATAATGTATTCTGGCTGCAGTTTAGGGGTGGGAATGTCTGATATCTTTTTGAGAGAGTGTGTGTGTGCGTGTGTTTTTGTGTGTGTGTGTGTGTGTTTGTGTGTGTGTGTGTTGCGCGCTGGCAGCGGAATTTCCTGTGGAGAGTTAAGGAAAGATTGATTGGCTAGAAAGGCTAGGGGCTCGTCCGACGGAGAGGCGCGATTGGTTCCTTGCTTCTTTGGTATGACGCTTTAGGCCCCACCACACACACACACACACACACTCAACCTCTCCCTCTCTGTCTCTTATTCTCTCTCCCTTCATTTCTCTCTCTTTTTCCCTCCCTCTCTCCTCACCTCACATTCCATCTCTCCAGTGCACTTTTTTCCAGGAACGCAGATCAAGCAGCAAAGCACAAAGCGATCCTTTGACTCTAAAAATACAACTCGGGGAGTAGGAAAGCCTCACCGAGGACAAAGACAGACCCAGAGAAGAAAAAAAAAAGAATAAAGAAATAAATAAAGCTTTAAACAGAGACACAGCAAAAGAGAGGAAGCAAAGCATGAGTCTTGTGTTTTTTGCTCCCCCCCCCCCCGTGAACAAACGATTGGGAGGGAACAGACATGTGAGCAGAACATGGAAAATGCTTAATCCTAAAACCACCACACCTCCCTCCCTGAGCCGTATAGAAGGCATACAAGCACTCGTGCCATGCTCAAGTGAACATACACACTGAGGGTACACACAAGAGAGTATCCCCAACCATGCAGGGACACACAAAAGGGGTTTAGACACACACACACACACACACACACACACATACATACATATATACACACAAGACTGAAAACACACCGGCAGAAAAGATATATTCTCTTAAAAACCCACCAGAGATAAACAGGAGTAGAACAAAAGTAGAATGTATGTCCATTCCGTCCAAAAGGAGCATGCATACAGATATGAGCGTGCCAAATCTATGCTTGGTGCACACACACACTCACCATATACTGCATACATACACACACATCCTTACCAAGGCCAAGGATGGGGTGGTGCTCCACCAGTGTCCAGGCGTTGTCGTCCACACAGTGGCTCTTGTAGACCAGGAGCTGACACACATCTCTGGCCGTCATGTCTGCTGGGATCTCCACCACTTTACCGGCTCCATCCTCGCTCCACACCTTCACTATCTGAAAACACACGGGGATAGTAATGAGAGTATGTAAATAAGATGACGGTCAGGCTGGAGAAAGTCTAATAACACTCAGAAGGCGAAGCGCGTCCTGAGCCACTTTTGGGAATTTGGATCCGCAGAGAAAAAGGGAGAAATTAACAGATCAGAGGCTACATTTACCTCCATAACCAGGTTCTTTGTCAAGTCCAGTCTTAAAAAGTCCTGTTCACATTATTCTATCACTCCAACGTGAGAACCGCTTTAAAAAAGAAAAAGAAAAAAGAAGGATGACGTCCAGGAAAGGTCGGCCGGCCCCTGTGCTCTCAGTTCAACCCTTTTGTCCACAGCTCAACCCAACTTACTCATACGCACATTCACAAACACGCACGCAATCTGCTCGCGCACAAACCACGATGAAACATTTTTCGTCACATGCAAACATATCCACAATTAGAAAAGTAGAGAGACCGCATATTCGCACTTGGAGAGAGAAATAAAACTTTGTAGTCACACATGTTGTGTTTTGTTCTTCAAAATGTCACCGCTGGGAGCAGCAAACGGGTACAGCTCAAAGCCGCAGAATACCTCCCATTGTTGCGCCATTTTGAACCATTTCAACCAAGTGCCCAAAGAGACATTTAAACCAGTGTAATTTTGTCTTCTCAGAGTGCGTTGCTGCACAGATAACTACAGACCAGCTGCTTCACACCACTGTACGAGCAGATTCACACACACGCCACAGAGAGCTCGCTCCCACATGCAGCGCAACACACAAAAACACACACAGTAACATGAGCAAATGAACATGGGAAACTGCCTGCAAACCACAAAGACGACTCCGGTTATCCTCCAGATATCAGAAAGAAATGTGTGCGTGTGTATGTTTGTGTGTGTGTGTGCGCTCACACACCCACATACTTAACATCTTCTGTTCACAGCAGGGATTCTGCTGCCCTGCACGTCACACAAAACCAACGGGGAACTGTTGGAAATTACATGAAACAAGACACAAAGCTAGTGATAGGCGAGGGTCGGAGGGCTGGGGGGGGGGGGGGGTTTGGTATGGAAAATTAAGTCGAACAATGGAACTGCAAAGTGGAAACACACAAAACACCGAACAACAACAGCAACGGTGGCCTAGAAATGACACAAAACACCAGCAAGGCGTCGCAAAGAGAGACTCCGAATGCAATCAGAAACAACGTCACAGCGCTCTCTGCCCCTGCAAAGCCAGAAGACTCCCTCCTCTCCTCCCTCATGCCCCCGTACGAAAAAAAAAGTGATTTCATGACGCAGGAGTTTTGTTTGAGAAAAGTTTCAGAAACATTGAGAGGGGGAAAAAAAAAATGCCAAAAGGTCCCCATCGCTGCAAACTGATAACCACACACATACTTACACACATGCACACACAGCTGCCGACGGACATCCAGAAAAGACAGGAAGGCGCACACAAAGTCTCTTACCTCCACAGCCTGAAAGAGGCAACAGTCTGGAGAGCAGGATGGCATTTTCACACTGAGACGCTCTCCAGTGACACAGAGAGACAGAGGGAGAGAGGAAGAGGGGAGGAGGAGGAGGAGGGAAGGAAGTCAGGAAGAGAGGGAGGGAGGGAGGGACAGATTGGCAAGGAGAATGCAAAGAGAGGTAAGAGGGAAGAAGGGGGAGGAGGGAGGAAGTGACAGAGGAAGGACGAGAGAGAAAGAGAGACAGAGCGAAAGAGAGACAGCCTGCCCCTTCTTCTTGTGCTGGGCAGCATAAAGGCTGAGCTGCTAAGAGTTGTATGAGCCACCGCTCTGCTCCGCTCCTCTCCTCTCCTCTCCTCCTCCCTTCCTCCGTCCCTCCCTCCCTCCCTCCCTCCCTCCCTCCCTCTTCCTCCTCACATTGGATTAACCCAGTGTGGGATTTTTCAAACGGTGAGCTGCTACCTGTCACGTACTCGACACGCTTATGTTCAGGGCGGCGTTCAAATCCCCTCATCCCCTTCCAAAAAAGATCACCGTCAGCTCCTTTTACCAATGGCGCCGCACCAAAAGAAACAGTCTCTCTGCCTAAAACACACCCACAACTCCCCCCGCACACACACTCACACTCACACACACACACACGCACATGGATAGAGGGAAACAAGCTCAAACTACTTAGCCAATCACTGAACACTCACACGAACACATCCCTTATTCTTATGCATCCACTGACATTTCATCTGAGCTGCCTGACGGTTTTAATTTCTACCCCCTCCCTCTTATCCTCTTCCTCCTCTTCTTCTTCCTCCTCCTCCACCTCCTCCTCCTCCTCCTCCTCCTCAGCTGTATGTGAAATACTATGCGAGAGTGTTGGGACCAGAGCAACATGTGTAACGCACACTGACGGGCTTCGAGGTCTGCAAAGAAGGCAGTTGAAAGAAAACGGTGGGGTGATTCGATCTGAAGCAGTAGGGGATGGTTGCTCAGCAAATCTACCCGGCCGAGAGAGAGAGAGGGAGAGAGGGAGAGAGGGAGAGAGGGAGAGAGGGAGAGAGGGAGAGGGAGAGATAGAGAGAGAGAGAGAGATTGGGAGATAAAGAAAACGAAGGGAGGGTGGGAGAGAGAGGAATAGAAAGAGCTATGGAGGAATGTGAGTAATGCAATACTGAGTCATAATAAGGCTCATGTGTAGGGCACAGGCCAACCCAGCTGGCCCCTAATACAGTGTGCATGAGAACTATGAGTCGAACACACACACACACACACACACGCACACACATTCTCAAAAGAGGAAGACAAAATGATAAACTATCTTTTACTTTACTGCTTGACTTTTTCTCTCCCGTCTCAGGCTAAAGTTTTGCAGCCATTTGGGGAGCAGTAGAACGCTTACTGAGTGCATGTTCGTGTGTGTGATGAGCACACAAACAGAAAGCGTGGGCATAGGAAGCGATAACAAGCTCACTTTCCTTCTTTTTAATCTCCCTTTTCTTTCCAATTTCTTCCGTTTCTGACTCTGTATTTCGAGTACTTCTTCAACAATTGTTCTACCTGCAAGGTCCTTCAAATCCTTGGCCTTCATCCTCATTGTTTATCAGGTTTTATCTTTACACAATGAAATTTAACTCACCTTGGCTTAGTCCTCCCCCTTCTGTTTTACCCTCCCCCACATCCGTCTTTTTCTCTCCACCAGAGGCGTGTGAGGGGGGGTTATGTACAGGGTTATTGGTCTCCTATGCTGCTTCTAACACACACACACACACACACGTAAAGCGGGCTTGTAGCCACGGCATATTGGATTGAAGGGTCATGGACATGTCACCTGCATGCCTATAACCAAAGACACACACACACACACACACAGGCGTACGGGGTCAGAGCTCAAACACAATAATCTGCGCCAGGGTCAGGCCCACTTGACCAAGAGGTTTATGGGCCCCTAAACCTATCAGGCTGTACGCAAACACACAACGATTGTACAGACAGATACCAGCTAACACACACACACACACACACACACACACACACACACACACACACACACACACACACACACACACACACACACACACACACACACACACACACACACACACACACACACACACACACACACACACACACACACACACACACACACACACACACACAGAGATGATCTGGTTGTTTTAAGCCAGAGCAGATCTATTCTACAGTAATACGACCCGCTGATTGTAAAAGCTATCTTGATTCGTTCAGAGTGGAGGGGGCAAGGGTAGCGACGGACAGTATTTCTTTGTTTTTAATGTATAACTTATGAGTCTTAACAGTGCAACTGATACATTCTGGGATGTTTTGCACCATTGTGGCAGAAGGTAATGTAAAACTTACAAAATATTGTAACCTGGAAGAAAAATGGGAAAAATAGGGATGTTGAAAGAAAAAGGATAACGTGGATCTAATGTGGTCGTGTATTTGGTACTGAAACCAGGACTAAGGACTTCACGTCTTCCTTACATAATCAACAAACAATATGTTGCTGTACAGTAGAGTCACCATGGTAAGAGTTGTTCAGCTCTATGTCACATGATTGGCCATTATATCTGCTGCCTTGTGATTTCTAGTTGTACAATAAATCTTCTTTCATTGCTAAACTAACAACATGGAATAATGTAGCTTTAATGTTAAATGTTGTGTAGAAATATGCACAGTTATAATGTACATATTATAGTATTCTTTAATGTTTGTTTAATATTTTATTGTAGTTTTATTCTATATTCATGTTCTTGGAGCATTTTGCCTGTATTTTCTTTTCCTTACTATGTTTTGTATATAATTGTTATAGTTTGTTGTAGGCACCACTCGTACGCGAATAAGCTACTTGGCAATAAACCCTGAATCTGATAGACTTACAGACCAATTGATGTAACTTGTTTACTTTACAAAATAATGTGTTAAATCGCTAATATAAATATAAATATATAATATTAAATTAACGGACAATTCTTAGAGTGTCCTGTAAGAAATGATCATGCCAGCAGCTGTATCTGTCCGTCTGCTGGAGGCTTCCACTAATGTCAGCATCTGAATGCTGGTTGGTGGAGACTTCCCACTCTGGTCTATTACAGTGTCAGCTGTCCTTCATGTCTGTGAGTGTTCGGGTTTCAAGCCAGACATAGCTGATTAGCTCTGCAGACAGGCCAAACTCAATTTCACCTCATTGGAGCGCCACCACAAAGACTCACTGAGTGGCTCACCTCCCCACCTCCCTACGACCCGACACTGTCACGCACACAAACATACAAAGTCAGACAGAAAGACCTCTACTGACTGATAGACGTGTACTATGCGAGTGTTGGTGATATCGATCCAATAAAACAAAATATGAACCCCATTTTGACCTGGCAGATATCAAAATAAAATTTAAAAAAAAACAGTGGTCATTGTACGGGACACCATTGATCTTATCTGTTAAAATTCCACAGAGACAAGTGAAACTCCCTCTTCAGGAATTAGAATGAAATCTTTTCCCAAAAACTAATTCTAAAAATAGTTTCATCGGTGCTGAAATCAAATGCAATTCCTGGCGCCCTAACTGGGAGAAATGACCTCAAACAAGAGTTCATCTGGATATTGTAACAACTGAGAACCTTTAAACAATCTGCTCGCATCATTATCTGGCTGCGTTCTTATGGTTTCTATGGGAATAAGTTATCGTAGCATCATGTTCTAGTTCGACAGTAATGACACATGTAGTCCTCAGGCAGCGCATGCAAGCGTATGTTTGTGTGCTTGTGTGTGTCAAAGAAGAGTATGTTTGTGTATTTGTGTGTGTCAAGAAGCGTATGTTTGTGTATTTGTGTGTGTGTGTCAAAGAAGCGTATGTTTGTGTGCTTGTGTGTGTCAAAGAAGCGTACGTTTGTGTATTTGTGTGTGTCAAGAAGCGTATGTTTGTGTATTTGTGTGTGTCAAAGAAGCGTACGTTTGTGTATTTGTGTGTGTCAAAGAAGCATATGTTTGTGTATTTGTTTGTTTGTGTATTTGTGTGCTTGTGTGTGTCAAAGAAGCGTATGTTTGTGTATTTGTGTGTGTGTCAAAGAAGCGTATGTTTGTGTATTTGTTTGTTTGTGTATTTGTGTGCTTGTGTGTGTCAAAGAAGCGTATGTTTGTGTATTTGTGTGTGTGTCAAAGAAGCGTATGTTTGTGTATTTGTGTGTGTCAAAGAAGCGTATGTTTGTGTATTTGTGTGTGTCAAAGAAGCGTATGTTTGTGTATTTGTGTGTGTCAAGAAGCGTATGTTTGTGTATTTGTGTGTGTGTCAAAGAAGCGTATGTTTGTGTATTTGTGTGTGTCAAAGAAGCGTATGTTTGTGTATTTGTGTGTGTCAAAGAAGCGTATGTTTGTGTATTTGTGTGTGTCAAAGAAGCGTATGTTTGCTGCGAAATTACAATGTTGAGTCATCACATTACCAAAACATGTAAGACATTTACTGCATGGCAGGAACTCAGAAATCCTGTAAGTCTTCATAACACAAACACACACACACACACACACACACACACACACACACACACACACACACACACACACACACACACACACACACGTGTACATGCACCTGATCTGATTGCAATGGGTCAGCAGACCATTGCGTGCAGAAGTTCATCAGCTGACAGAGGGGGAGGTACGAGTCCTAAACAGAGAGTGTGTGACTCAGAGCTTTGGTCTTGAATTACTTATCATGACACTGCTACAGCATATATATATATATATATATATATATATAAAAACTGTATCCATAGATTTTTTTTAAAAAGACTGTTTGCAGAATTATTTCAAAGTATTTCATAGTATAATAGGAGCAGTATATTAGACACAAACAAAGTTGTGTTTCACAATGGCTCAACAACAACAACAAAGCTGAATTATTATCGTTTGAAGATTTCATCACAACATTAACTCCTGACATGTATTAGATATGAAAGAATCTGGAAACGAGAGTCTACAGCCATGCTAGCAGCTCTCTGAGGCTTAGTTACTGTAAGACACAGCGGTGCTTTGAGGTAAATGCTAATCCCAATATGCTAACATGATCACAAGCACAATGTTACGTAATGTTCATGTTTAGCTGCTATAATGTTCGCCATGTTCACCATCAAGTACAGCTGAAGCTGATGGAAATGTCATTAGTTATGCAGTTATTTATTTATGTCATAAATCAGAGTACTGGACAAATACAACTTTTGACCTGATGATGGCTGTAGATGAAAAGCGTTAACCATTGACATCTGCACCAAATTTTATGGCAACCCATCCAATATTTGGTGAGATATTTTGCTCAGTGGCACTAGAGGGAAAGTCAGGGTATCCTGACCCATTAGGATTCCTCCTCTGGGGACTGTGAATGTCTTTGCAAAATGTCATGGCAGTTTATCCAAAAGATGTTGAGGTATTTCAGTCTGGATCAAAACGGTGGACCGAGACCAAATCGACCAACACTGCCATCCCCAGAGACTGCTGGCAAGGCTAAAAAAGAAAAACGCCCAATCGATCAGACTGCAAACTTTCTAAAATTTTGCAAGCACCAAATATTTCAATAATCAGACCACACAACGAATAACAAACCATGAGAAACCGACTCTTTCACATCCTTTTTTTCACATTAAAACCATCTTTTCTCTTGCCTTTTTCCACAGGGAGGTCAGAGGTTAGGGTCATTTTCTGAGCACTGAACCCTGAGCTGGAAGACATTTCGTGTCTTGCTCAAAGCTACTTCAGCAGGATGGATGCTTGCCAACACAGGGGGCTTGAACCCGAGTTCTTTGCTTGATCAATGGTCTCTTTTACCACTGGGCCTCCCTGTCGTCCCTGATGTTCGTAATGCCGCGTCTTTGGCCACAAATAAAAGCAGGAGTTGCGTTACAGCCGCCGTCACGATGCCAAAGAAAACCCAATGTGCCCAGTGATGACAGACAGTCCTGACCAAATTGTTGTGAAAGCCGGGGTAACATGACTGAACTGTGTGGTGTAATACTGCCACAACTTGCGTGGGAAACAGCGTTCAGCATCGTCTACAATCAGACTACTGAATAAGCTTCGGCTTTAGAGTTTTCCCTTCAGTGTGTTTCTAACATCTCGTGGAGATGCGGCGTCATGTTATCTGTTCACAGTAGCATGTTCATGACACCCTGAGGACAAACCCTTTCAACTATCAAACACAATGCAGGCCATAAACCTGTCATGTCACGCACATACACGGTTTTATAGCATGTGTATCCCTTTGAGAAAAGACGGAAGCTTAGAGAAGAATGCTCTGATCCCAACTCTACAGCTGGAGGGAGAGAGATCCTCCGATAAAACAGAGCCAATGCAAATACAATCTATGTCTGTAGACGCCTGAGAGTCTCGTCTGCATTGTTGTGTAAGCCGTCCTCAGCGGTCCTCAAAACAACTGAACTGACCTGCACACATCCATGCATACAGGTACTCACACATCTCCACAACCTTTTCTCTATCCTACAGCCTTTCTGTCAGCTTGCATATGACATTACATAACATAGCATGCCAACAGAGGCACGGACGTCTGGCCAGTGAGACGCTGGTCTCGCTGAACTTTAGTGATTTGATCAGGGAAGGTTTCATTCAATCAGCCGAAGACTAGCCATGGCATAGGAAAGGATTAAAGTACATGAAGGTTTCACACGCATCCACCAAGGGAGGCCATTTAACACCGGGGCTGCTTTCGGGAAGAATTTACAGTCATAACATTGCGAAACAAGACTAAAATTCTATAGCCATGCTAGCAGCTCTGTGAGGCAAAGCGGGGCTTTGAGCTGAATGCTAACATCAGAATGCTAACATATGCTAACAACGCTAAGCCACGAGGGTTTCCCCCTCTCAGTCGATTAATCAATCGTTTTGGTAAACACAAGGTATTAAAGTGGTGCTTTTGTGTGATTCTTTGTGGAGAACCTCCGTTTTACAGATCTGTTGATTAAATGGTTTTAACTAATCGAATATTCGACCAAAAACTATGGTTGAGAACAGCCCTATTCCCCACTTTAGTTAAATGTTATCATGCTAGTTGTCATGTGCAACTACACTAACTAGCACAAAACACAATGTAGAGCTGAGGGTGATGTTAATGTTATTAGTTTTGCGGGTTGGACACTGATGATGGAATAAACAAGTCAGGAGATCACCAAAGACATTAAGATACATCGTCTGGGAACCAATAGTGTCTGTAAACTCCAATGCAATACGTCCAATAGTTGCTGATATTTATTATTGGACCGACATTGCCATCACTCGAACTATGCCACTAACATCTTTCCATATAGAATTTTAAGCATTAAAGGGTGACTTCTGTATTTTCCATGTTTTTGTATCTACGACACATTTGGTTCACCCTCCTCTGCCCGTTGCCCCCTCTACTCTGGCTCAAACAAATACGGGAATCCATCGAATTCAAAGACCTCATCCACTTTGTCGAAATCATCTAAATATTTAACCATGAAATTGAAAATATTTCAGATAACACTAAGCTATGCTTTCTGTAGTCCAACACAACAAACTCTGACCGGCTGGCAGTCACGTTTCCACCACTGTCTTGCAGCAACATGTCAATTTCAGAACGTGACTTCCCCTTGAGCAACACTCTTTCCATAATGTTGTCAAGACGCTTATAATAACAATCAGAGCCTGTCAGAGGCAAAAACAAGGGAAAACAGGGTGCAGGTTGAAAAATACAGAAGTTACCCATCAATGTATCACTGTCAGATCAATTATTGCTCGTGAACTGATCAAATTATAGTGTTTCACATGATCCCATCACCTCCAGCCACACATGCATCAGTCTCCCAGCCACCTCCTCTGCTTGTCCAGCCAAAAGGTTTTTCTCTTTAGCCGACGATGATAAACAGGATGGAATGTTGGAAGTGATTTTTCCATGTGCTTTTTACTCCTTCCAGTGCAAGCTTTATCGCTGTTTGTGCAGGAAGAGTACAACAATCTTCCTGTTTTTGTGTCACGGTGAAGCATTCTTGAAGAATTTCTTGCCTACACCAACCCGGCGACATGCCATGAAAAATAAAGAAGAAGCAAAATGCTGGAATGACTCATCGATGTCAGATACAAGCATATGCAAAGCAGCGAAAAGAAAAACACCAAACTGCATTTAAACTGATCCAAACACACCACTTATCACAAAAAAAAAAAGTATTTCTTCCCCGTAACAAGCACTGGGCGATTATTTGACTCTTTAGATTCAAGACATGCGTTAAAAGAGCAAAAGTGAACAAAATGAAGATGTTCTGGGAAAGACATATGATGCAACATCTGTTCAGCTCAAACACACACAAAAGATCCTTTGTGCAAACTGCAAACTTGCTCTTTGACTCTAGACCTTGTGAGTTGATGTCAACGAAATGCATAAATAATGCTTGGCCTTATCACATGTGTATGCGTGTGTGTGTGCACTGAGTGTATAATTTAGTGTGTGTGTGTGTGTGTGTGTGTGTGTGTGTGTGTGTGTGTGTGTGTGTGTGTGTGTGTGTGTGTGTGTGTGTGTGTGTTGAGAGCATCTAAAATAACTTTTATTGTTCAGGTTGGGCATCCTGAAAACGTCTTTGAGAGGGATGGAACATTCCTGAGACAGGACGCTCTACCGGGGGAAGGAAGGGCAAGGCTGTGACAGACACACACACACACACACACACACACACACACACACACACACACACAGTGACGTTAAGAGCCAAGGTTGAAGCGTGTGAACCGGAAATGGGCGCCTGTCTTGCCGCGGACAGATTCAGAAGGTTCAGAAAGCTCCGACCTGCAGACGTTCCCAGCCGCGTTCCCAGCTCCACTACGGAAGTCTGCACTCTGTCTGCAGCATCCTGGAGACATCGCTCACCTCCGTCCACAGCAAAACATGTCCGTCACTCTGTATGTGTGTGTGTGTGTGTGTGTGTGTGTGTGTGTGTGTGTGTGTGTGTGTGTGTGCGCGTGTGCGTGTGATTGATAATGACGCTCCCACAATAACACACACACACACAGTCAGATAACCCAGGGTGAGCTGTTGTGTAATGGAAGGAAAGGCTGTCTGCAGCCAAAGTCAACACATGCTGCTCTGACCTGAACATAACAGGCCAGTCAGCTGGTTTCAAAACACACACACACACCCTCTCTTGTGATAGTGGTCAAGTAGAGGACATCACATACATTGAGGAGTCCAAAATAGATCACAACTATAGTGGTAACCAGTAACAACTTTGAAAAAGTACTTAAAAAGTAGAGGAGAGGTTGTATGGGCGTGCTTACGTGGATGTCGGCGGTCTGAATGGGGCTGAGAACGGGGGAGCCTGCCGGGCTGCAGAGCTCAGGGAAAGGGTTGGGGATGGCGGGCAGGGAGGCCGGACGCAGCAGATGCTCTTCCTGCAGACACCTGCAGAGGGAGACACACACACTATTGTCATGGCTGGGTGATTAATGAAAGACTGACAATACTGTATGCACACAATGACTGGCATCAGTTTGGGAAAAGAGAAGGTATGGCACACATATTAGAAGTTTTTCTTGAGGCTATGCTGTCTTGTTTGTTTTTAAGCATATTTTCACAGTGCTTCCAGCTGTCTTTATCTTAATATAAAACAGAGAAATCAATGCAGGGGGCAGGTTATGTGCGTCTACCTGACGGCCTGGATGTGCATGGGCTGGGAGTGCCGCAGCCTCTCCCTGGAGGGGGAGGAAAGGGGCGGGGGCGGGGTGTGTCGACGGTGGGCCTGGCCGTGTGACGGGTAGGCGGGGTGCATGTGGTGGTGGTGAGGAGCGGGCACGTGGCCGTTGTTCAGGAGCAGCGCCGTGTCTGCCTGCGTAGAGTAAACGCTCTCCATGGAGGAGTTCATGTCATTCACCAGCTGCTCCAGATCCACATCGTCCTCTGCGTGAGGCGGGATGGGAGAGGGAGAGAAAGGGAAGGAGGTAGAAAGTGAGCGACAGTGAAACGCTGCAGGACAGCAGATATCCACTGGCCTCAGTGGGTAACAGTGTTTGAGAAATTATTTTTAAACCATCCACAACCAGCTGATAATCATTAGAAATCATATGAATCTGTTCAGTTCAACTGTAGCCGCCAGGTTAATGATTAAAACAGAGCTACAGGAGAAGCAGAGTGATTCAAGTTGTTCATGTTTTCTCTCGATAGTTCACATGAACGGCTTAATAAAAAGGTCAAACAAGACAAACTATGAAGTCTGGTTATGAAAATGTCAATGTGATGTGTCTTGTCTTTAAAAGACAGAGAGGAGTCAACACTATGGAAGCCAGTTTGTCAGAAGTTGTCATCAAAGGGATCCTGTTGGGGTGAAAAGTTAACTTTCTGGTCTGTAAAGGGTTACCTGTTAGAACAGACAGCTCAGCAGTTTGACCTTTTGTCCCACTCCTACCTACTGAGGCAATGCCGCAGCATTCTGGCAAGTGCCTTTAATTTGTTGTAATTTAACACGGTCAACAGTCAAAATATTGCCAGAAGCACTGGGTCCTGAACCATCGATCACCAGACCAGAGAGCAAGAAAGAACACACAGCCTTGTTTTGAAGTTTCACTCCTCCTCGTGTTGGATTTCACTTTGGTTTGGATTTCTTCCAATGGCTGTGTAGTACACCGACTCACTAGCTTGCCATTGGTCCGATTACGTGGAACCTGTCGTCCACCGGGCCGAGTAGTTAATCAAGCGCTGGAAGTTGGCATCAACAGTCACCCAACAGACTGAACCCACACCAATCCAAACCAGGGTGAAAGGATCCAGTCAACAAGGCAGTTTCCAGTCAGGGCTCCTTTCACCTGACCTGTTACTAATTAACTGAAGTCAGTCCAGGATTAATACTGAATCAATTACCCTTCAGGGACAAATGGAGCAGAACTTCCAGACTGCACTCGTTACGTACCATTTATCAAGTTTACAAGCTAATATTAATGCTAGCTAGTGGGGAAACGTGAAATCTCTCTAATAAAGACAGTTTTAGGTTAAAGGAATACTTTGCCACCAAAATGTCATTTTATATCTCAATTCCTCGCCCAGTGTTACCTTGAATTTGTGAAGAGAACTTTGTTTTACTCACATGCCTAAAAGGTAAACAAAGAACCCAAACAATTCTTGATGAATTGAAGTAATTGGTTGCCACGTTTAACAACAGCGAAACTACATCAAAACATCCGTTTAAAAAAACTCTCTCGCAACTCGTTTATCCATCTTCACTTCTGCATAACTGTGTGACATTTTAGCGAAGATGCATGCGTTTGGGAAGTAGTGAGCATATGACTGGATAAAAATTACACTGCACTAGTTGCGTGAGAGTTTGTAAACGGATATTGTGATACAGTTTCAATTACTTAAATTCATCAAGACTTTTCGTCTTTTTTGTTTGTATCCTTGCATGCGAGAAAAATATATAAATGATCATTTTGGAGGGTTAAGTGCTCCTTTGAGTGCCTAGTATGTCTCCATGTGTTTCTTTAAGTGTGTGTCCAAAGCCATTTGGTCCCGTATGTGTCCCACCAAGACGCCACACTCAGAATTCCTAAAATTCCTTTAAGAAGAAATTACAGCACTTCTACAGCCTGTGCATGGCATATGGTGGCCAAATGATCAGGACGAAGTAGGGCACCAAAACACACACACACACAGAAGAGCCGAGGACATCATGTACGCTATGCAGCGTTGATGATCATGTGCATGTAATTATACAGGAGAATTCAAAGAAAAAGCACACATTGTACTGCATGTACACACGCACACAGTGAACACGCACGCCGAGCGGAAAAGAAGCCGCTGCAGAGCAGGAACAGCAGGACTCGGCCCGTCTGATCTCAGATCACAAAGGAGTTTGCATGACACACATATGCACACATACGCACACAGAAAGGACAGTCTGGGACACAAGGTCATGTGATGCTGGGGTTCATGAGTGGGACATGGGTAGGCGGGGAGGCACACACAGTTGGAAAAGAACAAGAGAGCACACGAGGACAGTCAGAGGTGATTATTATGTAAAGCCATGACATGTGGGCCTTTTTCACAGCAGACATTTAGACTCGTCACAGTAGGAAAAGCACAGGCGTGAGTCAGCTTGCATAATACCAGGAACCGAGGCAGGTAAATGAAATTGAGCATAAATTCATTTTATTATTTATTTGCTATTATTATTTGCTGACAGCCTCTCACAGCCTAGGTGGGTCCCGCCTACATTAATTAATTAATCTTCCGTGACTACTTTTTAGGAGTTGTTGACTATCAAAGTGCAGCAGTCGTGAATGAGGAGGTGGTGAAGAATCGTTGGTTCAGTTGTCATTGGAAAGTCTGGCTTTCTGGACAGACCGCACGTTTTCCCAATTTGTCACTTTATATATGCAAACACGTAAAACAAACATTTCATCAAGGCAAAATATCCACCTCCATCATCTTAATCTGGGGTGTGGAAGGTTTTCTCTCTTGCACCTCTGCTCCGTTGAAGCACCACTTTGTGTTTAAGGCCGATAAGCCGGCTGCAGTTTTACATTAAAATGTAGCCCAGTGCAGCTTTAAGAGGATAATGATGGTATCATTGGCATTCCTCTCCCTCTTCCCATTGCTGGCTTGGCCCACGCTGCACTGCTGGCTTCAGAGGGGGAAGCCAGTGAAGTATAGCATTAAAATATATCCTTCCTCTCTTCTACGAACTGCAACTTTTGAATGTAGATTAACTGCTGCAGTACTCTGGTTAGCATCTGACGACAAAACCTACCATACAACCGCGGCCAATTCATTCCTGCAATATCCCAGAATACGCTGAATGAGCGCTCTCTATCCCTGGCCACGACAACCTGCAATCAGCGATCTCTGACGGCAGTCTAGAGGTCAGAGAGGAGAGCTGGACGTTCATGGGCAAAGTGCAATTGAGTTCCTCTATAGGTTATATTTAACATAAAACTGCAGTCGTAGTCAACAAATACTTTATATTTTGTACTCAGATCAGGTCGTATTTATCTGTTGTCTGTGTAATCACATTTTGCATTGCACATGTTTTCACTGTGGACAATGAAGTGAAAGTGAAACTAGGGAGGTCACGCTCCATCACCACACATGATGTGTAAATGTGGGTGGGTAAAGTGACTCTCTTAACAACCTTTACTGAAATGCAAGTATTTCTTTTGCCATCGCTATTTTGGCTTTTCTGCAACCAGAAGTGGCAGGAGAGAGTGATGTTGCAACCGACGGCTCAATGAGACATTTTTGGCGACCAAAATGTTACAATTAACATTCGTGAAGTGAAAACACACTGTGAAAGGGTTAAAGTTGTAAGACGCAAACGCAAACAACTCCAAGACTGAACAACGCCGTGGTAGCGACCTGTCAATCTCAAAGTGGCCCCGCCCTAAAGCATACCCTGCTTTATCGTTTATTTTACCATCATTTACTAAATGAACATCATGCTGTATTGAAGAAGACTACAAACTATCAAACTCATGTTTACAATGTTTACTGAGGCTATAAATCAAAGTGAGAAGTAGAGTCATTTTCTCATAGACAATCAGATTTATTGCAACCAAAGAAGTCGCCCCCTGCTGGCCATTAGACATATTTCTTTAAGACACTTCCGCATTGGCTTCACTTTTAAGAACCAGAGGTATCCAGCTTGTGTTTATACTGAGCAGCACACAAAATGAACGCTATTAAAGTGAAGCAGTAATCGTAGTTATGAACGAAACATTAAATCTTTTCAAGTAAATTGGCTCGCTTACATGTAATCGACACCATGGTACGTATCAAGACACATGTCATCAGATCATCATAAAGGCAGGCCCGGCATAAACCGAGGGCATGTAACCCGAGCCTGGCATGATCTAAATATACAGCACGTCCCGTCAGTGAGGTTGATGTGATGTTTCTCTGGAGTGCAGAGTCAGAATGACACAGTAGCTTGGTGCCTTTTCACTGAAGTCATCAATCAGTTCTTTTTCTACAAAACGCACTCGACGACTGATGGCTACACTAGAAAACGAGTCAGCTTGGAAACAATGAAAACATTCGACTTTGCTGCTTATGCAACTATATGATCTTTTTCCTCTTACCATGAACTCTCCCTCTGCCTGGCACTGAATGACCTACAGGCCTAAATAAACACCTCACCCGATTCACGCGAAGCCATATTTAATGCTCTCACGCAAGCGTAGACCACCACACATCAGCAGAGCGGACAATCCACACAAAAAAAACAAGCAGCGTGATAAAAAAAAATAGGTTGGGGAGAGACTCCCCCTTTTCTCCCCACAAGTTGGCCGCTTTCCAAAAAGGATTTCCAAGATTTTCCACGATGGCTGAAGAGAGTTCTGGGAATATATTAGGATGGAGGGCGGGGGGTAGAAAAGTGCTGAGCAGTGCTAAAGAAAAATAAAAGGGGGGCGGTGAGGCATTTTAACACTTGTCTATAACCTCTCCATCTGGAGAGCAGAGCCTGCAGTGATGAAGGGAGACAATGTCCTAGATGGAGATGGAGATAGAGGAGGAGAGGGGGGATTTCGAGGAACACAGGAAGAACATTCAGTGGGCCAGCAAATGTGTTTTGGCTGGAGACATCCCATAAAGAGAAGGTATGAGAAAAGAATGTGAAGTGAGTAAAATATGGAACGAACTGTTTCTTCTTTTACGACATTGAGAGTAGAAAAAGACATTGTGGGATAACGGGCATATCATTTATCGCTTCATATTTCATATTTATATTCCCTGAACAGATCTGACATAAGTGGGATGAGGAGCGGAGAGTTACCGTGATGATGTGGCAAGTTTTCATTGGCCGAGCGCTGAAAGCCTGGAACAATCAGCTCCTCAGGCCGGCGAGAGGAAGTGCGGTCCATGCTTTCCTGTCAAAGAAAAGGCAAGAAGAAGAACAATTTTGATTAAAACAGGCAAAGACCATGTTGTAAACGCCATGCAGGGGGTTTAACATGTCAGATATTTCAGTGAAGGGTAAGACAACGTGTTTGTTTCAGAGTTCAGAGGGTCTGACAAAGGGAGGGTTCATGCCTCTGCTCTCGAGGAACATCAAGCCTCAAGTTCAGAGGTCAGTGACACTTTGACCCTGTGGCTCTGTGACTTTCTGAACTCTGCGCTCTCTCGCTCTCTCTCCCTCGCTCTCTCTCTCTCTCTCAAACACACACTCGTTTCAAACAGTCACGTGTGAAACTCACCCCAGATACTGACTTGTGTGTTTCAAAAACCCAACAACAGATCAATCACTTTTAAGAGCAAAAACATACCAGCTCAGGCACACTTAAACAATCTCACACGTCACACGGAGATGCACACACACACACACACACACGTACATGCACACTTATACACTGCCAAGTTCCTCACACGTTGTCTAATTTGAAGCAGCTTCACAGCAATAAAGCTGCAGTGAAGAAGGGGAGGGAATAAAGCCAAACAAATTTTCGATCTTCCCTTTTCCAGGAAAAAGAAGAACGAGGAAGGAAAGCTTCCAGGAACTGCTCGTGTCCTGGGGTCACGCTGTGCATGTATGCACACACACACACACACACACACACAGAAATTTACACTCACAGCTCCACTATGTGCTTCGAAAACATCCATAAATGCCCAGAGCTAGATTTATAGCTCTGAGAAGCAGCAGCCAAAAGCTTTCCAAGGAAGGCAACTTGGCTGCAAGGCCTGTGTGCTGAAAAATAAAGTCTGCAGGCTTCAGCTAAAGCGCTTAGCTTCAACACTCCCTCCCAACACTCCCTCCGATACATTTACTCATCATGTCAGTGACATTAAAGCAAACATGCAAACAACAATGAGCATCAAATCCACCGACGAGAAAACCTCACATTAACCTCTTAGACTCTTAACGGCATCCACTACAAACCCAGAAAACGTGATTTTAAATTCTAGAAAAGATCTTCTTAAAAGAAACCTTTTGGGGAATGCACTTACTCGCTTTCTGGCTGTGAGCTACACCATGACCAGACTGTAAACAAGGGAAACAGCTAGCCTGAACCAACAGAGCCAGGCTTGCCGTTTCCTCAGTTTCCTGTCTCTGTGCTAGGCTAAGCTAACGGGCTGCTGCTGGCTGTAGCCTAATTTGACAATGCAAGTAAAGATCTTGTCTTACTATTCCATTAAGATAGCAGATATGTCAGGCTGTATTATGGGAAATATACAAAGACATACTTCTACTAGATGCAATACTGCAGCCATAAAAACTAAATAAATAAAAAGTGCAAGAATCATAACGCTGCAATGAAGTGTTGGGAGTTTCTAAATTTAAAAAAAGAGGAGTTCACGATGTTCCATTTTGTTTTAGGTGAACATTCTTCTTCAGCACTCTCAGCACTGGTTTGGGATTACCTTCTCGAGGACATAAGGGTGTAATTGTGTGGAGTTGGCGGCAGGACAGTGAACTAGATCTAGTAACAGATATCAGTACCCGCAGTGTTAATATATAGCAACAAGCAAATCCCTTCCCCTCAGCAACACTCGTGCAGTAAAAGAGTCAGCTTTAACGGCTACATTCCCTATTAAAACTTCATTGTGAACTCCCAGTAATACACTTTCACTGATTCTACAGTCTGAAAAGATGGTGTGCTGATGCTACCTTAATGGTCAACTAGGTCCCGAAGTGACGAGAACTGATCTTGGCAAAGACATTGCCGTATTAAACATACTTTTCTGATTATTCTGGTGGCTTGACTACAGTCTGTGCTAAAAAACATCTTGAATGAGTGCGAAGAAATCTTGTTAAAAGTTACAGATGTCAAAATTACTACATAAGAATTCCATTGTGTAATAAGACTGAATTCGTACTTTGTCAGGAAGACTTTTAAAATGCTTGCTTTCTGAATAGAGTTCTGATCGATCAGTGCTAAGCTATGCTAACATTGTAGCTGCTCCATAAACACTCAAAATAACAAAATGTACGCATAAATACGGCAGCAACGTTATTGTTTGTACTATAGACAGTCTATGGTTTATACACATACATTAATACACATCGATTTTTATCCCGTTTCTGTATGAGGCAATATCGTAGGCCGCTACAATATGTCTTACTCAACTCAAATTCCACGTATTTTCCCAACGCAAGTTTGCATTTTTTTTGCGTCTTTGCGTTGACTTGTCTTGTTATTGCATCGCGCAAAAAGATCGCGTCACGCATGGTGGGAACACACCATAAAGCAGCTGCTTGTGAAGCTTGTGAACTCCAATCAAATGGTGTGTTGAGCCACAAAATTAAAAAGTTTGTTTGGTTTTGGCTTGACTGTTAATATGGCGGTTGGGTCATAAACCTTCTCATTTTACAGTGAAACAGTTCACTAAGTTATGTTTCTGAAATCATCTGAGGAGAGAAATATAGGCAATGTAGTGACATCATCTTTATTCATATTTGAAACCAGTTTTTTCACAGATTCTCTGTCTCATGTACTACTATATATAGTTATATATATATATATATATATATATCAGGATATAGTGGCAGTTTGAGCAAAAAGCTATTATTATATATATATATATGATACATGGTTATAGCTCCTTGGGTTTGAGTGAGGTATTTCCTGTGTTAAAGAAATCTGTTTGGGCCAGTGTTTTGGTTCTTGCAGTCAGCAAAAACTTTTAGAGAAAATGTTTGGCCAGGAGCTCCGATCAGCTTGACACATTCGGGTTTCTCTGTGACTGCTCTTGACATCTGTTTGTTGTCTCCCCTTTCACTCTGTAGCCCACAGCATTAACATCTAGGCATTTCAACATACCTTCTCTCGGAGAATCAAAGGCTACGCTTCCTCGAAAGCACACGTGCGAGACTGAGCGTGCCCGTTGCCACGGCGGACACTGCATACAGCCGCTGACCTCTGACCTCTCAGAAAATAAAGACAGAAAGAGCTGTAGTCCATGGTCTCAGACAGAACATACACGTTCGGGGACTGTTGGCACAAATACTGATTATCAGGGGTGCAGGATCTGTTGAACGCGTCATTCTTTCTGCTCTTCTGTCCGGTTAAAGTCCGAACTTAAGTGGTGCTTCGAGTCTGTGGACGGCGGTGTCTTAGTGCTCTGCAGTTCATGTGTATGCACATGAACAAATACACACTAATATGTAAGGAGATGGGAGGGAGAAAGATCTGCTGGCTGCTCCCTCTGAGACACTTCTGGCACAGATCCGAAGTTCTCACTAAGATGCATATACACACACACACACACACACACACTCACTCACACACACACTTTGTAGACAGGCCTGGAACGCTGCCCAGATTCCCCAACATGCCCAGCGTTATGTGTAGTGTTATGCAAGTATGCAGAAACGAGGGCTCATTTGCTCCTTATCTACACACACTAAACC
Source organism: Pholis gunnellus (assembly GCF_910591455.1). Classification (NCBI taxonomy): domain Eukaryota; kingdom Metazoa; phylum Chordata; class Actinopteri; order Perciformes; family Pholidae; genus Pholis; species Pholis gunnellus. The sequence continues at coordinate 17,349,615 of NC_136543.1, forward strand.
TACAGTGACTGCCTGCAGATGGGGTAAATATGTGTGCGTGCAATGCTGTGTCACGTCAACTGGCAAGCTTTACATAACCACACACACACACACACACACACACACACACACAGCAATGTTGTAACCCACTTCTCTCCCTCTGACTATCAAACTTTTTTTTCTCCGCTAGATGCAGGGTGGAGGAATGTTGTTTTCTATGGGGATTCGATTCACTATTCACTGCAGTCTTACTGGTGCAAAACCCTTTCCTGGAAGCTAACGTGAACCAATCCAACTTCATGTCAGCTCACCGGGGGTTCAGCGGTCCCACGGTTTGGGTTAGCAGGGAGCTGCATTTTTGTACCTCCACTAAGAGGAGTAAGGCAGCTGAGGCTACGTCACCTCCATCGTCCCATCGGCCCCAGTGAGACGTCATGCCATCAATCCCAAGCCCCCCCCCCCCCCTGAGCCTGTCAAAGAAAGCCTGCAGCTTGTTATTGTTGTTTGTTTAGCGCTCTATTTATAGACCTCCACGATGCTCTTTAGCCAAATTCTTTAGGTTACTGGCGGGTTGTACTGGAGAAAATCCGAGCGGAGAAACAAAGGGCTCATTTTGCAGGAGTTCAACAGAGGAAGTGGGTCTGTTGTGCTGCACAGACGCCATATTTTACCTAACTAGGCCAAGAGTCATTCACTGTGAAGCAAGTAGACTCACACTATACACAAGTTGATGATGAAAATAATAATTATAATTATAAAACATGAAGCAAAAAAACTTTTTGGACCTAATGATTTAAATAAGGGCTATTAAAGTGTTCACACTGGGAAGGTTTACCTAAAAATAAAATTCACATATCAATTAATTTCCTGAATCAACGACAGCTACTCACTCCCAGCAACACTTGATTCCCCAGATCTACTTTGTTGTAACCGATCCGACATCACGATGCGAGAACCACGAGGAGCGAACATTAAGTTATTGAGCAGCAGTTGGACAAAAATGATACCAAAGATAATTTTGTCCGCATAACTGATCTTTGCAGTGGTCAATAAAGAATGAATTGCAAAATGTGCAGATTACAGACAGAGATGTCAATACATTTGGTGAAGAGCGCATCATGACTTGTTTAGGACTCAAATTTCACAGTCTTCATTTGGGATTTGAGTACAAAGACTTGAGACGTACTTGCATAAGAATGACTCGGTTCCACCTCTGACCTTAAGACCTTCGGACAGACTGTCACGGAGTTTTTGGGGGCATAATTAACAAAGGCTGGGTCGATGTGCCTTTTAGTTCTGGCCTCAAGAAACAATCAAGAGGTTGGAGTTTGAGGATCTAAAGGACCAAGCAGGCATATATGTCGACAGATACAACAGGCGAGCCGAGCCATTCAGTGATATAAAAACCATTAAAAATAATTTAATGTATTTTAAAGTGTGGGCTCTCTGTTTGGTTATCGTCAGACAACGTGCTGCTGTGTTTGGTAGGAGCTGTATCAAAATGTAGTCTTGATTTAACTATAATAAATAATTCAGAGTCATCTACAGACTTATGTCAGAGATGCATAAGATCAAGTCATTGATGTAACTGTAATCATTTGATCCTACAGAGACGTGCACACAAATACCGAAAGTTAACAACTCGCCCTTACTGCAGTGGCGTCTCCCTAAAAGATGTGCATGTTTGAACGTAAGAAGTTTAAAATGTTTTCTTTTACTTTCTATGTAAAGTCATTTTTGACAAAGGAGTCTAGGAGTCTAGGAAGAACCTTTGCAGTTCTCATCTGCTCCAATAGTAGCAAACCTCAACCTGCTAGCTTAGCTAGCTAATGTTAGTGGGCTAAAGACACCGTCCATAAATTGTTCAGGCTACAAGCCCAAATCCATTTTTTTGGCACATCCAGATTGATTTTTAAAATTGGATTAATTGTCTTAACCCAAACCATGATGGAGCCATCGTTAAAGTTATAAGTTACACCTGCGCTTTTCCTGCATTACTTAACGATAACATGCTCTTGATTAACACGCTACCACCCACCACTGACAAGCACACATGCATATAACACACAAAATATTCACCTGGTAGTTTGAGTGATGTAGGAAGTAGTCAGGGCATCCCGCTAAGGCCATGGTGTTCCTTCAGTGTTCCCTCTGCTGGGAATGACACCCGCTGGTCTCGCCAGCACCCTGCTCATGAAGGAATGGACACAGCACAGAAAACAGAAGCTATCACTAAAATGACCAAACAGAGATGACAATATTCACTGAATGAGAAAGGAAAAATAAAGTCAAGTAGTGAGGCAATTATCAAAAAAGGTGAATTACAATAAATAAATCATCACCAGGTGAGTTTCAATGCAGCAACTTTGTAAAAACGGTTTTCTAATTGGTGCACCTGAAAACAAGAAACAAAAAAAAAACAACCTTACATCCCTCTCTCTGCTAAAGAGAAAACAAAGCCCGCATGAGCAAATAAATGTGCGTGCATGGATGAACGTGTGCACACCGAATCCAATGTAAACACAGCCATTGTGTACGACACACACACACACAAGTCCGTACCCAAACAAAGCCTGGGGCTTAAGACTAAATAAGAAACCCTGTCCAAGCTGGCAACACATGACCACTCACCACCTGCAGACTGAAGGAGAAGGCGAGAGGGGGAGGGAGAGGGGTCGAGTCGTTCGGAAGTAACTTGAAATAGGAGTCGTCTATTTCCACTGCATTGTGCAGCGTTATCTGTTGTGAGTAAGCAGAGGGAAGTTGTGCGTACGTGTGTTTGGAAAGAGGATACACACTGCAATAAGTCAAGCTGTTCAGCATTGAGTCTTGTGTTGCTTAGATGCAAATCATGAATGCATTGTTGCATAGAGGGACATCTTTGATGCAAGTTGTTATCGATTATCTAATGGTAGCTACACCCTAAAATGTATACAATCCACTTAAATATGAGGGTTCCTTGGCGTTGCATCATGTTGTTTTTGAGTCCGATTTCTATCCACATTTGTTCTAAAAGTTTTGGCTGGAAAACACGTATCCTCGCCTGTTGGTGGAAATCCCAGATCACCATAAAACTCCAATTGACTGCTCCCTTTAAAAACTCCTATTGGCACCCAATTTCCTGAAAAGCTGCAATAACATTTTAGAGACGTCCAGCTCATTCGCTCAATTCAAGAGAAATACACACACTGCACAATGGGAAGAAATGACTTGTTAAGATGGATCTTTTAGCAGCCCACATACAAACTTCAGGGAAGTGCTGCAACCGATACTGTTTTCCAACAAACTGAATATACACACACACACACACACACACACACACACACACACACACACACACACACACACACACACACACGCTGAACTCTGCTTCTCTCTCACTAAATAGCTCCACTCACTCCTCGACTCTGCTGGTTTCTCTTCACTTTCTCTCCCAGCATGTCTCCATTGTACGGGTTATTATATAACATATCAGATGGTTCGAACAATATCTCTTCCTCCTCCTCCTCCTCCTCCTCCTCCTCCTCTCTCTCTTCACCCCACTAATTACTGTTTCCACTGGGGCTCTGCTATCTTTAGGTCGCTCTGCTGACTGAGAATCTGTGTCTAAATGTGTGTACACACAGTGAAAGGACAGCATCTCCACTGCTGATAATTGCACACTTTCTTTCTTTTTTTTTTTACTGCGACTGGTTTTATATCTCACACGTTCCTGCATAGGCTTATGCATGTGTTCACACCAATCAAACAGCTGGCCAAAAGGGCAAACTGGGCTGATCGTATATGTGGCTAATAAGCCTGAAAGCAAAGCTAAAGCGCCAAGTGCTTGACATTTGCTGACATTTGCAGTTCCTCCTGCAGAGAAAGGGAGTAATTCAGCTTTACTGGTCATACGGGGAGATCTAGGTTATTAAATGGAGCAGGGAGCAACTTAATAATGCCACACTGTGAGAGTGTGTGTGTGTGTAGATATAACACACCACCACACATCACATCTTTTTAAGTACAAATAACCACAAGCGCTGACATTGAGTGCGTTTTAGTAGCAGGTTTTACAGATTTACTGCATTTTCTCAACAACAAAATAAATGAACACAAGTAGTCTTCAATGACATACTATCCACGTGCACCTGTACTTTACACACACAGCAGTATAATTCTACCACTTAAAGGCCTTAATGTTGCCCGATCCCAAACAGAGCCGAAGTCTTCTTTATGCACCAGGAAGGAAGGAAGCAGGACGTTTAGCAGCATGCAGAGATTAGCCTATATTAGGTCACAGCTAATGGAGCTTTATGACAGACCATCAACAGACAGACACACACACACACACACACACACACTCACTCACTCACTCACTCACTCACTCAGCTTATCGTCCTTGTTGCAGCCGTTCTTGTATACGCTGTGGGTTCACATAACTCCCTTTCAAAGTAGCAATTAGTGGAAGAAACCAAAGTGCAGCTACAGTGAGGAGATGAAACAGTCACTGCAGGGGCTTTTTTTTTTTTTTGTTTACACTAGTGGTGCATCTAGAGACTAACCATCACCAATACTCAGCATGCATGCAGTGATAGAAAGTAGTGTTAGAAAATAACCCCAGCTGGTGATCTTTATAAAGTCAACAACATAATCGTCTCTTGCAGAGCTGTATGCTCCGTATCCTTTTAAATGTCAAGCCTGTTCACGGGCTATATTACCAAGAGATGGTTCGACAGACTTTAACATATCGACAGTGACTTTGTATCGCATATGCCACAGCTTAACATGTCAGTACAGTCGGTGGTAAAGTAAGTTTTATAAGCGTCTTCTCTCCTCTGAATTCCTGTGCATGACGATTAGGCTTCTGTCGAAAGACTGTCCGACACCGAGGTAAACCATATGCCTTCTATACTGAGTTCCCAAACAAACAAACAAGTGCTTACGGTAATCAAAGGGCAGCTCGCAGCTCAAGAATCGTGTCCAGGACGCACGGCGGATCGGCACTCGGTGCGCTTCGACTGTCCTCTTCTGGGTCTCGGCACAAACTGTTTCCTCCAATAAAAACTCCGTCCGCTGTTCTGTTGTCTGCACCTCGTCCCCCCCCGTCCCCGTCCCCCCACTCCTCCCCCTCCCCTGAGGTGCTTTCCTTGCACACGTTCACACACACACAAACGCACACACGCACTGTTCTCAAGCTGCACTTTTCGACCAGCTGACTCTTCCTCGCTCGCTTTCCACACACACACTCACACGCACACGTACACACGCACGCACACACAGATCCATACACACACACTGAAGGAAACCTCCTCTCTCCGCCCCGCCCTGTTCACAGCAGCACGCTGCAAGAAATAACCTTTTTTTTTTCTTACAAGCTCTCGTGACCTTACACATATCATGTTCAGCAAAACAAATAAGAGAATTTTGTTTCCAGTAAACCATGGAAGTCCATTTCGGCCACTGTGATGAAAAACATATTAGATGTCATTACAATGACTTAGTATCTAAAATAAATACTTTGATCTCAAAATAATGAAAAACGTTCTCAAAATAATGACTTGGTATCTGAAAATGAAGAGAAAGACAGTTGATTCGTGTTTTTCTACTGCACCACCGAAGTTGTCATTTCATTTTTCAATACTTTCTTAATAACTGTGAAGGCTGTCATTTTTTGCAGCGTGTTCAACGCCTGACTTTAATGCTTCAAGAAGAGGGGGGGTGGGGGGGGGGGGCTCCTCTCTGTGACACAGTCGTTAAAGTCATCCATCCATCTGGTGTCACCGCTGCAGATCTACAGTCTGCACAGCACTGTGGCCTGCAGCGTTTGTTCTATTTGTCAAATTCCATCACTCATTTACACCCATAGGATTAAAAAACAGCCAAACTCTAAAGTCCCTGTAGGCATATTATAGCCACACCACAGGAGTTAATCTCACTGACTCGCGACTACAGTAGGCCCATAAACAGCCTGTATGGAATAATGGGATCTTGAGTACAGTATTGAGCACTAGAAACAAGCAGAAGGTGCCAACAGAATACACGTGGCCTAAAACTGTAGAGGTGAAATATAAAGTGTATAGTATAGTTTATATGTAGGCCCTGCATGCTAAACTATATCATCGTGTTAGCATTGTCACGTTGAACCATAGATTCTACATAATGGTTTTGAAGACTTGAGTTCATTATTTTGTCCGTCGCCATTTTGGTTTTTATCCATTGCCTTCTTGGTTTCAGCTTTTTGGAGCTCAGTACCACCGAATGCGGAAGAAGGTAACAATGTCCTAAAGCATACTTGACAAAGCTTTACTCTAAATGGGACCATAATCTACTAAATGAACATCATGCTGTGTTGAAGAAGACGATTGAGACCATAAACTCATAACATTGACCATAAACTCATGTTAACAATGTTCACTGAGGTAATAAAATAAATTAAATGAATTTTAGGGTATTTGTTCTCACTTATAGCCACGCACTGGACAGCAATTGTTGGCACTGTCATTAATTCATTATTATCAAGTTTGAATTTGAATGTCATCAATATTTGGCCTAAGTAGCAGAACATTATCCCAATAAACCTTTTGCTGTTTTAGCTGAAATTTCAAAAGCTCCCACCAATGCTATGCACACACGCTGCCTCTAATGCACTTTAACTTCTTTCACAGGCCATAAATTGTTTGTACTGTGTTAGGTAATCCTTGACACCTCCTCCTCTTTCACCTATCCATCATCCGGCGGCCATTCACAAACTCCGGTTTCACCCACAGTCACAGGTTAACTCAACCCTTCACCTTATCTGCTTTCAGACCTGCAGTATGCACGACACATGTTGGAGTTGACAGCAGATAAGGTGGAGGCCATTAAAAGTGGATCCAGTCGGGAGAGACGATACTTTATTTTAAATCTGGCTTTTCATATAACCGCACAACTTGGCTGTTGCTCCTGCAGACATCCCCCTGCCTCTGACAGCCGGCTTATACACATGTGTAAGCCTGCCGAAATCCGACATGAGCCTGAACATGCTGTACGTGAGCCCAAGGCCGCATGTATGTGAGGCTTCGTCAGTTTCTACGGGAAAAAGAAAAGTTGTTTCTGTAAAATAGGTCAAAGGTACAGGCTAGTTCCAGAATCAGTGCTCCACGTAGTCCTTTGTATACAAAACCAACACCAGGAGGTACACTGGAAAAAACATATATCAAGCCCCCTGACCGTCATATGGGAGTGTTTACACTCACTCACAGAGCTTCTCTGATTGTAGCACTTTTGTAGTTTTTGTACTCATTAAAGTTCTGACTGCGATTACATATCAGATTGGACATTTAAATCAGTGTTTGATGGTCTTTTTTTAAGGTTAGATTAAGGTTGTCCGGGACAGGTCTGCTTTCTGTCCTCAGAGTGAAAACGACACGTTTATCTGGAACAAACTTTCAGCAAAATGCAGGTCCTCTAACTCTCACTTCTCTGGGCTGAAGTCTTTTATTAAATCAAATATTAATTTATTGTAAGATATACATTTTAGCTTATTTAAATATTCTATTCTTTTCACTCTTTAATGATTGTTTTTAATTGTATTTGAAGTCCTATTATATGTGTTGTATGTGTTTCAACACTGTTTCACGTCAGTTCATGAAATAGCAACAAAATGCAATCTGTTGCTTTGTGTACAGGGACACGAATTGTCTGTTTTTTTTCATTTCGGTGCTTCTTATTCGTGACGACGTCACGTTACAAAATGAAATGGTTTAGGCAACAAAACCTTTTGTTAAGTTTAGGAAAAACATAAATTAACTACACAGTTAGGTTTAGGCAACCACAACAAGACTTCGGGACACATGGTGTCAAACTCCGCTCTCATGCTCGAAAGTCCTGTGTTTATTGGACCCATCGACCTCCTCTCATGACCACCACAAATGGTCTTTTTCCATATTTAATACTACATCACTAGCTCTGACCACAGCTCAGTCACATTGATGCGTTTAATTCGTGGGTCAAACACGAAAGAAGAAAAAAAAAGAGAGAGGATTCGTGTCCATACATTCTTTGTGTGATTTAAACGTATGAATTACTTTGTTGCTGAAATGTGCTATGTACATAAACTTGCCTTGCCTCAGATTGCTCTTGGGGTTCACAGCAGCTGGAGCAGAGATCTGCACTCACAGGAGCAAATGGAAGACCGCACGATCAGCAACCTAAACCCAGTCCAGTGAAGACTGAAAGGAACCGGTGGTGAGAAGTCCCTCAAGGTTAAAATGATTGTTGAATGATTGGAAGTTTCTCGGACAATATAACTGGGACAATATACACAGCGTACATGTATAATATACATACATTAGTTTTTGGGTTCTAGTATTATTTGCTGGTTCCAGTTCTCCAGCACCGAGTCGTGGGGACAACAGGCTATCCCGGACATCCCTGACCCCAGAAACGTTGAACATCTCTTGAACCCCCAGGGCGAGATGTATAATCTCTACAGCCTGTTCTAGGTTTTTTTCCAAGCCTCCTCCATTTCATTTTTCTCTTTACATACTATAGAATAATACAGGACAATCAGGACCGTTTTGTCCTCAAGATAATACTGACATTTTATACTTTTAAAAAAGATGCCTTTGTTCTCCTACATCGCTGAATACCCTACATCCCGTTGAGTATCAAGGAGTGACACTAAACTTGTGTAATTGGCCCAATTTTGGCAACATTTGGAGTGTTTGGAACAAGCAGAGCATACCGATGGAGAGCAAAGAAATAAATTATGCCGCAGGAATGTTTTTTTGTTTTTTTCTATGGACATCTTGATCATCTTTTTATCCCACAGTCAATGAACTGATTTTAACTAAATTATGCGGCTGCAACGTGACTTTATTGCAGGCTACAACTACCTCTCAAGTCTAAATGGGGAGTGTTTGATAGTCAACAGATATATTTTGGGTGGGATTTTCTTTAAATGTCATTTATGAAGCTGTGACATGTAATTGCAGCAGGAAGGGAATGTATTCTAAACTTTATTTCAGATGAATAAAGAGAACATAAGAAGGCACTGGTGTAAAAACGTTCTCAACACCTCTCCTGGACGTCCCATCCAATCATGGACACAATTCCACATTGCATTAAACTGCTGACCACATACAGACACACACATGGTGTAACTTATTTATGGAGGAGAAACAGTCAACTGGATCATCTTGAATATGCTTGGGTAACCAAGTGCAGATTGCAACAATTTCCATCTTAAATTATTGACTCTGGGGTAACTAGTTATCTAAAGGACTGGTTATCTCTCTCTCTATTTGCAGCATCACTAGTTTCAATAAATGCCTAAAAAGAAGAGACAGAAAGTGGTATGTAACTAAAATATTATCCCATCAGCTACACTGGTTTGGAAGCAATTGACATTATCTAGCTCAAACTTGCACCAAAGGACAAATCATTGACAACAAGTCTCTGCTAGAGCAGATTTTAGGAGCATCTGAGGTCTGTTTGAACGCTCATGGATTCCAGCACAAGAACCCCGTGTGCTGGTAGAAACCAGAGCACGAGCTTTACGGAGATAAGAACCTCCACCACTTCAAAGCACAGTGCCTTCTCGGAAAGCCAACAAACTTTGAAAGGCTGAGGCCTGACTCGGTCTTATGACCGGTGAGTCCCACTGCTCTGTTTGTTTGCATAGGTTTAGTGTAATAGAGTTACGCAATGGACAACAGAAACAGCTTGATGCTTCCCACTGAAATGGGTCAGACGCACAAACACATGAACACGCACAGCGTTGTGAAAACACAGGAGAAGCGTAGCTGTTACATTCAAATTCCACTGAACCTTTTTTCGGGAAACAGTTAGGCATCGCAGATGTGGTGGAATCTGAGTCTCTCAAGGTCTCGGGAGGTCAACTCAGACACACACACACACACACACACACACACCACCACTCTCGCCACCACCATGGGCTAAATTGTCTCCAGTTGTAACTACAGTGTACAGTAAGCTGACATGGGATGCATAACAGGCTAACAGAGTGACTCAAAGCACTGCCCTGTCTGACTTTTGTGTTTTGATGTGTGAGACAATTAAACTCAGTGTGCTGTGACTGTTTGAAAAAAACTCAGAGAGCTCCGCAGTAAAAAACAAAACTCGAGGTCACCGTGACTGTGTTGATCGTGAATCCACGTGTGTGTCATCTCCTCCACGGTACAGCGAGATGTTTTGTAGGTGAATCATCTGTGTTTGTGTGTATTTGCGGACAAAGTGGGTGGTCTAACAGCTGTTGTTGACAACCTGCAGTTTTTTATCGATGTTCACAGATACCAACTATTGGATGGATTAGTGTGACATTCATGGTCCCCAGTAGGAGGAATCTAGTAACTTTGGCGCCAACATGAGGTTGTTATTTTTGGTTTTGAGATGAAATGTCTCCGCAACTATTGAAGGGATTGTTATGAAATGTTGGTGATCCTTTGACTTTACATACATTTTTAAAATTGCATTTTATTCAGTATTGATAGAGAGATGACAGGAAATCAGGAGGTAGACACACACACAGCACATTAACCACTAAACAAGCATTTAATTAATTAAATTAAAAGCTAAATAAATTAGATCTTCATTTGTTCAATATTGTAGTTTATTGTGCCGCATCTAAAATTTGCCTCATGTTCTGTCTGAATGCAACTTTAGTTCTTGCTAATGCATTTTTTATGTGTCATAAATGCAATTAATATATATTTAATTATATACCGAATATACTTCTGCTTAACTTTACACTTGTAGGTATGTCAAAGCACCAATGCAATATTTATAAAAATCTGTCTATATTTGATCATTTCTATGTGCTACTGACATTCACCGTTTCCTTTTCTAAGTTTAAGTTGTTTTGAAAAGACACATTTTCCCTAAATTAGCCAACAATTATAAGATCATGGTTTACAGTTCAGTGCTTCTCAGCACTAATGTGGAGAAGGTCCTCTGGACTTTACTGCTGGTTCAACACTATGGTCACAGTGGTTGTCGTTGTATTTTAAAGCGTCATTAATCCATCGCTAATCATTAAATCTAAATTAGCAACAAAAAAAAATGTGTTCTGTCTTTGGCCTCCACATGGGATTGGGATATAATTAGGCATCTACATTACAATCTTATTAAGAGCTTGGAAAATTGTGTTGAAAAGATTTTTGTTCTTTCGGTGGCGATAAGCCCTGAACTACAAAAACACACACACACACACAAATGCAAGTACATTTTAATTGCTTTATTGACAGTAAATCTACATTCAATTTGCACAGTGCAAAAAAAAAATCCTTTTTGTTATTTTGACTTGTTCTGGAAAGACTTAATTATGCTTTCAACCTCGATTATCTGACTCATGACAGTATTTGAAGCATACACTCAGTGTGTGTGTGTGTGTGTGTGTGTGTGTGTGTGTGTGTGTGTGTGTGTGTGTGTGTGTGTGTGTGAAATGGCCCCAACGCTGGCCCTCCAAAGTCGCTTAGAGTGAATGAGGAGATCAAAGTCGAAGCTGTAGATTAATCCACATAACAGGAGCTTTTCCACTAATAACAGAACATTCTTTTCCTTGTGGCTGCCTGGTACGTCAGTGCCACCGAGCCTCTACAGCCAACACATGGACCTCAAACAAGCCCTCCGTAAAAGTAAATTTTAACCACAGCTACTGAACATCTACACGGTGCAGACTCTTCTGTTATACTTTACAGAGTGACATTTAAGTATTATATTAAACTGTAAAAGATTGTGCAACATGTGCCAAGTTTACTGTGATTATGATGAAGTTTTGTCTGTCTTAAAGGTAAAAGATACTATATTGCTATATATTGCTTGGTTATCGCAGATAAAAGAGGAGCTCCATGTTGTGATCATAACAGATTTAATTCCCGGTCGAATGATAAACCTTTCTCTGCAAATATAAGAGAATTATATTAAGTTTCTCATTAAAATATTGAACCTCCTGAGTTTTGGACATTGTCTTTATCGGGCCCCCAAAATAGATGAAAACAGGCAAATTGGATGAAGCGGAGGGGCCACACAGCAATCATCTAACATTACATTTAAGAAATATCTGTCTGTCTGTGTGCCCTTCGCATATCTTAAGAGCCATTTATCCGATCTACTTCACACTTGACGGGTGTATCGCTCCGGACCCAACGACAAACAATGTCGAATGTGGTGAAATTTGGACACGGAGCACGTTCAATATCAGTAAGCTCTGAATAAACAAGAGATAGCGGTCTGTTCAGAAGCGGGCCCTGCAGAGCATGGCTCCTGCAGAGGGGCCTTTACAAGTCACGGCTTGCTGGACGCTGGATATACTGACGTTACAACCAAACTCTACTTCATTCCTCAGAAGTTAACGGCGCTCGACAATGCTCTTCCAGGGGACTAGCCATCTGCCCGCTCTGAACAGCCACTTCCCGAACGGGCACTGCACTAATCTTATGAAAACCCACAAGTTCTCCAAAGTCAATCAATGTTTTCCACAAGATGTTAGCTCCTCAATGGCCAATATCTTGGTGGCTAATGCTAGACGTGTTAGGTTTTGAAGGTTCGGTTTGAGTGTTTTGGAGTGTGTTGTGCTTGATCAGACTCACACTCATCCCACTTGGTCCGCAAACTTCCGCTGCACCCAGGATTCATCGCAACGGGAACATTTTTACTTTCTGGATCCAGTAAGTGAAAAAGATGGTGGCTGGTGGTAGAGGATGGTTGAATTAATTGTTTTGCAAGTCACAAATAAGTCTCAAGTCTTGGGTGTGATTTAGGTTCCAAGCCAAAACCAACAAGTCTGAAGTCAAGTCCAAGTCCCACATTTTGTATTTCAACTCTTAAACAAGTCATTCATTTGATGTCATTCTTTTAAAGCAGAGTAACAGTGAGTACAGTGAATCTACAGAAATAATCTGCACTTTTGAAAGCAAATTAACTTCAAAACAGTTAAGTTGGTCACCTAAACAAGCTGGATTCACAACATTGACATACTATCAACTTTAAAGTTGACAAACTTATCAGCAAACAGTTGCTTATCTACACATCCAGCAGCATTGAAGCAGCATCAAGTATTTGGCCAGCTGGCAGATGTAAGCTCCAAATTCACTCTCCTATTAGCTCTGTTTGGCTTTCCCCCAATTCCTGAGACAAATGTCCAGCTCTTAAGTTGCTAAATGCTCCACTTTATGCTGTTTGGTGCTGAGCAGGTGTTGTACAGTGAAGTTTAAAGAGCTTGTTTGCAGCTGCATGCTGAAGATGGAAAAGAGGTTGATGAAAGCAGAATCTGCTGGTTGTAGAACCAAAACCATGAGCTAAATAGGCTAAAAAGCTCCCTAGAGCTGAGGGGAATTGCAGATATGGATGATAATTCTGTGTGAGTTTATGACTACGAATGACCTGTTGAACATTACGTATATCGTCTGTTACTATAAAAGATTGAGGAGGACATCAAGTCTTTCAGGTCGATCTACATAAAATCAAAAGTCAGAGCCAAGCAGCAAGTCTTTCTTTATTTTGTCCAGTCCAAAGTAAACAGAATAATTACTTGAGTCTGACTCAAGTCCAAGTCACATGACTTGAGAAGCTTCAAAACGTCCCTTCAGAAACGTGTGGATGAGGCCGCAGACGCTCCTTTTTTCGACATATTTCCAACCTCACAGCTCCCTGCCGGACAACTGCTGCCGGAAGCGGCGTGCAGCAGCTCTTCCCGATCAAACAGAGAAATCATTTGTAATGGTATCGCACAGAGCGGGCCTGTGTTTTGTCTCAGCGAGAAGGCCTCGGCCGTTGCCAGGCAGATGTTTGGGTTGGAACGGCGTGTGGTGGAACGCCACCCTTCCATCTGGCTCGGGCTCCGTGGACTACAGGAATAGAGTACTGAGAAAGCAGGGAACACAACTCCCCTTTCAATAACGATAGCATGATCGAGGAATGTTCTTCCTGCACCTGCAAGTCTTTTCTTTTATGAGTGCACCAGAAGAAGAAAAAAAAAAAAGACTTGCGCAACAATCATTTGAGGAATTTAATTTTGCCTCGGCTAAATCTCTAGGAATGTCCGCATTGCACCTCAGAAACTGAGTCTTGTCACCAGGGATTTTCATTCTGAACCCTGAGAGTGAGGCTGGCATGAAAAAACTTGTTCAGTGAAATACATCAACAGTCTGTGAGGATTGTAAAGATTTCAGGAGTGATAAACCATGAATACATATTAATCCTTCATCTTGAGCTCACATTCTTAGACAATGGTCATCAATCTGGATTACAACTGAGATCGCAATCATATCCCAAATGTCTGGATTGCAATCATTAACTGCCGAATAATCCCTGATAATGGTTCAAAATCAACACTTTGCCAGAGTTTACATAAGACTCTGCTGAATCATGTAACGCTTTAAACTGCATAACTAGAGCAACAAGAAGAAACTGTACTCTAGTCAGTGCTTATCGACTCCAACTGTGGCTGAAAACATGCCGTACCACTGAACTGCTGCTGTGTAATTGCAGATTCCTGATATATTAAGCTGCTGACTGTGAAACACTCAGTAGATTAACAGATTTTCCCCTGTGCACCAGGCAGGCAGACAGCTCCCTCCCATCCTGCCCTGTCTCCCTCTTTAAGTATCAGCTGTCTGCTGCCAAAAGACTGACTGGATATTAATAGCAACACTCCCAGAATCTAAACCACATTTGTTTAGGTCAAGGCTGAGCTCAGCGTCCATTAAACAATACAGAGAAACTCGAACGGCTCTGGTAGCGCTAAGAAGAGGAATGAGAGATAAACTAAACAGATATCCGATGTTCTAATTGATGGAAAAGTCAATTGAAGAGGTTAATCATTTAAACTTGGTGGCGGTGAGTGCACTGCAGCCTCCATGCGTCAGCCAGCAACTCAGAGTCTCGCAGCTGAGCGCCGGCCAAGCGCTGCCTTGCAGCACGAAGATTAACTGTAAAAACCAAGAAGGCAAAAGCCAGTTAATCCCCAACGACCACTTTAGATGGGACACTTATCATTTTGTACAATATTTAGGCAACACTATAACCATTGTTAATACATGGAAAATCAATAGTTCATGCTAATAAATAATGTTTACTACTTATTAGTAATGCTTTAATTCATGTTTTTGCCCAGGTGTATAGGGTAAAACTAATGAATCTTCCCCAGTTGATTACTTAAAATAATAAAATCATTTTTTGTATCACAAGTTTTCTGAAAATGTATGTTTATCTCTACAAATGAGGCCTCATCTTATCAAATATGTGCTGTTAACAGTAAAGTGACTATTCACGAAAGTTTAATTGACTGTCATTTGACTTTTTCCATTTATTAATGATGGTTATTATGAAGTGTTACCAAAATAAATGTGACTGTGTTTATGATGAACAATCTGCGGTGAGTTTCACAACTTTAAAACAAATGTAGTTAGTGGGGCAATGCTCATCAACAGCATCTCTGTGTAAAACAGTGACATCTAGTGCACAGGCCTCAGCAGACATGAAAAATGAACGTTTGTTCATATCTTATCATTTCAGCTGCATCAATAATCTCAGGTATTGCAAGAAGTAGTAATACAACTCCAAATGCAAACTTCACAATGCAGCCGAAAGTTCACCTCTTTGATTTTGCGACGGAGTAATTTCAGAGATTAATACTTTGTCAGAGCACAGCGGGACTTTTCGTTTTAAGTGGCAGCAAAAGGTGAAACCTGAGCAAACCTGGAGAGCATGATATAACATGTAAGACTGTGAGTTTGTTCCAGATGACTGTGACTCGATGACCGGTACCAAACCCTGCTGACAATGTCCAGAACATTCTCTTTAACGAGTCAAACCTCATTTTTCTCAGAACAGAACAAAAACCCACAGTAAGAGGATTTGCACGCAAGTTCATCCTCTTGAAAGCTGACATTTTGACTTGCACTAACATTAATCCACTATGCCATGACAGTGAGCCAGCACGCACAACACAACGGGCACATCTGAACGGATGTCACCCCTCATTAATGCTATTAATTACACCTGTGCTCTTCCTGCTGTAGCATATTAAAATGACTGAGAGACAGGTTTATTTCCTCCTGGAGATCAATAAAGGGTTATGTTTTATACAACATAAATTGTGATTCTCCAGCCTTTTTTAATAGCAGCTTGATGTTTTAACATAACAATGTATCAAAAGACAATGTGAAAACAATGTGACATTGTAAGAGGGGTCACTCGTAGCGATGAACCTACGGAGAATTATCATTTAAAGAGCTTCACAATGAATTTCAGCTCATTGAGCAGCGGCCATGAGCTAACCAGTGCATGGGGCACGCTCACAGCAGTATCTGAGCAACTTCTTTCTCTGCTCAGATAGATATTACTCCTCTATATATTTACATAGTTATTTGCTGCTATATTAATGCTCTGAATATCGTATATCGCTCCTTTAAATCTCCATTTCGACAAAGCCAGTCCAGTGTGGGTTTACTTCAGAGCAGCACAGGAGGAGAGAGGAAAGCAGGGAAGCCTTATTGCCCCTCCTGTAAATGCATCAGCTGGCCTCAAACTCTAGTGAAAAGTAATTATTCTGCTGTTCAGGCCTGAGCTGTTTTTATTGGAGGTAAGGTCGTGGTAGCAAAGCTCTGGTGGCGGTTTAATGAGCGGTCTGCTTAGGCCTGAGAATGCAGGGGAAAAGGCCAAAATATCCCTTTACGGAAAGGTCAAATAAAAAACTGAGAGTATATGTGTGTCTGCGTGCCCGATAGTGAACACAGCCTCAGAGTCACCATCACCCTCTATTTGACATCAGCTGTTATGAGGCCAACTCTTAGTAAACATCACATTGTGTGGATGGTTTTAAAAAGGGGGAAAATAGAAATGAATTCCTCGCTCTAAAACAAAAATCACGCACCTATCCTTGTATTTGACCGCACACATCTCTGTGCAGGGGAAGAAGGAACTGCACACATTAGTGCATTTGAAAGTGATTTTACTGCCAAAGTGAAATTGTGAGCTTTTGTGGCGCTGCATAGCTCTGAGCTCTGGGCAGCCCAGTGTACACTGCCACTTACACACACACACACGCACACACGCACACATGCACACACCAAGCAATTTTCAAAGTGAGCCCCTAAATATAGCCATAGCACAGTGTTATTATCACAGCAGGGGCAGTGCACTGTTATCTCTCACCCTTCACTCCCATTGTTTTACTACTCCAGCAGATGACAGCTTCACAAGGGCTGGGGCCCACTTGCTCTGTATATGGCCTGTTACATAAGACCTGCACTGACGCTGGTTAGTTCACTGTATTTTCCAGCAGCAACACTTTATAAATTATTTTATGTCAGGTTTTATGGGGCAGAGAGGGATATAGCCTCCCAATTTGCGCTGCAATCACACTCACGTCTCACACCGTTCTTTGTTATTTGTGTTTATCAAGAATGGGGTTAGCCCTAATGAATGATGCGTGACATATAAAATAAAAACCACTCCATCAGCGTCTCTGTGAATGAGCGTGAGAATGGCGTGCATGTGATCGTACACATAAAAATACATGAGTGCAGGAAAACGAAAGACACTCATCGTCTTCATTAGAGACCATTAGAGACAGCTGCTCTCTGATTGGTGGGGAAGGCCAGGCTTCTTCCTTGCACACACACACGCAGGAGCATTGTGTCCTTTCTTTGTTACAAAGCAGCGACATGAAAATGTCCATCAAGAGCTTGCTGAGTCACCCATACAGACGTGGCCATACTGAACGGCATGATGGGAAGTGGTGGTCCGGAGTCAGTGGCCTCATCAAAGCCCCCTGCTGTGCTGCTGCCTGGCAGTCTGGACCAGTGGTTGCAGACAGACGCCGCAACGTGACCCACACACACACACACACACACACACACACACACACACACACACACAAATATTCATTCACAAAAGCTATTATTAAACACGCTGCATGTGTGCACCAGGCACTGGCCTGTTTCAGCATGTCCCAACAACAAATAACTTACTTTGCTTCTATTTTTGTCACACACAAACAAAACAAACAGTCCTCATGTTGTCCACAGTGTTTACACCCAAACAAACATACTGTTTATTGGGTGGTCAGTCAGAGGGAATGGTACATAAAGTGTTGTGTGGAAATGTGTAGTTGGGAAGTCTGCTAGCTAACATTAGCTACTGTTTGCAACTTCTTCGGTCATGTTCAATATCATCACAGCAACATTGGTCACACACCCCCATCATTATATAACAAAAGCTCAGTAAGGTGTTCTTTACTTGTGGCGCTCAACGTATTGACTGTGATTCCTGACTGTACTTCGGATGCTGTAGCTAGCACTAGCAGCGCTGCTCAGCTCGCAAAACCAACCAGCCAATAGAAAGAAATGAGCTGGCTATACTGTGTAAGCATAAATGCACAAGTATCAGACTTAACATAACACAAGACATTTCACATAAAAGAGGCAAGTAAAAAGCTTGAAACAAACAGGAAATTGCATCAGCCAATGAATTAGCAGTAACAGGACATCCTGTCTTTATCACCGCCCATGCTTATATAACATTCTAGTTTAAAATGACTGCAGCTCACACCTCACACTTTAAAAGCACTTTCAACAAACACACTGATTCGAGGGATACATATCATTTGTCAACATGACTGAAGGTTGCAGCCACAGATAGTTTTAGGTGTCTGTAGAAAACATAAATAAAGAGGCCGTTCGCCTTTTACAGACAAATGTACCAATGTTCCAGTCTGTGTATGAGGAGGACAAACCTTCTCACACAAACTGCGACAATGAGAGCAGAATCTTGAATCAGACAAACCGCAACGCAGCATGATATGCTATATGATATATCTAACATTTTCAGGATGAACTTGCATGCATGCATATATAATATCACCATTATCAATTCCAGATTGAGGCGTTGCTTTAATATTTTTTTTCTTTGCACCAAAAGGAAATGAGAATTGTTTCTTTGATAGAAACCATAACTTTACCCGGATCATTTTTTTTTGTGCTTTTTAAATAACCGCAAATAAAATCATATTATCATTCCACAGCAAAAGCAAATATAGCCGCTAATGAAGTTACTTTAGCTCTGCTTAAAGAGGTTACCCTCTTTGTCATCTTGTTAGCATGTGTATTGCTTCAAGTGAACCTTTCCAGTCACAGACCAAAGCTTCCATAGATCATGTGTGTGTGTGTGTGTGTGTTGTGATACATGCAGTGTGAATTCTCCGGCTAAAGACAAACAGCATGTTAAAGTATCATCCACAGATGTTGTGGGTAAATGATTGTACCAACTCAAGAAAAAACAGTTAGTTAGAGAATGAGTGGGCACAGCTACTGGACAGTTAATCATACTGCAGGTGCACTCACAGATGACGGTGTGTGTTAATTATTGGAGCATCTGTTTCACTTACAAAACGTGCTTTAATGCGTTATCGGGTGATTAAACAAAGCCTACATTACATCAGAGATGATCTGTCAAACAAGCATGACTCAGAATTTCCAGACGCGAAACACCAAGGGCAACTTCTGTGAAAATATTACAGTCTAACTGCAACCATCTGTGTGTGTTTGTGTGCGTGTGCAAGTGTGATGCAGCTTTCGTCTTCTGTGTGCATACAGTGTGTGTGCACCAAGGCATCCGCTTCCAGGCTACAGGTCCTTGCATTTCTGCAAGGCATCAAGTTTCACCTGTTCAAACAAAAGATAAGAGCTGTGAATTACATAAAGTTTGGAGAAAAATGAGCACTCCGTCTCCGGGACGTCACCGTGTGCCGGTGTTTTCATCAGCTCAGGCAGGATTTCCCTCATCAGGAGCAGTTGGGCGACACAAATATAGAGCTGGAGACAAACATGTTATGGGAGAGAGGGACACAGGAAAAGCCCGACCAAGTGTCTGTGACATCAAGACTTCTTATGCAGAAATGGCAAGAATCAAAACACAAGCAGACTGGCAATGATAAATTAGCTTGAAAAGAAGAAGTGGTGGGTATTTGTCCTGATTGAGTTTCTTCCTTGACCACAGTTAGTCAAAACCCTTTGTATAAACCTGCAATGATATTTAATTTTGTTTGCAGTTGTGAATCTGTGCTTTGGGTAAATGACTTCATTTGAAGCCAGAGGGCGTATTTCCCTTTCACTGAATAGAGTTCAGTTAAAACCTGATGACAGATGATTGTGGATTATTTGCTCTTCCTGCTGCACTGTGATTCCTGTATTTCCTTTGAAAGATGGGAAATGGTTCCGTGGACCACGTGCGTCCTGTCTTTGTTGGGTTGTTTTCTTTGGTCTCTGGTCTGCCAGAGGTGAAGATGGTTGAAGACGTCACCTGTGAAGTGGAGCCGGAGGATCACAACAGAATGGTCAGGACAGTGTAGTGATATCAGAGAGTGTGTGAATTATCTGCTGAGAGTCTCTCGAGTCAAGTGTGTCTATGTGTTCTATATCTATAGCACATAGATCATGAAATGATGATTTTAATGTTGGGCTTGTTTTTAACTGAGAATGGTTGGGCTGCCATCTAGTGGTGCATCTTTGCCACTAAGACAACAAAACAAGAGACGATATGAAATCCCTTTTTGAGTTTCAGTGTTAATCGTTAGCTTATGTTCAGTACAAAGAAGACGTGTTAACAGTTTGATATGATTGTATTCCACATGCATGAAAAGCTTTCAGTTCTTTTATCTCTGGACGTTTGTATTTTGTCACATTGTGCTAATGAAGATACTTTGCTCCACCTCACACTGTACTTTCAACATGGACGATCTTATAACTGCTACATCAGTGCAGCAGTATAAACATGTGCTTCCATTCACTAACTCATTTGAGTAGTTATGTTATATTTAAATGTTTCTCTGTGTTGCAACACCGGCATGTTTACTATCAGGAAATGTATTTGTTGCCTGATCAGTCTCTGCAAAGCATGAAAACTGATTTGTTTCAAACTTCATGTTTACTGTGTTTTTAATAACTGTTTTTTTTTTCTCAAATTCTATTCATTAGTCTGGTTGACTCTAAATATTCCAGAAAAAGTTTCCAACATTTGTCACTAAAGCTTTTCTTTAGTACATTAATGATATTCTCCTCTCCCATCTCTCTTAGACCTTTTTTCAAAACTTCTCTCGCTGACTCGTTTCTTCTTCTTCATGTTACAGGTCCCAGCATGAATGAGACTGATGTCAGATTTATGCCTGAGAAAAACAGGAAATAATAAGACAGGCAAATGTGTGGCTGTGTCTCAAGCTATGAGAAGGTGCTGAACGCGCACATACAGGTCTCGGGTCGCGAGGCAGAACCACAGCGCTGCACTGCCAACTACTGGGCATAGATATAAATACACTTCTAAAGGAAGTTTTATTATGACTGGCAAATCACAGAAATTCGTTCAAATATGAATCAAATATTCATAAAATAACAAAAATGTGACCATACATTTTGTGTGCGTCACATTCACAAAACTCACAGTTTCCATTATTATGCTTTCCAATAACATAGAGGGAACTCTTCAGACCAGTATGGACATTCCTTAGTCTTGTCATAATCATCTCTTCTTTTTTAGCATTTTTTTTAGCAGTTTATAGTCTGCTGTCACCCCGTATATATGTTGTTGTAGATACTGACAAAGAATCACTTCTTTAGATGAGGTTGCAGTAAATAAAACCAAAACAAATGATCAATCTTTGTGATTTTATTGTGATTGACATGAATCAGTACATGAACTTTTGTATCTTCTGTCTGCTTTGTATTCAGACATGAATGCATTAATATATTTGTTGTTAGTAAGTAGTTGCATCATTAACAATAAGCGTTGATAAACAAACTATATATTGATAGCTTTGATCGCTAAAAGCGAGTCTCCCCAAAAATCATTGTTTTCCTATTGTACGGCGTTTTTAAGACGTGCATAAAAGTTAAAATATTAATGTTCCAATCGACCGAGGCAGCCAATCAAATGAAGCAAGAGGCTTTGCTAAAGATCGTTTTTTAAGCTTCCGGTGTGATCGACCCCATATATGAATTTCAGTGCCTACAGATATTTACAGTGAGATCATTTTAGTTTTACGGATAAAGAATCACATCAAAAGGAATCATTGTTCACATCATAAGAAAGGATCACAGGAATTGTAGCCCTATTTATCAATATTTAACAGGCTATTCAATCATTTCCCCCTTTTAGGATCGAACTCATTGAGGGGAGTAGAACTTATCATTCCATTTAAAGCCCCGACACCCCAGCCATTTCTTGAGTTCTTTCTTCAAATCGTTTTCAACCTTCTCCCTCTTCTCATCGTACTTCGCAGATGTTGGTCGTGCTTGCTCTTTGATGGTTTTCTCATGTTTAAACAAGTTGCTCAAACTTTCATTTTCGGCACAATTGCCATAAACCCACTCTTTCTTTTCAGCTGTTGTCAAACCAAACATATTCGCACATGATCTGCAAGGAGGCTTGACATCTTCACCCAAGAGGTCAAACGCCTGGCACCTGACATCCTTCAGTTTGATTGTTCCATCGAAATCTGGGTTCTTTGTCTTTTTTGGAAAGTAGGTCATCACTGCACCAGCTACATACCTGTCCCAGCCGCCAAGACAGGACGCAGCAATCATTAATTGCTTAGGAAAAGGGCCAGGAGCGGACATGGAGACTCCATAGTACTTGACTTGATCTTTGTTATCGGTTCTGTTAGAGACACAGATGGTGGAGGAGACCAGATCCCGTGATTCACCAAGTTCCAGGTCCTTGATGAGATTTCGCAGGCGACCTATTATGTCTGTTTCGTTCTGTCGTCCTAACAGGAGGACAATCTGCAAGCAATCACACATTTAATTCATGCTATGATGTACATTCATTATGAACTGTAATGTATTAAGATGTCTAGGTGAAGTAGGAATTCTATGCAGCTCTACAAATATAATTTAATCATCTTTTGACAAACTATAATCCTACCATGTCTAGCACACATGAAAATGGACTCCGTCTGGGTAGCTGAGAGGAATAGAGCTTAAAAAGCTCAGGGAAGCGGCTCTTCAATTCATTTAACATGTTGCCATCACTCAGAATATCCTCTGGTGAAACTGATGGATTGCGGATTTTTCCCAAAAAGAAGATGCTGTGAAGAATCTGTGAAGTCGAAACACGTTCAAAGCGATATCTGTTTGTATTTTGAGAGGCATTAGGTAAAAAAACAACATTACATTTCAAAAACATCAGACGTACCTCATCCACTAAAGCTTTTTGTTGAACTTGCTTATTGAGCTCCACCATTTTCTTGATAATCAAGAAAGCATTCCTTCTGAAAGGTTCTTCCTCTTTCAGAAATTCTGCTGCTCTAAAACGATAAATATCAAATGTTTTTAGAGGATTCAAAAGCAGAACGGATTAAAATATGATTTCCTGTTGTTTTTGATTTCAATATGTATCATTTTCAAGACGTTAATAAACAAACTAATCATTCGCAATTGGGTTAAAAACTATTCTTCCAACAATGTATAAACAGCCACCATTATTATCAGAAACTCATTTAATATTTACTCAAGATTTCACTTTTTTAACTCCAACTAACTGATTACTGTTTTGTTGCAGTTGTTGTCATGACTTTGTGAATCAGTTTACTCACCTGCTCTTACGCTGTTCAGCTTCCTGATGCAACCAGAAATAACACACGACACATTAAAACAATTACACATTTCACTGACAACAGAAATGAAACCAGCAAAGTACAATTTAATCATAATGATAATAAATATTGGAGAAGGAAAGCACTTAAAAGCAGCTACTCACCATTGTTAAGTCGTCAGTAAATGAAACAGAAAGAGAGAGATGAAACCTTATCTGGATTTGAACTACCACTCCTCAATGGGGAGGGACTTATCACGCAGTTTATTTGCTCTACTTGAAGGTCATGGTACTGGTTTGCTCACAACAACACCATATACAGTATGTAACTGTGCAAAGAAAAACACACGAACAGCAGAAATAGGATCTTGCACGGGAAACAGTATGTTGACATTAGGTGTGGTGCAAATTCTTTGCTGAACTGAAAGTGAAAGTGAACATAAAACCCTGCTCATGTCGTAACAACATATTTAACCCTCAAGAGCACTCAGAACAAAACTTTGAGTTCTGCTTTACTGGACATGTGTAATGATTAACTCAGCATGGTGGCTAAAACTCTCAAAAACATCTTTTTATATTTTGGAAACAAACAAAATATGTAGATGTGACTGCCAAATGATGGTTCTTTCAGCATTTATATGAGTTTGTTGGTCCCTGTTTTGCTATTATTTGTGTTGTCTGGATCTATGTTTCCATGTGAAGTTCTTTTGAGTAATCAAGCTAGACACTGACTTCAGTCTAAAATTAACTTCCTCATATCTTGTGGTTCGTCAGTGTTTATTTCAGCCACACTGAACAGAATAAACATCTTCTGCAGCTCAATGGTTAAAGAAAGTACTTTTATTGGTAAAAGAAGAAATGATTAAAGTGCTCATATAAGACAAACAGATATCACAAGAGAATGTGTAACAATAAACAAATATGTCTCACATTCATTCAGTCAATTATTGGAAATAGATTTTTAAATGTTAATTCCACAATCACATATAATCAATATTAACAAAATCTGCAATAGTTTGCATGCATGTGGTTTTGGCATTTTGCTGGAGAAATAAAAGGTAGTCCCTCAAGTGGTGTTTTGGGGGACGAGCTGGCTCCAAAATCTCCGATAGATTCAGTTGGATTGAGATCTGGTGACTTTGAAGGTCATAGCATTCACTTCATTTTCATAAACCAATTCACTGACCCCATTCAAATAATGAATTGATTGATAAACCTCTGAATCATTATTATAAATCTTAAATCATAATAAAACAGTTATATTAGATTACATAATCAATAAAGGAACACAGACATTTGTGTGTATTCATACATTTTTACACTCCAAGCAAAATAAAATCAGCTGCAGGCTCCTGGAGAAAGAGTTGGAAGTGAGAGAGAAAAGAAACACGTTAGATGACTCAATGGAACAAGTGACCAGATATCTAGACAGTGACGTGTTACAAAGGTGACCATTGAAAAGGGGCAGAGCCGGATGAGGTCCAACAGGGGTTGAGGGTCAAAGGGGGCATAGACTCTGACTTGGCAGAGTTGATTTTATAGCCTGATAACGGCCCAAAGGTTTTTAATTTCAACAACTCTAGTGATAGAGAGTTTAGGGTTACTTAAAATAGTGAATCATCAGCATTACGGGCTTTTTGTATGCTTGATGTATTGATGTAAGATATCAAAACATCCAGCGCAGAAAAACTATGACCTGAATTTCTACCCTGCAGCAAAGACAAACATACCAACCTGTTTTGGGTTTGATGGAGCTGAGATTCTTCAGGAATTCAGACTTATTTTCCGTCACCAGTTTATGATGCTCTTTGTCCAAATGTTTCCCCACAGGACCACTCCTCACTTCATCCCAGTCCTCGTCGGTCTACACACAAAAGACAATATAAAAAAATAAAACATTGTCAGTACACACAGTTGATCAATCATCAGGGTCCACAATCACAAAGCCCTGCTTGTTTATAGCAAATTAACTGTAACTTCTCACCATTTTTTGGAAGGCCTCCCCTTTGTAATAGGACGTGTCTGCTGGATACTTTATTCCCTCGACTCTTAGCTGCTTCAGGCTTGAAGCCACCAAATGCAGCTCATCTCCATCGTAGGCATACAGGTTTCCGTCCTCACAGGTCATCAGAACGAGTTGGTCACACGGGCACGAAGTCCCCTCCACCACACCCATAACCTGCATGTCTACTATATCTGAAAGGTAGAATTTGTTCCACCCATTCACCACGTTCTCCTTCCCTCTGTAAATGGTGTCCTCCAGGTCTCCAACCGTCCATGTGGCACCCGCTGGACTCTTTAAGATGATAGTCTTGTGTTTATGTTTGGACACAAGCTTTGACACCAATGTCAGGTAATCTGAACCTGTAACACATGCCAGAGGATTTTGATTAAATATGGAAAATAGTTATCATAGCAAGGTTGAACAATGTGTGAGGCAAAGGTGTGTGTAGTCTACCTTCTAGTTCTTCGTCTGGCATGGACGGAAGAAAGATCTGATCCCTGAAAGGCAGAAAAGTGATACATTTTACAAAAACAGAACTAAAATAAGCACCGATACTAATCGGTGGATACTAATAACAACTAATCGATATCACCATGAAACTTGCCCAGTTGATAACATATGTTAGGACAATTACTTTTTGTTTCACAAGTTTTCTGAATTGGAATGTTTCAATGTGCAAATGAGTCATTATCTTATCAAAAGTTCCAATTTGCATACATTTCCAGACCAGAAATCTGAACATTTATTCAGTGGAATTTGTCAACATGGGCTATACAATTATTAAGTACTTAATACAGCTGCCTTTCCTATGTTATTGCCTATTTAAATTAATCATAACAAAACAGAAAACTGGTTCTTACATGCAGGTCACCGCCATTCTTGCTCTCTTGTCACCTAGAAAACAAAATGAGTATTGTTAAAAGCAGTGGTGTTAAAACACTCAAAACCTTTACTGGAATACTGGAATTAATACTACAGTGGGGTATAATTATAATAGTATCATAGATTTTTATTATAAGACAAAAGACAAGGTAATATACTGCATCCCTAAGAAACAACTATACATGTTGATAGAAACACAACAAAATACGGACTTATTCATTTTCATATATCGTGCACACAAAATATGCGCACTAGATAACTATTCGGCCATATCTTTTGAGCATAAGATTTTAAGAGAACAGAGAGAGAACTATCTCTCTCGCTCCCATATATATATTATATATATTTATATATATTTATTATATTTAATTTTGTATTGCAAGACAAGATAATACATACTCATAACAAGAGGACAACAAGAACAGTGGGATACAAGCCAACAAATAGTCAGTGTATGGGAGAACGGTGTGTGTGCTTGAGCCTATTGAGATGAAAGAAATAACCATAAGAAAGTACATAAATGAGGGCAAATTACATAAAAAATAATAACGTCTGGAAAAAGAAAGTGCTTTGAACGTAAACAAAGTCAAGGGCAGTATATCGCCCCGTCCACTGGCAGCAAACCACGACCAGGGCACCGTCAGGGAGCTCCAGAACAGGACAGTAGGATCAGTCAGGCCGAGTCAGCCGAGTTAGATATTATTTATTTTATTTTCCTTTTTTTTGTTGAAAGACGGATCGTGTTAACGATACATGTTGATAGAAACACAACAAAATACGGACTTATTCATTTTAATATGTCGTAAGATAACTATTCGGACATATCTTTTGCACATACAATTTTTTAAAACTTGCAATATCATAGAAGTCAATATATCTGGCTAGGGTGGGGTGAGACTTTTTAAATATATATATATATATAGATATTGTATATCTATATATATATATAGATATTCGCCCTTCCATTTTGAAGTATCTTTGTTCTTCTTATTAATCATCTCGTTTTGTGAAAACTACAAAACACATTTAAGGAATTCATCTAAAAAGCAATGTTTACACAACAGAAAGTAACCCTTAGCTTTCATTATCATCGATACTGTTAAGACGTTGTTTTAACAGACTGGAAAATGAATAGAAAGCGTGAGAAAAGAACTCAAACGTTAATCAAACTAACACAAATAAGAGAAGGCTGGTTACCGGAGTTGAAGAGTAGAAAGATTCCGTTCTTATCGTCACGGAAATAAGAGAAAACGTCGGTCTCACGTGAACTGCGACATTCAAGTGCTGCCTTCATGTGCAGATCAGATGTTTCAAAATACAAACAGGAACTCTTTGTACTGATAGTGTGTATGTTTTCCCTTTCCCAGTCTAATTAAAAGGAAGCTGTCTACGTGTCATTAATTAAGCCCATACATTTCACAACATTTTACAATTTACAAAACAACACATACGGGCCACTTAGTTGAAATCGTAGGATTGTGCCCAGCTGCCACGTTACGCTTGAGGATGATCATATATTAGCTAAATTCCGATATTTCACCTTGTCCGTGAAGGCAGCATAGAAGACGGTCATTTGATAAGGTAAAAAACAAGGACAGACTGCGCATGCGTACTGTATTAGCGGAAGCCGTATCTGCGTCAGCCGGAAGCTGCGACGTCCTTTCTGCTCCGGGACTGCCATCATGGTGAGTTCGCCATGAGAGTTTTAGCTTTTCTACGTAGAATTTCATTTCGTATAACTCGTTGTTCTGGAACAACAACAGTCATGAGTATTGTTACCACTACCACAAGCGTATTTATGATGTGTCTGATGTGTGGATGTATGTTTATATATTATAGTTTTAACGCTAATGTCTGTAAAATGTCGGCTACTGCTACTACAACGTGGTCCGTCGGTTGCTGTTCGGCTAAGCAAACTCATTTCACTCATTCTGTCTCCAGAACAATGCCTTATATAAGACGTTATAATCACGACGTTATTACATTTAAATACATGTTATCGTATTGTTTAATATAATCTGTGGTTTGTGAACGGCACACATTAGCCAGTTGTCGTTAGCTAACGTTAGCTAGTTATCGTTAGCTAACGGCATCCGCCATCTTTTATGGAGTAGTCTGCTGGGGGAGCATTATCTCGACAGGAAGACGCTTAACACACTTATCAAGAAAGCCAGCAGTGTTCTGGGGTGTCCACTGGATACGGTGGAGGTGGTGGGAGACAGGAGGGTGGTGGACAATACCTCCCACCCCATGCGGGACGCCCTGCCCTCACCCCGTATTCTGTGTGTGTGTGTATGTATGTATGTGTATATAAATATGTGTGTGTGTATATGTGTGTATATATATATATATATATATATATATTATATATGAGATACACACATATATATATATATATATATGAGGTACCGCAGGTCCTTCCTTCCTGCTGCTGTGAGGCTGCACAACCAGCTCTGCTCCCAGTAAACACTATAAATCTCTGCATTATAAATACACCGTGCAACACAACAATTATTCAGTAACAATTTAGTTTCCCCAGTGTGTGTGTTCGACAGTTCTTAATGTAACGGAAGTTCGTACACAATTGTCCACGTGATGTCACAAGGCAGCCAACCTCCCCTTTCAACGTCGACCATTTCTGACGTGCAGCTCTCTGGTGTCTTCCTCAGGTGTTCAAACGCTTCGTTGAGATCGGCCGTGTTGCCTACATCTCTTTCGGACCCCACAATGGCAAGCTGGTGGCCATCGTAGACGTCATCGACCAAAACAGGGTGAGCGCCCTGAAGGATGGTGGATTAATCGGTGTAATAACCTGTCTTCTTTCCACTTGTTGACATTTGTGTGTTTGTTGTGCTTTTCAGGCTCTTGTTGATGGTCCCTGCACAGGCGTGAAGAGGCAATCCATGCCCTTCAAGTGCATGCAGCTCACAGACTACGTTATCAAAGTACCTCACAGGTGAGCTGGAGCACCCCGTAGTTTCTTGAAATAAAAAAATCCAGTGTACGGTTTATTTTTTGTATTGCTCTTCTTGTATTAAGAACTGTCCACTTGACTATCGTCACGTCACAGGGCTTTAAAGTGCCGACATCTACATCAGTCTGGTGTCTTTTCTTTGTTGTAAAGTGGTTACGTGTGATGATGCCTCCAGTATTAGTACTGACTGTATTGAATGGTTCACAGCGCACGCCAGAAGTTTGTGAGGAGAGCCTGGGAGAAGGCCGAGGTCAACCAGAAGTGGGAACAAAGCAGCTGGGCCAAGAAGATCGATGCGAGAAAGAAGGTAAAGGCTACGTCTCTGTTCATAATTAACATTACGGATATTAAGTGTTTTGTGTAATTACGTTACGGCTGATGGTGGACATTTCTAAAAATGTGTCTTCCATGGCTCCTGAGCAACACAACAGCCAGTACAGTAGTTGCGTCACAAACCAAAGTCGTGGCTACTCGCGCTCGAACTCCAGTGAAATACACCCAGAAAAAAAAAACACCAGTGCCACGGCTGTAGATTTATTATGTTTTAAATATGAATAATATTTACCCCAAAATAAATATCAAAAGGCCCTAAAGTACATGAAGAAAATATGCAACTCAGCTCGATACTGACTGTACTGCTACTTCAGAGGAAAATATTGTTCTGTGTCATGCGGTACTGTATTTACCATAAAGCAGATGTCCAATGTGCGAGGCTGACGGATAACAGTCAGCTGTTGAGTTGAGCCTCAGATCCTGGTGGCGTCTTTGTCTTTATGTGATAAAGTTACGTACTAGATGGCGATATAGACTTACTAAACATATGACCAGTCTGTGTGAAATACTGTGTCTATCGCTGAAGGTTACGTTTGTATTTCATAAATGAGTTTCTGATGTTTGAAGAGGCAGTAAGTGATTTAGTGGAGGCAGCCCACTTCCCCCGCTTGCTCAACTAGGAGCCATTGTTCACACCAACATAAACAACTCCCTGACTTTTGTCTTCTGTGGTTTTCTTTGCAGAGAGCCAACATGTCCGACTTTGACCGCTACAAGGTGATGAAGGCCAAGAGAATGGTAAGTCCACCGATCACTGCGTTCAGGCCGGTTTCATACTCACAATTTAATCCTGTAAAGTAAAAACAATCATTTACCAGTTTTAAAATAGTTTCACATCTTGTTTATTCATCTTCCCCACTGATTAATGGTGGATTCATGTTCATATCATTATTTTTAATCTAGATAATTGCCTTTTTCCCTGTGGCAACATTGTGTTCCTTTGGCTAATTGTTTGATTTTGGCTTAAACACACAGCTCTAAACGTGATGTCATTTAGCACAGTGACCTCAATTCTAATGAGAATACCCTGATAGTTGAACATGATTCATAATTATTTAAGAATAATTAATGAACAAGATGAAGCTTGATTTAACACCCAATGTCACTTCGGTTAAAGGGTTTATTAGTGTAACCATCCTACAGCTGTCGTTGAGTATTTCTATTTAAATTAATTGTTCTTTTTGTTTCCGCAGAGGAACAAGATCATCAAGCACGAGGTGAAGAAGCTCCAGAAGGAGGCAGCAAAGAAGTGAACACTGCTCACTCAATAAATGTGCTGTTCAATTGTTCATCTGTGTGTTCTCATCTGTTCTTCTAACGGCTCACTTTGTTTCCACCGCTTGTGTCGTTTATTATAAATAAATCTTTATGGACCGGTACATGTCTATTTTAAATCGGTATGTGAAGGGTGGTGGGGAATCTACTCTTTAAAGATTTCTTCTGCTTGACGGGAAGTTGTATTTTGTGGCACACACCTGAAGTAGAAGATGTCTGAGGCCAAATGAAAAGGTCCCAAGAAATGACCCGGACTGTTTGTTCGTCTTAAGTTGGTTGTGATTTAGTGATTTAAGATCTCTGGCTGTTCTCTATTCAAACGTGTTTAAATTGAGAAGCTTGCTTCACATGTAGTGATTTCAGCTGTGCAGTTAAATTATGACGAAACCAAAGAATGTCTTTTAAAAGAATTCACTTTGACATTTAATCACTAAATTAAAACAGGAAGAGAGTTTATATGAGCCAACCATAAACCACCTAACTGTGAAATATAACCAAGACATAAAATGTTGATTTTCTCATTTCAAGCCATACAGTTCATTAGATATTGACAATGTATCATTTCATTTAATCGTATTGAATGTCGAGGGATCAACCAGACACATTTTAATGCTTTTGCTTTGATGGGTGATGAGTTCACCTTGTGATTCCGATCACGCTCCACTAAAAACAGGAGTTATGTTTTCTCTTAACACAAAGAAACCTTGAGCTCCACTTAGCTGTTGACTTCTTCGGTGGTGTTTATTACCTACTTTGCTTTTCCTGAAAGTTAAATGACTTAGGATTGACGTAGAATCCACTAAATTTATATTTGTTTTGGTAGAATTTTATGAGTTATTTAAAATTGGATGGGAAATTTACACAAAGCAAAAAGTTGGGTTTGAAATGGGTTTTGTAAGAAGCCGTTCCTCAAACAGCCACTAGATACTTCTTGGTTCCAAAAATACCACATTGTGTTGACGAGGTTGTTCCTCTGTACAGAGCCACTGACTTCAGAAGTCATTTCAGGCTCTCAAGAGGACAAGTGGAGGTAGGCTAAATATTCAAGGCTAAATATAATCACTGATATGTGCAGTTTGAGTCTCTTAGGACCGTATGACCACACTGGGAACCCACTATGAACAGACAGCAAACCAAACTACCTGTCTGTAACAGTGTTCTCGCCTGTCTGTGGACTCTGACTAACCAGGAGTCATATAGGGGTGTGGCAGACAGATTCAACGTTGCACAATCTACACTTTCAACACATCTCCATCACTTCTCTTCCCTGGTCACTACACATCAGTCCCATTGCATTTCGTGGCCTACAGGGGAAGCACTCCACACGTCCCAGTTACACTTAGAAACAGCTGGATTTCCAAATACAGTCTGTGCTGTCGATGGATGTCACATTCCCATTGCAACAATACCATAGCCTATTATAACAGGAAACAATTCTATTTCATCATCCAACAGTAAACGGAGCTTCTGTCATGTCAATATAGGTCACCCTGGTAGTTGGAATGATGCCAGAGCATTTCGCAACACCGATGTTGCACGGCTATTGGAAGAGGATCCTCAGGCCCTAGTCCCAGAGGGAATGCACATCATCGGTGATTCAGCTTATCCTCTGTTGAGACAACTGATGAAACTCTACCGGGATAATGAGCACCTAACCTCCAGGCAGTGGCGCTTTAAACAAAAGCTCACTGCAGCTCGTGTGGCCATCGAGCTTTTGGCATCCTGAAATCCAAATTCAGGAGGATCAAATGTCTGCACATGAAGGAAGTGGCAAATATCAGTGCAACTGTCACAGCATGTTGCATTCTTCACAAGATTTGTTTGGAGTCAGATGACCAACTTGATGAAGGTGAGCAAGGTCTTCATGGCAAACGTGGGATCTGGAAACAGAGCTAAGGTAATTATGGCCATCTAAATTGACAAACAAATAATGTTATTCAGGTATCATACTTGTTTTTACTCACCAGTTGTCAGTCGATCAGCAGTTTCCCTGCTCGTTTTTAACTCGACAGGCGCCTTTATCATCCCTCATGATAATCGTTACTTTGTCCATTGTTGCAGGTTTAACCGAGGTCCTGCAGGGCCCTTTATGCACCAGATTACTTGAGAAGAAAAGACCACAGCTGCTTGAAATGGAGCAGATCCACTGTGTGGGAACCACAGATTGTTAAGTTTGGATGTCTTTTTATGTATTTAACTATGTTATTATTATAATTGAGGATATAAGATTGGGCATATTTTAGTTCTTGGATGTCATATTTATTTAAACATTTATATAAATAAATATATGTGAAGATAGCATCATTTCTAAATCATACAACCGTAAATTTAAGCAATGTAAAATGAACCAACAGTCCAAAAAAGCAACACTGCAAGTTTCCATCAGTGACAATTGTGCTTTTCTTTTAATACGTTTTCTGATGCTTCACAATCGTTAATCGATGGACACATTCAGTGCTCTGACTGAAAAAATGTTTACATCAAGTTGGATGTAGGCTTTCTCAATACATATACAATACATATATTTATTTACAGATGCTAAATAAATAACCTTATATATTATTATTGTTATTACATTATTATCAGCCACAACATTGCACAAAATGAGACTAATAGCCAACAATCTAGCGTTAAGTATTACAATTACACGAACAATTAGGATAACCTCACTCTCGTGAGGTTATCGTTGCCCACGTGTTCATGACGTCAGCGCAAATCGGACGCAAATCTACCCGGCATGCATTGTGCGCCGATCGCCGGTGAACGATACTGCGCGCGCATGGCTTATGTCGAACGGCCGTAGTACCTGAGGTCACAAAGCCATGTGACGTTCTTAGCGTCACAAAGCCATGTGACGTTCTTAGCGTCACAAAGCCATGTGACGTTCTTAGTTCTTCAAAGCCCTCTAACTATTGCAGTGCACAGACCATATCACAGCTCAGATGACCAGAGGATAGGTGGGTATTTTTGTGAAGGGTTTAGTTTTAAGTGTTACGGTCTGTGTCGGTTTGTATTGTCGGTTAGTTTTAAGTTTTGTTTTGTTAATGGAGCTTTGATCGATCGGTGCTGGGCTATATGCTAACATTGTCGCAGGTCCACCAACACTCAACAATCTACATCTACACGTGAAATAGGCCAGCGTGTGCCGTTGCTTGGTACCATGTGGTTTGCACAGTACGCATTTGTACACGTAGTCTGGTTTGGTTTCTTGACATGAGGTGTCGTAGAGCTCTGGGAGACCGCAGACGGCTACAGTATTTTATTTCCTGAAGAACGACAGAACCTCAGTGATGACCGGAGAATCATCTCAACGCCGATGGACTTATCTCCGCAGATGCTCGCGCGCCGAAAATAACTATTAATAATACTAACTAACTACTATAACTATAACTATATAACTATACTATAACTACTAATAATAATTCGCGTTCGGGAGCTTTTCGGCACGCGAGCCCATCAGCTTTGAGAAGTTTCTCCTGTTGGAGAAACTTCTCAACGCTGATGGGCTCGCGCGCCACAGCACCATTCGCGTTCAGGAGCTTTTCGGCGCGCGAGCCCATCAGCGTTGAGAGGTTTCTCCTCTTGGAGAAACTTCTCAACGCTGATGGGCTGATATAACTATACTATAACTGCTAATAATAATTCGCGTTAGGGAGCTTTTCGGCACGCGAACCCATCAGCTTTGAGAAGTTTCTCCTGTTGGAGAAACTTCTCAACGCTGATGGGCTGATATAACTATACTATAACTGCTAATAATAATTCGCGTTAGGGAGCTTTTCGGCACGCGAACCCATCAGCTTTGAGAAGTTTCTCCTGTTGGAGAAACTTCTCAACGCTGATGGGCTGATATAACTATACTATAACTGCTAATAATAATTCGCGTTAGGGAGCTTTTCGGCACGCGAACCCATCAGCTTTGAGAAGTTTCTCCTGTTGGAGAAACTTCTCAACGCTGATGGGCTGATATAACTATACTATAACTGCTAATAATAATTCGCGTTCGGGAGCTTTTCGGCACGCGAGCCCATCAGCTTTGAGAAGTTTCTCCTGATGGGCTCGCGCGCCACAGCACCATTCGCGTTCAGGAGCTTTTCGGCGCGCGAGCCCATCAGCGTTGAGAGGTTTCTCCTCTTGGAGAAACTTCTCAACGCTGATGGGCTGATATAACTATACTATAACTACTAATAATAATTCGCGTTCAGGAGCTTTTCGGCGTGCGAGCCCATCAGCGTGGAGAGGTTTCTCCTATCAGGAGAAACTTCTCCTATCAGGAGAAACTTCTCCACGCTGATGGACTCGGCGCGCGAGCATCTCAGCGTTGAGATGTTTCTCCTGTCATCACTGAGGTTCTGCCGTTGAATCGGGAAATGGATGCTGTGGAAGTCTGTGTGTTCACCCATCTCTACATACCTTGTGTCAATCGAGACTGGACCGCTATGTGTATGAGTGCGTTAGTGTAGACCTATGGTCCAAGCGATGGCCGCTGTCCTATTTACGTGTAGATGACGACATGTTGAGTGTTGATGGATCAGCTACAATGTCGCACAGATCAATCCGAGCTTTTGAAGTCTTACGGACGCTGAGTAGTTTTAAGTCTTACGGACGCTGAGTAGTTTTTAAGTCTTACGGACGCTGAGTAGTTTTTAAGTCTTACGGACTCTGAGTAGTTTTTAAGTCTTACGGACGCTGAGTAGTTTTTAAGTCTTACGGACGCTGAGTAGTTTTTAAGTCTTACGGACGCTGAGTAGTTTTAAGTCTTACGGACGCTGAGTAGTTTTAAGTCTTACGGACGCTGAGTAGTTTTAAGTCTTACGGACGCTGAGTAGTTTTAACTCTTACGGACGCTGAGTAGTTTTAAGTCTTACGGACGCTGAGTAGTTTTTAAGTCTTACGGACGCTGAGTAGTTTTTAAGTCTTACGGACTCTGAGTAGTTTTTAAGTCTTACGGACGCTGAGTAGTTTTTAAGTCTTACAGACGCTGAGTAGTTTTAAGTCTTACGGACTCTGAGTAGTTTTAATTCTTACGGACGCTGAGTAGTTTTTAAGTCTTACGGACGCTGAGTAGTTTTTAAGTCTTATGGACTCTGAGTAGTTTTTAAGTCTTACGGACGCTGAGTAGTTTTTAAGTCTTACGGACGCTGAGTAGTTTTAAGTCTTAAGGTTGGTAAGTAGTTTTGTTAAGTCTAAATGTCCGTAAGCAGTTTTGTTGTCTTAGGGTTGGTAAGTAGTTTTGTTAAGTCTAAATGTCCGTAAGCAGTTTTGTTGTCTTAGGGTTGGTAAGTAGTTTTAAGTCTAAAGGTCTGTAAGCAGTTTTGTTGTCTTAGGGTTGGTAAGTAGTTTTGTTAAGTTTAAAGGTTGGTAAGTAGTGGGTTTATTTATTTAGGTCTTCAATGCTTTAAGACTTAAATAAATAAACCCACTACTTACGGACTACGCACTACTTACGGTAAGCAGTTTTGTTGTGTAAAGAATTAGGTCCGTAAGCAGTCTGTTTATTTCTTTAAGTCTTAGCAATATTTTATTTTTTTAGGATACACTGAGCGCCTCTGTCCTCTTCTTCTTCTGTATGAATTAATGTTCATTACTAACTTTCTTTCTTCCTCTTTGTGCTTTCTCTCCTCACAGGTTTCTATGGACCCTGGTTGTACCTGGACCCTGGTCTTGCCTCCTGGCTATGGAGGACAGAATATGACTTAAGTATTCCTCCAGAAACTTCAGCCCCGACAGTTGTCTTAAGGTTGGTAAGTAGTTTTGTTAAGTCTAAAGGTAAGTAGTGTGTTTATTTATTTAAGTCTTAGCAATATTTTAGGATACACTGAGGGCCTCTGTCCTCTTCTTCTTCTTCTGTATGAATTGATGTCCCATTAATGTTCATTACTAACTTTCTTTCTTCCCCGGAGTCTTTGTGCTTTCTCTCCTCACAGGTTTCTATGGATCGTGGTTGTACCTGGACCCTGGTCTTGCCTCCTGCCGTGGTTCTATCATATGCATTGATGTGTTGTAATGTACAAAATAAAATAAATTTAAATGAAAATTGAATTGTATTGAATAGTATGTCGAAAACAAGTCATAAAGTCATGGTATAAAATGTCAAAAAAATTGTAAAAAATGTGTCATATACTATGTCAGAAAAAAGTCACAGTATACGATGTATAGTTGTATCCGGACATTGACCTAATACCGATAGATAATTGAGAATTATAAAATTTTGACTTGAGCGCTTCGATTTTAACCGGCGCAACTTTTAGCATTCATTACGGCACTCGTTCAGCAGTGCAGGAAACACACCGACCAATTACATGCGTTGTAAATCACATCACATGATGATACTCAGCCAATCAAATGTGTGTATTCTGATAAAGTTCCCAAGTGGAGTAGTCGGAGAATAATACGTGAGTC
Organism: Pholis gunnellus; assembly: GCF_910591455.1. Classification (NCBI taxonomy): domain Eukaryota; kingdom Metazoa; phylum Chordata; class Actinopteri; order Perciformes; family Pholidae; genus Pholis; species Pholis gunnellus. The sequence goes on from NC_136543.1 coordinate 17,387,033, forward strand.
AGAAGTTATTTCACATGGCGTTCTCAAAAGAGAGAAAAGGAGACAAGATTCTTTAACCAAGGATGGGACAGACTTAAATGTTAGTTTCTGTACATTTTTCAGCAGTAGTGATATTTGTAGTAGTATAAGTATTATTTATAATAGAAGTAGTAGTATCAGTGGTCGTAGTAATAGCTGTAGTAGTGGTCGTAGTTTTACTGCCTTTGTGCCACACTGAATTAGTGAAGTCGAAACTGAAACTGAAGTGATTCATTTTCATTTTTTGAATTGATTAACCTTCCAAGTTATTATGCTCGTGTCTTTTCATTTCCGTGGTCGTCTCTTTTTTTATTACATGTTGTCGGAGGGTTGGGGCCGAGAAGGCAACAGCTCATCTAACTTGAATTTGAAGGTCAAGATTAGAGTCAGTGCAGACAAAAGAGCCTCCGATTCCAGGTTCAGAGGAATCTCTACTCGAGGGGCGTGTGTTGTGGAAGTCTGATCCCAGGGCTGAGGTCAACTCTTGCCCGCAGCAAAGGCTTCCTTTGTGTTTACTCTGAGTGTGCGTACGTTGTTTTTTCCGCGAGCACAAACGTGCCACGCAAACACACACACACACGCACACACACACACCTGCAGACGGGAATGCGGAAGGCCGTGACTCGCCCAGAACACTACACACGCTGGTGTTATTACTATGCAAGTGGATTATTCTAATTATTGTGTCAACTCTCCTCTTTCTGTTTTATTTAGTTTTCTCCCCAAAATGACAAAACCCTGCTTGTTGGACTGGAGTAATGTTACTGAATGTCAAGACTTACAAGCCAACTCATGTGAACTACAAGTCCATCCACTGACCCCCCCCCTTGTGTTTGTACGAAGGTCCTGATATGTTTTCAAAGTCTAGTTTTCTACATCCGTCAGTCACACGTGAGGAGCGTACGGAGGGATGTTGATGTGGGTGGTGGGGGTCTGGGTCTGTGTAGTGTGTGACATAGTGAAACGTGTGTGAGAACGTATCGAGACTCATGACTCGCCACCACCGCTTTTTAATCAGACGCCCGACGGCTCGTGAGCAATAAAATGTTACATGAAGTTCAACACCTAGCATACAAAACACGAAATGCAGAGTGCAGATGCATGAATACGAGCATGACGGGACGCTGCGTCATTAACGGACAATATAGTCCAAATCAATGTAATTAACACAATGACAAACTCACAAGAGCAGTGCATATATTCATATGACAACAAAGCATGACAAATCAATCCAGCGGATCCACGCATTCCACCACACGAGCACGAGCCATTCAAATATTATTCATAAAAAACGTCACGATTGACAAATGAACAGTAGTAACTAGAGGTAAACAAACAAACTTAACTTACCAAATGCTGTTCATCCTCCTTTCTTTGTTGACAAAGAGTTTAATCCCAGTACATCAGTTCCAGTAAGAAGTCCTTCTCGATTCATCGACGCCAGTCGAGCCTCCACAGTTGTATTTCGCTACAAGACAGTAGCTGTGCAATGAGAAAATAAGATAATGGAAATTATAATACATATAAGAAAAAATTAAATGTATTTAAGAAAAAATATTAAATTATAAAATAGCTATAACTTTGTGATTCTGTTTAGGCCAGCAGAGAAGGCTTTGCAGGCCCTGACGGCCCGCCACTGGTGTTTATTACCTACTTTGCTTTTCCTGGAAGTTAAATGATTTAGGATTGACGTAGAATCCACTAACTTTATACTTGTTTTGGTAGAATTTTATGAGTTATTTAAAATTGGATGGAAAATTCACACAAAGCAAAAAGTTGGGTTTAAAATGGGTTTTGTAAGAAGCCGTTCCTCAAACAGCCACTAGATGGCAGTCTCAGCTAAAAGTGCTCATTGACCCCTTTGTCTTTATTTTTACTTTAAAGAAGCACACGATCAAAGTTACACCGTATCAGATGCAGGTAGGTTAAGTAACGTGATGTTAGGAAATGAATACTTATCTAATTGAGCTGGTGTCACTTAAACACACCGACACAGCGCTGAATCCGTGGCTTTGTCTTTAACAGATGATCATTAAAACGATCTTATTTTACACAGAGCACCTGCAGCACGGGCCTCATATCAGATCTTGTCACCAGCCAAACAGGCTCTACCTCAAAATCACAGAGAGGAACGTTTCAATATTACATAACTACACACTTGCACATACCAGCTGGTTGAGTGCAGAGAATAGAGACACACCTCTCTCACCACCACCACCACCTCTGCCTCTCTCACCACCACCACCTCTACCTCTCACCACCACCTCTACCTCTCTCACCACCACCACCTCTAGCTCTCACCACCACCTCTACCTCTACCTCTACCTCTCTCACCACCACCACCACCTCTGCCTCTCTCACCACCACCTCTACCACCATCACCACCACCTCTGCTTCTCTCACCACCACCACTTCTGCCTCTCTCACCACCACCACATCACACCAGGCGTTGGTTTGATCCCTGACAGCCAGAGAAATGTGGCAGTTCATGGGGTTAGATGGCCAACAGGCCCACCCACTTAATGGTAGGAAGTATAAAAGCTTATAATGACCTATTGTTCTTGGGCCATAAAATAAATATGTATATTTCACTCACAGATCATTTTGCATTAAATGCCTAAAAGTAGGATCCAAACATGAAGACGGTTCAGGTAAAGACACCACAGAGAGAGAACATTCTCTGGTTTATTATCATGAGGCCTCATAAACACGTTTTCTTTTTTTTTATTTATCTGAGCGTAGTTCTGACGTCAGAGATGAATGGTACGGATGCGCAGTGATGATAGAGCCGTCATTCAGTAGCAACGACACCGGAAAACAAACCAGTTGGCCTTCAAAATAAAACTATAATACATAAAGATTGCCCATTTTATATTCTGTAGGGCAACTTTAAACGGATTTAGACTTTTATTAATTTTTTTACCTATTTGCCTGTATTTACACTATTAACTGAAAAACAATGTTTGTTATTCACACCTTTGAAGTTATTCTTTGTCGCAACAGTTCTTACACAGTGAAATAATAAATAGCCTGTATATGTTTTACAAGTTCTACATCTGTGCCCCTGTATTAATTGTTCATTTATCTCTTGGTATATGCCATATGTCTAAAGATAAATTATACATATATTATACTAAATTGATATTTAGTATGTCAAAATATTACACATCCATGATATTTATTCATAATGTAATAATCCTTTGCTTGTGGAAAAAATCTAATTAAATCAATAATCACCTTTGACAACTCAAAACGTCACCAACATTGATTTATTCAATAGCTGAAGCTAGAACTAATAAAATATATAGCTTTTATTCTGAAATCTGCACTTCCTGTGTATACCTGCTACCTGTGTTGTTGTTTTTCTACGCAGCTGACAGAGCGAGAGAGGGGGAGAGATAGAGGGAGGTTGGGTTGTCAGTGTGACAGACTCACGCAGGGACTCATTGGACTTAAACGTCGGTTCTCTGTCAGTCGGTACCGAATGTTAAACTGAACGAGAACCCGTTACACCGCGCAGATCACCGCCCGGAGCTCCGCAAAAAGGGAACCGATAGGACGGCTGTCGCTGCTTCAGATGCCTCCGTGGTAAGTAGGACTGGTGTAGCGCACGCATGCATGCGGACGGTGTGGGCCCCGCGTAGTAATATGTGTCAAGTTAGCTGCAGGCTCTGCTGGATATCAGTGGCGGATGGTGCTTTTTCTTCAATGCGCATCTTTTGGAGACGCATGTTAGTTAGAATGCTGCCCGAGTCTTCACAGCGTTCCTATGTGCGCTGTTGGCGCAGGCTGGTCTGCGCTGTCATGTTATTGTGGATGCAGCCAGCAGGCGTGTTGACAGTAGAGGGGAGGGGAGGTTGAAAGGGTCCCAAATGGGCAGTAGCACCTATACAGGGATAAGTGATACTGTGTAGGATGGTCAGCACAGTTTGAACACAACAATGCTTTAATACTCCACAATAGTGAATATATATATATTTATCATGCATATGATTTTACTATCATAAAGTGTTCCTGTGGTTCTGTGTACAGTGAGTTTAAAGACTTCTCAATGTTATCTTTATTATAGTCCTACAATAACCACATACAGACAAGATGATGTTTCAGTACTGAATACATATAGTTATCTTATCGTGTTCTTTGTTGGCTGCACATATTCAGTGTGCCACAATAAACAGATAAATCACTATACAGGTCCTGTATTATTTCTATAGGGACTTACTGAGTCTGTATAGCACCTCGTGTTACAACCATAACTCCTGTGGTGTCACTATGATATTCCTTTGGTGATGTATTTTCTGTCATATTTGTATTGTATTCTAGTAGCAGTGGTTCCCAAACGGGGTATTAGGATTCCTGCAAGGGGGCTGCAAGTATATTCTGGTGGGGCCATGAAAGTATTAGGATATGACAGCAGAAGAAAAACATATTTCTACAACTTAAAATGATCTAATCTTTACTTTGAAATGGTATAATTTCAAGCGTATGGAATATAATCAGTACGTCTTTTGGCTGAACTGGTAACTATTGATATTTACTGATTTAAGTTACGGTTGGGAACCACCATATTATCGTATTTTTCTTGTAAACTAACTTATCTTCAACACATTGATACCTTCAGCACATGTACCAGTAACGTGACTACACTTGATAACCCCCGGTTCATATCTTTGACTCTCACAGGCTAGAGCAGCTCTCATAACGCGGGTCCTTGACCTCGTATGCGAGTGCACAAATGCACACTACTACCTTGTAAATCAATACGCCTCGGCCTCCAGCACCTTGAACAGTTGCACAACGGACCCCTTCAAAGCGCGCGGGACCGTTACGCTGCTGTACTGTACGGCGACATGTCCGAAAGGCCAGAGGGATGTCTGTTTTTCACATAGAGTGCATTTTCTCAACTTGTGATTTTGATTACAATACGATCAAGTGATTTTACACACACACACACACTGTTGAGATAAATAAGAGGTCTAGATTTAGACTTGCAGATCCTGGCAAACACACCAGCTGACTACCACACTGCAGCCCACGTTGATCTCACCTATCTCACACATGAACGCAGGCACAAGTATGTTTTGTGTGTGTGTGTGTGTGTGTGTGTGTGTGTGTGTGTGTGAGTCTCCTTTCACGGCTTCAGTTCCTGAAACATCAACACCTACATGTTGTAAGTGTCAGTTCGAAGAGTTCAGCAGAGTTGAGTTTGCTTTTTCAGATTCAGATGTCATCTTCCAATATAAGAAAAATGACTCACTCTTTTCTCACAAGTACAATCCTTCAACTAAGGATCACATAAACCCCCAAAAGAGCTTTTTAGGCTTTCGGAGTTTCAGTTGAGCAACCACAGGCTGCCGGTTAAGAGACGTCTTCGTGTTGTTCATCTTACTGTATCTCGTCGTGTCGATAGGCGTGTGCCCTAGCAACAGTTATTTGGTTTCCAGTTGTGTCTGTGAACCCAGGTGAGTGGGGCACACCTACAGGCAACGATCACCTCGCAGGAATGTTCTTTGGTGTGGACACCGTGTGTCTTTTGCCGTCGTCTGTGCTCTTGGCACGCAGGTAGATTCCTGGAGGATGGAATGCCAGGCCTTCCCCCCGGAGGCGTCGTTTCATAATCAGGCCTGTGAAGCAACTCGCTGCATGACGACGGTGGCTTCTGGTGGCTTTCCGGTGAACAAAGCGGACGCTCGGACATGTGTGCACAGCTTGAGTGAGCTTCAGAGTTTTGTCATCCCTGAGGGGGCAACACAAATCAAATGACCAACACTAATTATGAAACAATTCTAAACATAGCAGACAACTATTGCACAATGATGCATTATATTAACTGGAGCTGAAAGATTGTCATTTAACGGACGACTGAATTTACGATATTAATCAGCAATCGTTTTAACAATCAATTAAGGTGATTTAATCCAGATTTGCTGGTTCCATGTTAAATTTTTCTTTGGGTTTTGGACTGTTGGTCTAACAAAACATTTGAGGATATTCACATTTTACTATTTTCACACATTTCATACACTAAACAATTACTTTGTGTTTAGTTTTTTAACTAATTTCATTCTCTTTGAGTTTAAATGTGTTCTGTTTTTATTGTAAAGCACTTTGCAACATGTGCTGTACAAAAAAAGTTTAAAATCATAATTATAAACAATGTATTCATGTATCTTTGATGATTTAGGCCTTATGGTGGCGTGCACTCTTCTAGGACTACTAGTTTTAGTTTGAATTTATTGCTAAATGATGTGCTAACATGCACCCAGATGGCATTTTTTAGTCACGCCAGCAGGAAGACGTTGGCAACCTCAGTCGGTCAGTTGGTCTCCCACTTTGGTCCAGACGGAAATATCTCAGCAACTATTGGATGAATTGTCGTGACATTTTGTACAAACATGATCCCCTCAGGATGATTTTGAAGACCTTCGGTGATCCCTTGACATTCCATCCAGCACCATCAGCAGGTCCAAATTCAGATTCGTTCAATACTTTGGTTTATTAAAGTCACACTTTGTTTCGTGCTGATTACCAAATGCTAATAATACACAAAATTAGGATGTTAACCAAGGTAAACATTAAACCCCTTAAACATCATCATGTTAAATATGCCATTGTGAACACGATGGCATGCTGATGTTCATATTTAGCTCAAAGCGCCTCACAGAGCTGCTAGCATGGCTATAGACTCTTAGTTTCGTTTTGTGTTTTAGTTTTGGTCGTGAATGAATTATAGAAACTATTTAAATTGTTAAATGATACACAGAGTTCACAGGTTCAGGGTTCAGCAGGAGTTCTTCCAAAGCACTGAGTCGTTAATATGAATGGGTGGATTTTGATTTCCTATCTCTCTTGTTCCATTTTCACCCTCAGATCAGGAGAAGATGGGATTGAATTGAACACCGGCAGCGCAGGAAGACAAAGCTCTGTGAATATTTGCAGTTGCCGTCCAAAACCCTGAATCTACCTCGAGAGACCCGCAGCTGGTCTAGAATCAACCGAACTTCACCTAACTACCCAGGAGGAGATGGAGAACTGACCAGAGACCTGCAGGCAGCTCCTCCCCTTTCCACCTGCAGCCATGGCGGGGCTAAAACGCCATCGTGACGGGAAGATCGCCGGGCTGTATGACCTGGACAAGACGCTGGGACGCGGACACTTTGCTGTGGTTAAACTGGCCCGACACGTGTTCACTGGGGAAAAGGTACGCTTGTCCGTGTCTGTACATGCAGGTGGAATGCGTTGATGCCAGTGATTGAATCTCTTCAATATGTAAATAGCTTTCAATAGATTACTCACCCTTAGAGACAGACATTCCAAAGAAGGGTGACTTGTAACACAGAAATTTGAGTAATGTTCCTCAAGTGAGATGAGTGGATTGATTAGCCAACCTGTTTTGTTTGTCTTCTCTTTTGTGAATGTCTTAGCATCACATCTTAATGTTGTTTCTAGAGGCGTTTCCCACCTGACGAGACTTAACATGAAATACTTGTAATGTTTCTGTTTGAGGCGGCTGCTGTTGCTCAGAGGTAGAGCGCGGTTGTCTTCCAATCGGTAGATTGGCGGTTTGATCCCCGGTTCCTCCAGTTCGCATGTCGAAGTGCCCTTGGGCAAGATACTGAAAGCCAAATTGCTCCCGAAGGCTGTGAATGGGAATTAGTTTAGAGTCCTGATGGGCAGGTGGCACGAATGGATGAATGGATGAACTAGAAGGTGCTATAAAAATGCAAGAATGAGGCCCAATATCTTTAGTATCAACACTATACATCAGCAATTAGCTGCTTCAGTCCAAAAAGAGTCAATAACCTCTTCTACAGGATGCAAAAGCTGCTGTTGATAGTTGTAGATTTGGGGCAGGTGCCAATCATCAGTTCTCATTATGTTGCTCTTCCAGGTCGCAGTGAAGGTGATAGATAAGACCAAGCTGGACCCGGTGGCGCGGGCGCACCTTTTCCAGGAGGTGCGATGCATGAAGATGGTGCAGCACCCCAACGTGGTGCGCCTCTACGAGGTCATCGACACGGCCACCAAGCTCTACCTCATCCTGGAGCTGGGAGACGGAGGAGACATGTACGACTGCATCATGAAGCACGACGGAGGCCTCACTGAGGAGGTGAGTGGGATTGTGGGTAGCAGATTAACCATTAGGTTACATAGACCTGCAGTCTTTCAAGTGGTAGATGAAGGTTCACCATACCTGCAGAACCTTGACTTAGGGGCTCTCCACCATTTCCGGGAATAAAGCAAGACAAAGGAGATCAATTAAGTATCATATCAATATTAATTCTCCTATGAATGGATGACAATCACTGAAGTTCAACTCTCTAGGAAACAACATTTGGATGTGGTTCTTTTTTATTTTTATTTAGTTGAGACTATTTTGTGGGAAAGCAGTGAAGGACACTTCAAAGGTAGTTAGAAGCTCACCAATGCATTGCGCATACCGATTCTTTAAAGTTAATCAATTCCAGACACCAGGAGGCAACTGTCTGACATTGAAAGCTGTAACGTTGCACCTCAAGCAGGGAAAAGGGATCAGACGTTCTCAAACTCTGCAATGGCAACAGTGGCTTTTTATTAACCTTTTATGTTCCCTTACTGGTACAAAATGAGGTGGCCGATAAGCAAGCTGAAGATGTTTAAGTTTGCATGTTTTGTTAGAATGATGCAGGCTATATTGTGGAGAATTACTTGAGAAATTGAAAATGATTTCATATTTTCCTACTGTAAAGGAGGATAACATTTAGGGCTGTTTTACATACCGACATAATATATATTTTGATATTCATTACTATCGCTTGCTGCCATTCCTGTCTCTCCTCTCCAAGGTGGCCAAGTGTTACTTCGCCCAAATCGTCCACGCCATCTCCTACTGTCACCGGCTGCATGTGGTGCACAGGGACCTGAAGCCGGAGAACGTGGTGTTCTTCGAGAAGCAGGGCGTCGTCAAGCTCACCGACTTCGGCTTCAGCAACCGGTTTCAGCCCGGGAAAACGCTCAACACCTCCTGCGGCTCGCTGGCCTACTCTGCTCCTGAAATACTGCTGGGGGACGAGTATGACGCTCCTGCTGTGGGTGAGGAGTTATCTATGCTGATCACCGCTTTTACCTTCACTGGGATGGGACAGCGTCTCAGTCCGTAGTCCAGCGTGTGTTCCCAGCAGCAGGACATGGTACACACTGTCCTTTACTGTATCTCGGCCTGGTTAACTGATGCTCTCACATTCACACACTCTCTCTCTGCAGACGTGACCTACTGATATCTCTGAATACTCTTTGACCGTACTGTATGACCTACAGTACTTTGGATGTAACCCCTGCATGGCACACTGCCAGCTTTATCAGCCAGCTGATAGAAGGAGGAGGAACTGCTCAAAGTTCAGATCATGTTAGCGAACAAGCCGGTTTGGAAATTAGACCATAACTTAACCCACAGAATTGCCGTCCCACACCTGCAGTTCATTTCTGTCCGGCGGGTTTCTGTTCATTGACAGTCGTGGCCTTTCTGTGTATAATAAAATCTGAGATCCGATCAGGCTGAAATTGGTTTCCTCAGCACTCTCGAGCAGCCCCCCCACCGCCTTCACCTCCGTCTCGCTCTCTCCCATCGACGGTGGGAACAATCCTTTGCAGAGCCACAGCTTAGATATTCAATCAAAAATGTAATGGGGAAAGAAATGAAACAGGCGTGCAGATTTGGAGAGAGAGAGAGAGAGAGAGAGAGAGAGAGAGAGAGAGAGAGAGAGAGAGAGAGAGGGGTTGACTGAGAGAAACAAGGGACAAGAGGCAGAGCGAGAGAAAAGCATCAGTAGTCCCTCCGTCTACCCAGAGGCCACTGCGTCAGAGCAAGAGAGAGGCATTTTCTATTTTTCTGACTGAGTGGATTCGCAGTGGCTATTTTCTTCTGCCTGCCTTCGCTCCGTCTCTATTACCGAGCAGATATGCTGCTCCCCAAAATTGAAAGTGAAGCAATAGTAGTTATTTGACTGCATGTGTGTATTTTGGATGATGGTGTGTGAGGTCAGCTCTCCTGAAAAAAAGCCTGTGTGAGCATTTGACCCAGATGATAAGTCAGGAGTGTGTGTGTGTGTGTGTGTGTGTGAGTGTGTGTGCACGTGCGTGTGTGTGTTCTTTCCTCTGTAGTGTTCATTCTGCCCGTGCACCATTGTTCATTCAGCTGAGATGATGATGTTTTGATTGCGGGGGGGATTATCCACCCAGCCGGGATGTAATATCGTGCGATTCTATCGGCGGTGCGGTTTGATGTGGAACAGGCCGAACGGAGGCCAGAAGTCCTGACTTTCGAGGCTTTGAGGTAACCCGGCCCGGGATTACATCGCTGCCGCTGACAGCCGGTGTGATGCTGAGGTTTGCTGGTGACATGCCAGGTGGCGGTGAGCCCGGTTTGTTGCAGAGATAAAGTGGCTGTCCTCGCTCGGCCATCTCCAGTCGGATCTGTTTGGAGTCTGTTGCTCTTTTGAGAAAACGCTGAGGAATAATTTGAGAGTAAAGAGAGAAAAGTAATCCAAAATAGAGAGGGGGGGGGGTGTTGCACCAGTCCTACAGAAGGAGCCAATTAGCCGGAGCAAACTGCAAAGAAGAGGAAAAGATACATTTATTTATTAATCCAAAGTGTCAAGTGCTTTTACTAGCAGAGAAACTTGACCTTCATTCCCTTACATGCTTTGTTATCAGGATCAGGGCTGCAAATAATCATTTTAATCTTTGATTAATCTGTTTTCTTAATTAATCGTTTGATCTATAAATTGTCCTCCCAGCTCCCAAGGTGTGAAAGTGTGAGTGAATAAAAGGAATTTCGAGGATAAAATAATACGTGATATGTTATTATCATACAGAAAATTAGAGGGAAATCGCAGGTTTAACACGGGAAGTTGACCAACGAATAATAAGTGCTATGAAAAGATGCCTGCCTCCTTTTGCCTTCTGATGTTATGCAGTGTGTGGGCTCCTTTTTGTCTCCAGTAAATGGAAAAGTTAAATATAGATTTCTGCTTCCTCTTCAGGATGCACAAGCGTCACTTAAAACATATATTAAAATGAAGTTACCTAATAGCAATTACAAAGAGCATATCCTGGGCACTTGCATAATTCAGAGCATATCTTATTCAACATACACAAGTGGGAGGAATTTTGTAGAAGAAAAACAAATGTTGTGTAACGATCAGCAGGACAGGATGCTGAACTCGGCCCACTCAGCCTCGGGGCTAACAATGTCAGGACGCAAGGAAGTGTTGGTTTGTTATCTCGGGGAAGCAATTGGTGTTAAAATGCAACGCGAGGCGGCATTTAAGGGATGTTTACACTCCCAGCTGTCGCCAACAAGTAAGCCGGCGTCGTTTAACTCGAGCGAGGCTGATGTGCAGTGACGGGGGAACGGTGTTATCCAGAGATGTGTCAGCCATCCGGTTTGTAAATAAAGTTGTTGAGGAAGGAAGTTTGGACGGACCGCTGACGCAAGGAGCGAGGGAGCGGGGTCACGGTTGCTAGGATACGTTGGCTAGGGGTAAGATGGTAGTGGGGACTGCAGCAGCGTTTTTTTTTTTTTCATCCCTCCATCAGCAGCATGAGACGCTCCTTCACAGCCTCAGAGCAATAAATACTCACCACCCACGGTTAAACTGGCACGTTGACTCCACCAGATGGAAATCCTCTCCTGGCAAACGGGAGTGATTTCTGCAGACATATCACCGGCAGGTGCTGAGGAGGATAGACTAGTTTTAATGCAAGTTACATCAGCACAGGGTCTGTTCAAGGTATAGCCATCAATACTTCTGCTGTGCCGGCTCTGGGGAAGACGACATCCGCTTCACAGGAAGTGAAGTATTTAGCATTTCCGGGTGGTTTAAGTGATCAGATTAAGAACTGATATTTCGCCTTTGCATCCGGAAAATTCTGCAGAAAATCTTTGGAGAAAAAGTCACAGAGTTATTTTGTTTGATCAAATAGTGATCTCTGCAGAGTAGCCGCAGAAAAAGACAGGAAAAGGAACTCAAGGATTAGCTCTTTAAAGCTGCACTAATCAATATGTGTAACGTTCAATTGCAACCCTGCAGTTCACCTCACATTTGTAGCTTTTCAATGCTTTGGGTTGACCCTGCAGCCTCAGTGGGCAGCTTTTAGCTTAGTTTCAATGAATAGGCGCTAAACACTAACCAGATATCTAGCTGCTAATGCTGAAGAGACACAAGGGTCAGATTGCTTTTTTTTGTTGTTGCAAGATTGCAATTTTAGTTCAAGCCAACCTGTTTAATACATATTGTGGAATCTCTTAAATTCCCTTGAATTCCACTTTCTCAATAAGGCAAATATGAGGAAAAAAGAAAGTAAATAAAAGGCTCTGATAAATCGGACGAACTTTACCAGCCCAGAACCAACAGGCCCGAAACACGACTCAGAATAAATGCTAATGTTGCTGCCGACACGTCGATGTTGTGCTTACAGCTTTTTCCGCTGACAAAAAAATCAATTGTTGCAGCTTTAAAAAATGGAGACAGATCCTAATGCTGCTTTAACTGCTAGTTAATTTCCCCACTCCATTACTTCATATCGTTCTCCACTTGAATCCCCAAATCTTGCAAATATTTCTCCAAAGCCGAGGTGAAACAGAGGTCAACACGCTGGCTATGAGACTGTGCGCTTTTACGTCACCGTCTCTCTGCTCGTAGTCGGTGTCTGACTGCAGGAAAGTGTGTCAGTGGACCAGCCAGCTGACCAGAGCGCCAGCGGACGCCCTGGAGCAAAAAGTTGCTCTTTTTTAAAGCGGATTATTGGACCGAGGGAGGGTTTGCGTGAAGCTTTGAGGGGGTGATGAACACGTTAACCCACTTTCCTAGCTGCGTGTTTGTGCGGGAGTGCATGTGTGTGTGTGTGTGTGTGTGTGTGTGAGAGAGCATGAAGCCGGCAGCAGTGCAGAGCCTCACCCTTGGTTGCACAAATGTGTCCTAAGCCAATGCATATTTATGGAAATGGCTCTGATCGAATATGATTCATGCTTCATTTGAACTGGGGAGGAGGGGCAGCTCTTGTTTTGTTATATCTAGGTCACTAAGCTGAGAGGATGTATGTTCCTCACTTTGTTGAGGGGTTTCTGAGGCCATCTTCCATAAACAAAATACCTCTGAGTCCACACTTTCTTTTGGTACGAACAGCATTCTCTCTGTGTCTCTGCAGATATCTGGAGTCTGGGAGTGATCCTCTTCATGCTGGTCTGCGGCCAGCCCCCCTTCCAGGAGGCCAACGACAGCGAGACGCTCACCATGATCATGGACTGTAAATACACAGTGCCGGCACACATCTCCCATGCATGCAGAGAGTGAGTAACACGCACGAGCACAGACCCACACAGATGGACGGAGTACTCTGCAGGTGCTGCATATTTCATGTTTATAGATGTGCGAAGAAAAGAGAGGCGACGAAGAGCGGCCTCTCTCTTCTGCCGCTCCCCCGTTGTCCTGCTTTTCGCTCGCTGCTGCAGTCAGCTGCTCCACCGGAGATGCAGCGCTGCGTTAAGTGGATCTAATGCACCCTTTAAAATCGGCCCTCTATTTTTATCATTGTGAGGGTTTAGCTATGCATCAAAGCAGAGCAGGGCGAAATAGATGCTGAATACATTTTTGAATGACTGTAGCTTTGAAAACACATTTTCTTTTTTTTTACTTGGAAGTATTGGCACACGTGTTGAATCATGTGTTTTCAGTTGGAACACCGAAACAAATTTGCTAATGCATGTCTCAAAGAAACAGCACGTCTCCCTGTTTTGTGAGAGTGATTTAGCCGGTGATGCTGCATCGATCTGTGCTGGACTGGTGGAGGTGGAGAGCTTGTTTACGGGATTAGCCCAAAGGCAAACACTGATAACAGTGCTCTTGAATATCAGCTGCAGAGGTGGTTATTTTGTACTGATGTCTAATATCTTTGTATTTTACCTTTTGTCATGACAGCAGAGTCATTGATCAAATACACCAAAAGAACGTCATTGAATAAAGTGCATCTTATCCCTCATGCTGGAGGCAGAAGACACTGAAAAGATCAGATTTTACAAGTTTTTGCCTTGATTTGACAGTGAAGAGGCAGAAAGGGAGTGTGGCACAGAGGGAGATATGACATGCAACAAGATCTATTTTAAAGGAATTCTATTTTATTATAACCTTCTTAGTAAAGGTTTGGCATCGGCTGTCACAATCACTGGCTCAATCATCAGCTATGTGGCTACCAGCTAACTTGCAACATCATATAAATGTTGTGTACAGCACAGGCATTGAAATAATTTCTGTTTCGTTGTGACTTAAGCCTTTCTTCCTATTCGCAGGCATTTTGTGGCCTCTATTTCTACCAGTAGTGATAGTAATGTATTCAACGTTGGGGTATGAAACATGAGCATTCAGACGATTAGATTGTGAGGTCGTAAACAAGCCAACAGTTTAATCTAAAGCACTTTATTTGGAGGTAAAACTGAAAGTGAGAACATCACAATACTACGGCAAGTCCAGTGGGTCAAAGTTCAACCAGAAGTCAGCCTGTAAACTGTGATGGATGTTTACAGCGGGCAGTTTGGGTAATAATTTGACCATTTGAGATTTGGCTAACCTGGTGGTTTGTTTAAAAAACCTGTCTGAATGCCAAATTATTGTTCTCCCAACTACTATGTGAATATGAATGTGTATCTAAAAACACAGCTAGACCAGATGTTCCTCCGTGATGCTGATCCCCTCTGTGACTCCCTCCAGCCTCATAGCCCGGATGCTGCAGAGGGACCCCAAGAAACGAGCGACCCTGGAGGAGATCGGGGCCCACGAATGGCTTCAAGGTGTCGACCCCTCCCCGGCCACCAAGCTGTCCACCCCTCTGGTGTCCCATCGCAGCCTGTCGGAGGAGGAGCACGGCTCCATCATCCAGCGCATGGTGCTGGGGGGCATCGAAGATCGAGATACCATAACTGAGTACGTGTCCCTCTATCTCACATACGTTCGCCATGGTTCACTAGTCCAGCTAAATCTAAATTGAGTGTCGTCAAGAGTTTAATTGCCATTAACAACCAGCTGGCAGTCAGTCCTGAGCTGTCGCCATGTCAAATCAAATCTCCACCCTCCCGTCACTTCCTTTTGACTCACGGTCAGGGTTCGGTGCAGCTCAGCGTGCTGATGTGTGGGTGGATGTGTGTGTGTGTGTGTGTGCGTGGGTTTGTAATTCTAATTAATTTCTCTCTCCATCACCTCCAGGGCTCTGGAGTCGAATCAGTACAACCACATCACGGCTACATACTTCCTGCTGGCTGAGAGGATGCTGAGGGAGAAGCAAGAGAAAGAGCAGCACAGCCAGACACGATCACCCAGCCCCAGCAAGGCCCAGTTCAGGTACACACACACACACACACACACACACACACACACACACACACACTCCTTGAGATGGACAGAGTGCTGCCTCTGCAGGGCTGTGTACTGTCAGTTACAACAGACAAGTTTGACAGCACAATGGACAGACGGAGACTTTTTTTTTCAGCAGAGACTGAAGGACAGACTGAGAATAGACGAGAGGTTTCAGATCAGCAACATTATCAGGGATAGTAAATGTGTCTTCTTATTAGGAAATTGAAATTCAAGAGAAATAAGAGATGGTTGGCTTGTGCTAAAATTGCAATCTTGCACAAAAAAAAGCAATCGGACCCTTTTCCTCTTTAGCATTAGCAGCTAGATATCTGGAACTAATGCTGAAATATAGGTCATCAAACAATAAAATAATAATAGCATATTCACTCTCCGCTCTGTGGTCTGACCGTGCTACTTCTCGTTTGCTTCATATCTCATACACCAAGCACGACCGCCCGCCTGTAATCTATAATTAGCCAAGCAGCCGCTATGATGTTGATTATCTCAGCTGTGTTTGCATCATGCAAATTCATTGGTCAGAGTTCCAGCTTTCAGACAACTGATGCAGACACCCACCCGTAGCACGGTTTTGACGTAAAATGATCGACAACATGACCATTCCATTAATCTGAACTTGCTTAAAACCACTCCGACAGAATACAATATGAACAATGTCTTCGTTTAACATTCTTGTTCAAATGTACAAATGACAGTTTGTGCCATTAGGTGGAGTTACACTATTTGCTGTAATTATTTCTTGGCAATGCAATGTGTTCATTAGTGAGCTGTAGCTGTGCTTTGTACCAGACTGGCTGTTTGGCCCTGTCTGTATGCTAAGCTAGGCTAGGCCTCTCTCCATCATGAGAGGGATTTCAAATTTATCTCTTGGAAATAAAGCAAATACGCAAATTAACCAACAAGTATTGCTAATTCTGTTCAACCCCCCTAAACCTTGTTTTCTGCGTGTGTTTAACCCTTCACAGGCAGTCCTGGCCCACCAGAGTGGACGTTCACCAGGATGTCAGTGACGGCTTGGGGGGTCCGACTATCTCCCACCCCGGGGGGCCGCAGTCACCTGCCCGCAGTGCTGAGAGCCTCCACAAAGGCCCCAGGCCCAAAACGGCTCTGCTGGACCTCAGCCAGCGGCAGGAGAGCCTCACACAGCCGCCTGCACGACAGAACCAGGAGAGGGGGCTCCGGCCTCTGGTAAAGCCCCACTCCAACCCCCTCAGGCTGGGCTCCCTGACCTCAGTGGGCCCTTGCAAACCTCGTAGTCCCAGTCTTTTCAGCGTGGAAGAGGATGAGGAAGAAGAAGGGGAAGATAATTGTTTATCGCCCTCTGCGCTTCCTGCTCAGGTGGTGCTTCGCTGCAAAGCCTCTTCCTCCTCATCCATGTCTTCTTCTGCTAATCGTCTGACGTCCCGTATGAGCGCTCCAGTTCTCAACCAGATCCACGAGGAGGACAAAGAGGAGGAGGAAGAGGAGGAGAGGAGGGAGCTGCATGGATTCGGCCCACCCAAACCCAGCCTCAGCCTCAGCCTCGACCTGAACTCTAGAATACCATCACTGCCCACGCTCATATTATCGCCCAAAACAGCTGGTGTAACAGCACCGGTTGCCGCTTTCACCCCCAGCTCTGAGACTAGTGACGACGAGACAGAGAGCCAACATAAACCAGATACGGCGACTGCAGGCGGACAGGGGGACGAGAGAGGAGGGAGGAAAGAGGAGAGAGAGAAAAGGGGATCAGGGCAGGGAAGTCCCTCCAACTGCACCAGTCCTGGATCAGGTTCAGGCCAAGGCAAGGGCACCCCCAAAGCTGCCAGCGGCCTGGTGGAAAGCTTAAAGCTGATGAGCTTGTGCCTGAGCTCTCAGTTCCACAACCTGACAGGGGGAGGAGGAGGAGGAGGAGGAGGAGGTGTAGGAGGTGGTGGTGGCGGCGGCGGCGGCGGCGGCAGCGGGGCCGTTGTTGGCGGGGACGCCCAGGACCGTCCCATGTGGAGGATGTGCATGGGCGGCTCCACCGGTAGCCTGGATAAGGTCTCGCTCCTCGGTGGCCCCTCACCCAGGGGGAACCTGTACCACCACCAGCCCCCGCTGGGAGACGCGCTGGCCGACCCGCTGCTGGAGGGCTCCTGCACGGGCACGCTGAGGCTGGGAGAGCTGGACCTGGCCAGGGAGAACCACAGGAACATGAAGAACCGCGTGCTGCAGATGCCCATGAGCGACAAGACTCTGTCCGTCAACATCCACCGGAGCACCAAGGAGGGTCTGCTCTGTACCCCCACCCCACACAGCTGCTGCCAGGTCATCTAGAGCGCCGACGGACGCTCCATCAGCTGCTGCACCTCCACGCTCATCTGTACATCCCCTTATCGGCTCGCTTTTCTTGACTTATTCAATGCTGTTTCCTATTATTTAACACTTACGACGGTGGATAACAGGGAGGGAGTCCAAAATGCCAACTTTGCACATTTAGAGACGCTAAAAAGTCTCCGTGGAGGACACTGGTTGCCATGCCAAGTATGTGAAGCACTTTCAGCAGATTAAACGGGAACACTAAAGGGACATTTTAACCCCCGCGGTGTGTTTAAAGAAGAGACATTAAGTATGGGACAACGGGAGGTGCTCGCATCCCTGCTCCTCACACACTTGTATATACTGTATGTACACATTTTGTGCACATCCACACGCACACGCACACCTACATCACTCTCTGATAAGCTGGTAAAAAAGGGATACCTGATGAGTTTTAGTGTCATGTTACATATTGTATTTTTGTCGTACTTGATGCTGTTTTTTTTAAACCATTATTTTTAAGAATTCTTTCTTTGAGACAATCCTTTTTAAAGCGTTTTTTTAAATTCTGACTGAAAGGGTTAAGTTATGCCTGTGTTTTTTTTTCATTCAAACGAGGACAAAGAACAGGGTGAAAATGGACTTAGTGGCACTAAAGTGTGATGGTGGCATCACAGTATTTTGTAGTCTTATCACTGTTTTATTTTTCTATCTCGAACGTGCTCCGCAGACTCAGAAAGAAAAAGGCACACTCACTTGTCAAGTCTCTGCGCAGTTACATAGCAGAGTCTGTACATATGTGAATAACCTTCCAAGCAGTACTCTGTGCTTGTAGTATTGACGGTAAAGTTGTATCGCAGTAGTAAACCTGAATACTAGAACCTTACACACCATTATTCTCCACTCCTGCTGGATATCCAAGGTTTTGGTTGAACCCAGAGGTAGAAGAGTGTTTGGTGGCAGGAAAAGAACACTGACATGAAACCAAACTGAATTATTACACAAGCAATGGCAGCTCTTTAAATTCAAAGGGAAAGACTTCTGGGTGGAACCGACACCGTGTGCTTTCCAGGATCACGGTAGCCACAGTTGTAGCATATTCCAAGACAAAAACAACAAAAGGGGTTTTCAGTAGAACATAACAACACCGCCCCGTCAAGTATCGGTCTGTGTAACTGGATGTGTGACCCACCCCGCGTGGAATATATAACTTGATCGGTGCATGTGTTTTTTGCTGTAGCAACATTATTCTTGCCCACTGAGGTCAATCCACCTGCTGTATCTACCTAAGTAACAGATTCAAACGGTCACTTTACCGTAGCCTCACAACGAAACCAGCGACTGCAAAATGTACAACAAAAATGGATGTGCCATAAAATCTGTCTTGAGCATATTGTACTGTATGTACTGTATATGATAGAGATATATTAAAATGAAATGATGTGAATAAAGAGTCCGTTTCTTGACTTTTTGTTGAGTGAGAGTTGATGTGCACCTTTTATAGATCTGACATCTGTTGTGCAGCCATACAAGCAGCATTACATTTACACTATTGTCTGACCAGGAGTCTCTTTCATACGACAGTGCATAGGATCCACACTAAACGTTCACAGATGAGGAAATGTGCGTCGGGCAAAAACATAATTCTGATTTATAAAACCTTGCAAACGCCTGCCGCTGTTCAATTTCCTTTTATTAATCCCAAATTAACTTGGAATTGTCCAGCCGTGGATCAGCCTCATATCCCGCCCTCTACACACCCACATGCAACCTCGAATGGTCAACGCAGAGCACCTCGTGAATGCATAGAAAGGAGCCGGCTGAAGAACGGTTCTTTACGGTGAATCACAACAACAACAACAGAGAGGAACACGCAGAGGAGGATTTTCATTCTGACAGAGAAGTTAAAGTGTTTGAGGGTGAGTGGGTTCCCTCTTGAAAGGGTTCTGCAGGGATGAAGTATTTTTGTGATAACCAGGAAGTTAGCGTCACACTGGTTCCCTCGACAAAAATCCAATGGGAATTTT